>NC_134420.1:2238317-2864317 GCF_030867145.1 Opisthocomus hoazin | reverse complement strand
ACTTGCTAATGGTGTTTTCAACTTCTGCATCCAGATCACTGATAAATATATTGAACAAAACTGGCCCTAGAATTGAGCCCTGATGAACACCACTGGTGACCGGTCGCCAGCCAACTGCAGCCCCAATTGGTGGGCCCTGTTGTGGGATCATCAATCAATTGTAGCAGCCCATTTGTGTTTTAAGGATCACTACCTATCCACTTCTTCCATGATTTAGGAAACTTGACAGGATGGGGCCACATACACTTATGGGTGCCATGTGCGTTTGGAAAACAGAATGCAAGATTATAATTGTTTCAGAAAGTCTTAGGTGTGCCAACTATGAGGTGGTATTACTGTAGCCTCCATTAGCCTGCACAAATGCTGAAAAGTCAGGGTTTAATCTTTCCACATGGAGTACAGCCTGGATACCAATGGACTCCATAACCAGTTCCCACATTTGGAAAATGTCCTAGTGAGCAATCCAAGGAGATCAGGGCAGTGTGGTGCTTGCATTCCTGCTATGCTTTAGACTCAGCGTGTCCCTATCTGCTAATACACTATTCTGTGGCATAGGCTTGTTCCTTTATCCTGGTAGAAGGGGCAACTGCCAATATATTTGCAACAATTTGTCTCTGAAAAGTATTTTGAGTTGTGGTGAATAGTAAGAGGGAGGACAAGCTATTTCTTTGCCTGATAAGCAGCACATCAGACTCAATGTGCCTCCTCCTGTTTGCTATTTTGGACTGGTAGAAAATCAGTTCAGTGGATTGCGTAGGCTGCTTCCCTTTTTTACTGTAACTCAGTAAAATCTTTTTAATGGGTTCCTCTTTCATTGCAGTTGTGTGGGCAGCAGTAACAATTTCAGTAATAGACAATGCTATGAATTTCAGTAACACAGGTAACCAAAGGATATAATCAGAGCAGCCAGCCACAAAACACACCCTGAAATCTCCATAAACAGGGGCCTCTGAAAAAAGCTCACACAAAAAAATAGAAGAAAAAAAAGTGCTAATTAAGTTGAGTAAACCAGAACAAAATATATATATAAAAAACCATGATTTATAAATAGGTAATATAGAAGAAGAGAATGTAAGTTGTAGCCGTAAGTAATGATTTGCAACCTGTAATACCTGTTCCTGCTTTTTCTTTTCTGGTTCTTCTTGCTTGTGTGGTGCAACATGTTAGAGGAGTGAGAAGTAGGATCAGGAAAGATTGCTGTGGCAGGGACTGGAAAAGGTCCAAGTGTTTTACTGAGGACTTACGATGTGAGACTGTTCAGCCAAACTGGTGCTATGGATAAGACACTGTATTTTCCATGGGCCTGAAAGAATTTTGGATATCCTGATGCAAAGCTTCATGCTAGTTGCCTATGTCCAAAATACGCTTTACTCTTCCTGCTCATCTACTGACTTCATTTCGCAATGTTAGGAACCCAAGGCTGGCATCTGTCAACAAGTATACCAGGATGTTATCCACAGCCTTTCAAGATGTAAAGGGGGCTTAGAAGAAAGTCAGTGAGGCATTTTACCAAGGCTTGTAGTGACAGGACAAGAGACAACGTTTTTAAACTGAAAGAGGGTAGATTTAGATTGAACATAAGGAAGATTTTTCTTTTTATGGTAAGAGCGGTGAGACACTGAGACAGGTTGTCCAGAGAACTTATGGGTGCCCCATCATTTTCATTGCTCACTGATCAAAATGTAAATAGCAATGGACTTGTGTAAAAGTATAACAGAATATCTCCTAAACTTTATAGCTTTCATGAAAGCTGATTGCAAGAACACTGCAAAAATCCTTAGAGGTGGCACAACATATACATAAAAAATGAATCCTAAGCACGCTGATCCATATTTCCCTCCAGTTCGAAACACTGCAACTATTGTTGCTTCCTGGGGCTACCTGGTGACCATGAACTCTGCCTTTTGCACTGTGAACTGAAGATTATGTTTTAGGGAAGAGGTCACCAGTGGCATACAGCTTAATCCGAACACTTCCTCTGGAGCAACACAGCAGAGTCGCTTTGTTGAAGCAATAGCAATGCTGGCAAGGACCTCTAGTAAATGTTTAGATATTCTTCATGGCACTTTGTTCTTGGTCCTGAACACTGGTTTAGAAAAGACTCAGGTGAGCAAGGCTCTGATAAATAGGGTTTTAATGGAGCAGCTGATGCGGCTCAGAGCTGATGCTAACATCTTTCCAGATGTTCCCCGTTATTTGGGTGTACTCTACTAGCTAACCAGCACTGTGTTGAGAGGTCCTCTTGATAACAACACAGCAAAGGTGGTTTCTGTTTGTGGTACTTGCAGAATTTCTGAAAGATTAAATAATGCAACCTGGTGGAGGTCAGTAAAGAGACAAAGAATGTGTGGAAAAAGCTGGAAGTTCAGAGCAAAAACCCCACCGCATTCTGACTGAAAGATGTCTTGTGGTCATGCCTGGTCACTTGCTGCTGCACACCACTCAAGGTGGTCGCATATAGAGTTGTGCTGTGGCTGCCGTGTTTACGTGAGGTACCTGTGCTGAAACACAGCCATCAGGTCTTGCAGTATGAATGGAAAGGTGGCATCGACAGAATTGTATCCTTGCATCTTCATGTGATGTAATGTCGTCTTTCATAATAGCAGGTCTTATCTACTGCCCCCCAAAAAGCAGCAGCGTATGACTCAACGTTTGCAGCACAGACTTGCTGAAATAGAAAGAGTGATATAATCTTTTTTCTGTCATACCATGTTACACCCCTTTTGGCTAGTGCAGCTGATTATGCCCAGTTTTGGTGATAACTGCACCCACGATCATGGGGTGGGTGCCTTAACCCCTTGAAGAAGTTATGGAAATATACAGAAGCATTCTCCCACCAACTTTTCCTCACTTTTAACAACTTAACCTCTTGAGAAAACCTTGTATTATTCCCATTTACCTCATTCCAACTTGCTTTTCAAAGCACCAGATGACCATACTTCTAGCTAAATCAGACCAGAAGCTCCCTGTCACAAATTCAGTGCTGAAGAGGCACTAAATATGTGGCTCTATATGTCTGAACAAGGCGGATAAGAATGCCAAGACGAAGGGGATGCTTCCCAGAGCCGTGGAAGCTGAAAACATATTTGAAAGTCATTTGAGGCAAGCTATGAATACCATGTCACAAGAATAGGGCAGAGAAGAACTTCAGCAAAATACGCTAAGAATGTATATTCCTTGTGGAATGGTGGTTTGTGGGAACTATTACTACAGGTTGCAAATGGGGGAGGATAGCTTATTTGGTACCCAAAGGGTCTGACTTTATTTTTCAAGTTTCTCTCCAACTTGGGCAGCCCAGCAAAGGTAATAGGCATTCACCTAACACTCTGCTTCCTAGGGAATGTTAACATGGAACAACTTCTAGTACTGTTAGCAGAATAAATGGAAGATCAGCTGAGAAATATGCTGGGTACAAAACTTATGGAGAAGTCAGTACTCAGATGCTGAAAGCCGCTGCGTAACAGCAGAGATTTTGTAACATTCATGGGGAAGTGATTTCTCTCATCAGCCTTGTTTCTCACACCTCAAACTTTACAATGCATGACAGCAATTACCTTGCTACTACAACGGATGACAGAAAGGGAAGGCATAGTAAAGAATCACCTACCACCTCTGCAAATATGTGATAAAACCTACACCTTAAGTGCATGTCATTTACTCCCACAGGAAACTTTACTCTTGTATTAGAACAACAAGTAGTAAATTCAACAAGTGAAAGCTTTATCTGTCTACATAACTTTCCCTCATCTCCTTAACTTCCCCTCGTGTTATACTATTCCATCTAGAGAGTAGCTGCTCTACAAACTCAAACATGTGAAAATCAGGAAGCAGTTAAAGTATTTCAAACTCAGTTGTGTGGAGACTTGGAAACAGAGTTAAGGTTATGTCTGGATCTTTACTTTATCTGAATGGCGTCCTCATTTAGCAATCCCTCTCTTCCTCCCTCTCCCCCTGTGTATACAGACACTCTTACTTCATTTTAGCATTGCAGTGAACAAAATTTGTCTACATTTTCCCTACAAGGCCAGATATTTGGGTCTGGACACGTCATACCTAACTTTAAGTATCTAACTTCAGTTAACTGCCTATGTTAAGGGGCCAGTTAGACTCCCTGGCCAGCGCAATGAGATATCCATCTTCAGCGGATGATTCAATTTTATGCGGCCATAGCTTACCCCATGGAGATTACTACACTGTGTCAAAATTTGAATCCTTCTAGTCTCTCGGCCAGGATCCTGGCTCTACACTTTCACCTCCCTACCATCAAACGCGCAGATCAAACAACAACTGCTTCGCTCCTGGTAATCTCCATGGCAAGAGAATCCCTATTTCCTGCTACTTGATATAATCTATGCAAACCAGCACAGATATGAGTTATGGCTGAGTATTTGAAAAGACACAGATAACATTGTCCTCTCTACACAAAAGGGTCAGAGAGAGGCTGAAATGCCATAGGAAGTCTTGGCTCTTCTGGATAATGCTGTGTCACTGCATTGCTAAATGGACCTCTCAACATCCAGTTCATTGACTGCTTACATATTCGGTGTACCTGGAATATTCTCGGCTGATTTCCACTTTACATCACCAATCTGTGAGGGAGAAAGGGTTTAATATTGCATACTCCTTAATTTCTTGGTCCTTGGTTTTCAGAAATAACTGTAACTATTTCCTTTCTTAATCTTCAGAGTGATGTCTTGACGGAGACAGTATTTGGAAAAGGCCAGGGAAACAGCCTAGCGACTCTAAAAATGTTTTACCAAAAGCAACAAGAGCCTTTGGAATTAGGTAAGGAAAGGAGCAGAGCCAGTCTCAAACGATACGGTGTAGAAAGTGAAACGTGGTTCTCGCTGGTGGTGGCAAGTCAGCAGAGAGACTTCCTCAGGGTAATAATTATGCTGCCATCACACCAGTGGCAAGGATGGGGCAGTGCAGAGAAACCTGAAGTCACTCGTGTCCTTAAAGCAAATCTGGAGAGACACTTGTGACAGTGTGCACAGTGACTGGAAAGGAAGACAAAGAGAGGGGGACACTGTTCACCTGGAAAAGAAGACAGAGAAAGGGGCATTCATGAAATATATGCCACTGCACCCTCTCTTGTTCCTATACGGGACAGAACCGTGAATTTCTAGAGATGAAGCAGCACAATATTAGTAAGCTGGCAGTGATTTCCTGCACATGGAGCTTACAGACCACATCCTTACTCTGCACAGACTGCCAGGTCTCATTTGTAGAAAGTTTTGTGTTAGTATTTGGAGAAAACTGGTTATTACAACTTGCTTCATAAGATAAAGATCCACCCAGCCTTCCCATCTGAGGTATGTCAGCAGGTACGGACAAGTCACTTCACATAGTAGGTGAAAACACATTGCACAACACTAGAAATTATCTTCCCGAGAAGTTGCTTCTATAACAATATGGGCATAAAATGTGCTTTTTTCACTAGATCTCATGAAAAGTGCTTCATCTATTTAAGCAGGACATCAGTGAGAGCCAGGCACCTACTAGGCTCCTACAAAGAATAGCCGAAGATCATATTGTTCTACAAATTTAAATGCATATATATAAACTACAATCATATTGGTTCTTGACTTTACAATTGGAGGAAAATACTGGAAACATCGCCTTAAAATTTTCTGGGTTCTTTTAGGTTCCGATCATACTATTAACAGCAGCATTGCTCTGACCTACCAAGTAGCCCTCCCTCTTTAGTTTTGAATTAATCTTTCTGTGGAAACCAACAGTTTGCACAATCGTCTAGAAGAGATTTCCCCAGTCTTGTACAAGACCACTAAACTTTCTCTTTCGCTGCTGATAATTCCTTGACTGACGTAAGTTTACTTTTTTCCTTTTCAGAGGTGCACCACTGCATTGGCTTGTAGACATCATTGCTCTCCCGTAGCTTGTTCCCCCCTAGTTGCCTGTAGGTGATTATCAGACAGTAGCGCTGTCCCTCTCAAGACCTCGTTAATGAGAACAGCACTTAGGATTTTATTCCAGGATTTCGAAATGTACTGCACTCTTTCTTAGTCTTTGAATTCCCATGTGATCCCAGCCAGATCATGTTAGAATATCTCAAGTTGGAAGGGACCCATGAGGATCATCAAGTCCAGCTCCTTTCTGTTGACAGAGAGAAACTCAGTGCCCGTGTATACATACTCTAGACAATATATGAACAAGAATGAGTTATCTTGAGCGAGGCTGAGCTCATATGGCTCTAGACTCTACTTTTTAAGGTAATTCAGGCATTAGAAACAGCATAGACACACAACATCTTCCTGGGCTAATATAGCCAATATGGCAGCACTGCAAATACAATTTTTTAAAAAAGGCATATTAGTATTTACTTACACTAAAGGGTGCTCAGGCAATATATACAGGATACTGAATGTGTAGACTGTTTAATTAAGTACTTTTAATTTGAGCAGCTTCCTTTGCTCTGTTTTTACCGACTAATACAGAAACAGAATGACCTGAAAATGAAGGATGGAAAAATGTGACTACAAAATCATGACAAAAAAAAGGAAGGCTTAAACATAGGTAGATAAACATAAGTATTTTTAACTCATCTTTATTTCACTATATTGCAAGTTGATTATTTCCTTTAATAAACTAACCTCTTTTTATCACCTACAGGTGCAAGGAACAGGCTGTATGGTGGTACAGATATAGAAAGCGCTCCATGGCATCACTCTGTCTCAGAGAAGGATGATGTGAGCATCAGAATAGTTCAGATACAATAAATGCATTCATTCACTTAGCATTAGATGACTAAAGATGCATAAGCCAAATTATTTATTCTTGCCTTACAATCATTTGAGAAAAATGGACAGCATAAATTGTGTTTAGAGACGGCTATCTCCCTTCATTGACAAGAGAACCCAGACAGTAGCTCAGACCAGATGCTTAACTTCATGAAGCTAGGCAAGATGAATCCGATTTAATAAGTCCTTCAGTGTTAGGGTTGATAATGTTCTTCTAAACCATAATTGCTGGAGGCCACACAAGTTTAAGATTTAAAGAGAATGGAAGCACTTGAGATCTGCTCATATTTTCTCTGTGTTCTTCCCATTTGTTGTGGACAGTGACCAGCTTACCTGTTCATCTTCTCTTTCATAAGTGAAATAACAGAGCTCTTTAAGGAACTGTACTTTCAGCTCTTATCACCATCTTTTCTTTTTTTTTTTTTTGTTTTTGAACCATTGAGACAAATTTCAGGAAAAGTCTGAAGAAGCACTTGAAACAGAAAATTAAACAAAATTACCTTTTGCAGAATTACTCCCTTACAATTATCTCTGACAATCACCAATGTACATTCCCAATCCCTCACCTTTAGTAATGAGTCTACGTGATTATTCTTCATTCTCCCCAAGGGAGGCAGAATATGAAAATCGCAGTCAAGTTATTCAATCAATCTCAACCGAGAATTGACGTGTTGCACACGTAGAATTGCCTTACAAAATCCTAGACACCCACTTGCTCTGTGAGAACAATGTAGTCACTTTTATTTGAGGGAAAAGAGGGGGAGCAAAGCAGAGCCAGATAATTCATTCTGTCAGTTAGGGACCATTACCAAGATTAAAAGGGAGGATCTCTGTTTTGTAGCTGGACTGGTTCCTTGCACAACCTGTGCCTAGCACCTACTAGGTTACCTAATTGCCTCGTTTCACCTGAAATGGCTGGACCCACGTTTCATCACAACTCATCCTTTCTTTTAGCTTGTAGGATCTTCTTCCTTCTGCTTCCCTGCTAAGGCGAAAGGAGCAGAAACAGGAAGTTCATGTTAGCTCTTCTGTTCGCCAAACCACACAAATCATTCTCGCTTGCCAAACAGAATTTATCAGGTTAACAGAGACTTTGGCATGCAATTGCATTTGGAAATGTAAATTTGTACAGATGGCATAGGTGTAGGATACACGCCAACTTACTTCACGTCCCCAGGCCCGTAAGTGCAGCTAGCTCTGGAAATTACATGGATTTTTTAACTGCAACTTCAGTGTTGTAAAACAAGGCTATAATTCAAACAATCAGTGCCATGTAAATAATAGACCCTCATCTGTGCCGTTGAATATGCGTAACAATAATCACTATCTGTTGAGATCTTCTTATATGTTGATAAAGAACCATAAAAATAATTATATACATATAATTCCTTTATAGAAGTGTGGTAGTCCAACATGCAAAGAACAGTTAATATAATTCAATAAACCAATAGAACTGGTGGTAAGCAGTTTAGCATAGAGAAGCGAATGTTGCATTGCAGTACCTCCTTGAAGAGGGTGGTTATATTAGAAACACCTTCGTATAAGGGCAGGAGATGGTCATATGTTGCTGCTCATGCTAAGGAACAATACAAACAGTTGCACGTTGCTCAGTTAAGCTCAAAATTTCCTGTGTGCTACTTACCTATAACTAAAGTTTCTTATTTTTCAGGCAGAACATTTAATTGTCTCCTCCAAAAACAATGTTTAAAGAATCTATAAGGTTAAAATTAATAATTTTACCTGTAAATGTAATTGAAGGTAGCACAAACCATTTTCAGCCTCTTTTTGTTCACTTATTTCGGACTAAGATAAGACATTCAGTGTTTACTCCTCTGGCATAATCTTCAGCCAGTGCCAGCCATTTCCTCCTTCCCTTTCTGTTCTGTCCCCTTTCCCTTCCCCCTCTCCAAGCCTATTTGTCTTCATTGCTTATTGTGAGGCCTGAAGAGTCCAAAGATGAGGTAGACCAAGGGTACCAATGAGACAGAGGTAAATAAATAGTCTTGGGGTTACTACCCAAGGAGGACTACATGGTCCCTGAGGTTTGCATGCAATTTTTCATTCACAGTGCATAGTCCAGGAGGGCCAGATAATCCATGCAGTTCAGAGAAACCAGGGAAGACAGGTTTGGACCAGGAGACAAGAAGACTTAGACCTGGTACACAAAGAGGATGTTAGGTTCTGAGATGTCCAGGACAGGTACCAAGCATCGGGAAAGTGTGTAGCTCTGTTCATAAGAACACATCAAAGAGCACTTCCACAGCCTGAGTTTGGAGACCGGCTGTAGGAAATATCTAGGCATCCATTGATTTCCTTCTGTGGCCTTGTCTTCATGAAGAGCATCCCAGAGTATAGATTCAAATGAGAGTGGTAGCAAACCCTAGAAAATCCTTAATCGGAATGGTTGTCCCCCCTAGACCATGGATGCCCGTAGGACAAGGGATCTTGGGACGCAGGCTGAAATGTAAAGATGGGTAGAGTCTAGAAGAACCTGACACCTGACAATGACCCAGTCATCAGTGTATTCTTCGAAAGTTAAAAAACCTTCGCTTCCTAATTCAGGCTCTCTGGATGTGAAGTAAATCTTGAGATGAAGTGAGGGTGTAACTATTGCAGTCCTCAGAAGAGTGAAATATTGAAGTGTTTTCCCTCAATGCTAAATGTTCAGGAACTTACTTGAACCATCACAGTTGCAAAAATGTGTACTGCAAAAGCTATTGAGTGCGTAGGACAGCATATGCAGTAAGTAGAATCTGTTACTGGAATTAGCAATACCAGAGTTATAGCTCCTATTAGACTGTTAGAAGCAGTTTCATAGCTACTATGGTAAAATTGTTAATTTCACAGCTCTACTACCGGGGCCCTTATGATAAAGTTTAGAAATCAGATGTTCTATGCGCAGTCTATACTTAGCTCTCTATCTACAGCATTAGGAACACAGGATGGAAAGTCTGACAGGTCTTAAACAGTCATTAGATAAACCACCCATAAATAATGGCAAATATTTGCTTGCACAATCCTTGCATAGCTTCCATGGATCAACTGCAGAATACTTTATTTTTCTTTTCTGGTGTCATCAGGTCAGTTAGCTCAAGAATCTGATTATTTGATGTAGATACTCAGTTGCTCAAAGTTTAAGAACCTGTCCTCGCTTATGATTATTTATGCTTGCCAGATTATTTTATGCTTGCTTATTTTTGTTAGAAGATTACTTTGTGCTCTTCATTTAAAGCTGACCTGTATTAGTGAAAGAGAAATCAGCAAAAATATCAGAGTTTGGTTTTTACTTCAGCTTCTACAAACAAAAGGTCAGCAAAGGGTAACAAAGGAAAACTGTTCATAGTTTATTCAGAGCATGCATAATTTAAAACCATCTAAGCAAAGCAGAAAGGGAAAAGGTTTTGGTAAAAAGCCAAAAAAAAAAAAGCATCCTTAAAGGATAAAGAAATGTTACAGCAGAGGCAGACAAAGCAGCCACTGTGGTAAGCAGAAGTATTGCCCAGACTCAAACAAGGAACTGGGAAAATGATCATGCCTGAGAAGGATAAAGAACAGGTAGCAAATGTGGACTTAAGGAGATGAATTTTCATGCGCATCTGAAGCATCCCATCTCCCAGTTCCTGACATTCCCTGGACAGCTGCCATCTGGAAAGAAGAGATACCGTGAATTTCCGTGTAAATATTTGGGGAGAAGCAACATATGCATAAAATAATCCAGTTTGTCCTCACAAAGACCCTTGCTGTGTGTCCCCTTTCTGGTGTCAGCAAAGACCCATAGACTAGCCAGCATTACGCCCTACATAATAGAGTTTATAGCGAGTCCTTCACCGAATTTCAGGCACGGGACTGCAGTCCATGCCTTTTCAGTTCTACCTCCTTGCATTGATGGATCAAGAGCTCTCCTCTCCTCGCTGAAATTGGCTCAGCGAGGCCCAGACCCTTGATCTTTATTTGGATTTGTGGATTACTGTTACGTGGGTTAACTCAATGGAAGGTTTTTTTCTTGAGTCTGTAGACACCAGTTTCAGGTTTCTTTAGGTGTACCATAATGAACCTGGAGGATTAACGTTGGGAGGAAATTGAGTGCATTTTAAAACCACATTTCCGCCAGCCCAGCATGATGGATATTAGTGGATATCATGCAAGTATTGCATTTTACTTCTCTTAATTGCTGCTAATCCTTAATTAGACAAACAGAGGCCTTGGACTATGCCTGTGGGATACTTCTGAAAACCCAAGTGAAGTACTAATTGTTTAATCTTAGCCTTGGGCAGCTGCTAGTTGCTTATATACTAATTGCTCACAGATTATAAACCTAAGGAGGTGGTGATGCCAGACGCACAAACCACTCCACAATATATTGGCTGGCCCAATGCTGCAAATGCTGCCTTTTGGACATGAAACATAAAGCTTGACAGGAACTAGGATTATTCGTGGGAGATCTGGATCTTGAAATGCAACCTTCTATACAGCAGGATCTCCCGGTGTCCTGGGACAAAAGGCTAAGAGCAACATAATTAAATTAATTTGAAACTAAAGGGATTATACCAGGGGCATAATGCAATTTCTTTTCCTTTTTTAGGAGGCATACAAGGGCTTTGTGAGCTGCAGATTGGAGCAAAGGAATGAGCTGCATTAGCCTAGACTGTTAGAGTCAGTCCCTACCACTACTGGTGTGCCGCAGGATATTACACGGAGCAAACCAAGGAGATGCAAGACTAATCCTAAGCCGCGACACCGCATCTCTTCTCTCCATAAACTGCCCTTAGATATAACCGAATCAGGAGAGAGCTGAGAAACTTCTGCTATTTGTAATGCCTTGGTGTTTATCCCAAGACACTGACCTATGTTGCTTTGCTTTGGGATGCATTTTCAGTTGTGGTATCAGCACTTGCTACTCTATTGTGAGTCCTGCAGTTGTGGGTATTTTTCTTGACAGTTCTGTTCCCAGCAGTCACAAAATTTTAAAAAGAAAAACCCAACCCTGTACTCATGAATAGAGTGGAGAAAAGAAGGAGAAGAGAGTACCTTGTGCTTACTCAGAAAAGGTTGAAACTTTGACCTCTGGGTATAAGGGGAACTCAGAAATTGGTGAGTGCTGGGAGAAGGGTTTCTTGGGGGAGGGTTAGAGGGGGAAAGAATGCATTTCCTTTTATGTTCTTGAAACATTGTTTTAATTTTTAAAATATTGTTGGTATTCATAGACTTAAAAAAGCCCTATAAGTTTAACTCTGTGACTTGAATTTTGGGATTTGACAATCTGATTTTAGATGTAATCTAGAAAAGGTTCATTTGTCCTGCATAAGAAGAGGGACATGCTTTTGACAGGAACATCCCTGGATTTCCAAATCATTCGTAAGCCAGCTTGAAACAGGTTAAGAAATGACAATTTTACCACATCAGCCCTGAAAGCAAACACCTGCTGCAGTGACTGTGATGTTGCCAACAGTTTTCCACAGTGGGCCCGATTTTGATGCCCTGCCAGTATCCCACCTTAGGGAATCTATGGACCCAAACCTGACCCAGCCCCATGTCACCTCACCCTTTACTTCCCCCTCTCCTCTCCTCAACCAGGACCTTGATCTAAGTACCCGTGTGCAGAATTTCCGTACAGAGCTTTTAAAATATTCACGTCTTTTTTTTTCTCCACCGCAGGTGCAGAGATTACGCATAGCAATTAGCTGTGGAAAGCGGACAGAAGATGATCATGGACCCTCAAGAATCCACACTGGCTATTCATGCCCTGAGCTACTTCTGTATTTGCCACAGTAACTCATTATCCAGACGGAACCTTCAGGTAGGCTGCATTGCAGATATCAGAGGAATGCAATTCTGCAAGGGACTTTAAAACAGGGCAAATGGGGAGTGTCCTGAGGAGGCAGTGGGTCAAAAGGAGCAGATCTCACTGTTCTGGCTGGATGTGAGAGAAAAGGACTTTTCTTTGCCCTTTTCTTTCCTGTTTCATTTGAAAAGTAAATCACAGCTTGTAAGTCGCAAACATCTCCTTGAGCTTTTTAGCTTGGTTTTCCAGGAAAAGGAGATTTAACAGGTGCCTACCTGTTTCTCCGCTCACTTTTCCTCCCAGCCAACAACTTTTGAACTCACTGGGACCTCTACACCATTTAAAATTTGATTAAAAATGGGCCAAGGATAAGTTCCTACAGGTTTATATAAAGTGACAGCTGGTTCCGAAAGTTGATTCAAGTGTCTCCAGTGAGGGCTCAGCTATTATGAGACAGAGAGAAACTAAAAATCATTTAAAAAAATAAAAAGAAAGAAACCTTTCAACTGGAACTTGGGGTTAAGGAAAGTTACGAGAAACTAGGCTCTGTTATTTAACACTCAAACTCTATACACCAAACACTGTGCGCTCTCTTCAGACTTGTGTGAACTTCGTGTGTTGGCATGGAGTAATATCCTTGCTTGTAGATTTATTTGTATTTGAAAATGGGCAGAATAACTAAATATTAACCTTGGCTAGGCTGATCCTTTTTCTGTGTCTTGCTGTCTACTGCATCTTTAGGTCAAGATTTTACTGGCAGACTAAATCCCCTTCCACTTTATGGAAGGTGGATTCAAAGAAGCAGCTGCCTGTGTAAGAGGCCACGTAGCTATTTCTGTGCTCCGTTTCTTGGATAAGAGTTTCTGAAGGAGTCTTGTGCAGAAGGGAACTCATGGACTCTGACCTGTCATCCAGACCCTGAGTCTTCCACCTCAGAAAGTGAGGCACCATAAGCTGATAGCAAAGGACGCCTGTTCTGGTTACCAAGATGGTTTCCTGAAAGATGACGTGTGTCTTCCTGGACACTGGCAAACTCCTCACAGTATCCAAAGCTATGTCAGAAAAGAAGGTGCTAGAGAAGCATGCCTGTTTCTTCCTCCCTTCCCCACACCATGTTGAAAAGCAACACTAATTGATGTGAGGTGAGAATGCTGAACCACCTTGTTTAGGCTTGCAGGCAAGTAAGGTGTGTAGGCAAGCGTCTGCCAAGTTCTCGAGGTTGTGAACAAATCCTCGTGATGTGTTGGAAAAACATGTGAATCCAATTCATTCAAAGAACAAGATGCAGAGTAGTCAGGACACAGAGGAGGGAAAAAACCTGCAGCAAGACACTGTTATGAACTTCACACTGTGAATCTCCATGGGGACAACTGTCCTTGTACAGGTGCTGGAATGGCTGCTCTAAATACACAGTTTTCAGCTTAAAGTTGTGAATTTTAAGTCTCATGTAGTCCTGGCTTCCAAATATGATGCTATTACCAATTAACCCACAAACAATGTTAGTGTTTTCATCTTATCGTTTCTCTCTTTTATGAGCTACTTGCAAACTGGTATTTTCAAGTGGTCCCAGCCAGCACTGTACCCAGCGCGTGGTCTACCCTCTCACCATTGTGGGGTTTGTAACTTGTCCGTTATCTTGGGGAAACAGATCTGTCAGTGTGATTGAAGCCTTTTATCAAAATTCTGAAAGAATGATTTTTTTAATGGGTTTCAGACAATCGTGCTTTCTAAACAAAAAGTATAAAATCTGTCTTTCTGTAGTCTGCATTTTCTTCGGATTAGAATCAGAGGCAGCCCAAGATTTTTCTGTTGTTCATCTACATGTGTGTATTATAGCTATTGACTGCAAAGTACCTTGCTTCCGAAGAAGAGTGATAACAATGTGTAATTCAGAAATAATTTTTAGAAGTCTGTAGCCTGGTGTGGCTTTTACTTTTGGTTGTGCATGGTTTTGTTTATTGCTGATAGAATACCAAAGATCAGGGGCACCTGGTAAGCAATCTGAAGCTTGGCTGGTGAAGAAACCCACCAGTCTCAAAGAATGTTTTCTCAGTCTTTCCTGAGCATAAGGTTTTTCGTAAAACTGTCAGAGGATGAGGTTCCTTCTCGTCCATGGGAAGGGACTGCTCAAGGAGAAAAGCCCTTAACAATTTCCTGAGCCTTTCCCTGCAATTCCTGATATTTCCCTGCAAGTTCTTATACTTGAGCAATATTTTTAATGTTTGTTGACTTCCTGCTCTCTCTCAAACTGTGCTACATTCTCTTCCTGAGACAATTTGGGTTCTTTTACCCACAGAACTCTGTTTTGACTGAATAGCTCCAGCTGCATCACTGTAGTCTATAAATTAATTGCTACAATCACACCACCTTTTCATTTTCAAACACACCCAATACAAATGATAATAGTAGTAATCCAGGAGAAAGATATTAGGTTTTTTATATTGTCTTTACACGTCTTTGGATAACATTTCTGTGTTATGCACACAGGAATTCAATGCAGGACCACTGCGTTGTAGTATCAGATATTATCAGGCAAAACTGCATTCTGTCTTCGTCCTACCTGAACAATTCTGTCTGGCATTAAGAGTCTCCAAAATCCCAACCGAAGTGCTGAAAGGCCAGGGGTGCTCTAAACAATCTGTTGCGAACACAGCTGTTCCAGTCCCAGCAGCAAACAGAGAGGAATACATACAAAGAAAAGGAAAAAGCAGTCCATTTCTAGGTGTAACAGCAGGACACTACCACAATAAGGCAAACTTTGATTATTTTTCCTAATCCTTTCCTATTTTTCTCCTTGAGAGAGGCTATACCTCGAAACTATTCGGATTGCAAATAGATTTCCTCCTGTGGAAATCATGCCAGGATCTTCCACCTCTTCTAGCACTTCAACAAACAAAGAGGTCATGCCACCAAGCCTGCCAGAGTTCAAGGAGCATCTGGACAATGCTCTTAATTCGTAAGGTTTATTTTTAGGTACTCCTCTGAGGAGCAGGGAGTTGGACCCGATGATCCTTATGGGTCCCTTCCAACTCGAGATATTCTGAGATTCTAGGTGAAATGGACAGGACACAAGTCAGTTCAGAAGCCTGCAAACACTCTGGGAGGCTTCTTTGGCAAGTCACAGAAAGACCTAGATGGCACTCAAGGTGCAAGGTGTAGCTGCAGACCAGGAGTGGTCTGTCAGGACGAAGACAAGGTGGGCAGCTCCCCACAAGATGGAGGGTGGGACGGCCACAAGCAGCTGGGCCGTGTCAGCCGGGGCCTGTCTCACAATACGAGAGGGGAGCAGAGCAGACCTGGGATGGCAGCCAGGCTCAAGCAAATCCTAAAAGCCAGGAGGAAGCTTGTGGTGATGAAGCAGATACATGGGTCAAGGTCAATGTGGTCCAAGGCCAGGCCCAGCAGTGCTCAGGGGGGGACTGAAGACCCAGAACTTACATGGGGACCCTGGTCAGGATGTGGGTCCCACGTGGGGCGGGTCAGGGCCACTAAGACCTGTTAGTGAACTCAAGGCCATGACATAGTCAACCTTTCCTTAGAAAAAGAATAGAGAAAGAGATGCTATTTATGATTATGAGGTTGTAAGATGCCCCATCCCTGGAAATGTTCAAGGTCAGGTTGGATGGGGCAACCTCATCTAGTTGAAGATGTCCCAGCTTGTTGCAGGGGGGTGGACTAGACGACCTTTAAAGGTCACTTCCAACACAAACCATGATTCTATGGTGGACAGCTAAATAGCTCACTCAAAGCTGTGTCTCCCTGCTTTTCAGGCCACTCCCTTCCAGGCTGAAAGAAAGAAGTCCTTTACTCTCTACTAGCATTACTGTCACTGTGCAGCAAAAAGCGCAAGATGTATTGAGCTAGAGAAAGACCAAACAAGTGCAGAATACTGTAGGCCACCAATTAAAAATTTGATCCAATGACTAAGATTTGGTCCAATGACCAAGATTTGATCCAATGACCTTGCTCTGACCCCAAAACCATAATCAGTCCTAATGAGTGTATCTCTATATACTCTACTACTTAGGAGGCAAGGATGCTTCAAAGCACCAACCTGCATCGCTCTTTATATGTTATTTATGGTAAGCCTATGCTACTAAAATACATTCAAGTTAAATGATGTGCATACTACTCTGACCTTCTCAACCTCTCCAGCTTTCTGATCAAATTCTTGAGGCTCTCTAGCCTTCCTCTCATTAGTTGTCCCAATACCAATCAATTATAAACTCAGATGTTTGTCCCTTGTGAGTGAAGAAAGGCATAATAGTTTTCTCCAGATCTGGATCTAGTCAAACACTCCTTTGAAAGCACTTTATAAATAAGAAAAGCTTGATTTGACTTCAAGTCATAAGGGGAACAGCTGACTCTTGAAGTAAAAGGCACCCAGAAGCAGAGGAGTGCACTCTAAAATAAGGTAATTCCTCATTGAAAACTATGTCTCTATATTGTCTAGAAACAGTCTCCTCAAAAAGGGCCTGAGAATTTACACCTGAAAGTCTAAGGGAGGAGCAATCTTTCTCCCAGGGATGCATTAAACCTCTACAATGAAAATGAGATCACATAGACAACTGTGCTGAAATAATTAAGCACCTTGACCTCTTTTTTCTGTAACTAAGCAATGTGGTTTTGGTTTTAGGAAATGTCAGGTAGAATCCTGGCATGCATTTCGTTTTCATTTTGATGCATTTGCCACTGGGGGGAGCGCATAGCCACAGCTACTGTTTGGCTTTGGTAAGCACATGAGGTAGACAGCACTCTGGAACAGGCAGGTTTTGCTCTCAGCTCCAGACAGAAATGATGCTTAAACTATCAGACAGTGACCCAAAGGGCAAGTACAGCTTGGAGATGAGTTCAGTGGAGAGTGAGGGCAAGCTGTAGGGTGATGTAAATGGGAAGATGCAGTTGCCAGCAAATAGAAGGGTGTGCTACTGTCTTCTCCTGGTAGTCCCACCGCACAAGCTCTCATTAACACAAAAGCAGAATTTCTGGGGGCTCAGTGCTGGGTTTATCAGGTGCCAGCCCCACAATTAGCACCAAGTTCATGTACTTTTTCATTAACGTTAGTATGACTATGAAATGTTGTGAAAGGATGCTGAAATGCATGCAGAGAAAATAATGATAGAAGTAGCACACAGTGGGCTGAGACACAAGACAGAGCCAGGCAAGAAGGGATTAAGCCCACTTCTCTTACTGGTGCCAACATTCATCTTCAAAGGTCTCTAAGCTGTTTCTAACTTGCCATTTTGCATTTCTTGTCTTTTTTACATCTGAATCTCTCCCCTTCATATTAACAGATATGTCTATATGGTCATTTGCTTTCATAAAGGGTCCAGTGATGCAAGAAATTTGGACTTCATTACCTTCTCCACCACAGTCTTCTTGTAAAAACAGATGACCCATCGCACACTCAAATCGTTTAAAGGCAGGTGGTGAGACTTCTCTCCCTAGAATGGATATAGCATTTTCCCAGCTCCCAAAGGGACTATGAAGATCAATGCATGAAAACGTCATGTGGGATGATCAGATACCGCAGTTGTGGAGTTACAGAAGCTTCTAATAATTGCTTAATTTTTCTCTCTATCTGTAGAGCTCTTACCTTAAAAACCCTCATATTAACAAACCAAAGTCTGTAGTCTGGGCACAAAATGAGTAATAGTCTTCTGGATGCCCCATCATTGGAAGTGTTCAAGGTCAGGTTGGATGGGACTTTGAGCAACCTGACCTAGTGAAAAATATCCTTGACCATGGCAGGGGGGCTGTACTAGATAGTCTTTAAAGGTCCCTTTCCAACCCAAAACAACTTATGATCAGAGACAACCCGTGATTGCCTTGCCATAGATTTTATTTAAAATCTGTGCAACTTTGCCCTGTCCCCAGGGTAGCTCTACCAGTGGGAAACATGTTAAGAGTTTTTTTTTTGTAAAGACAAGAGGAATTACATTGCTGTCAGCAGATTCATACATCACAGCAAGAACGCAAGACACACCCCAGTTCATGCAACTGAACAGCGACAACACACTCACGGAAGACAATAAAACAGTCTGTATATACAAGGCAGCAATGCCTCAACCTTGCTTTTAATATTTGAGGTCATATTTAAAAACTTGCTTATCAAGAGAGTATTCCTTTTCCAGGAATCTTCTGCTCCACAAGAACTGCAGTTCTGAAGAAGAAGCAGCAGAGGAATTTATATTCCACAGATTTTTCCAAGTCCACACTTTCATTAAGAAAAAAATGGAAGGCAAGATTTTATTCCCATGACCAACCCCAGCTACACTGACACAAGGTAATTGGTCCATGCTGTGGTAAAGCGCACTCCAGTCATGCGGGGCTAGAAGGAGGACTGGAGCTGGAGGTAATCCAGGTGGAACGGTGTTGGGGAGGCGCAGAGAGAAAAGGAGGTAACAGGATCCCCGAGGTGGACATGGAAAGGTTATGGCAATGCAGACTTAGGGAGCATGACCGAGTGAAACAACCACTCAAGGAGAATGCTGGTGAGAATGCTGGCATGTGGAACCAAACCTGGGTTTCTCTGTCCTACTGCAACAAGCGAGTGGAGAAGAGCCACTTGAGTTGAATGAAGAAGGCAACATAAAAGGACGATTGCAGATGCTGATCAAGGCCTGAAAGGCATTGTAATATGAGAATAGGGAACAGGGCCCTTGTACATCTCCCTGAAAGAGTCAACTACTTAGATTTGTTGCTGCTATCTCTGTTACTCTTAGCATACTTTCAATAAATTTGCAAGAAATTAGTGGTATCTCCTCTGCTGCACATAAGATGCTGGGTGTACTTGTTGTAAGAAAGAACAGATTTCTCTAGAGAAGGACAGCTCACACAGAAACAGCTTGGCTGCCTAAATCCAGACATTGTAGCTGATATCCCATCAGTATTTATATCAAACCAACTTTGATTGTGGGAATAAAGACTGGCAAAATACCAAGAGTAAGAAAACCAGCGACAGCAGCCCAGAGGTAAATCCCTCCACAAGTTGTTATTAGCAAGAGATGAAGGTGGCAAGATAACTTAGAGAGGTCATATTTACCACTACAATGAAACTGTCTAAGGATATTCAGATTTTGAACTGGTAAATGTAGCAAGGGTGCAAACTAACAGTCCGTACAGTAAAAAAGGGGAGGCTAGGTAAAAATAAAGCACTGTGCTTTTAGTCACTAAATATTTTAAATATAAGTGATTAACATGAGGAACTCATGCCCATCATACAGAGAATTAAAAGCATTAAAGGAAAAAAAAGGAGTTGAGATTTTTCATGAAACACAGGTCCCTTGGTTCATTGGAGAGGACACATTTTAGAGGGACTGTCAAACCGTAGGTCACAGTCCCAAGAAAGTATTTTTTGAGTCGGAAAAGTTTTCTCGGTACTTCTACTTTATGTTATTATGCACTTTTAAATTTCTTCTCATGCCAGAGAGCAGAGAAGTCAGGATGTGCTACCAGTCTGCTGCCTTAATGTCCTCTGGATAAAAAAATTCCAGTTAAAGTGGTCTACCTTCAAACTCCAAGCACTACTTTTTACCTACCTCTCAACCTAAGTAGTTTGTTGCAGAAGAAATCTAGCAAAGAAGGACAAGTTGGGCAGGAAAGACAGCAGAGTTTTAGCTACAACCAGGGAGAGGCAATGGAAGATCCCTTTTCCAACACCATGCTGATCCCAGCCATTTACTGTGTGCATTGGACAGTAAATAATTTCCGTGGACTACTAACTTGCATACAACCCTGCTTACAAGTCTTCCTGCACAGTAAATAAAATTCACATACATGGATTAGGTTTACAATCTATAGATATTGCTGTAAAATGCGAACTTCATGCAGCATCTGTGAGGCTGAACACTGGACTTGCCCTCTTTTGGTCCACATACCCATCACTCCCCTTTCACCCTTCGTATGTTAGAGACCGCTAAATAAAAATGGAGGCTTTCCATGTACTTTAAAGGATTAAAAAGCAGGGGCATAAATTCAATGTCAATTGGAAGCTTTTAATATTTCATTTTATGTTAAATCTAAAATAAATGTCAGACGCAATTAATTCACCAGAATGGATGTGAATTCTGCAGGTTTAAACCTGCCAGCAGGCAAATAGTGAGAACAACCCATGCTGTTGCAAAACCACCAAACCAGCCTTGTGTTAAGAAAGCTGTAAAAGAAGCTACATGTATAAATTTAATTTTTTCACTATAATGTAGGCTGCCATTTTGAAGTTTTTTGCCTTGGTTGTGTCTCTAGTAGCTTTTCACTGTGAGTGGTGAACAAAAAATATTAAATAATTTGTCATGTATAAGGGTGGCAAGTGAGGACTGAATAAATCATGATGGAGTGACTACATCAGTGGACAAGGGAAGAGCTATGGATGTCATCAGTCTGGAATTCTATCAGGCCTTTGACGCGGCCCCCCACAACATCCTTCTCTCTAAATTGCAGAGATACGGACTCGATGGATGGACTGCTTGGTGGATAAGGAATTGGCTGGATGGTCGCGTGGTGACTGAAGGCTGAGCTTGATCTCACTGGCTGTCAGCATGTCACAGCTTCTGACTGAAGGTATTTTTTTATTTGAAGCGATCAGTGTGGTGGAAAGAAGAGGTGAGTTAATAGAGAAGGATTAAAAAGTACCCTGAGAATGTCTCTTTCATTTTCACACACCCACAGCTTGCAACTTCATTTGTAGGGTTACGAAGCTTACATCACCACCCCATACAGTGAGCAAATGTTGTGTGCTGCAATATCAAACTTCTAGCTCATGTCCCGCCGCTGACATTTAAAGCTAGTATAATGAGTACTTTTACGGGTAGTACATGCCTGCTTTGCTTTGCTCATTGATGTGCATGGCTATGAATAAAAGCGTTTCTGATTCAGCAAACTGGAGCTTCATAATGGTGTGTTGAAACAGTGCATCAGAAATCCCAGCAGGCATGATAGAAAGCAAGATAGAACATTCCAGAATTGGTTGACTCGGCTCACCCTGGCAGAACAGGAACAATACAGGGAATCGTAGTTTGAAATCACTTTTTTTTTTGGTGGCATAGCTGTCTATTTTTTAGGTAAGTTCCTATTGTAATTTTATAGCCAAGAGTGTGCATTCTCCAAATACACAGGAAGGAAAAATCACACAGAAAAAAGCAGTGATGATGTTTTTCATATGTATTATTATTGTGGGATGTATTTTTTTCTCATGGTGTGCATAGCTCTAGTGCCCACTTCAACAACTGCTGAAAAAATGAAGACAAATCCCTTTTCAGCTTCATGAGGAGCTGCAGCCTGGTAAACCCACTTCTATTGCAACAGGACAAAGTGTCAAAAGCTATTTTGTAATTGAAGAGGAGTAGAAGAAGGTTAGACTAAGACTTGGGACATCTAGCATGAGGGTGGGTTTTCAAAGGTCCCAGCAGGTCAGTGGGAGTGGAATGAGTAATTCCTGAGAAGAGCTACCCTTGAAATCACTGCCAGCAACAGTTGCAGTGGCAACAGCTGCTATTATTTTCCTTCCCACGTTGGTTAAGTCACAGCATATTCAGTCCATATATGATAATAGAATAGATATTGTAATTAATCCCTATTGAATCTGCTTTTATATCCTTCTTCACCCATCCACTTTTTGGACACTGGGCTAGCTGGGATGTTGCTCTGATCCAACACCGTCTCTCTTTATGCCACCTCAGGCCTATTTCTTGCTCTGGGTAGCCCCACGGACACTGGTAATTGAAGCTTTAAGCAGTCTATGTGATGCTGATATCGGAGGTTGTAAATGGGTAGAAGCATGCATTTAAGCAAGCCCCAGTTACATACCGGATGGTATGCAACTACCGTGCACCAGTCTGGTCACTAAAGTGGAATTATGAGTCAGAGTGAAAATGAAGGTCACATAGATTTCCGTACGCCGCGATTCTTGCAGAGTATATAGGGTTTATCTGTATAATTAGCTTGCTGTTACTCAGTGCTCTCCATACTGTGCTGACATAAAATTGTGTGTATCAGCACGCCATTTCTTTGGCACAAGAGCTGTGTAGTGAAAATTAAGTAATTCTAAAATGCGTATCCTTTTTATACTAGATACTTAAACCAAAGCAGAGCGAAGCTGCTGTCACAAACGGGCACTTAGAGAATTTATCTGAGCGACACTCTGATACCACAGGACATAAGAAACAGAGTTTCTGTTGCTGCTTTTCCTTACACAAGGATTCACACATCTCTTTTCTGCCCAATTACACAGAATCACAGAATCGCAGAATGTTTGGGGTTGGCAGGGACCTCTGTGGGTCACCCAGTCCCACCCCCTGCCGAAGCAGGGTCACCCAGAGCAGGCTGCACGGGACCGCGTCCAGGCGGGGCTTGAATATCTCCAGAGAAGGAGACTCCACAGCCCCTCTGGGCAGCCTGGGCCAGGGCTCCATCACGCTCAGAGTGAATTGACACTTCTCACATGTTTTTTAGACAGCAGTTGTTGATGCTGCTAGTCTCCTGTGAAGTTTGATACAGACCAGCAAAAATGATCCTATATGTGAGAGAACCCAACAATCAGCAGTCACCATTCAGGGATGGCTTCCATGAAAAACTAGAACAAACCTAGGATTAATTCACGCTGAAGTCTGATGCTGGAGATTCTAGATGTTTTTGTTAGATTTCCTGGGTATTATATGCAATAAGAAAAAACAAAAGGAAATGAACAGTGCTTTAAAAAGTTGCCTGTATTTTTATTTCACTAATACTTGTAGACTGAATCTCTCTAACCCATCATAGATCAGAAAACAGCTCTAGTAGACACCCTCGTGTCAACACCCTTGAATCAATAAGCTTAATTAATTGGCACAAAAAGATAGTATGGATCACTGTATATGTTTCCACTAGAATGTTTCCACATATGAAAACAAAACCTCAGATATAAGCATAGTTGCTTATGCTAAGCATACCCACCCTCCTGATAAAATATGCAGATAGTGTAAGTATTACTTGAGTGGTAAATATATGTAAAGATAGGGCAGTCAGCAGGGAGAGATTTAGATCCTCTGTGAACCTAAAACACCCTGAAAAGATGTATTGTCACATATATATATATACACGTGTGTTTTCGAATGTTTTTTCAAATGTCAGTTGTTACTTCCAAGAAGGAATGGAGGTCCTTCAGGGGAGGACGGTTTTTTTCAGAGGGTGTGTGCCAGGTTCAGTTTAGCAGCCAGTCAAATCACTAAAGATTATTTCACTTGATTCTCATTTTTCCTAATGTATCCTCAGCTGTAACAGGCATGCCATCTTTCTGAGAAGATATAAATACCTTTAAGGGACCAAGGGTCCAAATGAGGAGCACATCTTCACAGCTCCTCAAAAAAGAATACTTGAAGCATAGTGATATAGTAATTCATACTCTGATACAAAGCTGCCACAATGGAAAGCTCCAAACCATGGAGGAGGTGATAAGTATACTGAGAAACATTCTTCTGTGGCTAACTGGAGGCAGCAGAAGTTAATTAGGCTGGCTACCACCTGGAAATGCTCCGCTGATTAAGATTCAACCTGAGTCAAAAAATATGGAACAAACTCTTCCTTGGTCGGAATTGCTTCATGGTTTCTTCTCAAGTTGCCAACCTTCACCTGTGTTGTAGTTATCACTGTATTTATTATACTGTAGCTATTACACTATTACTGACAGAATTCTGAAAGAATACCATAAGTGAGAGGCCAATTCTGCCAGTCTTGAACTCTTTGTTGCACTGTGGTACCCATTCCAAGGAGAGAGGAACGTGTCACCATCCAGTCCATACATGGGTGAGAGGTGGACACCATGGCTTTGAATGACTTATGCTAGGGAGAGACTCGAACCCAGGTAATTATACTGCTGTAACAACTGAATATCCACTGTATTATGAAAAAGCAAGGAATCACGTCTTCCAGATCCATTTTAGAAAGAAGACAAACATAAACCTTCGCTGCATAGCACAGTCCTGCCAGTATGCCAAGCGTGTTCTGAGCCTGCCTACGGGATCAGGCCCCTCAGGCAACACGGCAGACAGGAAAATCGAATATGCCCCACCCTTAGGTGGGTGATAAGATGAAAATTGCTCAGACCAAGGCAGTTCTGTACACGCACAGGAGCACAGCTCAGCATTTATCGAGCTTTAGACTAATAGCAGAACACACCTACTGAGCCAGCTGTAGGCAACACCTGAAGAGAAGGCATTTTAGGTGGTAGGTTGGAATATAGTCACCTGTGTCTTCAGACATCATTGTAGATACTGTCTCTATTTCTGGTTGGCTGTCTCTTAATGGATATACATTATATGTTTATACACATTGTATTTTCCTTCAGGTCAGGTGGCAAACAAGCTGGCCGCTATCAATTATTGAAGAGTTTATGCAATAACACTGAAGAACTCCAGCAATTTTTTGCAGGCATGAGTGGTCAAAGGAACCAGTGCATGAGTCTTTTATGGGAATCATTTTATTCTTTAGCAGGAGGAGAGAGGGCAGGTGCTGAGCTGAGGTCCTGCCACACAGAGCAAGACAACAGTCGAAAAGGGAGTTGTTCCTTCCATTTCTAAATTCTTTCAGTCAGATTCCACCCAAACCATGTTATCCAGCTGCCTCCCTAAATCTAAAGCCTGGGCAAAGAACAAAAGCAAAGATACACATTTAGGAGAGGGAATGTAGTCATATATGTGTCCCTTCATCATGAAATAAGATTTCTTAAGCCAAGCTTATCCTTATCCCCAAAGCTTCATAATCCTTCTCGGTCTGTGTAATTATATTTGCTGCAGCTGCATTGGCATTAATTATCCATACAAACAGCCACCAAGTCAGCATCCTTCAAACCTGTTCAAGAACTGACAGGGTAGCAAGCCTGGAGTCTGTCTAATCGTGAGGAGACAGGAAATATTCCCGAGTTGAAGGTGGGAAAGAGGTTGATGGAGCCCATTTGGAAAAAAGTTAAAGGAGGCAATGATAAAAATTATCGAAGAGCAGAGTGAGTGAAAAGCTGAGAAGTAAAAGGAAAATACTAGAGTTGTGTAACACAAGAACAAGAAAGTAAGAAGTAACATATTTATTACATTCTTCCTCATTTTACTATGAAAGATTGTCTACATTCCTTATTAAAAAAGCCTAAACGTTACCAAGTATGAAAAGTGTCTGATGATGGAGGGAGGGAGACAGACTCAGTGCCCATTACCAACTGGAGAAAGCAGCTTTTGTGAGAGGTGACCCTGCTTCGTCGCTTAGAAGAAGAAGAGATGAAAGGAACAGTGGCTCGAAGAAGTGACCTGGCGTTTGGAATAGAAAGCGAAGGAAAAGAAGTGGTTTAGTTCTTTCTGCGCATCAGTTTTAAGACTCCTCTGGAATATTGCATTTCACTCTGATAACTTAAAGCCAGAAAGACTTCCAGACATGAGACCTAGATCTTCAACCTTGTTTGCACATTCGTATGTTTACTCTTAGCTGTAAGATTACTGAAACGGAGGACCCAGGAGACTGGCTTTCATTTGATTTTTCTTCAAAATTGCATTTTAATAGAGGTTAGGCTTTTGATTATACTTTTTACTCGAAAGTCTCTGGTTTCTTGGAAATTTTGACCATTTGGAAAGGTCATGCCTTGAAACAAATCTTTTTGTTTGACCCACTGACTAATTATGAATTTAAAGTTACATTAAATCCCTGGATTAAGGCAAGGGAACTTTGAGCATGCAAATACAGTTGAGTATACAAGCTGGACAATATCAAAGAGATTAATTCCCATTATTTCAATTAGAATTAAACATTGAATTACTA
The DNA here is from genome assembly GCF_030867145.1 of Opisthocomus hoazin. Classification (NCBI taxonomy): domain Eukaryota; kingdom Metazoa; phylum Chordata; class Aves; order Opisthocomiformes; family Opisthocomidae; genus Opisthocomus; species Opisthocomus hoazin. The sequence continues at coordinate 2,838,001 of NC_134420.1, read as the reverse complement.
TGAGAAGCTGAGCATAGGATTGCTGCCGAATAAAAAGCATGCCGCGTTACTCTGCATGACACACTGTATTTTATGACTTTTATTTATATTTATATTTACATTTACATTTATATTTTATTATCCTTCTATACCGGTGTTACAGATGAGCCAATTTCCAATTATTACTCATTCAGATCAGACTATTAGAGACCTCAGTATCAGTGCGAATGCAACATGAAGTGGCTTGCTAACTTCTCACCAGGTGTTACCCCTACCCTTCGAAGTTTGTGAACCGTGTTAGAGTTTGACAAAGGTAAACCAGTTTAATTGTTAATAACCTTTATGAAATAGATAAAGAAATGAATATTCAGCAGCCTGTTGAACCAATTGAAGAGACAGAAATTTTTATTTAAAATGAGGTTGCAAAAAGACACACTCAATAAATTACTACCTTCGAAGGAGTAGAATGCTAACTAAATGCAACAAATGATCAGTTTGATTTGCGAGAGTGACACCGGAGAAAACCATTTTGTGTCAGTCTTGTCTTTAGAGGACTGCGGTGGGACTCAGGATCTAATCAGCACAGCTTTGAAAAAACGTAGGGATCCTTAATATTTATACTCCCTTCACCAAGACATCCATTTAAAAATGTCTTCATGTATTACCAAATAGAGCGTGCAGTGAAATCCCTGCACTCACCTTAAGACAGTACTATCACTTAAATGCTTATAAAATGTTACTACTGTTATATGTAACTGTGGATCTCACCATTCCAACCAGCCTGGGATTTGGGAACACAGAATTGTACTAGGTACTAGTTAGAAGGGGTTTTACAATTACATTCAAAGCAGTTTTTGAAGAACTACTTTTTTAATCAGGATCCTTTTCAATGACATCTGTCAGCTATTACTAGGAAATAACCAGTACAGAGTTATTATTAGTATATACACAAAAAAATATAAATAAAAAGAATAAATGGAGGTGTTCTTCAAAAACAAAGGCAAAAATAAAAAGTCCAAACTCCTTCTGCTTTATGTGTTGGGCTTAATATTATTTATTACCTTGAAGAAGGCTGTTATTGTCTGTAGCTTGTAATACAGGTAGATTGCTCATCAGTGGGTGGCAGATGGGTGATGTTGTTAACGGTGATATCTCACTTTAAGATCTTTCACGTTTTCCTTCTTTGGGTGGTTTGTCCACTGAAAGCTCAGGCATAAGTTCTGGATGTGAATGGCAGAAGAGAAGAACCACTTTTCTTCCACATGGTCTTTGCTTTTATGGGTGAATTGTCTACTTATTTGCCATTATAGACTGACTTCATGGTTTTAGGTCAGTTAGGCATATACAGTACAATATAGGTTTTGCCAGTATGGCTCGACTGTCTCATAATGGACTATATTCACTATAAATTATATTAGAAAACGTCGTCACTGAATCATCATCATTTTGCAAAATCAGCAAGATTAAGCAGAGGTCATACATTCTTTCTAAAACAGGTATTGACTTTCAATCTCAAAATCATGATGAGGAGCTTTATTGATATTCTTATCATTTATCTTTTTTCCTATATTCCAACTTTTCCAGATAGCTGTGTTATCACCACTCAGCTTTTTTTTTCCCCTTCTTCCCATAAACCTCCATGTTCTTTCATATATCCTCCATTTATTTTGTCTGCTGATCAGTGCTTGACTCTCCTCATTTACAGTTTACCTTTCCCACAAAGTTTAAAGCACTCTCAGTGAAAATATTCTGCTACAGGCTCAATCCTAGCTTCTTCATTGTATTGGCTCTCTCAGACACCAGTAGTGTTCTTGGAGAGCTACTGTGCCTCTACACAGGTGGCCACTACATTTTCCACTAGCAGAAGCTGTCCTTGACCATAAGCATGGTGAGGATACATCCTTCTTGGGGCCAAAGAGCTAAGTACCAGGTACAAAACTGGTAAGACAGAGTTCCAGGAAAGGAGCTGGTTCTTGGGGACACTGAAAGACAAGAAGAGTTTGCAAGCTCCAGAGACACCTGCATGGGGTGACAGAATTAAGTTTTATTTAATTCCTTTTTTCTGGATATAGAAACAGAGCCACAAATGTACTTAGCTGCCTAACAACCAATGTAGATGCCCACAGGTGTTTGGAGTCACTGGGAAGTAAGCATTTAGATAAAAATGTATGTAAAACTCAGTAAAAGCAAGAGTACCCTAAATACTCTTGCAGTCTGGACCTACTCCTCAGTGCCTAAGCTTCTCAGTCTTATTCAACGCCGGTCTGCATCAGAAAGCTAATCAGACAGCACGGTCACCATTCAATTAAAATATACACATGTACTTATGCATATAAATAATACATGCTATATAGACTCTTGGACTGTATTCAAACCAGCTATTATAGGCATAAAACTCAGCATCTAGTTATCTGCCTTCCTACACAATCCACGAACAGTACTAGTTATAACACCCAGGTAGTAAGAGCAAGTGTTGTACATATGACCAGTAGTGATGGGAACATAACCCAGGCCATCTTGTTCTGTGCATACTTATTTTATCTATTCTAGAATATCCCATAAAGATCCCTCCTGTTCTAATGTGTCCTGACTCCCTGCAGTTTGCTTTGTCCTATCCCATTTTTACCTATCCACTGAGTCAAAAACACGAAGAAGGAGACCTTATTGTGGCCTTTCAATACTGAAAGAGGGCTTACAAGAGAGCTGGAGACAGACTTTTTATGAGGGCTTGTAGTGATAGAACAAGGGGCAACGGTTTTAAACTGAAAGAGGGTAGATTTTGATCAGATATACAGAAGAAATTCTGTGCTACGAGGGTGGTGAGACACTGGAACAGGTTGCTCAGAGGAGTTGTGGATGTCTCATCCCTGGCAGCGTTTGAGGTCAGGCTGGACGGGGCTTTGAGCAACCTGGTCAAGGGGAAGGTGTCCCTGTCCATGGGAGGAGGGTGGAACTAGATGATCTTTAAAGGCACCTTCCAACCCAAACCATTCTATAATTCTATGACTCTAAGAAGAATTTCCTTTCAAACTTTTTCCATAAGCAATGAGCTGGTGCCTCCAATGAAGTAAACTGATCAAGCTGATTCAAGAACTACTTCTCCCCAGTTTGAAGGTTCAGTTTATCATGGCTCTAAACACTGAGAGCAGGAAAAATAGAGGTTCATGGTTTGAAACAAGAAAAAAATGTATCTTTAACCCACTTTCCCACCCATTCTTACTGAAACAAGCTTTGACCAGCTCCTGAGTTTCTATACCAGAAGACACAAACACATTGTTCTGTGCTGACCCTTTGCAGCAGTTGTCTGGTGAAGAGCTTCCCTTTGAGAGTTGCCAGTTTCTATCCATGCAGATATGCTTCAAGCCAGTGCTCCCCAGAATCCTTCAGCGAACTGCAAGAACGGAAAGCAAAATGTCACTTATGGGGAGACACTATTCAACTTCATGGGAAGCAAACTGTACTTTAGATGTAAAGAGATGTAAATGGAAAAAATGGATTAAAAACTGCATGGGCATCTCATAGCAAAGTCTGACTACAGGGAATGAATTGCAAGGATTTAAGGAAGAGAAAAAAAGTCATTGAAACTTTGAAAATTTTTTTAAACTAAAGTGGCTTTAGAAAAATCTAAATAAACTCTAGATTTGATCTCTCCATTGAAATTGATTTGAAATGGTTGCCTATGTCATAGAATCATAGAAAGGTTTGGGTTGGAAGGGACCTTAAAGAGCATCTAGTTCCAACCCCCTTGCAATGGGCAGGGACACCTTCCACTAGACCAGGTTGCTTAAATCGACAGTGCAAAACTATCTTGTTAATTGATACTTACTGCAAAATATCTTCAAAGGCTGTCAGTAAAGTCTTGCTTTTATACTCAATGCCATGCTTATCACAAAGGGCTTTCACCAGAGGAGCTGCTTTCCAGTAGTTGTGTCGAGGCATTGTGGGGAAAAGGCTGCAGAATCGAATGAGAGATAGCTATTGTAAGAATTTTCTTGCATCACCCTCCATTCCCTCCGTTCAAATATTTCCCTGCCCTCCCCCAGAAGGAGAGCAAAGGGTCTCCTCACATGATTTCATGTGAGACTATATGGCCTTTCTGACTTTTAAGTGACCCATATTATTGCCACTCTTCTCCCCATAATCATACTCACTGGTGCTCTATTTGGAAGTTCAAGTGCCCAGTGAACCAGTCATTGAAGAAAGATTGTTTCACATTGCATGTTGCATGGAGCTGGGAGGAAAAAAGACCAAAGAAATACATTATTTAGCTTTTACTTTTCTGCAAGTCTGATAACTGAGCCCCAGCAATCATTACCCACCCTCATCTAGCACAAAAGGCAAGTTAGAGTCAGTGCTCATAGCCATCATTGCCCCAAAGAATTAAACAAAGTCTAGATTGAAATGGGTTGTCGGGATATAGGTTAATTTAGCTGGCTCTTTGCTCAGAAAGAACAACTTCTTCACTGGCATGCGCACGACCCCAGCTGTGATTCTTTTAAGAGGTTCTCCTCACATATTTCACTTAGATGGAAAGAAAAGATGCCCAATAAAAAAAAAATAAAAATTTTTCTGGCCTCTTCCAACTAGTACAAGCGCAGTCAGGTGCAAACGTATGAGACGTTATTTAGACATCTATTTTTTAGAATAAGATGAATCATGCTCTAGCAACGGCTCTTTCTCTCCAATGAATGTAGCAGGTGTTCAGATGTAGACACCTGGATTTGGTCAGATGAATACCAGGCTGGGTCTTTTTCCCTTAATATAAAGAAAAATGCTTAGAACTATGTGGGATTGTACTGTTGGAGGCAGCATAGGTATGAGTAAAGTTGTCCTTACATATTCATTTTCATCAGACCTAAATTTTGTCAGATTTATCTTATCTATAGTAAACCTGTAACCTGTAAGGTAAAAAATGACGGTATCTTGTCCCACTTTGTTTCTCTTTAGTTGGCCTAAAAAGGAGAAGGACTGTTATACCATCAGTGCTTTTTCATAATAGGAAAGAAAAAGTGTTGTGAAAAATATTTCAAAACCTTTCAGTGAAAAAATAGGATTTTTTTTTTTAATCTAGACGTCCCGTTTTCCAACTAAAGTTTAAAATGTTTGGACTACTACAGGAATGCATGCCTATTTAATAAACAGCAAGGACAAATCTCATTAACACAGCCTTAAAGCTAAAAGAACAACAACATTGTCTTTGTCCTGTAACTCAGGACTGCAGACCCACTCTTCCAGAAGAAAGGAGATTCTCACCTGAGTAGATACCCAGTCTTCATTCTTATCGTAATCAATGTCCATGGGAATGTGATTCATCTGCGACACCCAGATAAACCAGGTACTCTCTATGTACCTGGGCAGATAAACACAGAAACTCTTCATGCCTCTAATCCCATCCAAATTTAACATGAAAACACTTTCCTGAGTCTCATCTTAAGTAAAAGAACACTTTTATGTCATTCAGGATTTTCTATTCCACCCCTTTGCATCCTAACTTTTGGAGTTTCTTTGGAGAACCACTCAGTTTGTAGTTGCAGATGTCCCTGAGCCGCCACCACTACCCCTTAAAGTCACACTGCTTCTTCTTGGCTGACTATTTAGTTCTGAAAAACTTGTAGCGAGTATGACTAGTTTTCACTTATTTCCGTTGAAGCTCACTATTGGTTACGAATATTAGTCATAGGGACTCTGAGTATGCTGTGTGTTACCTGGACAGCCAGTAGTACACCATGAAATTGTTGAATCCCATTAAAGGAATATACATGAGACAGACTCGGATGTTGAAAGACACAAACAGTAACAGGTCCTGTAAGAATAACAAAATAAAACAACAACAAAAAACCCGTAAATAAGCCTTTGTTGATGAACTCTCTCCACTTCCTCCTCCCCTCTTTATTTGAACTGCAGCACAAAAAAATGTTCTTTCTGTGATCTGTTACTTATCGAGAGTAAGCTCCACACCATCATTCTGCCTCAAGCTGAGTGTATCCCTGAAATATTCCCATAGCACTCACTTTCCTACCAGTAACTGAAGACTCGCCCTGTAATCACGCTCTGTCTAGGTCTGACAGTTCTCTGTTAACTTTTATTCAGCTGCTAAGAGGCTAAAAAAGGCTCTCGTAAAGAAATTCTCCCTGGACCCTTTGACTGCATGCCTGCTGCAGCAAGCCTAGAACCAGCTTTTTCTACCTTAAGCCCCACAGCCACCTGAGATGAAGGTTAATATAGCCACGGAGTGGCGGCATTTTTTGAAAGTCTTCAAGACAGTGCAAGTAGCGCTTACCAACCACTTCTTCCTCTTGATTGTAAAGTAGAATATAGACAGCTGGAAGAAGGGTACGAGAGCTAGTGGGGCCAACACTGAAGGAAAGAAAGAAAACAGAGAGACATTTGTCATTTCACTGCATCATGAATCTTACAGAATATTCTTCTGTAAGAAGAAAGTTTCTTCTTTCCAGTGGAAGAAAAATTGCTGTCTTCTGGTCATGCTAACTTTCATGTGTCCACATAATCTCTTCCTCTTTTCATCTCACCACTTCTACATTTCTTTCCCATCCCTTTCTTCCTCACCCTTGATTCACCCCTATCTAGTACTTAACATCACGTAATCCTAATAGAGATGTGAGGGGAAAATCCTCCTCATGTGAACCTTCTTTAATATGAAGGAACCTTCCTGAAGCTGTGACTTCAATGGAAGTATCTTTAAAAAATTTATTTTGGGGTCAAGATGCAGTCATGATTTTCAGGTGAAGCTCCTACAGCACTGCGCAAAGACTTGGGGATACTCACAGATGAAATACTTATGCTGATAGTTGTAAGGCATGAACTTCTTCTTCTTTTTTCCAAGCTGAAAAATGAAAAGATATTGTAATGGGTCGGTTGGAGACCTGAGACCCTTCATCAGGTACTTCTTACTCTTGGCTAATGAACACGTCGAGAGCTACCTCTTAATCTCTCTAATCCAACGCCTCTTCTTGAAAAGCAGGTACTGAAGTTCCAAAGCAATGGAGAGAAGCAGATTTCATCTGAGCCTCTCCCTCCAGATATCAGTGTTATACCAATGTCAGAAAAGAGTGATTTTCTTAGGAGAGTTCCAAAACTCATGGCAGGATACAGAAATGCTCATCAATCACCAAAATGCTCACAAGTCATTTGAATTTTGTAATGAAAGTCCAGCCTAACCAATTCCACGTATTCACCAGAGTGCTGAAGCTATAGATGCTCAGGGAGGAACAGATTATTAACATGAAAACTAAGACAAGACACTCGATGGGTAACGAATGCAGGATGTGCTTGCTGTGAAAGCTACATCTGAATTCCTGTTTCAGATGAGTTAGGATGCAGACACCACAAATTTTTGAGTAATAGAGGAGATAGTGGTCAGAACCAATGCGAGCATTTGGATGCTATTCTAAGATGACTGCAAGATCAAAGCAGTAAATACTCTATAAAGACATTTGCCTTTTTGTTTTGTCGAATATTTTGCCTTCAAGTACATGAAACAGCAAAGAGATGAAATATTTACAAAAAGAACACGTAAGTTTATTTTCTCACAGTGTATTTTTCCACTATTTGCACAAAGGGATTCTTAACATCACCTGCAAATGTTGTGCTTATGATTCTTCAAAGAACAAATAATAAGGAGACAAAGGAAACTATTTCCAGAGCTCCCCTATTAATGAGCAAAAAAACCCTTGAACATTTCAAAGATGTCTTCACTGGATCAAAACTGAAACAAAACAAACGAACTGGACTAAATGAAACCACCGAAATCCATTTTGCTCATCCACAGTACGCCTGCCTCTTTTCTACTAAAAAGCGGAAAGACACGAGAACTACTTTCCTACATTTTCACTTCCATCAAACCCAATCTAGCACAGCCAGCCCACTCTAGGTGCTCATGCTAATACATAGCCATGAGAGATCTTTCAGAAGATCCCTGACAAAGTCCTTCCCAGTTGCACCTAACAGCTTTCCATAAGTATTTTGGCCAAACTCTCTTTTCTGAGACAGAGTTTTCCACATGCCTTGGAAAACTGGAATTTCTTTGTTTATCACCAGCTAAGGGAGAGCGAGAGGTTACTTTAAGAGGCTGGTCATCTACCAAAGAGGCCATTTCATCACTGCATGAATAAACAGCATTACCAGGGAAAGAAAAGGTGAAAGAGACCTTGCATGTTCTGATGATATCAGAAATCATACGGATGCAGGGAGGGGTCTGTGCGTGGTTTTTATTTTTATGAAAGCTGTAAAATTTATGAGTAAGAAATAATTTGCTGCTCTTGTGTTCTGTGTATAGCAGCTATACTGCTTCTGAAGGATTTAGGTGCCAAATAGCTCCCACAGCCAGAAGGACCCAGAGGGAGCATCTGACTCACTATCTACAGGATCACTAACAATATCTAACACTAATGCAAGTGGACTTACTCATTCTTTGGACTGCCTTCAAGGTGCTTACCCTACTCTTTCAGCAACACAGAGAACTTCAGCACTGATTTTAAGACTGTGGTACCTAAGCAGCATAATAACCAGTCAGTATACGAGACTCTCAGACCTTGGAACACTGTGGAAATTCTCATGAGTTTATGCAGAAAGGCACAATCTGGCTAATTATTATACCTCACTCTCCAGCTTTCTGTCTTTAAACTCTTTGCTTCTCCAGCCATCCCCATGCTCACCTCCACGGAGAGTGTCTTTCCCAAGCTGAACAGGAGAGGGTGCATGTTGAGGTCAGGGTCTTTGCGGAAGCAGTTGGGTTTGGCGTGATGCTGGTTGTGCAGGTGATTCCACCAGCTGGCTGATAACCCCTGCAGGAAAAATTAAAGGCCAGGGATTCAAACTCAAACAACATCAACGATTACATCACTATTTATCCACCTATTATTGACGGCTGCACTATACTTCCCTCACAGGCAATATTGCCCAAATGTAGGGACACTCCCATTCATTGCTTAAGCCAGATCAGCACCAGAGAATATTCCCACCATGAGGCAATTACCTTCAGAACATTTATCACAACAAGATGCATAAGTCGATTCCATTTAGGCTTCCTGAAGACAGAGCAGTGCCCCAGATCATGTTGGAACCAGGCCATCTGGATCTGGAAGACAAAAGGATCACTGAGGAAACAGAATCACAGTGATGCTGCATTAATTTGCCTCGGGAGTCTCTGTAACTTCATGGTGCGAGTGCATCTTCCTTCTGGTTTGGGGAAGACACACTACCTGCTGTCCTACATGCTCCATGCTGGGAGCTTCCTTGCAGCCTACTGTCCACTAAAGCTGCTCAATGCCAGGTACTGATTTTATTGTAGCAGCTAAAGAGAAATCAGCAAAGCATCATCACAATTAATTTGACTATTACAGCATGGAAGTCGCTTGCTCTTGTCACATATATATCATTTCCAAGTAACCAGACAGAAAGTGTAAGAATTTACAAATCCATAGAATCATAGAATCATAGAATCATAGAATCATAGAATCATAGAGGTTTGGGTTGGAAGGGACAGATCATCTCATTCCAACCCCCCTGCCATGGGCAGGGACATCTTCCACTGGACCAGGTTGCGCCGAGCCCCATCCAACCTGGCCTTGAACACTTCCAGGGAGGGGGCAGCCACAACATCTCTGGGCAATCTGTGCTTCACAACCCCCAGAGTAAAGAATTTCTTTTTTATATCTAATCTAAATCTACCATAGCTTTAATGCATTTCATAGTCCCATGGAAACACACGAACGCTCTTTGAGGAAGATCTGCCTTAGTAGATATTAGGCAAATAGAACAGATTATTTAAAAAAATTAGTTACTTTGCACTTGTTCCATGGATGTCTGAGCAAACCTAAGGTTTCTGCACTGCTAAGAAAATCTTGCTTTCTTCCTCTTCTCACCCTTCAATTTCTCCCATCTAAGGGCCACAAAGTCCTATTCCCTCCTTCTCTACACCAACCTTGACACGTCTTGTGCCCTTCTATGATTCAGTTTACTAATCCAGCAGAAAACTGTTCAGGGCTAGTGAGTGTAATTGGTTCATAAAGGACCCAGCAAACACCAGAGCCATCAGACAGTAAACAGAAGGAACAAGGAGGCAAAACTGGAGCTGAGAATGAAATATTCCCTCTTTTGCTGGGGTAAGTGATCAGATCAGCTTATCCCATCTTGTGAAACTGCTAACCCCACAACACCCCACCAACCATAGCGGGCAGCTTGTCAGCAAAACAAGATTTGCTGGAGGCAACAAATATTGTGATGTATAACGTGCTTGTTGTCTTCAGCCAGATAAAAGGACCTAAGAAGAGGCAGAAAAGCAATGGCTGGGATATGAACAATTCATTAATCCTCTCCATCTGGATGAACCAAACACATCTGCAGTGTTGAACAGCTGTCAGCAGTTTACCTGAGCAACGGTGAAGAACGCCATGCCAGCCACAAAAGGCACCAAGGATATCCCGAAGTACCAGACCACGAGCCAGGATGCAGCATCCAGTACCAGGAGGTGAAGGAAAATCAGGAAGAAAAAGGTGTAATTTGGCCTCAGAAGTCCCATCTTCTCAATGGTGCAGCGCAGCTCACGAAAATCCTCTAAAAGTGATTTCTGTGGGTAAAGTGAGTGTTAATGCACTGTCTGCTTTGAAAATGTAACATAGCAGAGCCAGAAATCCCAACGTAGCCATGGAAGTCGGAGGAGATATTCTGTCAGAGGGGTCTCTGTGCAAAAATGGGCATGAGATCAACAGATCCTGGTTTTGCTTTGACACTGGGAAATGAGTTCGTGGCAGGCTCTGTTAACTGAGACATCACAGTGGGAAGATCTGAGCAGAATCTGGGGCTCTGGGGCTCATTCCTCACACCCAGGTGTGGATTTAGCAATTACGGGACAGTGCGTGTTTCCATGTACGACGACTGCCAGCTACCTCCCCACCACCCAGCCTATGGCACAGTGTCAGGCATGCTGCTGCAGAAATTATTTCTGCTTGCTCTCTTATTTTCCTTCTCCTCCCATACTGAACCCCAAGCCATTCCCACAGCTGGATTCTAGGACACTCACTTTTTTATTAGACTCAAAGCTGGGCTGATCTGGTGCCAGCTCCCCAATCAGCAGTGATTTCAAGTATTTTTTCACCAGAGACTTATCCTTGTGAAATGCTGCAAAGGCATCCTGAGAAACACACAAAGGAATGGAGTAAGAAAGGGTACATGACTAAACACCAGATGCTGAGCCTCTGCTTTTTGATATGCTACATAATCCAGTTGTCTTTGTCCAGAGACTTTGGGAAATTTGTCCCTTCGGTTGCTCCTGTTGTTCTTTGCCGTCAGCTGGCGCTTGGCCCAAGGAAGCTGGAGGAGTTTCAAGAAACCAGACTTCATAAAAGTACCTGGGTGAGGCTGCTAATAAACATGAAAGTGTTTGATGAAAAATGCCTTGCAGAGGGAAACATGCCCTTTCATCTGCTTGTTTCAGCACAGTCCTTCCCTAGAAGGCTCCAGCCAGCAGCCCTGCCCTATGGATTGGACCCAGGAGAATGAAAACACGCCAATGAACGGGGTGTCTCTTTGCCATGCTTAGGAGAAAAAAAGATGTTTTTAAAATCCTGTCTGTATTACAGTAGTCTCAAAGAAAATCTGTGCGGAAGCTCCATACACAGCAGGACTGACTGGTTATCTCTTACAGTTCCCTGTGAGTTTTCAGACTGGTGGACTTTTGGGGAGCTGGGTAACCTAGTGACACAAACAGGTCTGTCCAAGAACCACTTGAAACATCAGTTTAAAAAATCAAATATAAACTATGGAAGAAAGGAGGAAACTCCAGATACAGCAAAACTCTTCTGTAGCTTATGTCCTCGGTGAATTTTCCAGAAGAAAGGCAAAGAGGCTGACCATACTCTTTTATCTCCCAGAAACAGCAGATATAACAAAATCCTCAGCGACAGAGCAGTGAGGTACTTGCTGATTTGGCCTCTGAAAATTATTGTGGGTGACCACGACACACAAAAAAACCATACATGCTTCTGGAGAGGATGAAATCCCTGGCAGAGGACTTCGCTTGTGCAGTCTGACATTCCTCTGGAGTCTCTGTTCAGAGACAGTCTGTCTCTCAGTACTTTAGTCTAGAAGAAGTCAGAGCAAGGTGACTTTTTGAACAGATGAACTTTCTACAGATATCTAGTGGCCCTTTGTCGCAGCGACAAATCAGTAACTCTGTCCAGACCCACAGGACTGGAGAAATCTTTCCATTATGATTCCGTGCCCCTCATCCTAGAGGTTTTTATACATTTTTATGTAGCTCCCTCTTGCCAGGAACTCTAAAACTGGGTCAAGCTCTAATTATCTACACTGCAGCTTAGAAACAGGAGCCAGAATCCTTTTAAGCAGAATTGCCTATCCATAATATCAGTATCACAGATTCTTATCACAGAAACACAAGCCATTCTGTTCTACAACCTGTCCTTTATCCTCCCTGCTCTTAAACCGTGATTATCATCTTATGCGAGATTAACTTTAATCACTATCGTATGCAACGCACCTAACCTCCAACATTTGCCATCAATGTAATGTTCTGCAATACATATTGTCTGAATTTACAAAGTAATCCACGCAGAGGAAGAAGATTCTCACAGTATATATATAATTATGACCTCTAGAGGAAGATAATTCTCACCATATATATGTAACTACAAGCTCTAGAGTAGTCAAGAGTACTTGGAAAAAAATCCTGGACCCTGGCTTTAGGCAAAGTCATGCACCAGAATGTTGTTATAATGCAACATAAATCCACAGTATACCCACAATCTTGACTACTGCATGTAGTTCTGGTTCTTCTGTCTTCAGAATGTTGTAGTCCAACAACCATCAACAACAACAACCATAGATCTAACAGAAAAAGATGAATAGAGTTCTGGAATAGCTTTCATACTAGAAGACTGCCTTGGAAAAGAGGTAATAAGTTAAACAGTTTTAAAAACTCATGAGTAGCATTGAGAAAATGATGGAAAATTTGTTCACTGTTTTCGTAACACAACAATAAAACTATCAGGAAGTAGGTTTAAAATGCACAAAAGTAATAATGAAGAAAACAAGATGGTAATATTATTGTAATAATAAATGGAAGTAAGATCAAAGGCCATTCTTTAAACTCATTCATAGCAGACAAATTTACTGCGGTTAAACTCCCTGGGTGCCCGGAAAGCAGAACAATCTAAATGCAAGTTCTTCCACTGGTGGCTGCAGAAGCTGGGAGCGTATAGCTTGGGGACAAATCATTCCACGCATTCTGCATTCCCCGACTCCTTTTGTAAAAGCCCAGTTAACAGAAACTGCAGGAGATGACACCAGGCTACAGGGACTGAAGCTAGGCTGGCTTGGCAGGGCTGCTCTGATGTTCTCAGGAACAGCAGCCTCAGCCTTTGTCTCTGTTGCTGCAATAAGCTCTTTACAGCGTGGCACAAAACATCAGCAAAAAGGGCTGTGCTGGCTTAAAATTGGCACCTTCATCTTTAAGCAAAACCACAGTTTTAATTAAAAAAGAAAAAGACTTTTAGCATGCTTTAATCCTCTTTAGAGAAGACTGCAGTGAATTAGCACACGCAGGGGGTTTACTGGGAAGGTAACAGGTTGGTGAGTGAGCTGGCCATGGTTGGTGGGCAGGACTGATGTCGCTTCTTCAGCTAGCTCTTGGCACAGCACTGTTTGCAATCTCACACCACGTTGTGCAGGTGCTGCATCATGGATACACCTCCCCCTCCTGAAATCAGGGTTGCATCTGCTGAGCTGGAGAAGAAAATCAGCAAGACACAGAAACCTTCTTCTTCTTCATTTGAGACCACAAAGTATTTTTCTGCCTCAGCTTCCAGTTCAGTGAAAGGAATGAAACATGCAAAATAACTGATCGGATCCGTATGGGGCTATGAGTTGGGAAGCTCCATCCCATTTCACAAACCGAAACCCAAGGAGTTAGACAGGTTAGGCAACCTCCTTGAAGTCAAAAAGTCTTGTCATGACAAGAATGAAATCTGGGTCTCCCACATCACAAGTTTATGCCCTAATCCTGGTCACGTTTCTAGTGCGCATATTTCTGACTATTCAGAAATTCAGTACCTACTTTCAGCAAATAGTCCGTCAGATCTGCTTAGAATTTATTATCTCTGTCAAGGAGCAACAAGTTGTTTTAGAGAAATCCTCTAACTCAAAGAATTTTGCAAGAATCTCTGGAAAATCTATTTTCAAATAGTGATTATTTGTAGAATTTTTCCTCATCTTCTGAAGCCAAATGTCATTCTGCTGCTTTCTCTGTCATTTTTCATGTATTTTATTTCGTTCCCCCCCTCCTTCGAAATAGCCTTTTTGCTCAAGACTCTCTTCTCCTCCACTTGCCTGTACAAAAGTGTCACTTCCTTGAGTACCCTCTTCTCTTGCTTCACTGCCCGCAAAATTACTTTATGTTTGGATATTACCTTCTCCTTATATATCTTATCTATTTTTCTGCCTCTGCTCTACCTTTGATTATCAGTTGCATATCACTGATCACATCCACGTGACACTGAACGAGCAGCCTTTAAAGTAAAAAAAGGCACTGAGCATACTGCTTCCTACCTTCTTCCCTTTCTCACTGCCACAACAGAAACACTTTGCAGGCATCTGACCATGCCTAGTGGCAAGACAACCTGAATGGACATTGCTTTGCTTACAGCAGGGCGTAATGAACTTAAACAGAGCTTTACAATTTGCATAGCAGGTAAGTCTGACCATGACGGTAACCAGAAGGGCATTTTTAGACATGTTCACTGCATCATCTGATCATGCACAGCGCCAGCTACCACAAACACTCTCCACTGGAGCTCCACTGTCCTCCTAGATCTTACCGTAGCATCTTGCCCAGCATAGTGGCTAATAACTCGGCTGCCTCCAGGGTGTTGTTTGGAAAACTTGCTGACATCGTAAACCTTTCTGTCAATCACCAGCCATCGCTCCTGACCTTGGCCACGGCCATTGCGGATTCTGATCTCTTCCCAAGTGAAAAGCTGTGGAAAAGCTGAAACAGGACGCGTCTCCTTTTCAGTGGAGCCAGTCTGCGGAGCCATCTGTACTGGTAGATGTGTAGTCAGCACTGAGATTCTCTAGTCTGAGCTTTGCAGCACTGTGTCCAGGCAGAGGGTGAACCATCTCAGACTGCCCGTTATACAGTCCCACTCCAAGCCACTCCCCGTGCTTCTACAGCTGGTTGGCTCCCTGTGCCCAAACACACCCTGCCATAGCTCCCTCCTCTTCCAGGTTCACACCAGAGGCTTTGACACGCCCTTGAATAAAAGCCGTGTTCCTTCTTGTCCTTTCTGACTTGCCTTTGGAAGGTCTGATTACTCATGAGAGCTGTAAACTACTTCACTGAATACAAATATGCATAAATAGAAAAACTTAGGAAGATTATCTGTTCTTTAGTTAAATGGGGTGGCAAAATGACTGAGAGCACTATTAAGTGAGCACCTTCCTAGAGCATTAGCACCTGGATAAGGTAACTTGCTTCCATACTGCTGGGTCAATATGGGGATTAGCCAGAATTCTGAGGAAGGCTGTGGGCAGCTCTTCTGCAGCAAATATTCAGTGACCTTCTTAGAAAACTGAAGCACTGTCAATGTCCTGTAATCCTTTAATCAGTCACTAATGTCAGGAAATCCTGCATTTACCATACAGTGGAGCTTCATAATGTCACAACGGCGCCAAAATGTAAAAGGAGCCTGTGTGATAAGCCAAAAGCTGCTATTAAATATTTTTGCTAACCTCACTCATTCAACTGTAATTCCTGCCTTCAAGGCATGGAGCCAACTGTAGCCAACTACATTTAGCATAGTAAAAACATCAGAATCCTCCAAGGTCTGCAGTCTTTCCACAAGGTATCTCTTAACGGTTCCACAAGGTATCTCTTAACGGTTTCGTCACTAACCAAAAACTTCAGGTTGTCCTTGGTCTTCGAAATTTTCCATGTTGGCCCTGGCACGCTAAATTCATGTGCCTTTCTTAGCTAAAAGCATTGTTGATCAAAATACCACCAGAACACAGCAAAGAAGGGACACATTAAGAAAATATTCTTTATTTCTAGTTAGTGTAGCTTGCACATTGACAATACTTTGCGTACAATTGTTTTCAGAGATTCCTGCGTATACTCCCGACACTCAATCATCTCATTGTTTAAGTAATTCATTCATAAGGCAACAACGGACATTAAAAGATTTGGGGGTTGAGAATAATAACAACAACAACTGTTAACACCAAATTTGGCTGTAGATTAGCAGTTTCCAAAATCATACTTAACGGCACTCTTTACATAATTAACCTTACTTAAATACTAGTCTTGTAGAGCCTTAGTCTAAATATCTCTGATGTTCAGGGAGGATCTGCTGCGCAGTAAAGAGGCAAGAGCTCTCAGCAGCAATAAACAGCAAAGAGAAGGCAACGCCACGTTTCCTATGAAGTCACATCAATTTTGCAGGTGACCCAGTAAAAACTAAGCCAACATACGTGAATCACAGAATCATAGAATGTTCGGGGTTGGAAGGGACCTCTGTGGGTCACCCAGTCCAACCCCTGCTGAAGCAGGGTCACCCAGAGCAGGCTGCATGGGACCGCGTCCAGGCAGGGCTTGAATATCTCCAGAGAAAGAGACTCCACAGCCCCTCTGGGCAGCCTGGGCAAGGCTCCGTCACCCTCAGAGTGAAGAAGTTCTTCCTCATGTTCAGGTGGAACTTCCTCTGCTTCAGTTTGTGCCCGTTGCCCCTTGTCCTGTTGCTGGGCACCACTGGAAAGAGTCTGGCCCCATCCTCCTGAAGAAATATTACCTGAGTTGAGATTTAGGTTTAGGAATCTTGTATATCTTTATTTTTAATCCAAAATTACTAGCCTTGGGTGCTTTTGAGGAAGGTACAAGCACTAAGCAGATATGGTGTAGTCTGTCCTCAGTAGGTTTCCATCCTATCCCTTTATAATGCAATACTGAGTTAAATCCTGAATCAGGAGTTTTTCACCTTACCCCAAACTTTTCATTTATGTTTATAAATTTATTATGTTTATAACCACAAATATTGTCTACAATGATGCCCAGTCCCTGCCTGAAACCTAACAAGTTCTGCTATCTCTTGTGACAGTGCGTTTCACAGTTAATTCACGTATTGCCATTCAGAGGAAAGTGGTTACTGTGATGAGCTCCCAGTTCTGAGAAGGACTGAAGAAATTCAGCTCAAGTTGCAGATGTCAGGAAGGACAGAAAGATAAGAAAGCCAAGCTAGGTTCTTGATCAAGGGACCTGTCAGCAGGGTGAGGTGAAATTATGGCTGTGTTCCCTGTCGCGCAAGCAGATGGCATGAAGGAAGCCCAGGCAAGAGCTGATCAAAGCAGAGATGATCTGATAGGCCTCCACATCAGGAGAAAGGTACCATTCAGTTTCTGCAAAATAACTTTGTTTTGGAGAGTTTGTGCTGAGCAGACTCTGGAATGGAGTTTGTGGGATATTTGTGCTATAAGTGATGATGAAACCTCTCTGCTTACAGTGATTTTTCTTAGCAAACTCTGCGCAAGTCTCAGAGTGCAAACACAGTGGCTAATGCGAAGGCTTCAGTTTTCTCTTCCTTGTGTTACCCAGTTAATTACCAGCAGCCCAAAACCAGCTGGATAGAGACAGCTGAAACCTCACATAGCAGACACCTGCCTTGCCCTCAGCCCTGCGTGGAGCGGGCAGTCTTTTCTAGCTGACACGGAACTCTAAATGATGCAATTCTAATTCTTGAAATCATGTAGCATCTTGCAAATTAATCAGTCAAGCCCAAACCAACCGTTTAAAAGTTCCTGAGATGTGGCAATGGTTGAACCACCCTAGGTGAAAGAGAAATGCGACTATTGGTATACACCACAAGGTAGCGACAAAAGAATGGGAGCAATAATTTCTACTGTGCTGTCACATTGCATTTTGTAATCCTTTATCTTGCTCTAAATAAAAGTTACGAGTGTCCACACAAATGATGTGTTCATCACAGCGTAGAATACATATAGAGTCTCACGTAAATCGTGCTTAGCACTTGACGTGATGGTAATAAAATATTAAATAGTTGTTGCAAATTTCTGCACATACATTCTTTTCATACACATGCAAAACATTTCAAGTTACTCCACAGCTGGCTGAAAGCACAAATAAACCTTTGTTATATTCAACTAACCTGTGTTATATGCAGACTTGTAGCAGCTGCCTGAAGAGAAGCAGATACAAATGTGGGTTTAGATTCCAGTCTACAAGGAGCTGGAGAACACAGAGCCAGGACATATTGGAGCGAACAAATACAGGCTGTCTCTACTTGTACACACCGAGTCAGCAACCATGACTTTCACCGTTAACACACACTGCAGGTGCCAGTATCCACCAAACCACTGTTGTTACTTGGATGAACTAAATTTGGGAACTCTAAGATAATTGTCCTCCATATTAACGGTGTGCATAGTATAGAATGTCTGAATTTATTTAGCATCAGATCCCACCCAGAGCATTCTGTAATGCCTATCGATACTACATTACGTTAAAGAGCCTCAAAGGTCAACAAACAAATTTCAGAGTTGCATGGAAAAGCCCGGATAGATAACGAAAGCCGCCACAGTCATGCTCGCCTAGAGAAACTATTGAGAAATTAGTTGAAGTGAATTTACACCATACTCGGTGTTCTGCAACAACCGCCCACACACCTGCCAAAAACCTGTGCCATATGCATTTGGGAGCTCGTACACGTGCGCAGAGCTTTTCTGCATCACTGCTTTTGTGACTAAGAGTCTCCTTGCACAGAAACTTGACATAGTTTTCCGGAAAGCCAGTACGTGACTGCTGAACTGGTAGTTATTGCATCAACATTTTCATCCCATAGCACGTAAATGTTTGCATTTCACACTTCATCCACTGGAGATAAACTGGCACAGCACAGAGTGGTCCAGAAAAAAAATCTAGTACGATGATACACTGAAGCATCTTGTTTCTGAGAAAAATCTCTTTTTCCTGAGAAGTCCTCTGAGTAATTTGGTCACGCAGGATGCCACCTAAGGTTCTTTTGACCACCTTTTCACGAAAACTCAATTTTGCATGGAGCCTGTCACACGTGCTGTGAGAACACCAACCAAGTGAGGCTCCTGGGCAAGACTGGGTGAAGAACACCTACTTTATGAGCTGTACATTCTCACCCAGAAGGAGACAGGACAGACAGGCAGCTACGGGTTGTACATGTCTCCAGGGTTGGATGTCAATAGTACAGTGAGTTTTGAGAAGCGTGACCTTGAAGGTAAGCATCTACAATTACAGCTGCAGTTATCTATGCGGGCAGACCTGAGTCTGACCTGGCTGGTCTGAAGCCGTGCTGGAAGAGCATCTTGCCTCTGTGGAGGGCTCGTGGATGCTCTGCCCTGAAGTCACTCCGACCTCTGGCAGGGAGCTGACCTGCACCCATCCGCTCCCGCTCCGGTAGCCACAGCCTGTGTTCCTCCATGGATTTCATGGACCCTCAATTCAAGGCTCTCTCTTCTGTGACTATGACTTGTCTCTCTCCAAACACAGCAAGGAAACTGAAATAAAGTTATTTTCTTTCTGGCATAAAACTTAATTTGGAAGCCATCATTCAGGACAAGGCTACATTCTGAAACACCTCCTCAATCCTTTCAAGAGACAATAACTTCTGCAGACTGCAAAATTTTGAAGAAATGTTTTGGAGGAAAAAAATAATTCAGTAATTATTTGCTTGATAAGAACATTAAAATATACCATGTCAGCCAGGAGTAGAAAAGGACCAGGTTTTCCTTTTTACAGTATAATCCGAATTAACGAGACACCACCCTGTATTTCAGATGGGGCTACTTTTCAGGAACATCATGCACTTTCAGAAATGGGAAGAGAAATCTAAAGCAAAACCAAGCCTTTTTTGTAGGGCACAGAGTCAGGTTTGCAAGGGAGACCCTCTTCTCTTCACTGCCTTGAGGGGTTTAGTTTGCTCTGATATTCAAAGCCTTGATTAACTTTGTTTCATTCCTTAATCCAGATATCAGTAGTAAGCTAACACATGGGCTTTTTTTTCCCCTCTGTGAAAGCAGTCTTTATATCCTTTGCAAAAGAGAAAAAAAACACCTGTGAAATACTACCGTATGGGTGGTGGCAAACTTTGCTTTCACTCCTAGCTTTGGATTGCATTTCATGGGTAAACAATAAAAAACAAAGATGGACACCATGTTAATTATAATGAGGTGTAAAAATAGTTTCTGTAATAAGCACTGTGAACCTGCTCATCTAAAACTCCCCACGGAACAAGAAGTTCCATTAAGACACTGAACTGTATTACATAAATTTTTTGTCCTTCTGAGTAAGTCACTGAAACCCCTACACAGAAGATGCTGCAGTGCTGCACAATGAAGCTATAAAACTTGACATGATTTGCTATTGCAATGCTGATGTGACCTTCTCGTACACACATCATCTCTAATTACACATCTCAAATTCTTTTTAAAGAGGGCCAATATGAATCTCTTCAACAATCACCATGTACTTTTCTGGTTTGTGTATCTCATTTAGCCTGCAATTCCTATGAAATACACCCTTCATGTCCTCCAACTGCATGGAAGTCAGAACCCCAGGGGCTCTCCTGTGGCTTTAAGATCTAAATTCAGCTGATCTAAAATTATAAATTCTAAATTCAACAGCTGTTGAAAAGCCCCTCTCTCAGGCACGCGGGTAGCATTATGTATTTTTACAAAGAGGAAATAAGACACAGAATGATTCAAGCTAAAATTGTCAAATGCGTGTAACAAACCCATTTTGTTTTCCCACTGTCACATATTTGGGGTTGTTTTTTTTCAGGCTAGTCAGCACTTTTATAGCATTTTCAGTGCCGACCATGTACCGATTGCAGACACACTTCTGAATGCTTTGGCTATCTGAAATTGTGCAGCCGCAACAGAAAAACTCTACAAAAGGTGACCATGATTGAAAGTTTTGTTTGGTTTTTTTTTTTTAAACACATGGCTTGTGCAACACCAATTAGGAACAACGTGGCATAAGCAAGGATTAAAACATCCATGGTGGTTCCACAGCTTACACACAGAGCACCTTCTTCCTTCTGTCCTTCCCGCGGTTCTTGGGCCACCTTCCAACTTCTGCAACATACGAGGCAGAAGTCTGCAACAACTTGCCTCCTGCACTATTTGACCATAATTGAATTCTCTGGCCTTCACCATCTCCCTTGTATGCCCTCCTTCCTCAGACACATCTTATGGTGTATATTCTTAGCAGGGCAACATATGCATTTTGACTCAGAGATGTGCATCAGCCTTAAACGTCTACATACTACCCCCTCCACAAGGAGGTCAGTCATATTTTTCATTTATACGGCTGAACAAGCTTTTGCTACATGCTTTCATTTCTTTTGCAAAATTTAATTTTCTTTGACACTTTCGCAGTTCCTCGTTGCACTTCCATGACCTTTTCCCTGTTCTTTGCACTCCCAATCTGCCTCAGAGATAGTTCCTTACCAATCCAAAATGCTCTCCTGAGTTTGTTTCTCCTCTCTTTGCTAGGGATGTAAGTCCCATAAAGTTTTTATACTCTCAGACTCCTCTACATTCATGTCAGAGCTCCTTACTCTAGCGGACTGTAATGATTAGTTTCCTTCATTTTTCATGCTTTGCTCTTAAATAAAAGCAGCAATGGATCAAGTCCACTGTAGCTAAGCTGGGGCGTGTAGCTCTGGTATGGGTGCACATATACTCCTACCTGCCAGTTTTTTTATCTCTGGTGGCAGATCATAACTTCTAGCCACAAGCCACTCGACCACTTCAGACAAAAACTGAATGAGCTCTGGACCTATTTCTAGATATTCCATGGTACACGGTAAATGTGCAAAGGCAGAGGTCTAGCATGTTCTTGAGCCAGGGACCCCAGACTGCAGCAATACGAACTGCTTGGTATTTTCTATTGCATTTCTTTTGCTTTTAATTTTTTTGGTAAGAACTGTCATTGTCTAATGAGGAAAGTCAGTTGCACCTCTCTGAAAACAAGGGAAGCACAGAGAAGGGCTTTCAGATGCAGGTGAGCAGTGTGTTTACATGCCTAAGAGGGCTGACATACAGCTCAGCACAGGTCAAGAGCTGCCTGCAAGAAGACTCCAGCTGCTGTTTGGTTTCAAGAACAAGAACGTATGCCCTGCTTTGTTAAAAGTACAAGAATATCGAAGAGAAAGGATTGCCAATGCAGAGTGCTTTTATCTGATCCCTGCATGGCCTCACAGGTCTTCAGCCTCAAGCTAGTCTTGATAATGGTTCATGTCAAGGGACAAGGATACTCCAGATCTGTACACAAATGTCTGGTTGATGAAGAAAACAGTCAAGCGGCAGAAAAATGTTCAAGCATCAGGCAAATACCTACAATCTTGGTAAGCAACCTTGTAACTCTCCAGTTCGGAGTTAATACATGGAAGTTACACCCATTCCTGTCCTATTTCTAGAGTTCTTTGTGTTTGTTCCTGAGTTCTTGTTGACTATGGCTTTTCGCTGTTGAGACAGTTTTTAGGCAATGTCAAACTGATTATAGCTCTGGACATGTCTCCAATGACTATGGTGATTGTTAAAGTGATGTTGTTCTCTCAGAAGAAAAGTTTTCTTTGAGAATTAGAAGTTGTCTATAAGACATAGACCATTACATGAACCAGCTCCTCAGAATGTCTCTTCTGGAATCTGAATTAGACTCCAGCAAGATTTTCCCCCTTATTTGTTCCTCTAGTTTGGTAAATTTGGAGTATTTGCTCAAGATAGAAATATTTGTAGCTTTCTAGTTTCAGATGAAGTCATACATTTCTGATCTTCCTCTTGGATAAGGTGAGAAGAGGGAATAAAATAAAGAGAACCTGAAAATGACCAAGATGTAACCTGAGCTCATTGGCAGCATCTTCATTCGCCTTTTCTTTTACTTGGGCAACATCCCCCATTTATTACTTCATCTTGTTCCTCTTTCATAACTGATTGCGAGATGATCCTGGAAAGGAATTCAGACTCACTTGTTAGGACAAATGCATCTTTTCTTGCCAGAAGAAGCTGTCACTCTATCTGGCTATGTATCTAAATGATTGGTTTAGAAGCGCTTCTGTTCATCCCCAAAAGTCTATTACGCAGGAGCTGACCTAATTATGACAATATTGCCCAGACGACTGCCCTGATCTCTTTCTGTATCAAAGCAAACAACGGCTCCAGTTTACAAGGAATCACCTTCCACAAAATTAAGTTATTCTTGCATTTTGATATTTCCCTTAGTGGACAATCTATCACTGCTCCTGCTGTATTGAACATAGGGCTAATTAACCATGGTACTAATAATTTCCTCCTTCCATATAGCTTGACTCACATTTCAGCTGCTGAGTATTTCTTTAGCACTGCCAGACTGAAGTACTCTCAGCTATAACATTTTTCATTTTATGATCAAGTCACTGCCTCTTCTTTTCTTGTGCTCAGGGAGCTCCAACAATTGTATTCTTCTACAATAAGGAACTTTCCTAAGGCTTTAATTTCTCTTGCAGCTCTGCCCTATACCCTGTTTGGCTCTTCAACAATGTTTTTGTATTGCAGACACCACACCTGCATAAAAAATCCCGGTAGCAAACATACCGATGTAGAAGGTAGGAAGTCTTCCCTATTCCTTTCCCTTTTTAGCCTTTGTACATATCGGTGTTTTTTCAGGCCTTTCAGAAAGATTCATTCAGCTGGATGCTCATAGCAACAACCAACACACAATGACTTCCATGTCTTTTTCTGTTCTCCTAATCTCCTTCTGTTCTGGTCTCCTAAGTATCTCAGAGATAATTAGGAAAGGCCAGAAAAGCAAAATGGATTAAATTTCTCAGCAGTGGCTGGTTGTCCTTGAATTAAGATACCCATTGGAATGGGCTTGTTCTTTTTATTTTATCTTTTAGGAGAAACAGAATTTTGTGTTTCAGTAATGGGCTGTGCAGAGAAGATTCTGCACAAGGACACTCCAAGTGGGAAGGACACTCCAAGTGGGCACGGTCACTTCATTTATCTCCATGTGCTTTTTACCAGAGTCCGGGTCTGTCACTGAGGGCAAAATCTTGCTCCCTTTCTGCAGCTGCAACGGGTTTTGAGCCAGTGCGAGGAAAGGGGCAGGTAATACGCTGAATCAAGGGAGGTCCTGGCAAAAGTTTTCACTACAAAGATAACTAAGCTTTGGAAGACACTGCCCAGAGAGCCTAAGGGATCTCTTCCCCTGCAGGTTTTCAGGACCCAACTGAACACAGCCCTTAGCAACCTTGCCTGACTTCAGTATTCACTGAATTGAGCATGAGGTCAGAATATACAACCCTGATATGATATACGCTATATAAATATATGATGCTCCATTTAACCTCAACGATCCTATGATTCAGAGGTTCTGAGGCCCTGTTGTCTGCCCAGAAAGACGCTGCCTTTGGCATCTATACAGGACATATTTGGGCTGTCCCGAGATCACCTTCAGTAGCTGTAGGAGCTAGCAACACCTCTTATACACCAAGAAACACACATCAGTGAAAACAATCTTCTTCTCAGAGAACTGAGTTCTGACAGTAACGGCCATCTAACCTCGGCAGTTTAATACAAAGTGAGGCATCTAATCTGAACTAGTAGTGCATGCTCTTCCTATAGAGCCTGAAGAGCAGCAAGCATCTCCAGAGGCAATTCACTGCGTTTCTCTTAGATTTTTAATTAAAAGATCATCTGGAATGGCCCCCTTTACCTCCAGTGGCTGTAGAGGGAGACAAAATGCTTCATTTTTTTTAGATGGTTATAGCTTTGAAGAGATTAATCCTAACCAAATATCGATCATATTTTACAACATTCCCACAAAGCTGCTAGATTAGCCTTACGTGATTCCACCTCCACTCTCCAAGCCTTAGTAGAAAGAGGAACAAGGAGATGGAAAAAAGGACAGGCTTGGCAGTAGACAGTTAAGAAACCCGGCCCCTAGCAGCCCCAGACAGGATTTCCAAAATGGAAGGAGCATCACAAAAATGTTCTGCTAAGAGCCTCCCATTTTTACAAGGAAAGCATCAGGCTTCTGCTCACATGCTTGGCTACCAAGTAGGTTTTTGAGCACCAGACAAGTTACAAACTTAAAACCAGCTAGAGCTTTCTGCTTTTCTTTCTGTTTTTAATGGCACATATATTCAACCTCCTTTTTATGCATTAACAGCAGTAAGCTATCATTCAAGACATGGTGACCATGGTTCAGAGGAGAGACTTCATTTCTTGGGGTAGATGACTCGGTGACAAAATTTACTTGCAAACAAGCAAGGAAATGAATTTGTTGCAGAAAATTGAATTGCCCGTGCACTCTTTGTAAGCATGCAGGACTGCCCCTCCAAAAAAATTAAATAACAAATGTATATATACATACATACAAAAAATTACCAAACAGGCAAGAGCCCCAATGATTAGCTACAAAAATCAAGAAGCCAAGCAAGTTCTTGTGACCAAAGACATGGTAGACTGCTATGGACCAGTCAGACCTTTGCAACTGGCCTAACAGCTTCCTCTATATTCAGGATTCCACTTCACCTTTCTTTGCCTCTGTGGATCAAATGTTGGTTTGCATTCAACATAAGAGACATTTTCCAGTTTTCCCATCTCAACAAGACCTGAAAGACTTTGTCACCGACTGGCAAGCATCATGCATTTGCTACGACTGTATTGCAGAACCTGTGAAACAAAGCCTCCAGCAACCAAAATGGAAAGGCCATTTTCACCCTGACTATATCTCCATAGTCTTCCTAGAACATCTCGTGGAGGTATCCAACACATGTAAACCTGATGTTCTAAAGACTCTTTTGTCCTTAGACAAGCATTCCAGTGATTCAAATTGCACTGTTAGATGGTATTTTATTTATTGAGCTATATTTTAAGCTAATTTTCCTGAAAAAAGCATTGCATCACTTGATCCTCCAACTCTACAGAACTACTTCTTCTCACAGAGGCAAACTATTTTGCCTAAAGGACACCATCATAATCAGCCTCCCATATAAGCACTCACCAGTGCATTAGTTTTTACTGACGTTTCAAAACTTCCTTTGTAGAAACTCCTCACCATTTTCTGAGCACTCAATATTAGACTCTGTAGCAGATGTAAATCGCACAGAAACCACCTTCATGCCAATGAACTCTCTTCCAGTGTAACGTAATCCTCTTTCTTTCCCCACCCATGAGTAGCGTTGCATGAATACATTAGTCTTCTACACCTCACCTGTTAAGAAATCTTTTTACATTCCTTATAAACGAACCTAGCTGGAGAAGCAACAAATCATCCGGTGTCCCAGTGGCTCAGCTGCATCCATTATCTATCCTGTACGGACCTACAATCACCTTTATTTGTCCTTCTTTTCTAAAGGTGGAGAAATTTCTATGAACAACACAGTTGACCTCTTCAGGAATTCAGAATAATGGCAGCAAACACATGCTTGGATTGGGCAAGGAGTGCAAATCCAGCTCATTCGTTACAAATCAAAATGAGGGAGTGTTGGGAAGGGGAAAAACAACTGCATTTTCCTCTTCCAGTTGCCCCATCACCCTTAACTGTTTTAACACCACCCTAACGTTTTCATAATTCCAGCTACTTCACTGCTGAAAATGTTCTTCCCTAATTTGAACAATGTAATTTATTCTGGGCTGGAGCCACCTCTTTGTCCAATGATACTCCACTAAACTGGATAATCCTCAAAGCCTTATGAACCTCAGGCTGCAGTTTTTAAGACCCCATGCAAACACCTGTGGAATTTGCTCTCCTTTGAACATCTCTGGGGACTATATCCTCTCCCAACATCCAAATCCCATGGAGAGGCTGAAGACTAACAGGCTTCACCTTGGGTGTCCATGCTCTGTCTTCATCCCAATATAAGCTTTGCTACAGTGCTGGGTTCTTTTTAACAATTATCCTGTTCATTAAATCTCTCCTTACACCATGTTATTCAAATGCTTCATTGCCTAACTTGCCACAACTGTGGCAGAAAAAAGAGCGTGTAAATATAAGTTATGTGAACGCAACACACAAAACCTCAGCACTACCACCTTAGTCGTCACTTGGCTTTGAACAGTTACCGACAGCAGAAGATTACTTACTCTCCCCTACCTCATGAGCAGATCCACCGGAGAGATCTTCAGAGAGAATGAATTGTTGCGTTTGGTAAATCTGTACAAGATATTTAACACACCTTTCATTTCTTAGTGTTCAGGATGAACTAAAATAAAGACCCAAAAGGTCCAACAAGCTATTCCTGCTCGCAGGCAAAGGTCATTTTAACCCGTCTTACCTGTTCAGAGGGCGAGATGGGGATACAGTGCTTTGGTTAGTGAGTTTTAGGAGTTCTGCTCTCACAGCAGCCAAAAGTTGCTTTGAGCAGCACATTAATTTCACATTTACTTCCTTTAAGTGAACAGAACAGCAGGATAATAGCAAGACCAGAGCCTTTAAACACTCAGGCTTCGGTTCCTAGCGAGGGTGGATGTCCTCCTTCCCTTCTGATGCCTGACTGCCATCCTGTGGCTGTTTCACAAGGTTCAGGTTCCAGGTTTTAAGGCTGAACTGTGAAGCCAAAGGGCTTCCACTAAATGGCAGATTTGGGGCCAGTGGTGGTATTCCAGAAAGGTGTATCCCAGTGCATGTTCGGAGCACCTGAAAGGGGTTTCGGACTTGCATTTGAATATTGTTGTAAAATTTCAATATTAGAAGTCTCAGGGTAATCTGCCACTGTGGACTCTGAACAGCCCAGAATAATCACAGGAACGGGAGAAGTTGTCATACAGCTTACTTCTCCTCCTGAGTCATCTTGCACCTGAAGAACTTCTGGCAAACTCCACATATGCAGATCTGCTTCTGTTGATTCAGGTCACCTTTTGGTCTTACCCTTAAGGACTGCGAATCAGTTCCTCACGTTATTTTTCCAGGTTAGTCAGGCAATTGGTTTGTGGCATTGTGGATGGTTCCTCTTTACTGTGGCAGAGAAAACACAAGAGCCTAACCCTAACTCAGACACATTATTCTCTCCAAAACTGTTAACTCCTAGATCATCCGAGCCCTGGGGCTAGCTTAAATTCATTTGAATTTTCAAAATTAAACATCCAGATAATTTAATGATCTGACTCTGGGCATTCAAAAAAAAGCCACTTGCAGGGCAACACCAACCGCTCCAACATTGCCAAACACTTATGGCCCGCTTGACCTACAAGCAGCGTTTCTTCTACTTACCTCATTTGCCACAATCCATCTGGGAAGTACTTCCAAAGCTTCATGAACGGAGCTGAAGTCTAGCTGTCTTCCTTCAAAATACATTGGAAGTACTTGCACTTCTACAAAGTATCTCCACAGCTAGAGCACTAGCATCCAGCAACCGGAGAAGCTTAGGCTCAGTTCCCTCTTTTGTCAGAGATGATTGAAAACTTGTCCTGACAAAAGAGGAGGAGTACCTTCCTTGCCTGTTGAAACCATTCTAATTGCATCTCCAAATTAAAGGTTCACTGGACCACAGAAAGTGAGCAGGAGCAAACTTCATTCTCAAACCTGGCAATTATGGCCAAAAAGTGAGATGGAAGCATTCTGGCTGTCAGCACAGCTTACGTGGTTTTACCCAATGGACAAAATTCAGAGTTGTGAAGCTTGAGTTAGGCAGATGGAATGCATCTAGAGGACATTTGAAGACTGCCTTGTCCTCGGCGTTTTCTCGCCTAACTTACGCAGCTCCCCACTTGTCCAGCTTTCTCTCTCTGTATGAAGAGCCTCGCCTGGGGGATTCCCTTATGGAGTCGAGATGCTCTCCTCACTAGCATAACAAGACTTGTGTCCCTTTGTGGCTTAGGGTCAACACTCCGAGGCCAGAGGGAACTCCTGGCAGTGCCACCGAAGTTTCACCTGAGAGCTGATAGCCTGTTGAACGTCAGTCCTTACTGACCAGCTCTTGCTTTCATAAAACACGCACACCTTGCTATATATGAAGTAATGCAGCTTCCAGAAGACAGCAGTAGCTCATTTTTTCCTTTCCTTCTCATCTTGGAGGAAGAACTAGCATATGGTTTAGTTTTGGTAGGATTCATTTTGGTTTAACCATTTATACTGCATACTTCCCACAAGTAAAAAAGAGCAGAGCTGATTTCTTCCCTCCAAAATACAAATGCTGAGGGGTTGATGACAGTTCTCTCTCTGCAGCTGTGGACAGGCCTTTGTCCCACACTTTAGAGAGTGCAGACTCTTGCGCAGACATATTTTACTCTGATGACAGCAACCACTGGTAAGATAAGGCGTTTTATTATTAGACTTTCCTCCATCAACAGTTCTCATAATAAGAGGGAAACAAACGGAGCAGGAAAAAACAAGGTAAAGAGTCAACTAAGGCCCATTTCCTTTATGGACTTTATCAACAGGTACCAATGACTTAGTGATTATTTTATTATTTCCATGACAATTTTATTCTGTGCTTAACAACATTCTTGGCCTGGAAAGACGCATTTCTTCCATTCCCTCACAAGCCATCCTCCTTTAGGATGTTAATCAGAAAAAGCACCACATCCTCCTCAAAATCAACTCATCCCTCCTGGAGATTAAGCCACCTGTAACTGAGGTAACAGGGTGATGGAGCCATCTTCATTAGTGCTACACCAAGTGCTGTATCCTGGTTTGGCATCTGCGACACTGGTATAGTAAATGCAAAGACACCAGGAAATGCAGTAAGGCTAACGAACACTCCAATGAATCAGGCAGTACATGCCCTCTTGGCACATGTTTTGAAGGCACATCACCCAACAGAGAAAGACCAGCAATGTATTGGCTGACACTTGCCTACGCGTATGCAGCCTGCTGCTGCTGCTGGTTAAAAATTTAAATGCATTTAAACAATACCCCAACCCCTAACGCTTTTGCACCTTCACTAAATTCTTCTGCAGCTCAGACAGGAACACCTCCTGCTCCATGGGCCAGAAGTCATCAGTTCTCTCTACTTAACAAATCAGCCAAAAAAGAGCGAAGCTTCAGGTGACCACAGACTGACTCCCTTTTTGCTTCCTTAGTCACCCTTGCAGGGATCCCCAGTATGGACGTGCCATATTTCTGTCTCTGACTTTCAGTAACGGGTTCAATAACACTCAGCAGTATGGCAATCACTTGCAGACCACCTGCAGGGACTCCAGGGGAGGTTACCAACAGGCAAACAACCCAGAGGCTTTCGCCACAGAAGAGACGCGAGGGCAGCACTCCCACAGAGTATGGCATGCCAAGCTCTCACATCTACATGTCTGGGGACTAACCTCCACTTTGCTGTTTCTCTACCTCAGTTAGGGCTCTAATGAGCTCTTTTTCATCATGCTTGTTCCTACAGAACTGCTGCCTGCACCTTCTCTACTTCACCCACATCCATACAAATTGGGTTGGGCTCTCATGTGCTCCCCACTGCCCCTTGGTTTGGGCACTTCTATTGCCACTGTTAATTACATATAGGTATTTAAAAACACTGTACCTACACAATTCCTTGTTGCTTCTACACTTCAACAACTCCCATGTTCTTTGATTTCATACTGTCTCAGCTTTCTTACTGCATTCATAAGAGCCAACTCACAAAAGCCTATGTTAGGTAAGAGACTTTCCTCCTATATATTCAGCAAATGAAGTATCAGCAGACAGAAAGGAAACTGTTCCCAGCCCCCAAACTGCCTCCAGCTTGGTGGAACATAACCTCCTCCATTCAGTTTTTCCCCATAACTCAGCACCAAAGAGGAATGAAAGAAGCACAAGAAGAATTAAGAACATGTCTTTTAAAAAATCGTATTAATCACATCCATCAATGGAATTAAGCGCTGCCACCTCCCCACCTCTGGCTTAGCCAGTTCTTTCTCCTCTGTGCAGTATCTTCATGGTGACTACCACAGGCGGCAACAACGGTGGGGAATTCCTCCAGAAGGATCCACTGCTGCTTATTTATGTAGATAGGCATCAAGCCAGAGCTCCCCTGAATCTTTCAAAGAGCTGCCAAGAGAGAACCACATTTCCTTAGAAACAAGGTAATGAAACACAGCGTCCACGGAGAAGAACCTTGTGGGAAGAATTCCCATCTACAGATTAAGTGAAGGAGATCACTGAATCACAGAATGGTTTGGGTTGGAAGAGACCTTTGAAAGCCATCTGGTCCAACCCTCCTGCAATGAGCAGGGACATCTTCAACTACATTGGGTTGCTCAGAGATCTTCAGGGGCAAGGCAATGTAGACCACAGCTCCTTGGAAAGATGAAGAAGAACCAAACCACTGGGGCTATACCAGACAAAGACTGGAAGGCTAAAGCAAACAAGTTAATTAGAATGAGCAAGCAAGCCAGAAGAGAGCCACGTGACTTTTCAATGGAAGAAGATATATCTGGGGGGCAAGAAGGGGAAGAAAGGAAGAAAAAAAGAAAGAATGAATGACAGTTCAAACTCATCTTTACGAAAACACCTCTTTCCCTGGAGCATACATCCATACTATCTATAGCTCTTCTCAGAACTTCTGTGATCCAAGCTGGCTGCCCCTCCCCTCCCGTCCGCTCTGTGATATCGGAAACCCCTTCACTTAGGGAATGCAGCAGGTTGATACATACTGCACTATGTCCGCAAAGGCGGTGAGCAACGGCTTGCACTGGTACTCAATGCCATGTTTGGCACAAAGGGACTTCACCAAAGGAGCCACCTTCCAGTAGTTGTGTCGCGGCATTGTAGGAAAAAGGCTGTGGGAAAAGAATATGGTGATTCGATGGCATCTGTCATCACCCCACAGAATTCCTGCCCCTCTTCGGTGCCTGAGCCTGGGAACGCCTCAGCCTCCCCTCATGCCCATCAGTGCTCTGCAGTGGTCCCTCTCACGTCACTTCAGTCAGCATCTGCACTAACCAGGAGGCTGGTAATTCTCATGCCATGCTACCTATACCCGAAGTGGCGCTGGTTTTCATCAGTGCTCTGAAAATTACTTGACCCATCATTTGGAGTTCCCATTCCATCCCCATAGAAAGAGCACAAAATTTACCCACATTATCTTTTGTTCTTATATTAGCTGACAGAGAAACAGGGACCTTGTAGGCTCTTCACACCTAGTGTAACCAGCACTCCTTGACATTCCCTCATCTCCCCAGCCCCTGCTTCAACTCACTGGTGCTCAATTTGGAAGTTCAGATGTCCACTAAACCAGTCATTGAAGAAGGACTGATGAACATTACATGTTGCCTGGAGCTGAAAGAAAAAACAGTAACATTTAAATGTTGTTTTAGGAATGCCCCTTCGCTTACATATGCCAAACACAACAGTAAGTAGGTACAATTTTCTTATCATCACGTGCCTTCTGGCTGAACACAGCAACTCCATGAGCTATCTCCAGCCAACACGAGATGGCCATGCTGTGATATACGATTGTTAAAGACATAATTTAGGAGAACAGGCTTGACTTCCCCAGTGAAATAAGCCGTAACAACCACGACTTTCACCTCCCTCACTTAAAAAACTGTGTAATGGCTTCAGAACTACAGACAGAGCACACGAGAGAGATCTGCATCCTTCATGCACAGAAAGCTCTCTATCTGAAGAGCGCTGTAGCATCTCTAATTATTTTCCTTCAGGCATCTGTGCTCAGCATTGGAAGCCTCCATCCCACTTCTGCACCTTCTTTCTTTGCACCACTCACAAGCTGCTTACGTCTTCCTCACTTCTGCAATCATCTCTCTTGGGCATTACGTACCCAAAACTATAACTTCTCTACTTTCGAAGCCACAGGTCTCTGGAAAGAAGGTCTTACCTGGGTAGAGAACCAGTCCACATTCTTATCATAATCGATGTGCATCGGGATGTGATTCATCTGTGTAACCCAGACAAACCAGTTGCTCTCTATAAACCTGTGCACACAAACACAAAACCATCACTGATCTCACGCCTATGCCATAACAAGCCAGTACAAAACACTTGTACACACACAAGCTAGTTGTTGCTGGACAAAATGAACACCAGGAACCCCAAAGATCGGACCAGCAGATCAGACCTTCCACCTTCGAAAGACAGATGCCTGACAGACAACAACCTCTGTCTTGCTGAAGGGGATAAGGGGACAGAAGAATAGGGAGCCAACGAGGAAGATAACCAGGAGGCTGACGGAAAGCTGATGTGAAGGGTTGATGGGAACTGGGTAAAGAAAATGGGGGAATTATAAGTTGAATGATACCTGACTAACAGATGAAGCCCCAGGATGCCCTTCACCCCCAGTAAGGGCAAGTAGGTGAGAAAGAATCGGATGTAGAAGGTCAGCATCCATGCCAGGTCCTGCAGTACAGGGAACAGATAAAACTTCATTAAGAGGAAGAATTATTGGCTTCTGAATTTACTCTGTGGCACTCCCTTTAAAAACTTCCCCTGACACCTTCTACGGATAGATTTTTCCTCCCCAGCCCCACCACAAAGCAATCTGACACACAGCCACTCCCCAGCCATTCCTGTGCTCGGGAATTCTCCTCCTCTTATGAGCCCAGCACAGGGCAAACACTAGAGAGGACATGCTCTAAAGCATCACGTTTTCCTCTGGATCCAAAGAGAAATAAAGCAGTGAGAGAACCAAAAACCTCACCAACTGAAAGAACAAAGAACGCTGGTTTACATCCATCTCATCATTTATTTTGTTCCTCTTCATATTTCCTGCAATCTCTTATTTCCCTCCTGTTCACTTTCTCCTGACTGTCCCACTTCCCAGCCAAGAATAAAACCGCAAGATGCCTTGTCTCTAACCCCCGCATCTCAGACAAGAGACATCTTTTTTCTGCATTTCTCCTAAAGTCTCTAAAAACCAGGCTATTCCTCAAAGTCCTAGATTTTCCCCTAACAAACTATCTTCCTAACAACTCTGAAAGTCTACTACACATCCACTACTCCACTCCACACTGAACTGTGAGGCTTCAGTTTTAGGCCACCTGAAATCTACTTGATTTTTAATGTATCGTTTTGCAAAACGGAGGTGCACTGAATCCTCCTCCGACCCCCCCCTGCTTTCTGCTACTTCTCTTTTTCTGTGCCAGTAAGTTTTTATTGTATTTGTTTTATTGTATTGGTTTAGGAAAACAAACAAGAGTGGTCAGAATGCCCGTTTCTACCTTAAACCAGACTCTCACGCTACCTGAAGGACAAGCTCTGTATGAACATCACCTCTGCAGCAGACGGAGTGCTTCCAGACACTCGCACACCTTGGACTGAGGCAGAACATCAGAGACATTATTTCCCAGACCATATCCCCACACCCCTTGCCTCAGAGACACACAGCTCAGAGTTGCTCCCAGTAATTTCTTGTACTGAATTTAT
This sequence comes from Opisthocomus hoazin, assembly GCF_030867145.1. Lineage (NCBI taxonomy): Eukaryota > Metazoa > Chordata > Aves > Opisthocomiformes > Opisthocomidae > Opisthocomus > Opisthocomus hoazin. The sequence continues at coordinate 2,803,653 of NC_134420.1, read as the reverse complement.
CTGTCAAAGAAGAAGTAGTCACCATCGGCAAGGCGGAGCTGACTTACCACCCACTGTTTCCGCTGCACCACAAAGTAGAATATGTACCACTGGAAGTAAAGAGGCACCAGAGCTGGAGGACCAACTAGAGTGGAGAAATAGATTGCAGAGATGTTCACTGTGCCCTTTTCTCCCAGTGAGACGGACTGGAAAAGGAAGGGGTCGAATGCGTGCTGGCCATATAACTGCAAAAGGGTAGGGTTACTCACTGATGAAGAAGTACTTGTGCTGGTGGTTATAAGGCATGAATTTCTTCTTTTGTACACCAAGCTGTCAAAATAAGCAAATTACTCAGGCCATGAAGATGGCTAAAGACATCTGTGCATACTGTCCTACCTACGCTTTCGAAGACATGCCTACATAGATACCTCCTAACCTTTGAAATAGATGTCCTAGCAAACCATGTCAGCATCCACCATGCCATTGGCCTCATCATCCCCTGGAACTTCAGCCTGTGACAGCTAATAAGTTTTCATCCCTTCCTTGGAGGCATAAGAGGCTGGGCAGTCCCTGGCACCACAGACAGTAACGTGCACTGGAAGCTCTTTCCCTACAGAGGGCACAGTTGCCCAAGAGCACTTCAACCAAACTCCACATGAGGCACTGGGAACCTTCTGCTGCCAATACAGAGCTTCAGAAAAAAACCGAAAACCCTCTGATGCTGTTAAAGATGACCGCGTGTAAACTCCCGCCCACTTGCAATAGAGAAATGAGCACCTAGACATTCAACTGGCTCCACAAGAACAGGGGTGAACAGATCATCCTCCCTCTGAGGGTGCTGATTTTTCAGTGTTCACTGTACAAACATTAACAGATCACGCCACCGACTTCCTTGAGGAACTCCATTACATCCCTGTGCATGTCTAAACCAACTCCAAATAGCAGCCTTCCCTTAATTTCAATGCAAATCAGAGCATTTAAGCCAGGTGACACTATGAATTTACATAACTGTTTTCTTAAGCACCGGCTAAAGCCATTAAACTAATTTCAGAGTTGTACCAGCTGTAAAGTCGGACTCCAGATGGGACCCAGTCTGACACCCACTGTCAGACTGAGACCACTGAAATAGCTTCTTTGATCAGTAATTGTGAACTTTCCAGAAAGTCCTGGCTTGTCATCCGCTGCTTCGTTTCCCCAAACACCATAATTAGTCAAAGGGGACCTTGGTAAAGAGGACAACTCGCAATCTTATCTTCACGCAACTGCAAGTCTCTCCTCAGAGAAATGTGAACTTGTGACAAATATTTCATTCTTATTTTAAAACATGGCAAAAAAGAACTTCTATGGAAATTTTAACAAAAATCTCAGAAGTATTGGGAATATCAGGGACAAGTGGAAGGCAAAGTAGCACTGTATAAACTAGCAGGTCAACTCCAAGCATTTTCTGGAGGTACTTCTCATTTTATAGAAGCAGTTTCGGTGTTTTTCTTTAAACCTTCAGAACAAATTTGGAAAATTTCAACCCACAGCAAGAGCGTACTGGGCAAAAAAACATAAAAAACACCAGCTGCAACATTAAGTATATGGAAGCTAGTGGTGCATGAGGATCTTTTTTCTTCTTGTTTTTCAAAGGCCGTTAATGCCAAGCTGCACCCCCTCCAAATTTCCGAAATACTGAGACAGCTCATTGACCAAATCAGCTGGTCACTGGTCTCCAAGCTCTCTGCAGCTTCCCAAATTGGAATCCTGCTTCTGTAGCCTCCCAGCCTTCACCAGGTCTCACCTCTACAGAAAGTGTTTTTCCCAAAGCAAAAAATAAGGGGTGCATGTTAACGTCGGGGTCCTTTCGGAAGCAGTTGGGTTTAGCGTGGTGTTGGAAGTGGAGGTGATTCCACCAGCTGGCTGGTGCTCCCTGCAGGGAAGGGATGAGAAGACAGTGCCGTAAAGAAGTTGTATCTTCTGCCCCGAGTCCTCCCTCCCCAGTAGTTCCTTGCATTTGCCTTCTTCTTATGCTGAGATTGGTTTTGACTGCAGAGCATCCCGGGCAAGGCTCTAGCAGACCCTCTCAGCACTGAATGCCCACCTTCAGATGGCCGATGACGAACTTGTGCACCCAGTGGTTCCACCTGGACTTGCTAAAGACTGAAAGGTGTCCAAAATCGTGTTGGAGCCAGCCAGCCTGGGCCTGGAATTAAGAAAAAAAAACAAAAACAAAAACAAAAACCAGTGCTGCTGGGGAAACACAAGACTCAGGAGGCTCTGCATCTGCAAAGGGCTTTCTCTTCTCCCCCTCCCACGCTCCTCGCAACATACCCCAGGATAGCGAGAGCATTTCCACTCCTAAGACCCAGTCCAAACACTTCTATTTTACTACAGACCAGTGCAGTCCAGACTTTGCCTAATGACTTTTAGTCCCAGATAGCTGTTTTCAAGAGGAAGGAAAAAAATCGTGAAAAAAAAAAAAGTCCCCGAGCTCAGAAACAGCATTTATTCTCTTACAAAACTGCACTGAAATCGGCAACAAAGTCTCCTTTAAGGAGCAGCTTGCTGCTGCCTCCTCCGAGTACTTGTAATTCCAAGGGGATCAGCTGGCCACAGGAGAAATAGCCGGGGCTTTGAGAGCTGCTCTGCCCTCTCCTCTAGCTCCTGCGAGTTCCCATGGGAACACGGTGGCTTGGCCCCTGCACAGTGCCTTGGAGTTCTGGCACGGGGGACCTCAGCAGCGCAGCACGGCTTTCATTGTAGGAAGAAGGCTGGGAATAAGGAGGGCTTTGACGGACTGCGGGAAGGAAAAAGCAGGGCAAAGCCGCGTGTCGTGGCACTCTAATTTTGCCCCTGCGGTGGAACCCAGGGAGAAGCAAAATTTTGGGAAGTCCAAGAAGATAAGATTTCTCCTGTGCTTACGGCAATGAGAACCTAAGTCTCAAAGGGCTGGCTTTTGGTGTTTCTGGGGCTTCTTTTTGCCTAGCTGCTTACCTGGACAGTGCCCAGAAGCACCGCAGAGAAGAGGAAAGGCACTGTGGATGCTCCAAAATACCAGATGGTGAGCCAGGCTGCAACATCCAACACCAAGATGTGACAGAGATAGAGGATGAAAAAGGTGTGGTTGGGGTTGAGAAGCCCCATCTTCTCAACGGTTGCACGGAGCTCACGGAAATCTTCTACCAGCTTCTTCTGTAGGGAGACCCAAGAGGTATCTATTGGTCTGAAAATGCCTCAGGAACTCAAAGAGGAGCTCAGTTTCCCCTTTCAAAGAGCTACAGCGGCAATGGAGAAAAGCTGAGGGTCACCTGGAGACAAATCTTCACTAAAGCTACTAATAACGACATGAAGTCAAGGGGAAGTTTCAGACCGACACAGTGATTCTAGGAGATACTATCATTTTATGTGCAGGGAAGTCAGAGCTGCTAAATCGCATACTTTCAACCCAAATATCAAGTTTTTAAGATACTTACATTCTTGCTGGGCTCAAAGCTGGGTTGATCTGGTGCCAGCTCCCCAATCAAGAGTGGGCTCATGTACTTTCTTACTAGTGCCTTGTCCAGATGAAATGCCATGAAAGGATCCTGAAAGACAGATACAGGAACAGGATGAAGGAAAATGATCGTGCCGGTGGCAGCGAAAGAAATATATTTCACGATACCCTGGACTCGGCAGAAGGCAACCCAACTAATGGAGCTGGCTGAACCAGATTTTACTGCCACAAATCTTGCTGCTTCCTTCACACCATAAACGACCATTTGAAGCTGAATTCTCTGTATCATTTTCTAACTGGATGCCGTTAAGTGCAGGTCGCCAAGAAAGATGGGCTCACTCCTCTCTTAGTTCTGACTCCAAAAATTTCATATCCTGTTGAACCTCGAGATACATCATCTCAACCACACGCTCCTCTGTCTCTATTTTGTCTTTACCTCCCCCCTTATTTTTCCTGAGGCCCCATATTCTCAAATGAAAGTCTGACTAGGGAGAAGGGCAAGAAGTTAGCACAAAAACTGAATCACCGAGCTGAATTGGGAAAAATAATGGGACAAGCGGGACACAGACAAGCTTCTGGTGACCCACACCAATCTCTCAAAAGCCCCAGGTTGTTCCAGACACGCTTCCCTGTCAGTCTCTAGTGCCCACCCTGCCACATCTTCCTAGAATACTTTTGTTTTCTTGCTGCCTGCCTCCTGTTCCCCACCTGGTTCCCCTCCATGTTTCTGAAGAGTCCCATGAAAAGGCCTGTATTCATCCTTACCATTCAAAAGATCCCAGTTGGGGAAATCAGTTGCTTTTATCATTTAAACATAATGTCAATCTCCATGGCAACCAGGCAGCCAGGTGAAAGAAGTCACCAGTGACTGTCGTCACTATAGATCCTGTCACTGTATTTAGGCTGCAAAGCCCCTGAGCACCCATGGCATTTTGACACCTTCCTACTGAAGAGCTCCCATTTACCTCCTCTTGCATACTTCTCTCTCTGTGTCCAAATCAGCACGTGCTTTACAATCTCCCTCAGCCTAAGGATGCTTTTTCTTTTCTGAGACAATATTTGCCCACTGCGCACCAGTCTGGAAGCTTCCCGCACCACACGCTGCTCAGCACTATAATTACTAGCTCACGCTTTTAAAACAAATTATCCTTTTGAAAGATCTCTGGTCAAGAAAAGGGTTAAAAAAAGAGGCTGATGTGGCCAGCTCTGGGTCAGCTCTGTTGTACTTCAGATGTAGGATCCTCTCTACTCAGGCTTCTGTGAATAAAGGAGGGAAAGAGGAGAGGGGAAGCGTACATTTGCATTTTCTCATTGGAAGAGGAAAAAAAAAAAAAACGGGGAGGAGTGTGTGGGCAGACCAGAGGAGGATGGTACCACACGTTTAGACCAATCCTTTCCACAGAGGCTGCAAAACCTGGCAATGCAATCCCAACGGGACGTTAAGGGACCGCTGATTGCACACTTCTACAAATCAGACCACTCCGGTGGCATTCAGCGAACCGAAAGTGCTCTTTCTTTACCTTCCATTTTTCTTCCTGGTTTTGAGGAGCCTGATTCTTTTCATTTCCAGGACAAAACTATTAGAAAAATTGGTATTTACTTGGCTCGGGCTCCTGAGCGCTCAGCAGTTCAGTTGCACCCAGCAGCGACACGGATGATAAAGCCCGAAGAATGCAGCTGGCTGCAACCCGACCATCCGACTGCGCTCAGCCCTAGGTGCCGGCCGCCGTCACCAACCCGTTTCTGACCACACAACGGCCACGGGGCTTTGGAAACACACGTGCGCGTCCCGACCTCCTGCAGTACGTGCAAATTCACGTATTATCTTCTGCTTCACATTCTATGCGGTGAGGTGAGGGAAAGCACTGGATCTCATATCCCATCCCTTCCGCTTAGGGACAAAACTGGGCTGAAACTTAGCCCACCAAAAACACTCTAGATGTAGCTTCAACCTCCCATACCTGCCCTTGGGGCTAAATATTTACATTTCACAGAATTATAAAGGTTGGAAAAGACCTCTGAGATCATCAAGTCCAACCGCCTCATTTGGAGAAATGCATTTTATTTTGTGCAAGGCATTAGCAGACAAAGGAAGAAAATACACTGGCAAAATTACCCCCCACCCTGTTGCCAGTTCCAACAACGTGTATTCCACTTTGCAACAGTCACGGGCATTCAGGCATGAATGATTTATTTTTACTGAAATATGACTTTCAGTAACATTTTGCACGAGTGCCATCTCTTGGAAACACGCTGCTGGGCTTTTAAAGTTAGAGAAGGCTGAATGCATTCCTCTATTTGCAAAAAGCAAAGCCTATCCGTGCACACACTACGAATCCCTCGGGTGTTTCTGCTCAGGTCTGGCCTGTGGCTGGATGCGTATAAAATCAGCAGTATTTTTATTTACTGTATGCGAGCAAAATTTGCTGCCTTTCCCCCCAGATTTACGGCCGGCTGAGGACACCCTATTTGTGCACATCTCGGTTCTTCTTTAAAAATGTCACCTTGCAAGAAACAGCCACCCGGGAACCGGCACCACCAAGAAACACCCATGCGGGACCCAGGACCAGCAACAAACACCCACCCGGGACCCGGGACCAGCAACTAACACCCACCCGGGACCCAGGACCAGCAAGAAGCACCCGCCCGGGACCCAGGACCAGCAAGAAGCACCCACCCGGGACCCAGGACCAGCAACAAACACCCACGCGGGACCAGCAACAAACACCCACCCGGGACCCAGGACCAGCCTCCGCGCACCTCCGCGCATCGGGGCCAACAGCGTCCACGCGTGGAACACAGCCCAGCACCGATCCCCCCCGACAGCCCCTCTCCCCGCCGTGCTTCTGTCCCGAGTGCCCCCCCTCCACGCGTGCTAGCCCCTGGGGGGGGTACCCCGGCCCCAAGCATCCCTCCCTCGGCCCCCCCCGGCCCGCTCACCGTGGCGTCCTGCCCGGCGTAGTGGCTGATGACCCGAGAGCCTCCCGGGTGGCTCCGGCAGAACCGGCTGATGTCGTACACCTTCCTCTCGATCACCAGCCAGCGCTCCTGAGGCGCCGGGCCCCGGCCGCTCCGCTGACCGATCTCCTCCCAGGTGAAGCGCCGGAGCCCCCCCGGGCCGCCTTCGGGGTCCGCCATGGTCGGGCTCGGCTCCGCTCCCCCCCCCCGGGCTCCGCGCTCCTTCCCAACCTCCGCTGGAACACCGGCCCCGCTAGCCCGCCTCCCATTGGCTCGCCGCTCCCGCAGGCCACGCCTCCCCCCGATTCCCCCGCGCCCATTGGGCCCCGGCTCGCCTTGCGCCCGCCCCTTCGTCCCGGCGGGGAGCCCCGGGGTAGCCCCGCCGGGGGCTGCGGGCGTGGGGTGCGGTGGTGGAAATCACCGGGGGGGCGGGGGGAAGGAAACCCTCGGCCCCCCGCAGCTGCCCAGCACCCTCAGCTGCCCAGCCCGTAACACGGTGTGGGCTGTAACGACCGTCGGTGCGGGACGAAGTGATTTTTTACCGTATTTGAGGGCGCCCGGCAGCCCCCATCGGCCCGGCTTGCCCATCAAGCCGCCGGTGACAAGATGCGTTCCTAAAGGTGTCGGTGCTTGCGCCAGGACCGCTTAAACCCCTTCGCTCCCAACCGGGGAAAGGGGATAAATGCACCTGTACGGAGATTTTCTGGTTCTATCCAACTGGGGGGGAGTGGTTGGTACGCCGGAGGGCGAGAAAGGGTGGATCAACCAGGGAAAGGGGATAAATGCACCTATATGCAGATTTGTCTGCTTGTGTCCGACTGGGGAGAGCGGTTGGTACACCGGAGAGCGGGCGTTCGGAGGGCCGAGAGGGCACAGCTGGCGAGAACATCAAGTTCAACACGAGCAAATGCCAAGTCCTGCACCGAGGAGGTGAGAAACGTGGGAAAGGGATCGAAATACCAAGTGCCTGGTCCTAGATGAGTTGCTGGTTGGAGAGGATGGAGGTTGGTGGTCGCCGTTACGTGCCAGGTGAGGACGCAGCCTGGAAAATTAGATCGTGAACCAGATACTGGGTTTGGAGAAAGCAGAAAAGCCAAGGACCAGGGCCATCAACAGAGGAACGAGGCGTAGGCTCTGCGGTGCAACTCACACTCAAATTCCTTCTTTATAGACCGCTTATGTAACCTGTTTCTCCTTATTTCGGGGCTGAGGATGCCCCACCTGCCCTGCCCTTGGTTTTGTCTCCCCTTTCCAGCAAATCTCGCCCGCTTTTCCATCTGTCCTGCCTCTCCCTTTGAGCTGCCTCGGCCTCCTCTGTCCCTACGGATGGCTGCTGCTGCCTGGATGTGCAGGCAGAGGGAGGAAAGACGTCACCGCAGGTATATTGCAGAGCGTGCCCTGTGATGGTGGCCTGCAGGTGACTCTTTGCACAACAGACGACTGAATAATGGGAGAAGGGTGAAGGATGCTAAAACAGACAGCTCCATCTGCGTGGGACTTCATACATACACGTTATAAATGTACATTAAAATGTCTCTCTCCACGTTCAGCTCCCTTCTCGGTTTCCCTAGTAGCAGCAGTCTTCCCTCTGAGCTCTCATTACCGATTCCGAATATCTTTGCTTTCGTTCACACCTTCCAACCTGACCTAGTTACAGCAGTTCCAGGGAAACGTAACCATAGAAACAAAGAACCACCAGCCTGCATCCCTGCTTGTTCTGAACATCACCTGATCGCTGCACCGCATCTTTCCAGCCTGGAATCCTATGCCTGCAAAACACGGGATCGAACATCCTTTCCCTCGCTCCCTGTAGCAATGCCTCAGCTAATGCATGGAGTAAGGCACCCCTCCTGCTACGCATTTGCACTGTTGTCCACGATAGAAAAGGTTCTCTCCCGATCTCACAAAAAATGAAGTTGCTCTGTGTGTCGGCTGGCGACCATCTCACAAACATAACTGTAAAAGGCGTTAATAAATAATGTTTAGCTTCTTTTTAAATTTAACCATCATATTCAGAACAGTGCAGTAATTATTTCAATTTCTATTTTTTTTCTGATTAAAAGAATAATTGACCTAACTTTAGTTGATATCATCAGTTTGTGTTTTCATCGTGAATACAAGGGGGCACAGGTCAGTTTTCTTTTTCCTATTAAAAAAAAAAGTTTCTCTTCCTACACAAGTTAAACTTTCAGAAATTTGTTTTAAGGGACCTTAACTACAGCCAAAAAGCACCACTGAGCTTGATAAACTGCAGCCTTGTTCCCCTCATATGCCTTCTTTGATTGCAGCCAGAAGCTCTAAGGGATGTTCACACCTCATTAACAGATTTTCCCAGACAAATTACGGAACAGTCCTTGGAATTACCTTCAAAGCTTCTTCTCATGTCAGATCTGTGGCTCTGTTTCTTTTCCCCTCAGCAGATGATCCAGCCCAAGGTCATCGCGGCAGCTACCTGAACCACCCACCTGTAAGCAGCGAAGATTTTCGCATCCTGCTCCAAGCTGCCGGTTGTCAACTGCTGTTGGTTCTCCTGCACTTGCCACACTCAGGATCTCAAAAGGTCTCACAGAGGCGAGAATGATGTCTTTGTGAGAAAGACTGCGAGGGAAATCCAGCTGCCTTTACGCACTCGCTGCCATCCAGCATCCAGCTGCGACTGCTGGCGCTAACAGAGAGTCAGACTTTGCTGGAAGACAATGAAGTAGGTAAAACCAGACCTGGCCACTCTGCTTTTCCAACAGCATTTCTGCTTTCCTTGTTTTACCTTCGCTACTCCCATCTCTTGTTGTCACAATCTAGCTGTGACCCAGCTTCCCGGGCTAGCAAGGATCACCGAAAATCCGAGGGGAGTTAAGAGACGCTCTTTGATTCCGTCTTCTGATCTGGCTGCAATTCATTCTTAGCGTCCCAGATGGCTGGAGATCCCCAAAAGTCGGGGGAAATAGATTAAAACGCCTTATGTCACGACCACGATTTGGCTGTAACACACTTGCAAGTACCTGAGTGACCTGGGGATCACTAAGTACCCAGGCATCTGGTGAGCAAAGCCAGTAATACAGGGAAATAGAGGAGATGGCCTGAGAGGATGGCAGCCTTTCTTCTACTATCTTGAAGCAGGGAAAAATTAGTTAGAATAATGGATAGAGGGGTCTGAAGCAGTAGGAGATTTTAAAGGAGAACTAACAAATGCTGAAAGCTGGTTTAAAATAGCAAAGTCTACCATGAAGAATCAGTTCTTGGCTCCTGTCCAGCCTGAGAGCAGCTCCAGACGCAGGGTGCACGGGAATCGTGGCGTGAAGGTTTACAAGATGCAGGCTGCCGCCGGCTCAATTCAAACCGCTACGCCGATGGAGGAAACGCGGGAAGAAACCACCGATTGCAGCACGGTATTCCTCACAGGGAAGAGCTGGAAACTCTTGAGAGCTCGCTGTAACACCGCTCCCACAGCGGGCTCAGGAAAGCGCATTGGGAGCATTAGCACAACACCAGCAGAAGGGGTAGATACTCGAAATATCTCCTTTATTCCGTCAGCTGCTCTATTATTGGGAATGAGCTGTAACAGCTGGATAATTTGGACTAAATGAGTTAATATTGTACCTGGAAGTATTTGTTTGGATTGCTAACGCTTGAATTATACTGACAATAAATTCTTTGTTCTGAAAACCAGCAGTGTTTCTTCAGCCCACGTGAACTGCACGGAGTATTTGCTCTGGTACTCTGCCCTAACAATTGGCCGTTAAAATTTAGATGCAAAAATTATAGATGACAGAGGCAAAGAATGAATATATTCTAGTGCGGACTACCGGAGGAAGATTGTGATTTGGGAGGAGTTTACATCTTGCCAGAAAAAGCAACTAGGAATTACTGCACATAAGGGATGGGGTTGCTGAGATAAAAATACACGTATTTTTTGTCCTCCAGACGATGCAAAGTAAGAATTAGTAACTAAGGGAGCAAGGCAATGATTGTCCAGAGTTTTTCACATTTCAAAGCAAAATCTGAGTAAAGAGAAAAGGAAAGAACCTGATGCTTACAGGAGAACAGCAGTAAGATGGGCTTTTCACTACAAATTCTTACAAATGAGATTATACTGACGAGGCAACGTTAAGAGCAGAGCCTTTCTCTCCTTCTTCTTGTCCCGATGGGTGCTTGCAACATCTGCTCCTTTCTCTGCTAAACAAGTGTGGTTATGTGCTCTGCTTCCTTTGCATCCGGATGGGTTTGTGCCCCAACCCTGGTAATCCCACATGGCCAATCTAAGATCCACTGTGGAATGCGAAATTCCTGCCAGCGATGACAGCACAAAGGGAATTTCTGTTTGTTTCTTGGTTGGTTGCCTTGTGAAGTCAGTCAGCTCTCGGCCACGCTCCCATGACTAGAAAAAGTGGCACCAACTCCCTTCAAGATGCTAGAATATGTCAGAGGAAAATATCAAACACATTTTTGACAGCATTTTGTCTTCATTTTAAATAGCATTAAAATACATCAACTTAATTAGCCACCTCTAGTAGCACATGATCCTAAGCTATGTAACAAAATGACCACTACTATGCAGAATAACCGAAAAAATTTATATTGAAAACTATGTTGTTCAACAGACATTTTTCTGATTAAAATTAGGAAAGAAGGAAAAGTTGGTGTCTGTCCCTAAGGGATGGAGGAGAAGCTGACTTTTGTTACCAAAGTGATGCTGCAGTGGCATCCCTACCTCGCCGCTGGGTCCCCTCACCTCAGGCTCCGTGCTCCAGCACCCCTTATCCCCAGTCAGGACGTCACTTAGCTGTTTCCCACTGTGTCTGAATTTATTTCTCACCCATCTGAGCCCCAGGTCAGAGCTCCTCAGCCTTTCCTTCTAATGCAAATGAGGGCAAGCCTGGGGTCCTTTCTCTCCGATATGTATTTTTCCTTGGCAGAGCAACTACAGGTAGCTACAAGTCTAAAGATGCAGCTAAATCTGATCTTAACTTGATTTTTCTCCCAATATCTGCAGTTCCCATCCCCTCTTCCTCCTTCACACCCCTGCTCCACGTCTTTCCCACGTGCGCCTTGCTCTCGGCTCTCTCCTGCCGCCTCCTTTCCCCACCACGTGCCATGGAGCCATCCGGCCGGGCCAAATGGCCAGTGATGGATCTCACGCTTTTTAAACTGGGGAAAAGGAGGCTTTTCCCCCTCCTCCTTGAGGAGCAGCTGAAGTGCATTTCCATGTGCTGGTGCCAGGCTGGGTGCTGCTGTCAAAGTCATCTTCCAGGTATTAATGGAGACTCTAATCCTCTCTAAAGAAAACAAACACAAAAATTGTGATTTCGACTCAGTTTTAAAAACACTTTTAAGAGGTCTCGGTAAAGACAGCTGAACTACCAGTTTGCCCTGCATTTTCCCAGTTCCACACTAGCCCAGCAAGATGCCCTGCACTCACGTTAGCGTACGTATTTCTACCTTGCCCTGAAGCGCAGACCCTGCTATGCACGTCCCCTGCAAAAACTCTTCCACTCTGCACTTCTCTGTATATCCCCTTTTCCATGCTTTCTTTCCTGTTGTGTTTCTCACCTTTTTTCCCCCCATCTCGTGACTACCCAATTAATCTCAGGGCTTTTGTGTCCCTTACACAAGCCCTTTGTGCCGCTAAAGCTGCCCCGTGCAGCAAACGCAGCCTTTCCCCTACTTGGCCGCAGAAGAGAGCCTGGTCTCCTCTCACCGCCTTGGCCGGCTGGTGCCCCAGGAGCCACACAAAACCCAGAACAAGCGCCGCAAAAAGCCTCGACAGCGTTAAGGCTGTGCTGCAAGAAGATGATAGCGTTGTCTTTTTTTTTTTTTTGACGGGTACCTTTCACTGCCTTGTCATCATGGTATCACGCAGTCATCCACGTGAAATATCCAGATGAGGAGTTCGGCGTGCAGGCTTTACATTCGTCTCCATCTAACGAGTACAAGAGCCGATTCCCAGTTGCACCCACCTCCTTACCAGTTCATTTCTTGGGAGAGAGGGCACACTCAGGCAAATATACCATTCAAGCCCAGCATCTGCATGTCTAGCCAGCTCTGTGTAGATTATCCACTGCTTAAAGTCATCAGGTCTGAATTCTGAACCTCCATGGGCCAAGTGGGGAAGCTTGTTGTATACCAAATCACCACCAGTTTCAATAATGCTAACACATTCATTTTGTGGAGCAGTCACCTGGTGGACTATGACCATCGGCAAATACTGCGAGTTACCAATAATACGCATTTTTATCTCTACAAGTCAAAAGCAGTCGTGGCTTCGACTCAGACAAGCTGCTCTGAAATGCCTGAACTCACCCTTCAGATCGCTGCTCCTGCTCTTTACTGATTTATGTTGCACGCTCTCCAGAGGAACCTGTGCTGCAAGCACATTAACGTGCCCAAACTTTTATATGTCATTGCTGTGACATCATTTTCTCCATTTGATCTATTTCCTTGTATTAAACAGAAATATTCCGAATATGTTTACATCTAAATGCAAAGTGAACACTTCTGAGGTGTTCCTGCTTGCCCTTTTCATTCAGCTCCCTTTTCAACCACCAGATTCCATCACTCCTTCCTTTTATTTTTTTGTTAAGTGTTATTTTTTAAGCCGAATCCACAATTTCTGGCATACATGGACCTCAAAGCTTTCTTAGGGGAAAAAAAACCCCAACCAAAACAGAAACCTGAAACAAAACACACCCCACCCCACAACCAAAACAAGGAGAGAAAGAGAGAGAGAGAGAGAGAAAAAGAGCGAAGGAAAACCGTCTTCCTGGTGACCAGCCAGGACCAGAAGCAATGGGGTCTCCCAGATAATCGTCATCTGGACATCCTCTCCAGCGGAGAAGGGAGTCCACAGAGCAGTTTTCCCACAGTAACAATACAGTTTTTCACCAAAACCCACACACCAGTACAGGCTTGGGGTGGACCTGCTGGAGAGCAGCTCTGCGGAGAGGGACCTGGGCGTCCTGGTGGACGACAGGTTAACCATGAGCCAGCAGTGTGCCCTGGCTGCCAAGAAAGCCAATGGGATCCTGGGGTGCATTAAGAAGAGTGTGGGCAGCAGGACGAGGGAGGTTCTCCTCCTCCTCTACTCTGCCCTGATGAGGCTCCATCTGCAGTGCTATGTCCAGTGCTGGGCTCCCCACTTCAAGAAAGATGAGGAGCTACTGGAGAGAGTCCAGTGAGAGGGCTACAAGGATGACGAGGGGACGGGAACATCTCTCCTATGAGGAGAGGCTGAGGGAGCTGGGCTTGTTCAGCCTGGAGAAGAGAAGGCTGAGAGGGGACCTTAGAAATGCCTACAAATATCTTAAGGGTGGGAGTCAGGAGGACGGGGCCAGACTCTTTCCAGTGGTGCCCAGTGACAGGACAAGGGGCAACGGGCACAAACTGAAGCAGAGGAAGTTCCGTCTGAACTTGAGGAAGAACTTCCCTCTGAGGGTGATGGAGCACTGGAACAGGCTGCCCAGGGAGGCTGTGGAGCAATGAGCTGCATGTCCACCTTAATGTAGTGTCTCGCTGACATTTATTATTATCCTTGTCAGAGGTCTATTTTGAACCAAACTAAATAAAACTAGCAAGTCTTAGGAAAACATTCCTTTCGTTTCTGACTTTCGTCACCCCACACCACAAGACAAGGCTGTTTAATCGGCTGAAGTCCTTGTGCCACAGTAAGACCAGGCAGAAACTGAAGAAACCTATAGCATGTCCCAGCACAGAGGCAGCCCAAAGCGATTCTCTCTGGTCTAGAAGTGATGGATGTTCTCTCCCTTCCATCTCCGTCCCTATCGCCTACGCAGGGAGCACGGGTGGAGAAAAGGAGCAGCGCAAGAAAAATTTTTAGATATTCGCTGTTGTCAGCTCCTTCAGGCTAACGGCAGCAGGCAAAAACAGAGCACCCTTGTCTGTGCCTGCTTGAAACTACGGCTGGGGCTGGACAGAAGCGCAACAGCACCAGGACCGGAGGTGTTTTTTCACTTTTACTGAAGGAGGTGGTCTCATACCCCGTGCATAAGCTCCCTCGGTCAGCAACAAGATATGATGGTTGACTAAAGAGCAAATAAGCATTGTGAATTAAAACAGTTGATGGTTAACCACGTGGATTCCTTCCCCTGCTTTTCCAGACCAGGTCAGAGCATTGCCCTGTTGAAAGATGAGATGAATTAAGGGCTGAGCTACTGGAGGCTGGTGGTGCTCCAGTCTTAAGATTTGATCGTACAACAGAAAAATGTTTCTGTGCTGTAATTTAGGGACACCACTCTGTACCCTAAAATGTTCATATATGAAATCTGCTTAGACCCAGCCAGTGCCTCTACAGAAAGAATTAAGAAGCCTTCCACTTCTTCATGCAAAACAGTCACAAGAAAAGATACCTATCACCGGGAAAGCTGTGGGTCACAACTGCCTTGCTACAGATACCCTCCGACATGAGAAAGACAGCAGTGAAAACGCTCTGCTGTTGGTTTTGCCCTTGCGCTGCACCTCGCCCAACCTAGTGACAGGGATTATTTTATCAGAAAGTGCCCCACAGAAAAGAAAAGATGGCACTGCCCTGTTCCTCCAAGCGTTGCCCTAAGCAGGAGCTCCCTGGCCGAGCCCGCTGCCAAACGGCTTTCCTTCTGCCGACAGAAAACAGCCGCTGTGTCAGTAATTCAGCATGACAAAATGGAGCAAAACAGTGCTAATTTCGGGCAGAAGAGGGGGGAAAAAAAGAAAATCTCCTTTCTAAGGCCGCCACTAAGAAGTAAGGTGAAAATTCGGCGAGGGAGGGGGGGGGAGGAAAAAAAGGGGGAAAAAAAAAAGGAGGCAGAGGGGGGAGAGAAAAAGAAAGGGGGGGAGGAAAAGAAGATAAGAAGGGGGGGAGGAAAAGAAGCTAAGAAATGGGGGGAAGAAAAGAAGATAAGAAGGGGGGGAGGAAAAGAAGATAAGAAAAAAGAGGGGGAAGGAAAAGAAGACAAGAAAGAGGGGAGGAAAAGAAGATAAGAAAAAAGAGGGGGGAGAAGGGAGGCCCGCAGGTCCTGTCCCCCGCCCCGCGGCGAGGGCAGCGGGCGGCGGTGCCCCACGGCCCGGCCCGGCCCGGCCGGCTTCTCCCTTCGCAAGATCGGGCAGGGCCAATGGCAGGGACCGGCCCGGCGCCGGGAGAGCCGGGATTGGCGCAGGAGCTCTGCTGATCCCGGTGGAGACCTCACCGGTGCTGAATGGAGGGGGGATGCTGGGGGGGGGGGATGCTGGGGAGTTGGGGGGGGAGGCTGCTGGGGGGGGAGGGAGGGAGGAGGATGCTTGGGGGGGGAGGAAGGGGGGGTTTAAAGGGCCGAGCTTCCCACCAAACAGGGCTGTGGGCGAGGAGAAAGTGGGAAAACCAGCCTAGGGGGCAGTTCCGAGCAAGCGGCGGAGCGGAGGGATCGCAGGAGACAAAGAGAAAGGAGGACATGAGCCAGAGGACCGGGGATCAGCTGAGCTAAACCACGCAGGAAAAGCTTTTTTTTTTTCCTCCCCCGCCGGCACATCCCTTAGAAGGTTTTCCCCGCTTTGGATAAGAAGACAAAGGAGCGAGCCCCATGGGGAAAGGGGGGGAGAAAGGAGGGGAGTCGGGGGAGCCGGAGGCGCAGATCCACTTCTACACCTGGGAGGAGATCCAGAAGCACAACCAGAGGACGGACAAGTGGCTGGTGATAGAACGAAAGGTCTACAATGTCACCAAGTGGGCAAAAAGGCACCCGGGAGGTCCACGAGTGATCAGCCACTGCGCCGGCGAAGATGCCACGGTAAGGACCCACGCACCGACACCCACGGCTCTCACCAGCAACCTCTGACAGGTCGTTGCCTTCCTGGTGCTTACCGAGAAGCGAGCCACCTTCTGCCTTTCTCTCCTACCCCATCTTCTCTAACACCTGCCCTGGCCCCAGCTCCTCGCTTTCCCCGCTTTTAGGAGCGAGAAGGTTGGTCCAAATTGGTGCGACTCCTTGGCGATCAACTCCGTTGAGCCATGGCAACTCAAGATTGGCCGGTAGAGATTGCTCGGCTCTGCTTATGTCCTGCTGTTTTGTCTTTGTCCCTTGTTTGTGCTGTGCCTGGAGATCTGAATTCGTGAGGAAAGCGTCCCGGGTCTTCCCCTCTTCAGTGCGTGGCTTGCGACACGCAGAGTCGCAACGCCCAAGCACGCGGAAGGGTTAACAAGAAGCCAGTCTGTGTTTCAAAGTTGCTTCTGTGAGCAGGGTGAGCTGGAGGCTTTAAAACAAGGAGCTTTTTAGCTCTTTTCCCCAGGAGAGAATTCTCTAGGGAATTTAGTTACAGGTTTCTACAGAAAAGGGGAAAAAAAAAAAAAAAAAGAAAACTATTTGCTGTAGCTATAGCTGCTCCTGCGAATCGTGGCTGGGTTCAGCGACCTCTTGTGTTTCAGCAACTTAAAAAAAAAACCCAAACAAAACCAAACAAACAAACAAAGAAAACCTTGAAAAAGGAACAAATTGCCTCAGAGATCGTTGTCTGCAGTTTCCCTCAAAGCCACCTTCCTCAGCAGTGCATCCAGAGAGCGTGTTCTCCCCCCAGGGCATCAGCCCACAGTTAATAAAATTTGAACTGCCTCGGCCGAATACATCCATGGTAAGAATATGTGCATGGTAAGCAGGAGGAGAGACCAAGCTGTAGCGTTAACCGTTCATCTCCCGTGGCTCTGAACACCTTAGCAAGGAGGAGGATCTGCGTGTGGTAGAATTAATTGGCATGAATTACTAACACTTTCCTTCTGTCCGTCTCCATTTGTCTGTGGTTATTTTCCATTCTTCTCCTTGAAGCACTGAGATGCGTTTTGGTGTTCCCGTCCCCTTCCGATAAATCCTCTGGATTTATCCCTCAAAAAGATGGGCCAGGTTTTACTTTCAGCTGCTTAAAGGCAGGCCTGCTGAAACCAGAGGAGTTTGACTCCGATCCACAAGAGTTTAACTCCTGTATCTCCGCTAGAAACCAAAAAGCATCTGCTGTTGCAATTGCCTTGAATCGTTGCAGGGGAGACTGAAACACAGGTCTGTGATTCTACTGCTGCTGGTCCTCCTCCCACCTCCCCGGGGTGCGTGGCATCCCCCTGTGCTCCGAGCACGCTGCGTGAAGGCATGCTCTTAAGAGTGCTCCGAAATCGTTCATCGCCGCCCTGAGCACTAAACCAGAATTGGCATCTGGTTTCCAGCTTCCCTGTGGCGAACAACAGTTTACTGCCAAAAAATATCTCTCTCATTCAGGGTGAAAAAGCCTTGGCCTTGACCCTGTCAAGGCTTGACTAGCAAGTTTCATTCTGTGTTGCAAGATATCACAACTAGAAGAGTTTAGGAGGAGGAGAAGGCAGTGACAAAAATTCAATTTAACATCCTTACATTCCTAGTTTGTACATGGCTTCCATCTTTCTCAGATTCTCCGTAGCTCCACACGTAGTTAGGACCTCCGGTCCAGCAAACGTGCACCAAAGGAACCTCAGCATCTTGTCCATTTATCTCAGACTGGTCCTCGAGAGGATCATGTGTATCCATCTCCCACAAGCTGCCCGCTGACCGACTCGCTGAACTCCACACCTGTGCCAGGCCCCTCTAAAGATACCCTGCTTGGTGATGGGTGAGCTGATTCACCTCAGGATGCTCACAGGAGAGCTATCTGAGAAGCTTCCATGGCAGCTGCCACGTTCAGCGTGCTCAGCTCGCGCTGGTCAGGTTAGGAGGGCCCAGGCTAGCTTACACACGAGTCTCACACTGAGCATTCGTTCATTTTACGCCATACTTTCACACGCTGAGACAGCATACTAGTCTGGGATAAGCTGTTCTGTGGGCAGTTGCCTTCAGCAAATGAACAAGACTTAAGGATCACGCAAGGGTACCTTGCAGTGTCTCTGTTTCAGAGATGTTCACGGATGTGAAAGAACATCCTCGTACTGACTGCACTAAGGACTTCGGTGCCCAGGTACAGTTCATACCTCAATAATACGAAGCTCTTTTTCACCAAAGGCAGCTGGAGCAATTCCCACTTGCCTACTTCCCATACGACACTTCAGCTTATTCGTCCAGCAGATCACCAAGGTGGGAGGTCAGGCACAAATATCACATGCTGCTTCCCAGAGACCATCTTTTGCCTTTTGCTTTTTATCTCCTCTAGTACAGAACTGAGGACAATTTCAAAATTCAGGCAGTTCACCTTTGGAACCTATCAGGAAAGGACATGCATGGGATGCAGCTAACAAAAAGCGGTCCTTCCGTCGCTGTAGCTTTCTGCCTGACGATGGTAGGGGTATTCAGGAGATGTTCTTCTTTCTCCTGCTTGGAGGCTACACCGAAAAAGCCCGTTCTCTATGTATGCCAATGATATATACGTGTAGTATTTCTCAGTGAAGGTAAAATCTCCCTGCTGCCAGTATTTCCTTCACGGCATAGGCTTGCGATAGCCGTGAAGTGGAAGATAGGTAGCGTGGTTTTGAGTAGCAGCTGTGTTCTGACATGCACGATCGCCTTTCTGACCTGTTCCAACTTTCACTTTTCATCCCGTCCAGAAAGAAGTGAGGCTATTGTGTTCAGAGGCGGAGGAGAACTCTCCCTGGAAAAGCCACGACAGAGCATTTACAAGCACGTTTAGAAAACAGATGGCTACTGGCAGGGAAGCCCCAGGTAGACAAAAACACCTTCTAGGTGGTCAGGCTGCTGTTCTGAGTCCTCCCCGCCCCCAATTAATACAACACAAATCAGCGAGATCTCCAGGACGGTGATCAGGTGGTACCCCGTCAGACCTCCAACGACCTTTTTTTCCCCATTAGTTTAAGTAATATTGAGTCAACATTCTTTAACACTTCTTATGTGCTCACCCTCTCCCTCTTTCCCCTTCTTCCCCTATTTTGTCCCTCCCAGAACTGCAAAACCTTGCAGCAGGTACAGTCAGCTCCCTCTCTCGTTCCGCTCTTCCCTCCTCTTTCAGGTCATCATCTGCAAATCGCACCAGGGAAGGAAACAAACAACCAGGCTTAACATTTCCTTTACGTCCAACAGCTGAAAATGCTGCAAGAACAGGAGCACTAGTAAAAAAGGCTGAAGTTCTGCTACCAGTTGTAACCTTGGGCAAGTCAGTCCTTTAGTGCATCATTCCCTGTCTGCGAAAGGGAGAGTGCCATATTTTTTAACCGCAGATGGGCTGGGAGGGTAACACCACAGAGGGTGAAGTACGCAGAAATTATGGCAAAGCAGATTAAATTCCTCAAATCAGAGAATCACAGAATCACAAAATGTTGGGGGTTGGCAGGGACCTCTGGAGTCACCCAGCCCAACTGCCTGCCGAAGCAGGGTCACCCAGAGCAGGCTGCACAGCACCGCGTCCAGGCAGGGCTTGAAGATCTCCAGAGAAGGAGACTCCACAGCCCCTCTGGGCAGTCTGGGCCAGGGCTCCATCACCCTCAGAGGGAAGAAGTTCTTCCTCATGTTCAGCTGGAACTTCCTCTGCTTCAGTTTGTGCCCATTGCCCCTTGTCCTGTCACTGGGCACCACTGGAAAGAGTCTGGCCCCATCTTCCTGACCCCCACCCTGCAGATACTTAGAGGCATTTCTAAGGTCCCCTCTCAGCCTTCTCTTCTCCAGGCTGAACAAGCCCAGCTCCCTCAGCCTTTCCTCGTAGGAGAGATGCTCCAGTCCCCTACTCATCCTCGTAGCCCTCCGCTGGCCTCTCTCCAGCAGCTCCTCATCTTTCTTGAACTGGGGAGCCCAGAACTGGACACAGCACTGCAGATGGGGCCTCACCAGGGCAGAGCAGAGGGGGAGGAGAACCTCCCTCGACCTGCTGCCCACACTCCTCTTGATGCGCCCCAGGATCCCACTGGCTTTCTTGGCAGCCAGGGCACGCTGCTGGCTCATGGTCACCTTGTCGTCCACCAGTGCACCCAGGTCCCTCTCCGCAGAGCTGCTCAGAGAAGGAAACCGATGATTCAGGAGAAATATTTCTCTGCATGGGGAAACGGCAAAATGCCTGCAGCACAGGGCTGTAGAAACAGCTTTGCTGGCCCTCAGTTTTACCTTCGTTTTGGCTAAGGTAAAGTCACACCAGCGGCTAACCCAACGCAGTCAAAAAAGCACTGGTCCCACTCCTCCTGGGAGAAGCTTTGTCCGTGGTGTAGTCCTGGGGAGTGGACCTGGACAAACTGATCCAACTTCCCCCTGTGGTAACAGGGATCACTTTGTCCCTGAAATTGGGTACAAAAGGGGATAGTTTGGGCACTTTGGCACCAGAATGAGAGCTGAGCTGGGAGGAACTAGGAAATTCTGGTGCTTTACAGAAGAAGTGCACCTCAGTTTCATTTTAAAATGACATTTTTTTCCCCCCCCTCCCTACATCCTCCCCCATAGCCTCTGGCATTTTATGGCTTTTATAATCTTTCAAAGATTCCAGAGAGTTTCATTTCTCTCCTGCACCTGCAGCTAGCTTGTCTCTTCCCCTACTCCCCCCCGGCGATACTGCATCTCTGGCTTCTCATATATCATTTCTTTAACTTCAAGTGAAATGGCTTAGATCAGCTTTCACCCTCCCTCCTTATATGACTCCCACAGTAACTATGTTCAGAGTATGACTATGAAGCTCAATCCAAAGTCTTGGAATTAGGTGAAAGTTTCTATTGATTTTGGTGGACTTTGGGACCAAGGTTGTTGGCTGGTGTTTTTGAACACCAGAGCTAGACGTTTGGTGGAGATCAGCTCCCAGAAGGGTCAGCTGGACATAGTGAGCACTTTCCATCTGCTCTTTCTGTTTAGAGCCAGAAGTGAGGTGTTAGTTGGTCACCAGCATTGTCGGGCAATGGGACAAAGGTGGAAAGGCTGAAGCGCGGTACTCCTGACTTCTATTTTTGGCTGTTTTTTTCTGTACCCATCTTAGCACTTCATGGAACTACATCTTTACAGCTCTCCTAGGTGAATTTCTAGAGTTACCTCTAGTTCTGTGAAGTAAGAAATAAAGAGCAGGGACAGAGCAAGAGTTTCTGACCTTGCTCAACTTTCTGTCCCTACTGCTATCTTTGGGGTTAAACTTCAAGCCATGCCATGGGAAAGGAGGGGTGTGTAAGACCTCACTACTAGCAGCAGATGCATCAAATATATGTTCCCATCAGGCACAGGACATAGGTAGACAAAAAACATGTGGAAAGGGGAAGGAGGCCAGAAAATGAAGAGCCAGGCAAACTCATGAATGCCCAGATCAAAAAGATCCTACAAACAAGGCATGTCCAGTAACATGGGGGGACAACTGCAGAGGACAGTGCTGGAGATGGACAGGAATGACATGATGAGCAGAAAGCAACAGGTCACTGCTGAATCTAACACAGTTACTCATATTTCCACCCCAGGATGCGTTCCAGGCCTTCCATATCAATCCCACCTTGGTGCAAAAGTTTCTCAAGCCGTTACTGATTGGAGAGCTTGCTCCAGGGGAACCTAGCCAGGACCGAGATAAAAATGTGAGTATTTGTTTCTGAGCTGGGGTTTGTGGTGGGTATGTTCCACCATTATTTTTCCTCTCGGGAGGTACTCCAGGTCAGAGGCAGGCAGATTATAAAGATCTCTTCACTACAGGCAGCTCCAGAAAGGAAGAAAAGTGCTCAGCAACTGAACCTCTCCATGTAGCAATGTGCACATCCCAGTACAGATTAAAGTGCATGTGGGAGGAAGGTGACACATTCAGACTGGCTGTACAAGCCTTCTCTTTCCCACAGAGCCACCAACACCTCTGTCTATGGTAACCACGTCCCATTTCTAGCAGGACCCCAGGTAGTATTGACCCCATGCAGAAGGGAAACAGGAACTGAGACATGTGGACTGGGAAATGTGAACCAGCGCTAGTGACTGGTGTCCCTTCTGCTGTTCCTTCTCTGGTGACCGAGCTCTAAAACACGTCACTGCTTGCCTGTTACGGGGGAAGGAGAGGAGTGGGCAAAGAAGCCTGAAAAGACTTCCAAACAAGTTGCTCACCACCTCAACAAGACTTGAATCTCTTTCACTCTTTGTTCTGCAGCTCCCTTTGACAGATTAACTCCCAGGGAAATACCCCCTTGAGACTCAAACTGGCTTATCCTGCAGAGCCCAGTATCAGCAAAGCTCTGGAGAGAAGCACCTATGGCCGAGGTCAGCCAGATGTCTCATTTCAGTGGCTGTTCTTAAGGAGCAGCAACCCAGCAAGTATCCTTCCCACCCAGTCCACATCCTCAGGGCAGCTCTGTATCCCTCCCAGACAATCCGTTCATGCATTATTCAGGCACAGCGCATGGCATGACTAGCCCTGGCCACGAAATTCAATCCTGGTCCGTTGTTTGTGACTGACCATGATTATCTGTATCACTCACAATAGAAGAGGCCATGCTAACCTGCATTAACCCGGGAATGCTCTTCATGAATGATTGCACGGTAGCTGACCCACATATTAAATAGATGATGGGTGCTCTAATACAGGGTTCTCATCATCAGAGCTCTGGATTTAAATAATAGGGCTGAATTCTCTCTTTCTCCATCTGCCTCTTTAGTACTTGGGAAGCTCATTCAGATGAGAGTCATCAGTTGATGTAACTCTCAACAGAGCCAGGTAGTGCTGCTGATTCACAGCAGCAGGCTTGAGTTACTCTCCTAGTTCAAGGTGCAAAAGGTCAGGACATGGGCTCAGACCAGCCAGGATGTTTATCCATAGGCAAGTGCTATGGAAAGCTAGAATACAGGGTGAATATGGAGGCAGGTCCTTCCTTACTTCTGGAGTAGCCAACCAATGCAAGGAAGAGCCAGGGTCCTTAGTATGGAACTCAGCCTTCCTTCCTCAGACTCATTCAGGCTTACTTACAAGCTTCACACTGTGTCTCGCATATCTATTTTGCAGTCCCAGCTGGTGGAGGATTTCCGGACCCTGAGGAAGACAGCACAGGACATGAACTTGTTCAGAGCAGATCCTTTGTTCTTCTCTCTTTACTTGGCCCATATTATTGCAATGGAAGTTTTGGCTTGGTTAATGGTTTCATACTTTGGTACTGGCTGGATCACAACTCTCATCATCTCCTGCATCCTTACAACTTCCCAGGTGAGCAGTAGTAGGCACAGAGAATACTGGCTACACAAATCACTCAGGAGCAGGCCAGTGTGTGCTGAACTTCTCCTATTAGATTAATTACCAGTGCGAAACATTGACACCGGTGAAAAATATTTACAACATACGTGCCACTGTGGTGCCTTCTGACCAGCCCTACCCACCGCTGATTACGTCTCACACATTTTTCTCACCTCTTTGGCCTTTCCTTCCACATGTTGGTGGACTTGGTAGTGTTAGGTTTATGATTGGACTCAATGATCATAAGAGTCTTTTCCAATCTAAATGATTCTATGTTCCCCTCCAGAATGAAAACAGAGATCTTTACCTTCTCACTTCAGTTAGTTCCCTCTCTTCCTCACACTCACAACTCGCCTTCTATCTCCGTTCCGCTTTGTGCTTTACTCTGATTTCAAACAGTTTCCTAACTACTTGATTTCCCTTCATCCCAGGCCCAGTCAGGGTGGCTGCAACATGATTTTGGACACCTCTCTGTCTTTAAGAAGTCTTGCTGGAACCACATCGTCCACAAGTTTCTCATTGGACACATGAAGGTAAAGGACATTTTGGACCAGGGTGCTGTGGAAATGGCTGCAGTCACTTCGGCTATGTCAAAGCAGGGAACTGCAGCTCTAAGCCTTTCTGCAGTGAGCAGATGCATAGAGACCTTAGTGACCATTGCACATGGAGCTGTTGTGCAGAAGAGGCAAGAGAGCGTAACCACAGCTGCTAGAGAACACAGTAGTTCCACCAGCTTCGGTGCGACTGCACCAATTCATAGCAGCTGAGAACAAAGCTTCTTAAATGGCATAAAACCCTATGTTAACATCATATTTTTGCCATCCCTCCACCTCTTTCACACTATAGCATTCTTTGAATGTCCCATCCTGCTACATCCCATCCATTCAAGCTGCCTTCCCAACTTCTATCCTGGGCAAGGTCCAGCACAGTCCAGGCATTTCAGTATCCACCTGCAGCAGGAACTTATAGGGGATGGGACATAGCTTTGCCCATTTTTCCAAACCCACTTTGTCTTGTCTGGTTCCGCACAGGCAGAGGCAATAGAGGGAAACCAGTATAATAATCAGTAAGGCAGCACAGGAGTTTAGTGGTGGACTTGGTACTGTTTGGTTAATGGTTGGACTCAATGATTTTAAGGGTCTTTTCCAACCTAAACAATGCTATGATTCTATGATTCAGCTACCAATAACAACTTCAGCTATGGGAAGACATGATAACATGCAACTCGCTCAACGTATATTTACTCCCTGTTCTTTCAATGTGGATGATCCTTAGCGAGGGCAAACCAGCCCTTTGAAACCAGCAGTCCCATAGCAACCGGCAGCTTAGCCACTTACTGCTTATTGCTATTTCAAAAGCAAATAATGGTTTGGCCGTAATCAGAGATGCAGTGGTTTAGTTTATATAAAGGAATGGATAATCCTACCATCAGAGGAACTGTGCTTTTCCGGGGATTAACTCCTTGTCTCCGCCTAGGGTGCCTCTGCGAACTGGTGGAACCATCGTCACTTCCAGCACCATGCCAAGCCCAACATATTCAAGAAGGACCCAGATGTGAACATGCTGCATATTTTTGTCCTCGGAGATACTCAGCCTGTTGAGGTAAGGCAAAGTGGGTAAAACGTGGAAAACAATTGTCCTAAAGGGCTTCAGAGAATGCTTGTGCAAAACCAGCAGTAGGCTAGTATTGGTAAAGATGGCTTACAGAGTCAAGACTTCCAGAAATGCTGAAGAAGGGAATGCTTCATCCAGGGATTTCATCTGTCTCTGTTGTCTGTCAGGAGTTTGACCATCACACCCTCCCAAACCTTGGGCTGAAGAGCAAGATTGACTGTATAATTCCCTATCCATTTCCTATATTGACCACAGGAAAATGTGTTTTGGGACAGCTTGGGAAAAGCGATGAAGATGGGACCAGAAAGAAAGTAGGAAGCTGTTAAAGACAACTTCATCCTATTGGCTTGAAATATCAACATGAGAGAAAAATATGGTGTTCCTCAGTACTTCATCAAGAACATTTCAAAACTGATCTTCCATTTCCATAGACAATATCTTCCAATATTAGTCCAGCTGTGCTCCAGACAACCTGTACAAGGTCCTCTCCGCTGGAGCCTTTCCCATGCAGCTGAGGGGGATATTGCTTGACTAAGCAATATTTTCTTGCATTAACTATTATGCTGCACATGAAATATCAGGCTATGTTAAGGTATTTTAGTTAAGGTATTTTAGTTCAATCTGTCCTTCTAGAGCCAAAATATTTACCGTCTGTTGTATAAAAACCTACACAAAGGGCATAAACCATGTACCATCCTTGGCCTTTTTTTACAATGGAACTAGGATTTATAGTTTTAAAAACAAAAAACAAACCAAAGAAAGCAAGCAAACAAACACTGGCAGCAAGTACAACACAGGGGAATACAACATTTAAAAGTTAATGGTTTCTCAGTCAGCTTTTATACTGCTGAGAAAACTCCAGACACATGTGGGGACACACATGCTGGTATATGGACATGAGTAGAGAATGTCTTGCACACACACAATTTTCAAGAGACAGAAGGGCTCTTATATATAACTAAAATGAAAGCCTTCTCCTGGGGTATAAAAAAGCCAGTAGCTAGAAGAGGTGAATCAGTGCCACGCTCTTAAATGTGTGGGTACCACCCACTCGAAAATCTTGTGCCTGATACCTGGGTTTAAAAGCAAATCAGGGTTCTACCACTTCAAGGGAAAAGTAAGAATGTAAAACAAATATGACAACAAGGAAAACTGGATATCCGTCCTACAAAATAGCTGGAATGTTAGGCCAGCATCAGTCTATGCCAATACTCTTTCACACCTGTCTGTAATCCTTTTCCAGTTGATGCTAAGCACACAGCCCTTCAGAGCTCAGACCAGATGGAATGATGTGGCTGATTTATTGGTGCTACAAGACTTGCCTTCACTGGGAAGTTGCTATGCTGGAAGCAAAAATGCAAATTCACAGCAATCCAGATGCTCCACTCATTAGCTCCTTGTGAGAACACCCCTGGAGCTCAAAAAAGATGCTTCTGTATAGCTCTAGGTATTTCACTACGGAGATGAGGTTAGGAGACCAGGTGCTCTTGGATCCCTCTTTTCACTGAAAAGAAATGGGCACCTGCAAAAATGCAGCAATCCGAGGTCCGAACCTGTGTTTGGAGCAACTTCTCTGCATCTGCTCTCTGTCGAAGGACCATAGTAATAGAGGAATCAGTGCAGAATAGCTCGCAATGACAGCACTCTATTTCCTATCACATGTCAAAGTAATGACACGACGTTACAGATTTAACCACGTCTGTGTGACTTGCCATAGTAACAGCTAAGGGCCACACTAGTTTTCCCAGTGTTGGTAAAGCAAGGTTTAAAAAGACCTGGATAATGGCAGGAATTCATGGGGGCTGATGGCTGCAAAAGTCAAAAAGGATCAATGGTTGGGACATGCCGCATGGAAGACGACCCAAGGATCAGCGTCTTGCACTGGCATCCCATGTAGTGACTTACCAAAGGTCAGAATTTATTCCTATCACATTTGTATTGGTAATGATGGAGATGACAGCGGCTCTTAGCACAGCCACAGGCATGGCAGAAGGTGGGGAAATGTATTAAAATGCCATCAGGCTCTCAGGTAAAAAGACATTATCTGAATATCAAGCCAGAAGACTTCAAAAAGGGGTTTACACTTAGCACAATTACACAGTCAAGATAATCAACCATAATAAAACACTTTTTACCTTTACTGCTGAGGGAACTTAGTCAAAACTCCCAGTCAATAAAGAAAGAAGTATTGCAGATAATCTCTTACATGTGAGTGTCATAATCCAAACCTGAGCTTTCTCCTCTGTGTCCTGCAGTATGGCAAGAAGAAGCTGAAGTACCTGCCTTATAACCACCAGCACGAGTACTTCTTCCTCGGTGAGTACCTGCCCTGCACTCTTCCTTTTTCCCTGAATGCCAGTTGACCTTTCCAGCCCCTACTGTGTTAGCAGAGCAGCTCCTTAAATCTCAGCTCATCCTACCCATCCTCAGGACCACCATCCCCTGTGCTGGTCCCAAAATCGGTTCAGTGTATTCTCAGTGACATCCAGGCATCTTGAACGTTGCCAGCATGGGCGCGTAAAGCAAGGCGAACAACTGAGACTGGGAAATCACCCTGGTGTGAGCGGCTCCATGGAAAACTGCATGCTGCCAGTCAATGCTCTTTGATAAGTCAAGATGAACGGGTGTGAAGCAAAGCCTCCTTTCATCACAGAAAGGCAACCACTCCCCATCACCAGCACCTCACCTCTCTCACCAGCGCTAGGCAGACTTCCCTAGAACCAGTCCTAAATCACCGGCTCGCTTGCATCTCACGCGCATTTCCACCCCTCTGACGGCCGAAACCTTTCCCTTTGCTTTGCAGTCTTCCCGCCTCTGCTCATCCCTGTGTATTTCCAAATCCAAATCATCTTGACCATGATCAGGCGCAGGTTCTGGGCGGTGAGTGAAACGTTCCCTCCATCTCTGTGGGGCCTGGCTGGCTCGTAAGAAATCACACTTGAGTAGGGCGGGAGGCCAGTGGGCAGGGATCGCACTTTGCTGTATTAATTACCCAGCGTCCCTGACATCACCAGCGAGGACACGTTATATGAGATAGGCAAAGTGATACTTCATGTCTTCTCTCTTCCCCTAGGACCTAGCCTGGGCCATCAGCTACTACATACGCTACTTTGTCACATACATCCCATTCTACGGCGTTCTGGGATCCCTGTCTCTCCTCACTTTCATCAGGTAGGAGATAAAGGGTCTCCCTCCTGCTCTCCCCTCCCTCCAATGCCAGAGGAACCAAGTCTCAGCTCTGCTGTGCCCCATAGGTCTTCCCTATTTAGATTCTCTGCAATCATTGACCTTACTATGAATGATCTTGGGTATTCCCACTGCTTCACTGAGCTCTTTTCGTCTCCCGATTCTACCTCCCCGCAGCAGAGCTGGTTCTGGTCCTCAGCGTCTTCCCCTGCCCTTGTGATGGTTCAGCCAGGATTCTCCTTGCTTTCCTCATTCCCTGCTCTCGCACACTGCCCGAGCCCAACACATTTTTGCATTTTTTCTACTTTGCTCAGGGCTGGACCCTTCCAGCATGCCTCAAGCCACCCTTTTCCCAGCTTACTGGGAAGGTAATTCATGAGCCCTCCTGAGCACTGTATGTGCTTCCCAGTAAGTGAAATGCCCACCACTAATCCCAGTGCAGAAAACAGCATGGCCTATATACTGGCTAATACCAAAAGATGGCATTTAGTCCCACAGTCAGCATTAGTTTTAGCAAAACATTTCATCACAATGAAAAACATTTTCTAAAAAAAATATTTTGAGTAAAAAGCAATTGCAGCAGATGTCCAAAAACCTTCACAATATTAGAACTTTTGATTATATCAGAACAAAATTTAATGTCACTGTTCGTGACTTCAGTTTTCATAGTTTCAAAACGCTTTGGACCTAAGGAAAAGAGGAAATGCAAAAGACGTACATTTGTGTAAGTGCCTAGCCAACCTTTTCGGTCTGAAAGCAAGCTGAACACCTTATGACAACCGACCCATTATTTCCAAAGCTTCCGTGTTTTGATGAAGGTAAAAGTGCAAGAAGAAAGGCAAAAATGCAAAGTCAGATCATCTGCCCTTTCCGAAAACAAGCCTAAAGGCTAGAACAAGGATGCTTCTGGACAACTACCTTGCCAACGTACATCTAAGTCTCAGCATAGAGAAACTACTTTGGGTAAATAAGGAGAAGAAAGTGCATTTCTGTAGACTGTTGTACAAGTGCAAAAAAACAGTTATATGCCATAAGCAATAACCAAGCCATGCTAAAGCGATACCCAGCCCCAGGGCAGAGCTGAGACTTACGTCAAGGTACTGAGAGAGCCAAAGGGAAACTGGGAGCTCTGGTGTGCTGAGCTTGACATCCAGAAAGCGAAGATCAACAGGCAGGTGGAGCCTGAAATAAATATATATCCATCAAGCAACGGGAAAGATGAAAACCATTCTGAGAATTTCTAAATCAGGGCTTGGGATTTTTTTTCAGGGAGTTGGATCATTTTTATTTACCGATAGGCAAAAATACCACAAGAGATCAACCCACCTCTGGGGAAGAAGGAGAAGGATCACCCAGTAGGATGTCCTGCTTGTATTTAATCATAATTATGTTAGCCCCACAGGTATAATGAGGGGAACGGAAATTCGTCACAGAAGGGATTCTCTCTGATTTCCATAGAAAGAGAGGTGTTTACTTCCATACCTTGGAGAAATACTCTCCTCGCACGTTGTGTCTCCTGCTGCTCCCAGTGAACCCCACTCCCTTCACCTCATGTCCCAGCCTGCACTATCATTTGTCATGTTTTTTACCTGTTTGTTTTTGAAGGTTTCTGGAGAGCCACTGGTTTGTGTGGGTCACTCAGATGAATCACATTCCGATGGAAATTGATTCTGAGAAGCACAGAGACTGGCTTAGCTCTCAGGTAACTGGGAGGGGAAATGATACCCCTGACTCACCCCAAAACAGATTAGAAATTTACTCAGCAGGTGGATGGGTTACCACTATCTCCAGGTACTAATCTATGATGTCTGTCCATTACCCCTCCCATAAAGATGTGCTCCCCAGAGCCAGTAATGCCCGAGTCAAGACGTGGAAGCCCAGACTTCTGTAACTGATCTGACAGTCAAAAGGTTCCTTCAGATTTGAGGCAGTATCAGGTTCAAGAAGCAACGTTTGGCTTTCCTGCATGGTTATTTTGGCATATACATACGAGCAGATAGAAAAGCCCCAATGAAAATCAACGCTGAAGAGAGAATTCAATCTATTTCTGAAGTTTGTATTTCAGCAATAAGGACTGAAATAAAAAACAGCTGCTTTCTATATCTTTTTAATGCCTGGTCAGAAAAATCCACCCAGTTGAAAGGATACCTCTTATTTACAGTGGTCCAAGTCCTATTTGGACAGGATAACGAGAGCAACTTTGACCCTGGCCCTGTGAATTTAGTGTAACTGAGCTGAGAGAGGAAATCATCTCATGTGTTAATTAGTGTAATTAGTATTTTTGGTAGTTAACAGGGCCTTGAAGGTGAGCCTTCAAAGTCTGGCAGTTAATTTCTCTCCATTGTGCTAAAAGCGCTAAAACATTGGAAAAAAAAAGTGCTAAAAGCAGTGTTCATGAAAGCACCTAAGCATTTGTTTTAAATTAAGCAATCGGACCAATATGTGACTTGTCATCAAGTGTCCACAAACCACCTCCTTATATTGCCCACCAGTCAAACCCAGGGAGACCGGTCAGCACAGCAGCAGACAGTAAGCCCTGGAGGAGGATTCAAGCTCCCCTCGCCGCAACCGGCTGTCTCAGCTCTGCAGTCTGCTGCGCTCTGGCAGCTCAGCAATGCGGCGAGACACGTACCAGCCCCTGCTTCGTTCTGATTTTAGGGTGAGGCTTCACTGACCTTCACAGCTGCTTTCTTGTCTTGGCAGGTGGCAGCCACGTGCAACATCGAGCAGTCCTTTTTCAATGACTGGTTCACCGGGCACCTGAATTTTCAAATCGAGCACCAGTGAGTATGGGCACAGAACCATTTGGCCATTACCGGGTTGTCACAACGCTGGACTTGAGGGGAGGGGAAAGTCTGCCGAAGGTGCATATGTGGGATGGGGCAGGACCTTCGGAGCACTACCATATGCCAAGGAAAGAGAGCCCCAGGCTGCTGGGGGTCATAGGCTACTTCTACTACGAGCATGGCATCGTTCTCTCTTGCTACGGAATACTTCAGCTTTAACTCCCACAATTTTAATTGCAATTTTTTAGGAGTTAGAGGAACCTACCTACCAGGTACAATGGCTATGGACTCAAATCCTAAGCTGCTTGAACCTGAGTATCCATTTCAGAAATCTCCTCTCCCTGACTAAAAGCACTGCAGTGTTTTCTAGCGTGTGACAGCTGTGTGGGACTGCATGTGCTGCTGGGTACCCAGTTTCAGGAAAGATATTAAAACCAGAGCCATATGGGCAGTCTGTTGCCAATGACAACACGAAATGTAAAAGAGAAGGCATTTAGGGTAAAGCTGGCTGGTTTGGAAGCCACCTTAGGAAATCTCCATTGAACAGCACAGGGGAAGGTGATCCCAAATTCCTCTTTACCTGCTTCTCTGTTCCATGAGCTTCCAGAGGTGGGAAATCGATGCATTTGGTTTTCACAAGCCTCCTTGAAACAGAGGACTGTAAAGCCTGGATATTTCCCTGTGCCTCTCTTTCTTTTGTCTGCTTGCACAGCTTGAGGAGAAGGCATTAATAATCAGCCCCAGTGAGGAGGCAGAGAGAGATGCCCATCCCTTGGGGTTAGTCTCCAGAGGTTTCTCAGGTTTGTTTTCTCTTTCTCCATTCAAGCCTGTTTCCAACAATGCCACGGCACAATTACTGGAAGGTGAAACCTTTGGTGAAGTCGTTATGTGACAAGTATGGAGTCCAATATGAGGAGAAGACTCTTGGAAAAGCATGTGTAGACATCGTTGGGTAAGGTCCTTTTAATACCATCTGCAGCTTGCAATTAATTGTTACAGGAACATCCTATCTTTTCTAATGCAGAGAATCCAGGACACTATAGACCCTTCAGAAACACCACATTGACATGTTGTAATCTGGTGTCACTAGGTTAATAACCTTCGTATCCCAGTCCAGGGAATACCTGGAGCAATGCTGATCCACGGCAGAAACGACAGAGCTCCACTGATTTAGTGGACTAAGGCCAGGTGACAACAGATGGGAAGCTGCTTCCCTACATCGGGGGGGAAGAAACAACCGTCCCCCCGGAGCAGCTTCTGCAACCAGAGCACTGCTAGCAAAGTGCCAAGTACCCGTTTGGATGGGTACTAACCTGCTCTAACAGGGACAATTTCTAGAATACCTTTTGAAATGCTGTTCTGACAGCTGATGGTTCTTGCTGTTGGGAGCCGGCAGAATATCTTCAGGCTGCAAGGTGAGATGAATCAAAGGGGATCGAGTCGGGTTACAGCCAGTGCTGCTTCCCACTTGTGCCCTGCCAGCAGCAAAGGGCGATCCCCTGTAGGCATAGCTGCAGACTGGCCTAATAGTCTTTGTCAGGCAGGCTCTGTGTTTATGTTTCCGTCTCAGTTACTCCAAGGGGAATAATTCATGACAGGGAACATGAGAAAGCATTCTGCAGCCCAGTGATCTCCGCTCTCAGACCATTCTAAGCAAACGCAAATTAAAGCGGATTGGCCCCGACATGCAGAGGGCTGAAAACTGGTTCAAAACCTCCTTTGGTCCCCTCATTCGGTCAGCACAGGAAAATGCGTGCGAGACCCAGGGGGGTTATGCCCAGCATCCCACCATACAGCGCTACATGAGTTCTCAGAAACCATCTCAGCAAGTACCTGCCCTTCAGACAGAAGGATCATCTCCCTTTAAACCATATAAAAGCTACATTTCCAGCCTCCAGACCGCATTCTGTTGGAGGACTTTGGGGCCCAAAGCGGCTCAGATCTGTCATGTAATATTCGCGGAGCTGGCACAGATAGGTAATTCTGCGTGAGATGGGTGGAAGTGGGGAAGCTCCTTCAGAGGTGCAGCGTGGTGAGCCCAGGCAATGCTTCTCTGCTATTTATTCAGGGCCAGAGAGATTACGGACAACACAGCGGGCGTCAGGTGAAGTTCTCGCTCGCCGAGTCTCAAACTGGTCACTTTGGGGGTCGAAAGAGCAAAACACATAGCTCTTCATGCTATATCTGCTGGGGAAAGACATTCAGTGTCCTGAGGATTCATATTCAAATTTAGTAACAGACATTTCTGTAGGAACAAAATGACGGAGGGAAGATTCACAGCCCCAAACAAACTTCTCCTGATTCTCTTCCCACAGGTCCCTGAAGAAATCAGGAGATCTGTGGCTGGATGCTTACCTCCATAAGTGAACATGAGTCTTACTGGGGAGGTGTGAGTGACGGGGAGGGGTGGGGGGGTGCGCGGGGGGGAATCACACGTCTGTCTCTTACTCTCAGATTTCAGTCTGTATCTGCGTGCGCAGTTGGAGGGGAGTTTCCTACCTTGTGAACTGCTGCTGGTGCGGGCTCAGGCAACCTGTTTAATCCAGACAGATTTATAATGGGCTTCAGAGGGTGAAAAGCGATGCCGTTATTGCACAGAGCGGCAGGTTGGGAGAGGATGGAGAGAAGGAGTGTTTAAAAAAAGGGGCAGTAAT
Source organism: Opisthocomus hoazin (assembly GCF_030867145.1). Classification (NCBI taxonomy): domain Eukaryota; kingdom Metazoa; phylum Chordata; class Aves; order Opisthocomiformes; family Opisthocomidae; genus Opisthocomus; species Opisthocomus hoazin. Next base: position 2,769,925 of record NC_134420.1, on the reverse strand, counting down.
ATCCAACCTTGACCTTCTCTTCACAAGATTCATTCTAATTCTCCCTAAACCACACAAGCCCCCGACTCACAGACACATAGGACTTCTTAAGCTTAATACAGTGAGTATTTACAACCCAAGGATGCCCCAGTCAGCTTATGCCTCTTTCTTCTTTCCCATGTTTGTGTAAAAGAGGAGCTCAGCACAGATTCATTTTACCATACCATGACGGGGCTTTCAGCCCTGCCCGGAGCCCCTCCTTTCTCTCCCTCCTTTCCTTCTCTAATCATAGCATCGCTTTAGTAAAAGCTGCGATACTGACCCTGTGTAACTGATGTCTAACCACCTCTCAGCAGGGTTATTATAGCTGTATTTTTACGACCAGCCCCTACTTCCAGAAGTCCATGGAAGATCTCTGGGCTTAAACAGCAACATGTTTCCTTTGAGAGAGGGTCTGTTTTCTCTTTAACAAACAACAGGTCTGGCATAGCATTATGCTTGTCAGTAAATCACACAAAAGACCAGAAATAAGTCACCTGAGCAAAACTTACTAATTGCTTGTGAGCGCTCCAGCGTAACCACAAACGGTCCTTTCAGCGGAGGAGTTGGGCAGCACGCTGCGGAACCGCCCGGTTCTGCCTGTCTGCACACGCCGGGCAGAAACCGAGCCTGTTTCTGCTCGTCAGAGGCCAGGAGCAATGGCACTGCTTACCCTGCTCTTGGGAACAATCAGCAAAGAAAATGAGTTCCCCCTGCGAAAGGAGGAGCTGCCCAACCGCTCGACCTGGCCCTTTGGGGAGGCAGCTGAAAACAGAGTTGACCGGGCTGTGCTGGTGGTACGAAACCTTCTGGAGAACCCCCTTAAAAGTTGTCTAAAACTCCTATTTTCTGCCCAGCGCCTAATTACCAAAATCCATTAATGGCTTATGAGGAGATATGGTTGAACAGCTTCCAGGTGCTTAGCTCAAGGGCTTTAGATACCATTGTAATACGGCAGAAGAGACATACCCTTTAGTTTATGATAAAGGGCCGTGGTCTCATAAGCAGTCTCCAGCTCCAGCAGCTGTCTCGTTGCTCACTCAAAACGCCCAACAGGGATACTCTAGTTATTAGGCAATGACTTTGCACATCTCGTTGCTTTGCTCAGCTCCGAAACTGGACCTTCTCTATCAAAACCCTGAACGCTAACAGAGTCCCACAAAATCAGCAAGGTGCTTCACAAACAGAGACAACTCCATGACTGCGGCCAGCCACTTCAAAAAAGAAATGTATTCCCCCCCTGCCCTCTTCAGAGATTAAGATGAGATTATATCTTTGCTTACAGATGGGAAATTGATTGGCAGGACCACAACTCAAGCTAGCTAGTAATACTTCAGGTTTGTAATGGGCTTATTCTGGTGTTCGTGTCCACCTCTAAGCTGGCAATACCTGAATATCACTAGGAATGATTAGGATGGAAAGCTACTGTCTCCGGAGCATCTGAAGCTCAGACTTTGAACAAATTTTATAGATGATTTCTAAAAGCATAAACAGTAACGGCCTTCTGGATGTTGTAATTTCCCAGACAGGTGGTAACGGGCTAGCCTGGGATTGTGGCTAATGTTGTGAAGACTGCCTTAATATATGCATCTCTTCCTGACTCCTTGAATGTATCTCACTGTCTGTGCTCCAGCGAGGATGACCACAAGCCCACAGTAGCATCAGCAGTGCAATCTTTCAAATATTCGGCTTATTTTTCTGACAGTTCATATTTTTTCACCCCTCCAGTTCTTATATCCAGAGCAAATATTTTCTCAATACGGTCCCCTCTTCCTCCTTAGTGCTGTCCCCTCTTCCCTCTCTTACCTTTCTTCTTGGGAAACTATTTGCTTTTTAACACCTAGAGAAAGTGCAGAAAACTGGTAGCTCAGCCTAGGTAAATAACCCTGCTTTTGCAGCTTGGCTGCCTTTTTGCCACTGACCCGTCTACTAGAAGGACTATTTTTCTGCTAAAACCCCAAAGTACTGCCAACACAGCAGCCTGGCCTAACAGTGCCTAGGAGACAGCAGCTGCTGATGGCTGAAAGAACTTGAAACGTTCAAGGAAAGCAACCATGCTGCAAAGATCTGCAGAAGAAAACACCAGCTCTTAGCCAAATGGGCAATTTTTTTCCCCAAGACCTTAACAGAAGACAGCAAAGGGAAGAAAGGGGGGGACAGGAGAGATCTTGATATTAACTCTTCCCCAGCTACTTGCTTCTTTCAGAATTTTTTTCGAAAAATTCCCTTTTCATGGAAAATGTTCAGTTGCTCAAATCCAGAAATAAAAACTGCGCAATGTTATAGTCAGAACTGATTTCCAAGTGTCATGCATCATCCTTGCAAGAAAAAAAAAGGTCTGTTCTGCAAAGAAAAGGTCACCAACCCTTTGTAACTAGCTGTGTATTTTTCTTATTCATTGAACTTGTATCTGCAAAAAGCTTGTCTGGTGAAAATGTAAGATGCAGGTTACCTTTTCAGGCAAAGCGTCTCTGGCTCATATACTTTCTTCCCCTCTCTCCAAAAAAGTCCCAGCCCTCTGTCTTGGAATTCAAGCCGTTTGGTAGGTGCCTTGATGTATGAGTTCTCCATTCTTCAACTGGAGCAGGTCAAACAGGTCCCTGACAAAGAGCCCAGGAAGTCTGCAGCAATCTGCTTTGTTATAATTTTGAGTAGCACCAAAGCTTAATCAGGTTTACGGGAGGTGTTCCAGAAGTTTCAGTAAAACTGCAAACTTAGGCGGATATAAAGTTCACACGACCTTGCTTGGCTTTGTCTCCAACCTGGGCAATGTGCAGCAATCAGCCACAGACGAGCGTCCCTTTGCAGGCTACAATTAGCCATCAAAATGGTTCAAACACAGCGATTTCAGTGCAGTTTTGCCCAGCTTTCTGAGGACTTTAACTAACGAGTTTCTCTGAAAATAACGAGGTGAAATCTTGCACGCTTTCTCTCTTGATAGAGGTCATTTGTTTGCACTGTAACGAGACACAAACACACACAAAAACCCTGTAAAACATGCTGGGAGGCTGCCAGGGTTTGCTTAACCCATCCAGACCACATCACTGGCTACGTGAGCACTTGGCAACGGAGAGAGGCCACGAGCTGGAAACACGGGTTGCTTCAGGGCAGAGAATAAAACAACAGGAAGGAAAGGACTGGCTTGGCTTCTCTTCAGTCGCTTGTTAGCAGGGACTGGAGTAGAAGCTGGAGGAGCAGGATGGTCAGGGATGGTTGGCGGGGAAAGGCGTTAATTGAAGTAAGCGCAGCGAAGGCAAGAGAAGAGAGAGAGAGACGGGCATGGGTTTTGGGAGAAGCACAGAGATGGGAGCAATGTGGGAAGGGAAGGGGCTGGGGAGGGTTGCATGACAGAGTGGGAGAAAAAATACCGAGGGGGTGGGGAAAGAAGAAAAAGCAACCTGAAATCCCATACCCCGTATTCTCCCATTCATCGCTAGCATCTGCCTGGACAATGGCTTATGCTGGAGACACGAGACAAGAAAGGGCAGAGCACGGGCTCAAAGGAGATGGCAGAGGCTGGCAGCCTCACTCGACGTCTCGCAGTGAGCTGGACCTTGCATGGAGCTCGCCCTTCCCCAGCTCGCAGAGCGGGGCCAGTATGGGGTAACGCACACTTGCACTTCAATAGCGTGTTTCAGTCCCCCATAGAGCACGTGCTTCTCCTCCACTCTGGCTAAAGCAGGTCAAAGCTGTAGCCTAGACCTTCAGTGACAAAAATCAATTCCACTGAAGGCCAGGGGTCCGTGCCAGATTTGTGAACTACCATGAAATCTGGCCCCATGTTTCCAGGCCAAGGCACAATAGGAATTAGGTGATTTGCACTGAGATTTTTCCTTTAAGCATGGATTTGAGGAGTCTGAGATCCCAGCTGCTTACTGAAATAGGGCTTGGGAGGCTCACAGTGCCAACAGAGCCTCATCAGGACATATCTCCAGGCACTGTCACGCCTTTCTACAGGGGCTGATCACACTGGCTGGATTTTGGGTCTTTGTTAGGGCAAAGACATGATTTTCTCTCTGTAACAAGCTGCCATGGCCTAGCCACGGCCTCTTCTAGTAGATGCTTTCCTAAGAAAGCCTTCCTAACAAAGCCCTAACATTTCAAAGGTTTTCTAGGAGTTGTCAAAACCCCATTCCTCATACGACAGCTCCTAATTATTTAATTCTTAAAAAAAAAAATATATCTCAATAACTCAAAAAGAACATTTTTTTCTTGTGTATTCTAGTGCTCAATAAAATCATAACTATTTGTTGACCATAAAAATGCTTTATGTGCTTTTTCCAGCCACATCCAGAGTCACTGCGGTGCTCACAGAATCGGCTTCCCTTCGGAGCACGTTCCGCGATACAAACCCACTAGCAGGTAGCATGGGGAAGCCAACTAAGCTAGCTAGGATGTTTCCAGCGCGTGAAGGTCACCATCCAGGTCTGGCTCTGAGATCAAGAACATATGTTCGAATTCAGAATTCTGAAAGGGTAGGGTAGGATTTGGCATAAAGGGTGATTCAGGTCTGAATTTCAGCTTTTTTCTTGTAATTGCTGTTCTTATCAGTTCAAAATCAGATCCCAGACCAAGGATTATAAGAACACTGTGGAAGCAAATTCTAGAAAATTATTTAGGACCAGACTTGCTGATTATGGCTTCCCTTGTTTCTCCTAACTGTGTTTTTTTTAATAGAGGAGCTGTTAGCTAGTGATTGTGGAAAGTCCCTTTTCCACTGCACAGGGTGAAATTACCTTCATAGCATTGACTTTTATAGCATTGACAGATTTCTTTATGAGCTTTCACACAGCCCAGGAACAATGGCTCTGCTCACCCTCATCTTGGGAACAAGCACCAAGGAAAAGGAGATTGTCCTGTAAAAAAATTTGCCCCGCCATTCAAACTCAGCCTCCGGGCCATTCAGGGAGGCAGCCGAGAACAAAACTGATATGAAAATTTCCATAGAAGCTTCTTACAATTTGTCTCAAACTCAATTTTGTGCCCATTCGCGGCTCACCCAGAGGTACGGCAAGCAGCTTGCAGCAGCTTTTCTAACCGACAGCTTGATCCAGTGCTTCAGCGGGCATCAGGTCAACACCATCGGTGGGCTTTTTAGGTCAGCCCGGAGTCTTTAACAGAACCGCGAGGCTGTTGGTTCTTGCAAACAAACCCATTTGAACCAGATCACCAGACAGAAGAGCACACAACAACGGACAGAGGTTGCGAGTAGGAAGCGCATAGGCTGTCCTAGGTCAGGAGACAAAGCGATAGTCGGGGAAGGCCAGGCTATGGCTATCTGTGACCTTAAATCAACACTACAGTTTTGCCAGAGTACACATTAATTACTTCATAGGTAAACTCATTCTGTACAGAAAGCACTCTATGAGAAGCCACAGAACTCAAACCAGAAAACAACCCTACACTGCCCCATTATTAGGACCTTTATTTGATCCTAGAATAAACACATCCCCCTATTACAAACACAGGCAGCTCTTACACAAAAATCAACTGTTGCAGTTGATATATCACCTGCTTTCTTCCCTGGGAGAGCACAACTGTTCCCAGAACCTCTGAGCATCCCAGCGCAACACAGCTTGAACCTCTGAGCATCCCAATGCAACATGGCTTGAAGGGGAACAAGGTCCTGCTAGCACTGAGTTCACATTCTGGATTAAGATGCCTACATTCCAGCCACATCTCACAGCCGTACGAAAACACTCTCTGCGTTCACACAGGGCTTGCACCTCAGCTGGGAATCCACAGACATTAGTTGAAATCACAGAATCACCGAATCCCAGAACGTTTGGGGCTGGAAGGGACCTCCGCGGTCACCCAGTCCAACCCCCTGCCCAAGCAGGGTCACCCAGAGCAGGCTGCATGGGACCGCGTCCAGGCGGGGCTTGAAGATCTCCAGAGAAGGAGACTCCACAGCCCCTCTGGGCAGCCTGGGCCAGGGCTCCGTCACCCTCAGAGGGAAGAAGTTCTTCCTCCTGTTCAGAAGGAACTTCCTCTGCTTCAGTTTGTGCCCGATGCCCCTTGTCCTGTCGCTGGGCACCACTGGAAAGAGTCTGGCCCCGTCCTCCTGACACCCACCCTGCAGATATTTATAAGCATTTATAAGGTCCCCCATGCGGCAAGCCAGCCAGTTTTCTGAGTTTTATCTTCCACAAGCTTAGGCTCAGCTCATCCAAAGTTCAGCTCACCCTTCAGCTGGGAACTTGGGAAACCACACTGCCCCTGTGAACCCAGCAGTACAAGTGGCTGGGTGGTCTTTTCTATTTTATTTTTTTAAAATTTATCTGACTAAGTGTCAGTAAGTTGTGACGGACTAAACCTCCCAAGGGCTCGTCGAAATTAAGCCTTTTCAATTCCCTCCCTCCCTTGAAATTAGCACATGGATCGTAAGGAATCTAAGGCATGAAACCAACATTAAATGTGCCTAATACTCCTCGGTTAAATACATCTATGCCAGGCATCGAGCTCATCAATTCCAACTCTTAAGCTACTTGATGGCCTAAAGAAATAGAGATTTATGATTGGCAAGATCTAGAAAGAACCCTGCATCCATGAGCAATACCACTTTTAGAAAAAAAGAAGTCTGTTCTACTTACTCTGCAATGGCCCAATTCCAGATGTCTCGGGAAAATGTGCGTTTCACAACATACCTGGTGTGCGGCATCAGCATGGTAAGAAATGTGTCCGTGGTGCTCGTACATACAGTTTTTAACCAGATAGTGCAAGAAAGTACATTATCTGGTATTATTATTATCTATTAGTAGCTCCCTTCTTGCAACAGGTTTTTTAAATTCTGTTCAGAAACAGTTCAGCCTCTGGCGAAACTCAATTCTTACTTCCACATTTGTGCTAGGGTTATATCATATTATCATATTTGCTACTGGGCAGCTTGAAACATCTGAATTCCTTAAATAGAATACAGAAACATTTCCGTAGCATTCCCTACCTATCCTGTCCCTCTCTCCCGGCTGTCTGCAGTTTCTGCAGGACGGGGGCTGTAGGCGAAGTCGCCAGCCTCTGCTAAGGCAAACGTTTTATTCACATTTCCAGACACAGAATCATCATCCATTTGAGAACCATGTTATAAATAGGATTAAGGGAATACTGCAGAATTCCAGAATTCAGAAGCAAGCCAGGAGGTGAATCATTCCCCCATGGCAACCCTCGCACTGTCCTGCGACTGAGCTATTTAACATGATTTTAATAGTGGTGGCAAGAAACACTGCACAGCACTTCCAGCATCCTCAAAATTTCACCATTCAAGCACCCTAAGGTCTGAATCGAGATGTCGTTCCTCTTCTTCAGGAAGACATTAAGATCCTCTGTGACCCCCAGATACCCCAGTTGATTAACAGTTCGGAATCAGTTTCTACTGAAAGTGTGTGTTTTTGGAAGCACCACCACCCCCAGTCACCGCGGGAATCCAGTGATTCAGCGGGAAGGAGTCACCATCTCAGCCAGGAGCTCAGCCAGGGAGGCCACGCTAGACCCACGAGGAACATTTTGCAGAATTCTGACTAGACCATTAATGAGGGGAAGGAGGAGAAAGGAAGGAGGAGGGAAGCCGAGCCCTTTCAGAAAGGTGATGAAGAAGCCTTTCAAAGGACATGAAGTTTAGGATGCTGCTCAGCCTCTTGCTGATGAATGTGACAGGGAGGACCAGATAATTCTCAAAAAGCCTCAGCTGTGTACAGAACTTATTACTTTCACATTTCACTTGCTGACAGAATTAGGATAGGTGTGGACTTTGTTTTCTAACCGCTGACCAGAAACAACATGAAAACAATTACTCCAATGAGAGCTACAGGATAAGCACATTTGTGTCCCATTTCGGAGTGAGGAATCTACTGAATCTGAACACAAATATGCTACTGAGGCTGCAGCGTAGGTGATTTATCTTCTCTACAAAGGAATCTTTTCTACATGGATTACAGACTGGTCCATGAATTATCTAAAATCACCTTGTTTCTTTGAGCAACAGTAGAGTACTCAAGCTGAGAATCGGAGTCATCTGAAAGGTTTAATTTTAAAACAGTCTTCTGCAATCCTGAATAAAGACATGTAGCAGACATCCATTTTGATGTGGGTTTATAGGAAAATACAGTGATAGTAGTGCAAAAGTTCACAGATCCAGAAGAACAGCTTCAATATATTTACCATACGCTTCTCTTTTCCTTATAAATACGATGCAAAATGAGCAAAGTGTCAGTCCAATCATTACTATAACATATCAGCTATATTAACAGGCACATAAATCTATCTGTGAGCAGTGCATTATCAAATAGTGCGGTTTTTTTAAAGGAGTTTTTTTGACAAACTCATTCCAGCTCCTGACAGAAGAACATTCAGCCCTGTGCTAAGAACCAGTGCTAGAAATACCAGTAAAATGGTATTTTTACTGGTATGGTAAAATGCTGAACAGTAAAATTAACCACTGGAAACAGAAACAGAGACTGAAAGCCTGTTGGCAAGGGAAACAACTACTCAAATGCACTCCAGCAAAAGCGAACCACAACCCCCCAGCTGTGACCAGCAAGATGGAATGCAGAAAAGTCCTCCTACCTGGGATTCTGTGCCATGATAGTGTAGGCCAACTCCTGATGCATATGGAAAGTTAAGGTTGTTTCCTGAAATACCTTGGTGAAAGTTTGATGATTATGGGTTGTGGTTTATGGATTACTGATGATAAAATGACTTTCAGGATAATGAGTGCTGTGTGTTGGCAGATACATAAAATGGAACCATAAAATTAAGATGTTCCAACTTTTTACCTGCAGTCAATGTTTTTTCTAGATTCAGTGAGAGAACAGACTCCCTGTCAATCAGGCATTAGATTCAAAGCCTTCTCTAGTCGCTGAACAAGCCCTGGATTACAGCTTTGCTCTGGATCAAAATGCCTTTCCTAGCACCCCAGGGAGGCAAAGTGTCCATCAGCCTGCTGCGGAACCAGACAGCACGTGTACCCAGTTCCAGATGTCTGGTGAGAAGCAGAAAGCCCAAGAGCGGGGAGAAAAAATAATAAGAATAATTAAAAAAAGGAGCCCAAAATAACTTCTGTTGCACTTGTTGATCAGAATTAGCCAGTTTGGAGGAGAGCTGGGTTTTTGTTTTTTTTTTTTTTTTTTTTTTTTAAATTGTGAGCTACCAGAAGATAAAGGTTTCCAGTACTCAAGATGCGAATGGGAATGATGATATCCTGCTACATCTACACATAGTGCTGATCCTGAGACAAAGACATTATTCCTAGGCTGTACCTATCCTTGGGACTCTACCCAAGTCAGCAGGCCGTGTTATAAATAAAGGTGCTATCGAACTCATGGGGAGGTTGCTTAGTTGCAAATATGAGCTCCACTGGCACGAATGACGACCATTTTCTCAAATACCCTGGGTTTTTGTAACGGAGTTCTACCACCCACTGCTAACAACTGATGTTTGAACATCAAGCACGGGCTACTCAGGTCAAGCCGAAGAAGGCTCAGCAGAAATTCAAGACTCTCAGGAAATGAGGGGGAAACCAATCAATGAGAAGGATCCTCACACGGAAGCACCACCCTTGCCTGAAGCGTCCTTCTTAGCACAATCAGACAGCTCTGCGGCTTCTTGGCCAGGTGCTGAATTTGTATATGGCAATGAGAAGATTAATCACAGTAATTGCTTGTGATTGCACACATCCTAGTTGAAGTGGGTGTGGCTGGTCTATTTGTCCGATTCGTTTCATTCAATTATCTTGCACTCCGATCTGCCCTCCTCTGCTGCATTAAGCAGTGACCCAGTTTATATAAAACAGAGGAACCATACTGCGCTTTCTCTTCTGTGATTTTTCTCTTATTTTCATAACAACCAGAACAAAGCCACAGCCCGTGTGCATGGGTCTAATTACAAAGAACATCTGACAGTCTTTGGGTCCAGCCCAAATCAACCTACTTTGCTGGGAGTCCTCACTGGTTTCATGTCAGCCTTCGTCCGTGCCATTTCACTGCCCTTCTGCCAGCAGTTTATATAGTGGCTTCAGAAACTGTTTCAGGTCCCTTCTGTGCCAAACAACATCCCAAATCAGGACAGTATACCAACTCTGGTGGAGACATCTGTGAGCGACGTTGGGAGTCAATGCCCACGAAGATGTAAAAGTGTCAGCTGAGACCAAAAGAACGTGCTTAGCAGAGTAATTAGACTGATGATATTACCATTAGAATTAGTTCAGAAAAATTATATTAAAAACAAAATCCTTGCTTACAGATGCCTGATAAAGCCTGAAAATTTGGTTTCTGAATCTGCAGAAGATGCAGTTGGTTTCTTAGCTGGAGCTAGCTCCTCCTCCTGCCTGGTCCTATGAGCAACTCCAGATCAGTCACTCTGAATTGAAATTATTGCCCTTTGCAAGTCAACAGACCTTTAGGCCATACTCACGACCCCAGATGCACCTAAACAGCAGAGCCCATTCTTCACCGTCACCCAGAGGGGTGGGATACAAAGGGTGACCATAAATGAAGGTGCTGCTGCCAACACCAATTCCAGTCCCTTGCTCATTCTCGTCTCTTGGTCATGCTGACACTCACAGAATGCTAAAATTAAACTAAATTAAAACTAAACCCATGGATGTGCAATGGTCTGGTCTGAAGAACAGGGGGCTGGAAAGACAACCTAAACAGGTGGTTAAACATGAGGTCTTCTCTCCGGCACACGCACGTCATTGCAGTGCTAGGTGAACAAGATTTGGTCCTCGTGTCCCCTGTGTCAAGTGTTCCTAGTGCAGAAGTAGGACAGTCTTTAGGCTTAATGTAAGCTAGAGCTCTCAAGCTTTTGGGGTGGTCCCGACACTTCACCTGTCCAAAAGGACTCTTGTCATCCACTCGTGGGACCATTAGACGCTGCTGCAATTCCCCCTGAAACGTGATTTGTCAAGCCCACTGCACTGTCATCAGTTTGACCGAAAGTTACATCAGTGCTTCATTCCATATCATTTTTGCCAGCTGGCACTCAGCAGGTGGCCTGACAAAGGGAAGGTCATCAAAGGCAACGGACACGTCACCTCCTCCAGCCCCAGCCGCAATTCTGAGGCAGAAAGAGCAAAAGTGTCTTTCAACCGTGACTGACATACACATCCATTGGCATCAGGCGTCTTAAATTGACTCTAAGGTGATTAACAGAGCACAATTAGCACAATGAGCCAGGGGAATTAAGGGCAAAGAGCTGCCCCTGAGCCAATACCGTGTCTACGTCTGCCAGAGGGAAACCCGCAGTCCCAGAACTCAAGTGGAAGCATGAACAAGAAACATTAACGAAGTCTCTGGCATCGTACATTGAGTTAAAAAGTTGGTGAGGTTCTGTGCACCCACGTGAATACCACTGAAAGCTCTCCAAGCTGCACATGAACGAGTGCCAGAGAGATTTCACTGCAAAGCTTTCTAGGGACCACCTCCAATTTCTCCTTCAGCTTCCTTTCAACAGCTCCCCTCTCCGAGACAGTCCCATGGGGACCTGTTTTGGGGCTTACTACTACTCTTGCACAAATTGCTGTGAACCGCTTTTCTGTCGCTGAAGTTACTTGTAAGTAACCAGACACATACCAGTGACTCAACTTTTCCTGTTCAGCAACCCAGTCTGGTATCTTCTACATGGGGAATAGTTTCAAGTTCAACCTCGCCAAAAGAAAGCTAAGAATTACCTTTTCCTTCCCAAACGTTCCCTGCTCTCTCTCTGCTCCTTCATACTAGATAGGGCTATCACATCTCCTGAGCATCTCTGTCAGCTCAGATTTGCCCTTCTTCTCACATCCAGCCCACAACTAGACCTAGTCTCATTTTTTCTACGTTGTCTTTCCCTTCTAATCCACCCCTAAACAAGCTCTTCTCTCTTCTTCAGGTTCTTCAGGTTGCGCGCTGCATACCTGCCATCTCACCGGTGAAATCACACCAAGCTCCTATGCATTCTCCCACCACCTCCCGTCCCACCAGCGATCCAGCACAAGTTCCCCTCCGAGGGCATACGCCGCTCAGCCTCACTGCTTCTCTCCAGTTTCATCTCCTTTCACATTCCCTCTCTTGCCTCCTGACGCTGCCCACTAAATACGCTGTTTAAAGGTTTCCCTGCTCTTCACCCCAATGCCTTCCACCACACCACGTGCCCAGATCGCCTGTGATGGAGGGACCCACAGAATATACTATTACTTGGTCAGAAGGGAAGGTCTCTGGACACCTGCTGTGAAGAGGATGCTGAGGAGCCTTTGCTGCTTAGCCACGCTCCGTGGTGCACAGCCTTTGCAGCGGCTTTACTGCAGTTACCTGCGGCATACATCAGCCCTTCTGGAAGAGACCTCATTATCCACTGAGCCCTGTCCACTTGACTTCATCTCAAAGTAGACAATGGCACGTTTCAGCCTTCTGCTTAACCTAGCCCCCAACAACACGTGTGCAACGATAGCATCTGACTGGCGACCAAAATTTGAAGGGTATCGTTACAGCCACAGAGCAAGCAAAGCTAGAAGGCATCTTGCTATCTGACTTATCTCTTGCAAACAGGAATTACCCCACCGGGGGCCAGTTCTGGCTTCTGGCAATCCCGCGAACATTGTGTAAACCAGCACAAAGTCCACCTGCCTTGACAGGCTGGCTAAAGTCAACGTTTCTGCTCCTTTCGGCTCAGCCCCAATAACCCTCACACAAACATGGAAATGTTGACACGATAAATAGCAAAACCGACCTCTTGGCTTCCAGCACCAGTGGCACCACTGGGACTGCTCCTATAAGGAACTCGTTGCCTTGGCAGAGCCGGCCAGCCCCAGCCCTCAGGGCCACGTGCACGTTCAGAATTGTGCCAGGACATGGACTTCTTCCTGGCAGGGCCACGCTCCCCAAATTCCTGAAATGACTGGAATTTCCCCACGACTGATACAGTGCTGCCTAGTCTGCAGTTATCCTCACCGTTATGATATGTTTGTCATGAATGGAGGTTACTAGTTATCAGGAAAGCTTTGAAATAGCTGACTTTTCCGAGGCCATCTGCTTACCTTCGCCCTTCTCCTTGTCTGTACCTGAAACAAACAAAACAAATCTTTCATTTGCTGGTTCCTGGAAACATACATCTCTCTGTGCGCGTGGGGACAGCCTGACCGACCGTGCAAAGACAGCCTGATCTACAGCCCTGGGCAAACCTGGAGTAACTTCGAAGGCACAACCAGGAGACCCAGGGAATTGCCATAAGCAATCAAATCTCTAGGGCCCTTATCCTGATTTCTCTCTTCCTGCCATTCAAAGTCTTCTAGATTCTGCTCTGAAACATGTGTTAACACCGAAGTACCTAAAAGCACCTTGTTGTGCACAACACTAATGTCCGTCAGAGATGTAAAATCCCTTTTCCATTCCAAACCCAGGCTCCTTTATAGTGCAGGTTAAGATATCTCATTCTGGACCTGCAGACCTTTATCTCTCCCAGCCATGAGTACCTGCTCAGAGCCCCACATACAGGTAGACCAAACACATCAAGCATACACACACACTCCTGCTGGAGCTCTAGATAGAAGCTGTCCTAAATGGTGTGCTCCAAATATCCACCTCATGGTGGAAACTAATGATCTAATGTTCAAGAGATGGGGAATGTGAAGCTCCAAGACAGGGGGCTGAGCTGATACTGCCCAGAATAATTTATGCTAGAACTGGTGTAGGAAAAAAACACAGGAAGATCTCTGGTCCCTTTTGGTGGAACCATCAAACTATTCATGTTTTAGTGCCCCACCAAGATGCCTCACATCCTGCAAATTTGGTTATTGACAGCACTAACAAACATCAGCGGCTGCTGATGGAAATGCTGGTGGCACAATGGATGTGCTATCAAGCTATGCGTACATTCATCCTGGTGCATCTATATATCTATAGTACCATGACAAAACACCATTACTCAAGTTGGCCAAGCTTCTCTGCAAGGTCACAGTGATGGTTGAGGACCACTGTCCTTCACAGCCCACCCTTCTCTGGTCCTGCAGTTACTAGGGCATCTCCGGGGCAAACAGCCAGTCTGCTCCCACTTGCCTTCTCCCTCATCAGCTCCAAGAAGAGACTTGAGATCACACACACAAACTTCTCTGCTTCTCTGCATGAGAATGTGAGGGGAATTTCACGAGGGCTGAGTGACAGACACGGAACTCCAGACATGAGATAAAACCACCCTTCTGCTTTACGACAGGGAAAAAGGATTTACGAGGGAGAGAGGAAGGAAAACAAAATTCTTTCCAATAGTTTTGCTCACTGTGCTTCAAGCGAGTCAGACACATCTCCAGAGGCAGATGTTTGAATGGCCATCCCTTTGGAGCTCTTTCGTGGCCCAGGGCAGGCTAGCAGGTCCTACTTTGTGGGACAAATGGGCACAAGGAGAAATGCTGCTCATACAGCTGCACGCACAAGAGGAACCAGAGACTGTTCAAAGGACATGGAGAGCCTGTAGCAGCTGGAGCATGGTTTATTTCTGAGACTAAAAACAGCAGGAAAGCTCTGGTGGAAGAGGTAGGTGGATGGGGATAAGGGACAGGGCTGATGTCTTCTCAGACCACAGAAACTTAGGAACCAACCTCCTGGTCCAGCTCCCAGCCACAGGAAGGTTTCTGAACAGCAGTCCCCACTGACTCCAGGAGGACGTTACACCTGAAGACCCAGACATAGCAAAACATTCAGTCTCTCACCTGGCTGCCCTCGTGGCTTTGCAACGTTCCTCAGGCTTAACCAAGAATCCCTAAAGAAATGCAAATCCTTCCTTTCCCCGTCACAGACCTACTCTCCAGTCGCCTAAGGAGAATGGCACCCATCTAACACCAATTCCCACTGCCAGCAGCCCAGGAAGGCTGCAGAAGACAGGTCAGCCGGGTGTGATGCCTTCATGGAGGCAGGAGCAGAAGCGAGGTGGGACCCTGGAGATGCTCCGTTCTCGCAGGGTGGACAGTGAGGGAGGATGGTCCCTGCCTGGTCTGCCTGTGCCCTCTCGTGGCTGCCTGACCATGCTGCACAGGGTAGCACCAAACCTCCGGAGAAAACGAGGAGAGGCGGCTCTCCCTCGCAAAGAACGAAGATTCTTGTATTACTTTTCAATACAGACTCTGTAGAACCCTTAAAAAAATAAAATTAAATTATATACCTTTCTGGAGGCAGCTCTCAATTCAAAATATAGCTGCTCAACACCAGACAGCTCAGGAGCAGAAAAGCACGGAGCAACTTCACAGTCAGCTGAGCAGAGACAGCAGCCCACCACTGACCCATCAGGGACGGGATATGGGGACACAGCTTGGAGTCTGGCAGGAGAACAGCCCTGCTAATCAGTCCATCAGATCTGCTGCTGGCGCTGGTGCCTGCCTGCCACATCCTCCTTGAAGCATCCATCCATCCATCCATCCATCCATCCATCCATCCATCCATCCATCCATCCATCCAGGGGACTTTTGTTCTGGCTCTCCTGGCAGCAAACCTCCGCTCTCACTCCCGATCTACCTACTCCAGCATGGGCAGTGAAAGCACAAGCAGGACAGACACCACCAGCTCTGCTCCTGCTTTGCAAGAGCCAGTTGGTTTCCTTCTCCGTGCTGATGCCTTGTCCTGTAAAACGGTAACACCATGTGAAAAAGGGTAACACCATCTTAGAAGGCACAGGACCTTTGGGTAAGCATCGCTGCTACCTGTTGGGGTTCTCCTCTCTCAGAGGCGGGACCCCCTTCCTCTGGGCACTTGTGGAAACCAAGCTGCCTCCAGTGCCCTTCTTCTCTCCCTCCCATGATGTCAGATGCCAACGAGTGCTAACCCAGCCAGGGCAAACCTTACGCACCCTCACCGACCTGAACCGGCCAGGGAAATCCAAGAGCAGCAGCGAGGTGCCGCTCATCCCAGCAGAGGAAGGCAATAACACCCACATTTACCCAGGAATGGAAAGGGAAAAGGATGACAGGGAGATTTGGGGGGGCTGGCTAAGAGTGTCTCAGGGCACTCTGGGTAGGGAGGACGCAGGACCCTGGTTCCTGGCTTTAAACGCAGTGTAGAGAAGGTCACGGTGATGTTTCTGTCACACTGATATAGCAAGCACCAGCGACCGGGTCTCAGGGCTGCATGCAAACAGGAAAAATGGCGAAGGCCTGACCACCCTTGCATCAAGCACAAACCCAGAGGAAGCCCATGGGGGTTAAGAGGTTCATTGCCAGACGCTGGGGAGCACTCACCCTGCCTCGCCCAGAGCACAAGGTTCCCTGGGGCATCTTTCTCTTACCCATCCTCATGCAAGTTTACCTTTACTGTAAGAGAAGCCCCAGGTCCCAGAACCACTGCTACCCTGAGGTCTAATGCCATCTTCTGCTCTGGCTGTACCTCCGTTTCATCTCCCAAAGGCCTTTGACGCTTTGCTTTTTCCCTCCACTGTCATCACCGTGAGATGATGGCAAGAGATCTTCCACATCATGTCTGCAGATAAACGCAGCGGGAGATAAAAATTATTTTAGTGAAGCCAGAGTGGCCCACCTTCCCAACCTGAAGAGTCTGGGAGCTGCTGCTACTGCTCCCACAGCCAGCTGGCAACTTTCACTTGTGCTCGGCTCTGCTGTGGCACGGAGAGCTGCTGGGGCCAGGGGAACCCAGTCACAGTCCCCCTTCTCCTTCTGTAAAGGACAAGAAAGGGCCTGCAGAAGTTGGATCCAGCTTTTGGTAAGAAAAGGCAGCCTTTTTCAAACCAAAGCTGCAGCTAAAAGCAGAGGGATTTACCTGAACAGCAGGAGCAAGTTCAGCCCCCAGTGCTGCTACAGCTCCTGCCTTTGCATCCAAAGCCCCAGGCCCCCATGCAGCCAAGGAAGACCTGCCAAAGAGAAGTCCACGATCCAAAAGCCTCCAGAGAAGAGAAACATTTGCTCTACACCGCTCAAGGCCCATTGGTGACGGGAGCTTCTGAAAGGTTCTCACCACAGTTCTGCCTCCACCTGCTGACAGCAAAAGGAGATTGCTCAGCCCTTCAAGGGATGAGGGAGGAAGAAGATCCTCGAATTAAGCAGCCTTTGGGACACATCCCACGCAATGCTTCAAGCCAGTAAACTGAAGCAGACCTCAGTCTCGCTCAGCAAGAACCACATAGGCCTGCCTTGACACAAGAAATCCCTGCAACAAAACTCCATTTGCTACCAAAACGCCGTCACTTAGGGCCCCGGTGAAGCCAGGGAGCAGCCAGCCACAGGAGGCACAGCCTGAGGCAGAGAAGCCTTAAAAGCCCAGTCCCTTAGGGCACACAGTGGCAGGAGAACCAGAAAGCACAATGCCAGCCAAACTTGGTATTTTTTCTCTTGGCTACCGAGCACACACGCCCCAACCAACCCAACCCTAGAACCACAACCAGACCTTTAAAGAAATTAATAGCAAATGTTTTCCTTTATTAAAGAGCAGGGTGCGACCATCCCGCTGTTAACGGAGTGACTTTGTATTCATTTACAAATTGTTCTGCTTTGTTTTAAATGTAAAACAACCTCACACAATGCGTTTCTCTACTTCCTTTCATCTCAAAGTGCTTTACAAAGTGACACTGGGGGGTGGGGGGGAAGTCCCACAAACCAAAACGTCTCCTACATAAGAGAGACGATCTCATCCCCAGTGCCGCACTGCAGCCACGTCCGTTGTGCAATGCGGCACCTAATGGCACAGGACAGGTAGAGAGCAAAAGGTCAGCGGGGACAGATACACGGAGAAACTGCCAGGGATGGAATTTACCCGAGCTGAAATCTGCAGCCGGGAAAAGATATTTCTGTTTTCTCCTCTAGAAAAGCTGATGTCAAGTTGCCAAAAGTCTGCAGCCACCACCAAAACAGATACAGCTTTATCACTAGCTCAAGATCCAGCCAGACTCTTACCCAAAGATGTATTTTCCAGGCTTTTACTCCACATCTAAAACATATTCCTTCGGTGCAGAGCAGCAGATGTATGCCCTCACCTCGCCAGGGTGGGCAGCATGAGTTGGGGTACTCGGCTGTGGGGAGCAGCTCGGACTGGAAGGTCAGCCCTTTCCGAGCTGCAGGGGGTGGATTCAAAACAAGTACGTGTTGTCAGGAACGTCTTCTCCCAGCTCTGGGGATGCCGGCTCGTGTTTCAACACCACCATACGCCAGTACAGCTACAAGGAATGGAGTGAGTCCGCTGAGGAGCAACGCTGCAGCGTACCGCGAGCGTGCTCTGTGACAGGAAAGCTTGTGCTCACGGGGGTCTTCTACAGGAAGGTTCTCTCAGATCTGCTCTGAAGCTGTCCTTGTATTAGGTTCCAAACCAAAACTCTGGCCTTCCCTGCCTCTTCCTCCCTCCCCTGGACAAAACCACAGCAGCTCAGTTAGTTTTCTTCCACTGAAGGTACAGAGTTCCTACTGTAGCATCTCCCAGGAGCGGATGAAACTTAATGGAGCTGAGGGTGGTGATCCGGTTCTGGGCACCAACTGGCTAAGATGGGAGTTAGGATGACAGCAGAGAAACAGGGCGACGTGCCAGTCAAGAGTGCAGAAATGCCACATGTGATGAAAACCCCACGGTGGGTGGCAGCTGAGCTGATTCTACTAGAGTCACAAAAAAATAAGGCTAAATTGGCTACAAAACAGTGTCATGGCTTTAACACAGTTCTGTACAGACAAACCTGGGCCTGAGCTCAAGCTTTAGCGGACCCCTGCTTTCCAACAGCTTTAGCAACATCCACCCCAGCACAGTCTGAGGCACACAGGAACCACGGCCACATCCCTCACATGTGCACACAAAGGTATCTCAGATTTCCACACTGGGGGTGGCAGACCAGAAGAAACTGGGTTTCCCAGTGGACATGCGTCTCCGGGTCTGATGTAGTACTTGGGGAGGAAATCCCTGGGTCTCAAGGCTGTGCCCAGCCTGGGTATGCTCCTTCTGGAGGTGTGAAGAACCCCACCTGGGACCATGGTTTCTACCTAAAAAGTGGGGCCAGTACTGCCCAGAGCTACCCTGAGAGCAGGAACAGCTCAGAGTCATCTGTCTGGGGGTGAGGTTTGTATCTAAGAGCACCACAGGTGACTTCTGCACCAAGAATTATCACAGGGTCAAGGTCTGCATCTGCCCGTGACAAATGCAGCAGGTTCTCTAGACCAGGAGAAAACATCCTGCACCAACTGCAGCCAAGCTGTGGCCCAGCTGCGAGTTATGAAATTTCCCCGCTCGCTTTCTTCTGCCGAAGGTCCCAGGTACAGTGCTCCAGCCTCTGCTCCGGCTGTTCCCCCAGCCTGGATTACCCAGTGCCAAATCGCAAGCACAAACACAAATCCCTCTTTGTGACCCAGTTGGCAGCAAGATTCTCTTGCAGGCTCCTTTAACAGGAGCAGGGAAGTACTCAGAAAACAGGCTGTTCACGGCTCTCGGTAAGATTATGGTGTGCTGCTGGCATCTACAGGGCCGTCAGGGGAGAAGGTGGTCAGCAGGACCTAGGTGTACGGCTGGACGCAGCACCCTCCACCCCGAAGGATGAGTGGAACAGCTGGACAGACAGCCAGCATCTGTCCTGAAAGACTTACAAAGAAGGTCCAGGACTCCTGCTTTGCAGAGGGCTGGCCTCAGACTACGCCAAAGCAGACTGCATATAAAAACAGAAGTTTAAAAAAAAGTGGATATATACTGCATATAGGAGACTCCACAGAGGAGAGTCTGTAGACGGCCACCCCAAGCAGCCAGGGCCAGCCCAGTTCCGAGGGGGTAGCTTGGCAGCTGCGTTCCAGTCACAGTTGGAGAAGCTGGACAGCTGAAGGTGGAACTTGTGCTTCTTGCTCCTTGATCAGCTTCAGGCGGAGGGAGGGTGGAGAGGGAGGAAGGCCCACTGCAGGAGAGGCACTGCATTCATCCGTCTGGCAGGCTACATTTGCCACGCCGTTCACACAGGAGCAGTTTCCTTCCACGCTCAGGCCTCTGCTTACATCTCACTGGGATAAAACCCAAGCTTGGCCAGAGACATCTCCCTCCGGAGCCGCATGACCTCCCAGTACATCAGCTCCACTGCAAAGTAAAATTGGGAAGAGAAGGAAAAAAACCACCAAATATCAGTAAGCAAGGCACAGCTGGACACCACCTCACGTCATCCCAGTGCGGCCCAGCCAGGCGTGTCCCCAAAGCGAGGGAAGCAGACACGCTGGAGGGTCCAGCAGGACAAGCCCATCAGGTCACACCCCTTACCAGCTGCAGCCAAGGGCAAAGCTCCCAGCAAACTCATAAGCAAGGAATGGGTGCATCTACTCCTCCTGCTCATGCCTCTCTCTTGCCATTTTGTTCCTCAAAGACACAGGGAGTTCAGGGTACCCCAAGCTGGCCCCACCCCTGTCATGCTGAACAGGACCTCTTAATTGCTCCCAGCGCCCCACAGACAGCACTCCCACCGCAGCCAGCTGCTATCCCCTCTTACCGTCCTGCCTCACCAAGCCCTGCTGGATATAGCGAATGTATGTGAAAAAGTTGCACACCGCTGTGATCTGAGGGAGAGAGAGAAAGAGGAGTCAGCTATGGAACTGCTTTGCCCGTCACGAGGCTTGTGCAGCACCCAGCAGGAGAGCTCTCGGTGTTCAGCACCTGAGAAACAGTACCACACCCCGCCAGACAGACAGGAAGACAGCTGAGGGGAAAAAAAATAGATCAGAATTCTGGGCATCTGCAATCCCAAGAAACTGCACGATTCACGAGACACACCGTGCAGGAACTCAAATCTACCACAGATTTAAGACAGAAGTGATCACTAGTTAATGTGGCAGCGAAGTCTGTGATCCTCCTTCAAAGAGCATTGTTCTCCAACTGAATAAAAAATCTTGGGAGTTAAAGGTTTGTGCAGAAGGTTTGTGTGCAGGGAGGTGAGGCCCCATCTGGAGTGCCGTGTCCAGTGCTGGGCTCCCCAGTTCAAGAAAGATGAGGAGCTACTGGAGAGAGCCCAGAGGAGGACTACGAGGATGATGAGGAGACTGGAGCATCTCTCCTACAAGGAGAGGCTGAGGGAGCTGGGTTTGTTCAGTCTGGAGAAGAGAAGGCTGAGAGGGGACCTTAGAAATGCCTCTAAATATCTGCAGGGTGGGGGTCAGGAGGACGGGGCCAGACTCTTTCCAGAGGTGCCCAGCAACAGGACAAGGGGCAACGGGCACAAACTGAAGCAGAGGAAGTTCCTTCTGAACATGAGGAAGAACTTCTTCCCTCTGAGGGTGACGGAGCCCTGGCCCAGGCTGCCCAGGGAGGCTGTGGAGTCTCCTCTGGAGATATTCAAGACCTGCCTGGACGCGGTGCTGTGCAGCCTGCTCTGGGTGACCCTGCTTGGGCAGGGGGTTGGACTGGGTGACCCACAGAGGGCCCTTTCAACCCCGACCATGCTGTGATTCTGTGAAGGGCATTCAGGAGACATTAGAGTACTCTGGTACAAGTGACAAAAATTATTCAGCTTAAGTCCACACACAAATCCAACTTTTTGTCCCAGAAAGAGTCTGTGGGATCAGCTCTTCTGATACGCAGCTCAGGAGAACAAACTTCTGAAATGCTCCATTGAATCAGAGCCCCAGCAGGAACATTAACAAATCATTCACCTTCTCCCTTCCCTCCAGAGAAAGGACAGCTTGTTCTCATAGCCATTTGAGTCACTGATCTGTACTGGAACAGTAACAAGAGCCAGCATTTAAAGAGCAGAAAATTACTGTGTTTTACAAAGGAGAATTAAAAAATAATAATAAGGCAAAACAATCAAAGCCCTGTACTGAATCAAATCATGGAAAGCAAACACAGTGAAGACAGGTTGCCTGAGGGAACGCAAGGCAGAGCACCAGAGCACGAGGCAGGGCTGGAGACCTGCACCCTACTCATCGACCAAGAACCACCTCGAATTCAGGGACAAACTCAAGCCCTGCAGGTGTCTGTCAGTTTGAAGGCTGACCCAAGAGCTCCTCCATCTCAGGGCTTGGAACAATTTTGGAGGGTCAAGGCACCCCGGGAAGGTGAAGGACTCACCCTGGCCCTGCAGGATGGTGAAATGTAGTAGTAATTTCCAGAATCCCCCAGCATGATGCGGTGCTTGCAGGTCCTGGGGAGGCCACTCAGAGCACATTTCCTGCAGACAAAGAAAAAACAGACACTGTGAGTTCAGCATGAAGAAGGAAAACCCTTGGCTGACATGATCCTTTTTCTCCTTGAAGGACTCCATAAATGGAAAGTTTAGGAGACCTTAGGCTAAATATCTGGAACCACGAAATATTCCATGCCCAAGCAAACCAAGGCCGTACCCTTTCCCTGGCAGACAGCCCAAAATAAAACCACAGAAAATATTAAAGAAGTGAGGCTGGAGCAGAGTATAACAAATGTCATCTGGTCTCTGCACATCTGCCCCACCTTCCAGGCAAGGCTTTTGATGAAGGAGTCTGCTCAGGTGTATCAGCTTCCCTGCTGGAATGCATATAGGCTGGCTGGGGACCAAACTTGGTCTCCAAACCGATAATTTCAGCTTTTGAACAGAAGTCATTAAAGCTGAGAACTCCAAACAAGCCACACTGCAGCCTTTATGCTGGGCTCCTGATTTGAAGCCACTCTAGTTGAAGCCACACGCACTTTGTCCTGGCTTCAGGGGACTTTGGATGAGGCTTGCAGCCCCTAAAAGCAAGAGAACCCCTTCTTCTGCACAAGGTAACTTTAAGAGGTCCCAAATTTGAGCATTGCAGTGCAGCAGGAAAAAAAAAAAAAAAAAAGACTCCTGGCTTGGCTGGTCCCACTTGCTGAAACCCCAGATATCACAACCATGGCTAGCAGTAACCTGAACCACAGCATTTGGACACCTGCCCCTCCGCACTCCACGCACTCCAGGGCACTTCACTGGGCACACTGTCATGAAAGCCAGTTGTCCTCAGCACCTCCTGGCCAGCGTTTTGCTCTGATGCTACCTAGGCAATGTCACATAGTGGCCAACTCAGTCCCTGCCTGTTTAGACCCCTCAGACTCTTGCACCAAGGTCTGTACCGTAGGGTACAGACAAGTAGGTCTGGTATGTCCCAGCTCGGGCAGGGACCCCAGCTTTCTACTTTCTGGTCCACAGCATGTCCAAAGGTACCATAAAAATCAGTTTTTTGCATCTGGGGAACAAAGAAGAACAAATTCTTTTTGGGTCCTTTATTGCCAATAGCAAGATTCCATAGCATTCTGTCTGGGTGGAAATTAAACAGGGTTAAAAAGTTGGCTTCGTTCAGCTCTAGCCTCAAAGCCGCTAAATCGCACCAAGTTAGTAACTTGTTAATGGGTTAGAGATCTTTGATCACTGACTGAAAAATAAATACTTCACTTACGTTACAATTTGTGACCGGAACCCACTGTGAAGACACACAAATAAAAAACAAAAATCGAAAGGAAACCCGTAAGGATAAACACAGGATGGGTTGTTCTCAGAACAGGCGTGACACACACAGCACAATTTGCCTAGAGATGACTGAAAAAGCAGAAGAGAGCAGCAGGAAACCCACACACGAGCAGCATTTACTGTTACAGGAACACCTTCACTTCGAAGCTGCTCTGCTTGAAGGTAAGGGAGGGAGGAACAAAGAGAGAGCCCTGACTGAACTTAAATTCAATAGCTGAATAAAACCCCCTATCTTCATCTGGAATATCATGGCACTCCTGCTAGTGCTCCTCTTCTTTGAGGCAATCACAGAATCACAGAATGGGAGGGGTTGGAAGGGACCTCTGGGGTCACCCAGCCCAACCCCCTGCCCAAGCAGGGTCACCCAGAGCAGGCTGCACAGGACCTTGTCCAGGCGGGGCTTGAAGATCTTCAGAGAGGAGACTCCACAGCCCCTCTGGGCAGCCTGTGCCAGGGCTCCATCACCCTCAGAGGGAAGAAGTTCTTCCTCACCTTCAGCTGGAGCTTCCTCTGCTTCAGTTTGTGCCTGCTGCCCCTTGTCCTGTCGCTGGGCACCACTGGAAAGAGTCTGGCCCCGTCCTCCTGACCCCCACCCTGCAGATATTTATAAGCATTTCGAAGGTCCCCTCTCAGCCTTCTCTTCTCCAGGCTGAACAAGCCCAGCTGCCTCAGCCTCTCCTCGTAGAAGAGATGCTCCAGTCCCCTCACCGTCCTCGTAGCCCTGAAGCTGCCTGTCACACCAGATAGTCACACAAGCTCTGGAGCAGCCATACCCCCAATTCTGAAGGCAAGGTGGGGATGGCGAGAATGGACGTCTTCTAACCTAGGCTCAAATCCACCTGGTGCACCAGCAAGGCCAGGAGTGCAAAGTGAGCTCAAACCTCACAAGAGGCAAGAACATGAGATAATGCAGCTCTGACTTAACCCTTTCATCCTAGGTTATGCACAAGCACACCTTCAGAGAACATTAAACAAGTTGCTATCTTAAGGGGCGGGAAAACCAGAAAACCTTTCCCAAGCCAATGTTCTCCCCAAAAACAGTCAACTACAGTACGTCAGCTGAGCTAAGACAATTCTCCTTCTCACACAAAGAGCCGAGCTGACCTACCACTGGTCATAGGCTAGGAGAACACTCAGCTGAGCCCTTGGAACTGTTCAACTCAACTGACCGAGCGAAGCCTGGCCAAACTCCCCTAGATCGTACAGAAAGAGCAGTGGCAAGGAGAGGACAAGGGAGCATAAGCAAGGTTCCTTACTTTGGCCCACCGCACTCTTCTGTTGACACCTTCACCACAGGCAGTGCCTGGGAAGCAACCGGCTCGATGGTGAGCGTATTCTGCTCCACAGCCACTCGTACCAGCTCCGACAGCTGCGGCAAAGAGAAACGAGTGCAGATATGAACGTACAAAGGTCACCTCCATAAAGGTGCAGCTTCGGTGCTGCCAGACCGTGCAGTCTTTGTCGCCCTTTTCCAGCACTCACCTCCTGCTTAGTGAAGTCCAGACAAGGTCCGACATCTTCTTGATAAATTCTGTCCAGGAAGGAGCAGGATTTTTCCAAAGTTGGAGATTCCTTCCAGGCCTGGAACTCAGCAAATAAAATGGAGTCGACCTGCAGCAAATGTCCCAGAGAAGCAGGCAGAGGGAAGGTGGGTGGAGGGAGAGATACCATATCAGAAGGCACCTGTTACTATGCAGGTAACCTAACTATGAAACACCTGCTTTGGCATCTAGAAAGGCTCAGACATCACAGAAGTGTCTGAAGGAAGCTGGCTTGCTCCAGCGATCTTTCACGTCCCACCCATCAGCAGTTCTGTGCCAGACTGGGCTTATTCTGCCAGAAACCTGGAGGCACCTCTCTGTCCCATCTTCCTCCAGGACAGGGCGGCACCTCTGCTGCGGGAAAGCCACCACACAACCACCAAGCAGACCAAGTCCCCACTCAGCCCACAGCAGGAATGACGAGAGCGGGTGAATGGCAAAGCACAGTGGCAATGGCACCCAGACACAGGAGGCAGAACCCTTCCGTAAGGAAAGGACTCCTACAGAAAAGGATAAATCGAAAGAACTATTAATAAAGAGCCAACCAGCAGGACCACATTCAGCGAGCCCAAGTATGAGCTCACAGGGTATGCCAGCCCTTTAAAGACTGCTCCAAGCGGGGTGCATTAGGAGCAGTGTGGCCAGCAGGTCGAGGGAGGTTCTCCTTCCCCTCTACACTGCCCTAGTGAGGCCTCATCTGGAGTACTCTGTCCAGTTCTGGGCTCCCCAGTTCAAGAAAGAAGAGAAGCTACAGGAGAGAGTCCAGCAGAGGGCTGCGAGGATGAGGAGGGGACTGGAGCATCTCTCCTACAAGGAAAGGCTGAGGGAGCTGGGCTTGTTCAGCCTGGAGAAGAGAAGGCTGAGAGGGGACCTAATATATACTTACAAATATCTGCAGGGTGGGTGTCAGGAGGATAGGGCCAAGCTCTTTTCAGTAGTGCCCAGCGACAGGACAGGGGCACCGGGCACAAACTGAAGCAGAGGAAGCTCCAGCTGAACATGAGGAAGAACTTCTTCCCTCTGAGGGTGACGGAGCCCTGGCACAGGCTGCCCAGGGAGGTTGTGGAGTCTCCTTCTCTGGAGGTATTCAAGACCCGCCTGGACAAGGTCCTCTACAGCCTACTGTAGGTGACCCTGCTTCGGCAGGAGGGCTGGACTAGATGACCCACACAGGTCCCTTCCAACCCCTACCATTCTGTGATTCTGTGAACTCCGGCGTCTGGGGAGTCGCAGAAGTAATGGGAACACCGGGCAGCCACACAGCCTTGCAGGGGCAAGCCGAGTGTAGGAAAGAAGGTCTTGCAAAGGGAACTACGAGAGTAGGAACAGCTTTCCCCATTCTAACGTCTGCTCATCGCCTTTTATAGGTGGGCTCGCAAGCATTATCACTCCTCAGCAGCAAGGGACCCAAGGCAGAGCTTGCTCCCATCCCCTGCGCCAGCGTGAAAGTCGTACCCTCCATCCCTGTCTGGCTGAAGAAGTCCTGGAGACTACCTGGGACCTGACATTTAAGCCCCAGATAGCAGCATTAGCCCAAACACCAACCCGACTGACAGGGCACCTCCTTAAAAGGCTGGCAAATCCTGTTAGAGCTGCTGAAAGGAAAAACAAACTCAAAGAAACCCTGCTGAGCAACACAAAGAACACGAGTGAACATTGCTGAGAAAGGCCTGGGCTCTAGCACACTCGCTCCACGCTATGGAGACTGCTCACCTGGTAGTAGGAGACAGCTTCAGAGCCGCAAGGTGGAAAAACAAATTGAGAAAAAACACAAAACCAAAGCAAAACAAAACAAAACAAAAATATGGAGGTTAGCGTAGAAGGAAGCTAGAACCAAAAGGCTGGGAGCACGCGAGGCAGACGGGTCCCAGCCCTCCCCGGCGCTGCCCCGAACGGTTACCTGCTGCAGGGATGAGGAAGCATCTGCCCCCGCGGCCTGCCAGCCTGGTTCGTAGGCGATGCGGATAACCTTCTTGGGGATGATGCAAAGGAGCAGAGAGAGGAGAGCGGGCAGCCCGGACTTGGAGGGCCGCGGAAGAGACAGACAGTGAAGAAAGAGGTTTAGAGAGACAGGTAAGAAAGGGAGGTAAAAAACAGGAGACAAAATGGAAGATGCAAAGCAAGGCTCAAGCCCTCCCTCCCAGGCAACAAAGTGCGCTGCTTGAGACATCACAGGGCCACGAGTCGCACCGTCTGACTTCAGCTTGAGGTGCAGAAAGGGAACAGAAATTGTGTCATTTTTAGGCTCAATTTAAGATGGGGCACGTCTTTTCCATCAACTCTCCGAATGCCAGGTTCCCTTTTATCACCTCGCACGTAGACCATTAAGGAATTTGAGAGACAGAAATTAGCAAGTTAACAAAAAAAAACCCACCCCACCCTTGATACATAAAATTATTAGTCACTTTGGAAGCTGCAGCCCTGGGATTTTAAACCCCAGGATTTCTGCATTGTGTGGCATTTGCCTGCACGAACAAACGACAGGTCCGGATCTTTAACAAGCAAGTCACTGGCAAGAACTAGCATTTTTCTACAGATTGTCAACACGAGCTTTGCTGAGGCTGAGCCGAGAACAGCAAAATGAGCTACCCCGTAGGCAAAAGTTGTCTCTGCTTCCCGTAGTCAGAGGGCAACTTCTACAGGGCAGTCAGAGGTTCACCAGACTGGGCTCTAGGTTTGGAGCTCCTCTGTCCTGACTGGAGGAATGGTTAGCACTGTGAGAGACCTCAGGATCTTAAAAAGACTAAAACCTTTTTCTTCTTGGCCCTCAAAGCAGCTTCTAGCTGACTGTATTTGGCTCTAACTTCCAGCGTACCTGGACATTTCCCTGCTTGACCAAGAGAAACAACTGTGGCAGACCTTCACGGTTACCAAACTGATTTTTTTTCCTTTTATTTTCCTTCTGACATAGCCTTTGTTCCTCTCTGCCTGTGAACAGAGTTAAAGATCTTCATATCTCATTGCTATTGCTGTCTATATATATATGACTATAATGACTATAGCCATTGCCTGAAGCATTTCATCCAAACTCTAGCAACAGGAGCACTGCGCAGAAGCTGACAAAGCACTTTCACTGAATCCACTGCCAAAAGCAGAAGGTACCAGTGTTGCCAGCACAGTCCTGTTTGGCCAGAGTATTAATTTCACGAGCGGCCCTTCAGCAAATGTTCTTACACAAGCCAAGTGACCCGGAGCCTCCAAGTTCCCTCAACAATTCTTCACGACAGAGGCCACAGCTCCTGCAAAATCCTTAGGGAAACATATTCTCCTGCCACATTCTGTCATTCTCATTCTTCCTGACCAAGTGCCATAAGCTGCCTCCTTTCTGCTCCCCAGGACAGCTGTGCACACATCTGGCTAGCAGAAAGTTCCCAGACTGAAAGACCCTGCTAGCAGGAAGAAGCGTTACTTACACCCATGGTCAGAGCAGGTGGGGGACTACCAAAGGATCACAGAAGGAAACTAAACAGGGCTTGTCTGAAAGATATTCACAAATGCCCTGTCTGCTTTTCCACCCAGCTCCTTCCAGTGAGGAAGGAATTAAATATAATTAATTAAATACAGGCTCTGCCAAGAAGAGGAAGAACAGTGATGTGCCCAAGAACACAGAACCAGTGACAGCAACTACAAGTTGATGGCGGTGTCCTGATGTCCACACCGAACTAGGTAGAGGGAAGAAACAACAGCAAATCACGCCAGAGCAGGTAGCGGACTCAACTGCCAAGATGCAGCAGAACAACTGGCTTCTGCCCAGCAGCTCCCGACATCTCCACCCTCAGCACTGGCAGCTCCTGCATCTGTCCATGCCCTCCAGGGATCCCTCAGCTGCTTCCTCTAGCAGTTGTCCTGATGCAGCCTCAAACATGCTTCCCAGAAGGGGAAACCTCCACAAACGGAAACCCTCTAGAGCCTGCCTCAGCACAAATTTAGGGAACAAGCCAGATGACTGCATGGACAGCCTCTCCCAACACTGAAACCACAGAGCTCTCCAGGAAGCCCGAGTCAGAAGCGGCTTGGCTCCCTGAGCACAGTGACAGCGGTGGCTCCAAGGCCGATGCAGTGAGTGGCCCTCACCCACCTCTTTGCACTCACGACTGACGGGCTCTGGAGTCACATTCTGACTGGCAGCTGAGACCATCGCGCTGCTGGTGCTCTTGTTTCGCCCATGGCCCTTCCTGAAGACAGCTTTAGAAGGGCTCTGGAGTTGAGGGTGCAGCTCCCGGTTCGGAGAAGAAGGTGTGGATGTGATCACCAGCGTCTTCAGAGCTGTTACCTCTGCCTGCAGCATGTCGATCTGCGGAGACAAGGCAAGGGTCAACAGCACCTCCAGCACCTGCTGAGCTTGAGCTTGCCGCACCCCACCAAACACTAAAGCCACAGGGAACCAGCTACAAGCCCAGTCATGAAGCCTTCTCCGCATTCTCCCAAATGCCCACCCCATCACCCAGAATTCTAAACAGGGATAAACAGCAGCTATTTGGGAACCCATCCCTCTGCTCCTCAGTCTGAGCACATTTTGCCCCAGACTCTTTTTAGACCCAATAACCCCAAAGAAATTTCTCTCTTCCCAGGAAGGAGCCAGTCGAGCAGTCTTGTGATGCAGCCCTGTCAGGACATCCCAACTCCCCAGCTCCCTGCTCTATCCATCCCCACAGCTGTGGCAGCCCAACAGCACTGCCACTTCTCTGTGGTTCCCCTGGCATCCATTTCTCAAAGGGGACCTGGATCAGCAGCAGACTGCAGGGATGCCTTTTCCCCCCCTCACTCGGTGTCTGCCGGAAAGGGAACAGAGCAAACGCAGCATCTCAGACAGACCGAGCTGCAGGCGCTTTACTCTCCTCCAGCCAACGCAGAGCACCGCAGCCAGGCTGGGCAGGGATGGCAGGAACCTAGCACAGAGACAGAGTAGCAGAGAGTGCGGTTCTCACCTTCCCCCGTGCCTCCCTCAGCTGCTTCTCCGACGCCGCCTGTTTAGTGTTTGCTTCTCTCACCATCTTGTGCGCTTCCTGGACCAGAGAGAATTTTAAGTCTGCCGCAAAGCCAGCAGGGCAGGCCAAAGCTCTGCCACATCGCATGCTTGGGGCAAGGAAGCCGGGGACAGACATCACTGCCACATCCAAGGGTTTTACTCTGTCAGCTGGGAAGAGCCTTCCCCCAGAACTTCCCAGAGAAGGCTCTCAGTGCCAGAGCCTGGAGTGCAATCCCCCTTCTAGGAATGTAGTTAAGTAAATTAAAGAGTTTAGCTGCCCGAGTCCAAGGTCATCTCTCTCACTGATACGGGCTGCTGTGAACACAGCTAGAAGCAAGGGCCTGCCCCTCCTCGCCCTTGGGAATTGCTTTAAAGCCGAGGCTTTAACACGAGCACCCACTCGTGTTACACCACAGCTGTGTCTGCGTCCAGTCCAACACCCCTCTGACTCCAACCTTGACTTGGACCCACTGGCTTGGCTTCCCAGCTTGATCTCAGGCCTTGTGCTGTCCCTGCAGACTTGCTGATCAATCCAGATTGCTGCTCCGCGTCTCGGCTGCCCGCTGATAAGGTCACTGCTCTCGCCCGACTTGTTACTGCACTTTGCTCCCACCTCCCTCACGAAGCGGCCATCACTGCTCTGGGCATGGCCGCAATGCAGCGGGAGCCGTAGCTCAGGTGGGGGCCAAAAGGCAGAGGCTAACTTCAAAGCATCTCCCAGAAGAAGAGGGGAGTGGTGCGAGTCCCATCTGGGGCCTCCCTGGCAGCAATCTGTCCAAGGCCATCAAAGGAAGGGGACAGCCCTCAGCTACACCACCTCCAAGTTTGCCCTGAACCCCAGCAGCCGAATCTCCAGGCGGGGGATGCTCTCTTGGCCCTCGCGCTCGGCACCAGCCTGCGTCCCAAAGGGACAGACAGGCTCTGGCTTTCCTCACCGCCTGGTCAGATCCAGACATCAGAGCTGCTGGTAAATGGGATTTTGCCAGGATAGAGCTTGGCAAGAATCACATTACAAAAAAAAACCCGACCAACAGGCCTTCTGAACACTCACTGGAGCAGAGTATATGAGGACATCCAGCTTGTTCCCACTCCAAGCAAGGGCTGACACGAGCCAGGGAACCATCTCTATTACACAGCAGCTGCTGTCCAGACTACAGAGCAGGCACGGGAGAGGGACAGGGAGCTACGCTCAGCTGCAGCTACAGGCATCCCCACATCCGCTTCTGCTACCAGATGTACAGAGCCATAACTACTGTGCTCTTTATGTCACCCCACAGCTGCTAGAAGGGGACAGAAATGCACGCAAAATGCCCACCAGGAGCAGGTACAAGCCCCTGCTCTGAGGCTCTGCCCGCAGCACTGCCCAACTCTGCTTCTCCAAGTGGGAAACAGCAACAGGGGGAAGGAGGAAACTGTGGGAGGAGATGTCTGGAAGTTCAGGGGAAGCTTGTCTTAAAGGACCTGGATGCAAGGTTAGCTTAAGAAATGATGGGAAAAGGAAGAGGCTGGTACCTCAAACAGGCTAGCTGTTAACTCCTCTAGTTCCTGCTCCAGTTGTTCTCTGACTTTTGACAGTCTCTCACATTCCTTGTCCTTCAGCTTCAGCTCCTGTGGAGGCAATGGAGAGGGACGCATGAGCTCATGGCAGGCCCCAGCAGTGTTGATGCCTGCCCATCACAAACTCTCCTCCCCACCGTGGCGCGGATCCCCGGCCCAAGACTCCTGCCGCTGAACTCGGTACCACGCTCCGTGTCACCAAAGGCACCCCCTCCACAAGTTGCAGCAGGCTTTTCAGGCTGGAACTGCTCACTTGCCATTAGCAAGGAGGCTCCGTAGTAAGCGCTGCCTGCCCCAAGCTGCTTTCTCCAGCAGGTTTCCAGGACTAATTCGGATGCTGGCACGGAGGCTTCGGGTCAACCTAGCAACCACATCCTACTCCGAAGGACTTTATGGCCACCTCAGACCAACCTCTCTCCTCTTCTGCCTGCTTCAGACTGCGGTGCAGCCATGTTCAGCCTCTGGTGCCCCCAGCATCCCCTCAGCACCACCTCTAGAAAGAAAACCCACCACTCAAATCCATGTCGCCACATCCTCAGGTGTTCTCACAAACTCCAGGCCTTACCTTCTGTGCTTTGTGCAGCTCTTCCTTCAGGAATTCAGACCCCTTCTCACGGATCTCCACTGAAGAGCTGCGTAGACGTGACACGTTGAGCTGCTCGGTGGCCTGGGTCTCATCCACACCTCCAGCATCCTGGCATCCAGTCGCCGGCTCCTCCTTGCTGCCTTTGGACGGCATCAGTGTCCTCCAGTGCCCCACAGCTGGCTGCTTCTGACCGGCTTCCTCAAAACTGGCCCGGCTGCGGGGTACCAGCACAGGGAAACTTTATGTGGGGGCAATTCACAGCCTTCCTCTAACACAACACATCCACCTCTGGCCTCTCACAGGCACCGACGTGTGGCAGGGAAGGTGACAGTGCATGAAGAGGGCAGGACTGGCTTGGAAGACCTGCTTTATGCACCAATTCCCTCACCCTGCATGCAGGCACTGCCTCCCTATTGAAGTCCTTTACCCTTTTGGCACAGATTGCTTCCAGACCAGCACCAGAAGAGGAGATGACAGTCTAAAATCAAGACTTTGAGGGAAATCTCTGCTCCTATCGTGGGATCTTTAAGGATCTCACCAAGGCTAGTTTGAGATGCCCAGCCTGCGCTCCTTTTGAGAAGGGCGCTGGTTTCTTAACAGTGCACACCCCCTTACAGCTAATTCGGGACACACAGAACTTAGCAGGCAAAGCAAAGCTGTTAGTAATTCCTGATTTCACCCTTCTCAACCAGCACGTCCCAGTTACTATTAACGCAGGATAAAGCAAGAGGACTAAAGACCTGTGCTCCAGGAATCCTGTACTCGCCCACTTTCAGAGAGAAACAGGCTGCCTTGTTTCGGACTCCAGATACACCCAGCAGACCTTAGTTCAGAGACACTGCTTCCCCAGCTGAAGGGGCGTAGCAAGAAAAAGACAGTACAGCTCTTTCAGTCCCTAGCAATACACAGGCTAATCCCCTCCCCGGCAAACCCAGCCCTCCCCTCCCCTCCCCCCCTGCTTCAGAGGGCAGGGCTCTGTTTTTAACCTACTGGTTTCCCACCAAAGCCCTTCACAGAGCTGTCTAAAACAGCGTATTCCCACCGAGCTGAGACGAAGCCCTATTTATTTTTTAGTTTCAATGGCTGGCAAGTGCAGAGGTACTAGAAAGAGGAAACCAGAAAAGTCACCCAGAATGCTGTTCCCCAGCGCTCAGCAGGACTTCGTCAACAGCCTAACGCAGACCCTGGAAGAGGCTGATGAATTTAGCGGGCTTTGCAGCTCCTGGCATCTTACAAGAGGAAAGCGCAGGCTTGTACATCGCGCATTGAACTGTCCTCACATAGTCACTTGCCATTCGAAGCCATCAGGAGCACGATCAAGCCTTGCACGCACGGAAGCCTTCTATCATGTGCAGCCACCCAGCAGGAGACACACACCGCGCTACCGATTAACCTGCTGCCAGTTATCTCTGGGTCACAAGCCTTCATGGAGCTGTGGTGCTGTCCTCGTCCATGCACAGCACCCAGCCCTCCTCCCGCGCACCCCTCCTGGCTGCTGCATCTTGCCCGCTGCCTTCTCCTGCAGAGAAGCCACCACCTTCTTTCTGTCAGGTTCACCTTCTGTTCCTCCCTTTTCCCAGCCTCTGCATTTCCCTCTCCGGATTTTGCCCTACGTCCTGCATTCCAGCCAGGCCACGTTCTTCCCCCTCACTCCGACTCCAGCCCCATACCGCACGACAGACTGCGGAGAAACCATGAGACCCAACTACCGACAAGCCTTTTTCTCCTAGGCTATGCCACCCAGCAACAGCGTGGTGCCACATTTTCTACTCAGATTGCTCCCTTTCTGCCCCCCAAAGCTGTTCGTGAGCAGCAGTTGTCCACAGTCACCTTTCACAGAGGGAAGGAAGCAGCAGCTACCAGCTAATTCAGCTCAGGTACCACAGGAAAGCATGTGGAAAAGCACACATGGAAAACTCCCCGAAACCTTGGAAGATGAAGGGCACCAGATCCTCCCTGATGCCAGGTCACGCCAACCAGACAGCATTCTGACTACAGAGCTGGGGGTGGGGGACATCCAGTCGGTATCGCAGATTTTGCTGACCTGTCTGTTGAGCAAGACCAAGCAAAAGCACCAGAAGGATGGTCACACAGCAGCGCTAAGAAGGCCGGAAAGGACAGGAACAAACTGGTGTCCCGTTGACTTCACCTGGTTTTGCTGAACGTTCACTGGGAAGATCTAGAAAGGGAGGCTTATCCTGGTGATACTATCAAATTTGGAAGCATAGAAAATAACATAAAAGGGTGCCTTGGGGAAAGGACAAGAAAATAAAATGAATTTTGGCCAGAGGAAAAAGGACAGATAGTGCTCCAAGCAAAGATAATTCACCTCGAGCTATTCAGCACGCTGGGACCGGTTGATAAAAAGCCGTATGCACGAACACGGAGGGATACGCCTGCCTGAGCGAGCCACGAGCAACGGGAACTCCCAGACCGGGCAGGCATCTACAGCCTGAGGTGCGAGAGAGCACACAAGTGCGAACTACACAGTGTTCCAAGCGTGCAGTGCCTGCTCTGTCCAGTCAGGCTGCTCTGTTGGCACGTCTGCTTAATCAGAGGAAAGGCAGAACTGCATGGAAGACATCAAATGGCTAAGAAAGGTCCAGATTAGCTAATGTGCATCATTGACCTAAACAGTGACATCGCTAACGGGATGAGGAGGTCTCCAAAGGCTCCGAACACTCAGGAAGGGGAGGGAGTCGAGGAAGAGAATGACCCAAAGGAAGGAATTAAATCCATTACAGGAAGGTGGGGACGTAATGAGAGCAATTCGTCCCAGAGATCGGGGGAGGTTCTCGGCGATGGGTTTGCCACGGAGCAGGGGAAGCACGTCAGACAGAGAGGTCTGTGCAACAGCTGAACCACTTCTCAGGTGGTGTAGCAGAAGCCCCCTCTGCTGTGGACTTTTGAGATCAGACAGGGTAAATTGCAGAGAATACATCTCTCGGCATTCTCCTGCATTAGAAACACACCAGAAGGGCCCTGGCCAGTCCGAGTGCTTCCAGCTTCCGTGATCAGAGGAAAAAAACACCCAGAGCACAGAGGAAAAGCTACATTCAAATCCAAACAGCTAGCAAAAAAGAAAAAATAAAGAAGCAGCAAGCAAAAGGGACATTTCAACAGTCCACTAAACTACTCAGACAGCCAATCTAACCCACACATAGCAGGAAGGAAAAAAAAAAAGGTTGTTTCTTTATGACTCTCAAGTTCTCAGACGAAAGCTGTTTGTCTTGGGAGACAGGTATTCCAGTGTATTTCCACACGCTATGGAAGGAAACTGGAGGACGTGGAGGAATGGAGCAGTCCCACCCACGCTCCGTAACGCCAAGGGACCTAAGCCTGAAAAATCATCCCGTCTTTTAAGACGGAATAACGCATTCCTCACGCTGTGCAAACAGAATCCTCACGAAAGCCTTGGCCATGCTGGCTTCTGCCCAGCCAAACTCAGCTCTCTTCAAAGCTGGGGCTCGGCAGCATCCCCCCCCACACCCACGAGACCAAACTACCACCACTCGCGCTCTGTCGCTATCACTGGTCTGACTGGTGGCTATCTGCCCTGGAAAAATGTATCACATCCTAAACGTTCCACACTGACATAAGAAACGCAAACTTCTACAAAAAAAAAAACCCACAAAAAACAAACAACCCAATACCCCACAACCTTCTAAAGCTGGATTCTGTAGAAAAAGCAGAAAAATGTGCAGGATCCGCACTTTTTCCAGCGGGCCCCACATTTCCTGCAGTGCTGCTCCGGCAGCGTTATTTCCCGTACCAACAGCCCGCGGGTCTCTCCAGGTTAAACTCTCACCCTCAGCCTCGCCGAGAGGCTCCGATGTCTCCATCCCAACTGGGACAGGACCCCGACTACAAAGACACCTTGACTTCTCCATCACAACTGTGACAGTACCCCAACCGCGGAGATGCCCCGACTTCTCCATCCCCACCAGGACAGGACCCCAACCGTGAAGACGCCCCGACTTCTCCATCCCGACTGGGTCAGGACCCCAACCGTGAAGACGCCCCAACTTCTCCATCCCAACCAGGACAGGACCCCAACCGTGAAGACGCCCCGACTTCTCCATCCCGATTGGGACAGGATCCCAACCGTGAAGACGCCCCGACTTCTCCATCCTGACCGAGACAGGACCCTGACCGCAAAGACACCCCAACTTCTCCATCCTGACTGCAACAGGACCCTGACCGCAAAGACACCCTGACCAGGGCAGGACCCCGACTACGAAGATGCCCTGACTTCTCCATCCCAACAATGACAGAACCCCAACTGCGAAGAGACCCCAAATTCTCCACCCCGACCGGGACAGGACCCCAAACAAAAAGACACCCTGACTTATCCACCCCAACCGCAACAGGACCCCAACTACGAAGCCACCCCGACTTCTCTATCCTGACCAGGACAGGACACTGACCGTGAAGACACCCCAACTTCTCCATCCCACCTAGTACAGGACCCCAACCACGAAGACACCCCCACTTCTCCATCCCAACCAGGAGAGGACCCCAACTACGAAGACACCCCGACTTCTCCACCCCGACCAGGACAGGACCCCGACCGCCGCCGCCCCGCGCAGCCCCCCGCCCGCCCGCCCTCCGGCCCCCGGCAGCGCGCAGGGCCCGCTCCGTTCCAGCCTAAGGCACAGTTCGGGTTTCTCCCGCCTGCCCCGGCCGCCGGCAACCGCCCACCGAGCGCTGGTGCCCGAGGGCTGCCGGCGGCCCCGGTCCCTCCTCGCTCCGTCTCCCCGGCCGAGCCGCGGGGCTTTCGCCAGGCGCTAATGGGAAACCGAGCGAACCCAGCGGCAGCCTGAGGGGAAGCTCAGCCCGGCTCCTCCCGAGGCACCGCGGGGTGCGGGTCCCGGCCGCCTCCCCCCTCCCGGCTCCCGGCCCTACCCCCGCCTCACGCTGGGTCCCGCCGCCGCCATGCCCGGAGCCGGAGGAGCCGCGGCCCCGCCTGAAGGACGCGCTCCCGCCGAGGGGAGGGGGGGCACCACGTGATCCCGGCGCCGCCAGCTGGGGGGGGGGCGCATCACGTGATCCCGGCGCCGCCGGTGAGGGCCCAGTAAAGGCATCGTCCCTCCCTGGCACGGAGCTCTGTGGGAAGCCCGGGGTGTAAAAGCAGCTGGGGTGCATTAGGAGGAGTGTGGGCAGCAGGGCGAGGGAGGTTCTCCTCCCCCTCTGCTCTGCCCCAGTGAGGCCCCATCTGCAGTGCTGTGTCCAGTGCTGGGCTCCCCAGTTCCAGAAAGATGAGGAGCTACAGGAGAGAGTCCAGCGGAGGGCTACGAGGATGAGGAGGGGACTGGAGCATCTCTCCTACGAGGAGAAGCTGAGGGAGCTGGGCTTGTTCAGCCTGGAGAAGAGAAGGCTGAGAGGGGACCTTCAAAATGCCTCTAAATATCTGCAGGGTGGGGGTCAGGAGGACGGGGCCAGACTCTTTCCAGTGGTGCCCAGCGACAGGACAAGGGGCAGCGGGCACAAACTGAAGCAGAGGAAGCTCCAGCTGAAGGTGAGGAAGAACTTCTTCCCTCTGAGGGTGACGGAGCCCTGGCCCAGGCTGCCCAGAGGGGCTGTGGAGTCTCCTTCTCT
The DNA here is from genome assembly GCF_030867145.1 of Opisthocomus hoazin. Classification (NCBI taxonomy): domain Eukaryota; kingdom Metazoa; phylum Chordata; class Aves; order Opisthocomiformes; family Opisthocomidae; genus Opisthocomus; species Opisthocomus hoazin. The sequence goes on along the minus strand of NC_134420.1, from coordinate 2,732,295 downwards.
GGAGATCTTCAAGCCCTGCCTGGACGCGGTGCTGTGCAGCCTGCTCTGGGTGACCCTGCTTTGGCAGGGGGTTGGGCTGGGTGACCCCAAAGGTCCCTTCCAACCCCGAACATTCTGTGATTCTGTGACTGGACCAGGATTTTTAAACTTGGCATTCAGGGAAAGCACTGGGCTTTCCATACCCTTACACAAACGAGACGAGTTGGTCTTGTTGTTACTGAGCTTTGGACTTTGGATGGTGTGGCTCCGGATTTTAGCTAGCTCATCCCTCTGCTCGCTGTCTCCAGGCAGCTGTCCCAGCAGATGGGAGCAGTCGCATGATCACGCTGATTCGCATCCTCTCTGCTAAGCAGTGGAAACACACCAGGCTAGGTCCACCCAGTTCTCTCCCTGCTGCACTTGGAGGAGCCCCTCTGCCCAGGGCACGCTCATCCCAAAAGCTTTCTCCTCGTTTGCTCGGCTTTGCTAGCACAGAGGGGCAAAAAGGGCCAGCCCCGGGTGATTCCTGGGGCGTTTGGAAACGACCGACCCGCACCACAGCCTGAAACTGAGAGGAGCTGCGGTTCCAGGAACGCTCACTGGGGCATCACCCACAGGCGGAGAGACAACAGCCGCTGACAGCACCGTGGGGTTCCCACCTCGCCAGAAAGAGCTCCAGGGAACGCACAGCCTGTTGTCCCTGTCCCTATCCCAGTCTGCCTGCTGGGAACAGAAAGGGCAACACGCTCCTGCCGTCGGCAGATCCCACGACCACCTCTGGCCTGGCAGCACTGCAATTTTTGGAGACAGTGCCTTCAAAAACTGCCCCTGCCCTTGCGGGCCACCCTCAGAGCATGCTTTCCACATCAGTCCTTCCCCCGCGTTCCCCATCACACCTCACCTTGCCATCGCCCAGGGCATTCCTCCAGGCAGTGGTACCCGCTCCGAGCCTTCGCACACAGGGGGAGGTCCCGCCCCGGCCTCAGCTGCCCCATCCTCTGCCTCGCAGCCAGGCACAGCGCCAAAGGCAGCGGAGTTCGACGTGGTGATCCTTGTATCCATCGCAGAGCGCCGCTGCGGAGACTGCGCGGGGAGCAATTCCCTGTCCCAGCTTCTCCCGGGTGTCCATGTCATCTGCAGCCCTGCCCTGCCTCACAGCCAGGCTCCGCGGTGACAACAGAGGCCGACTCCATGCTCTAAAGTCTCGGAGCAAAGTGTCCGAGACGTTTGTGTGGACGGCCGTAACCTTTGCTATCTTCAGGGAACTTTTGGGAGGAGGGGAAAGATCTTCAGCTTTGCAAGGCAGCACCAGAAGTAATTAGTCTATGTAATTATTAACTCCCAAGGCCTGGCTGGCAGGGACGGAGGGTCCTCAGATTAGAAAGGTAGAACTTCCAGGATCCAACAAAGGCAGGAAGACTGAGCACTGATAATGCAGGCAGGAAGCATGAAGAGGGGCTGTGCTGGAGATGCTGAATCCCAGCCACTTGCAAAAACAACTGGTTGGAAGGTGAGAGTGGCACATGCTCCCCTGCGCTCCCAAGCCCAAAGGACAGGCAGAGCTACTGAGGAAGCCCGGACAGACCCCGAGATTTCTCCGTAACCAGGTGGATGGCCTGGCCCAGCGGAGCAGAACTCCACACACATCGGTGCCAAGCTGAGGGTTATCATGGAAGCCGCCTCGAGGCAGGAAAAGCTGCTGCCTTCTCCATGCCCTCTGCACAAGGCTGGCTCTGCCCCAGGCCGTGTTGTGGAGGGTCCCAATGTGTCCATCCCAGCAGCTGGTGAGACGCAGACCCAGCTCCCACCTCTGGTTTGAAGAGACAACAAACCACCAGGAAACATTGCAGTTTGGGTGCAGTTGGAAGCTCTAACCCGGCACCTTCGTCTCACGCCACGGAAGTACCCTGCTCTCTCCCACGTTGTTTTCCATTTACACTTCACGGAAGCTGAATAAACCATTGCCCTCTGGGCAATGAAGTGCCGTAAAAGCCCCTTTGCCTCCCGCAAGGCTCCCAGCACGGCACATACCTGTTGTGAAGGCCCTGACATGGTACTTCCCCACTGCCACAGGCATTTTCAGTCACCCTTTCTCCCCCCCCCATTCCTTCCCCACTTCCACTGCCTTTGCTCTGTCACTTGTATCTACTCGCCCCCCGCGCTCTCACACCCCTCCTGCAGATCCAGCTTGCTGACCATCGCGATGCTTCACCTTTTCCTTCTCATCCTCCCACCTCCTCCAGGCAAAGCATCATCTTGCTGTTGCTTTCTGTGTCTTCTTGAGAGTCAGGTCCAGTCAGGTCCTTTGCTCCCTACGGCTGTTTCACAAAGGAAAGGACCCCCCCCCCCCCCCGAGTCCTTCCTCTGGGTTTCTCAGACGCGGGGATACACTGGTGGCACCCCATGGAGTCCTCTGAACCAGCTCTGCATCTCCACCCTGAACCGCTCCTCCAGCACCCTGAGCAGAGCCCTGTTGGTTCTGGAGCCCCTCCACACCGTTCCCCAGCAAGCTCCTCTCAGCCCAGGCTATGTGGAGGCAGACACCAGCGCACATGTACTGAGCAACTGGGAAACCACCAGAGCAAAGCAGAGCCTCCCATTTGGTGGGCTCTGTTTCTGGTGGTCCTGATTGCCTCCTGTAGACAGCAAGCTCTCTGCTTCCACATCATCCCGATCCTTCATATTCCCTCCCGGAGTGCCCACATCTTCCTCTGAATGGGTCGTAAATGAAGAGCAGGACTCAAAATCCCGAGTTTGCTTCAAACAAGGCGCAAGACCACCCTGCAGAGCAAAAGCAGCTCTCAGCTAGGACACCCTGCCCAGCACAGATGCTTCTCAGTCATGGGCAAGGGCTCAAGCCTCCTCTTGTCTGCTCACGGATTCAGATCTTACTACAATTAAATAAAAAAGAAAAAAAGAAAAAAACAGACCCAGACTGGGAAGGGAAGAAGGAACAGGGATTATCTTAGAGCTTGGAAAGCAGGAGTACACCCCTGACCCAGCAAACCCAGCCCAGATGTTATTGCCGTGAAAATGAGAATGAAAACAAATGGCCTAAAACTCCAGGCTTCACCCACCCACTCGCTCCCCTCCCTCTCGCCTGTCTCGGCCAGCTGCGCAGCGTGTTTGCTCAACTGGCTGGCAGGGCTTCAGCCACGGTCCTCGGGGATCCCTGGGTCTAAGATCTCCGATTTCACGGAGGGGATCTGCCTTGACCACCCAACAAAGCGCAGCCCCCGTGCCAGGGCAACGGGGTAAAAGATTGAAAAAGCATAATGCTCCGCTCCTGACTGAGAGCTAGAAGAGCAGGAGGGGCTCGCATGGGGCAGCGGCACCGCATTGCTCAGACGGATGCTGCCAAGAGCAGTGGCACTGGGGCACGGCGCAGAGATCCACCAGAAACACCGCTGTTCCTGCCGGCTCTCAGCTGCAGGCAGCGCACAGGGAGCGACCTCACGCTCAGCAGCATCCTTTGAGGGAAGGGTTCAGCCTGAACCCAAGGGATGAGACACCAGATGGAAAAGGAAGAAGAGCAGCTGGGAAATTCGGAGAAAGGACCGTCCCTCAGCTTTCTAGGAAGGTCTTCCTTTCTGCTGGCTGATTTATCCACCCAGAAACCTCTTAGTCCTGCATCCTCCCCACAACATCTGCCAGGAGACAGCAGGCAGTCCCTAGAAGTGACCCCCAGGACCAACGCATTTGGTCCTCCCTCTGGAACCTAATCCCCACCATGGCAGCTAAGGCAAGAAGAGGGGGACGTTGCTAAGGACTCTTCCCTCCTTTTCACGTCTGTACAAACTGAACTATGCAACATCAGAGGAAGAGGGGGAGGTTTGTCACCCTCCAGGCCCCTGAAGAATAAAATGCAGAAGGTCAGACAGAGATCGGTGCTCGGATTTGCAGGGAGACACAGAGCCTGGCACTGCAACCTCAAAGCAATGGAGATGTAGTGCTCATACACTGCTGATCCCTCCTGGGCAAAGACGTATCTAGATGTGTCAGGCAGTAATGGCAAAAAAGAAGCCCAGTGAGTTACAGTCTGTCTGTGTACCGAGCTGTTTGCCCAGGATTCCCAGGCATCCCGCAGCTTGCTCCGTGCCATCCCGAACGGCTGCTTATACACACACTCACATGCCAACTCCGCCTCCCAGGAGTAGGGAGCCTACCGCTAGCAGATGGCTCTTGATTTGCCACAGAGCTGGGAAAAAAACCCCCAAATCTCTGAAAAAATCAGAGATGGAAAAAAAAGACACTTGTAAAAAGCAGCAGAGCTGGCAGGGATGGGGTTTTACCACTAGAGCAGCAGGTTACCCCTCCCTACGGCAGAGCAGCACATAGCCCTCAAAGAAAGAAATCACCACACTGAGCTTGAGTGCCACGTGGGGGTATAGGCAGCACCCTCAGTGTGCCCCCAGCTCTCAGGACCCCCCCCCAGGGTGGCACAGAATCTGTGACGAACCCTGCAACAAGTCTGGGGGTCCTCACGAAAGCACCAGTGGTCACTGCATCCCCTCCAAACGCTCATGGCCAGCTCAAACCTCGGAGTAAATGCTCTCTGTGCAAAACAGCACCTCCTCAGACACTTTCCACCGTGGGTTGTTTTTTTTTTATTACACCAGATTCCAGGGAAGAATGTCAGTTTGAGAGACACCCCTGATGCCAGCCGCCTCTGTGTCTGTCTCAGCACTGAAACCGGAGAAGGGAAAGCGATTTCGCCAAGCTTTGGGACCCACAGCATCGTTCTGAGAAAAGCACTGGTTATTCTCCAGGAGACAGCAAGCAGGGCACCGTGTCTTTCCCAGACAGCTGTAGCTAACTCAGCACAGAGAGTGGCCCTTTGGGGTTCCCAAAGCAGGGATTTGCATCCCGTCACAGTAACTCAATCTCCTTATCTGTAAAATGGAGAAAATGAGAATGATTCCAGGACTGTGAGACTGAGGATGGATGTCAGCACCTCCTTGCTCCCTCCTCTGCCTCTGTGCAAGGCAGACTTTCAGACTGGCAGACTGGCACCTTCCTCAAGGCCTGAGGCCACAGGGGACGTGAAAAGAGACCCAAGCAGCGCTGCCATGCCAGTAGCCCCCCCCCCAGTTACTGATTTTCATATTAAATTCCACAAATATTTCATGCAGTCCTACCAGCAGCTCCGAACCACAGGAGCTGCTGGCTGAGCTGCTCTCAGAGGAGGGCAGCAGAGTCCCCCAGATGCCAGAACATCCCTCCACAAAGAGGAGGTTCTCCTGATTCATGTTAGTCCCCAGGGGCACCTGAACAGCTCCAGCAAACGTCTCACCCGCATCATTTTTGTCCCCCTGCCACGTATGGGGATGAGGGCTCAGGCACTGAGACCGTCATGAACTCGCTAATTCCTTCTCTCTGGTTACATCCCCAAAGCAGAGGACTAAACCATGGAGCAGGGCCTTTGCATGGACCACCTCGCCTTCAGAGAGGGTCCATCCCTGTGCTCTCCCAGCTCGTATGCCCATTCACAGAGCTCTTTGGTATTTCAAGACGTTGTCATGATCCTGAATCGCTTGGGGACCCCGCCCCAGCCCTGTGATCCTGGCCATAAAAAGGCCTTTTGGGAGAAGCTGCAACCTAGGAACAAAGTTTCAGGGACCTCGTAGCAAGCCCAGCCCCGTAACAGAGCAGACGACACAGTCAGTACACCTCTGAGGGACAAGACTGTCCCGGAGCCTCACCAAAACCTGGGCACCCTGGCTCCTGACAGATCCCAGGAAGATGCCACTCACGCAGGGGTAGCCACACCAGGGTCTGAAACATCACCCCTGCCTCACTGCTCGCCCAGGGCAAGGCTTTGGAAAGGGAGGACAGCTGGGGTGCCTTGGTCCTGGTGGACACATCTCTCTCCCACTGCGGTGGCCGGGGCTGCTCATGACAGAAGGCGTGCTCCTTCAGTCAGTATGATGAGTTTGCTGTGGTTGGGCCACTGAGGCAACCCCGCACTCGCTAGCCTCTGGCCGCTGACAAGAGCCCTTATCTAGTTCCACACCTTGACCGGAGAATCTCCCAGCCGCCCTCCACGTGCCCCTGCTTCTCTCGCCAGGGCCGTATCTCACGCTGCAGAAGCATCGTGCTGCCTTTTCTCTTCTGCATTGCCCTCCCTCCTACCCAGAGCAAGGCATCCCTGGCAGCGGGGCTCCGGGGAGCTGCAGCACACCCAGAGATGCAGAGTGTTCGTGCGGGAGGAACTCTGGAAAGGCCAAGTGCTCTGGGTCCATCCCTTCCCCCTGCAACTATGCACGTTCTCCCAACGCGTAGTGTGGCAGCCTCCCAATCGCATGGCCAGATGTTGTAACTTGCTCCCACCAGATGTGTGCCCACATCTGCTATCACGCGATCCGATACAGAGCAGCTTCTACCCAGAGACTAGCCAAAGTCAGGAGATCTCCGTGCTTTTGGTGCCAGGTAGAAGAAGCAAGGATTGGTCCCCCCCATTTTTGTCGAAGAGGAATCAGGACCAGAGGTAATCCAACATACTACAGCCCACACCAGGATTAAAACTTCAGATGCTGGCACCGAGTCCCATGCTTTAAACGATCACCTCCCCGCCGTTGGCAGCAATTCCCAGGACTGCACCAGAAACCCCACACCAGAGAGATGCCAGGCAGCACCTGCTTCAGAGAAGACTTCCCCTTCCCTAGGCTCAGCCACGCAGAAGGGAGAAACCTACAGTCTGGACAAATCAATCCCCGTTGCTGATGCTGAACAAGTGTCAAAGACACAAGCACATAGACCAGCCCAAGAGAAAGTAAGTTCTTACAAGAACTAGCTCTTCTTTTCATTTCGCTGGAGACTTTGCTGCCTCCTTGCTGAACAAAGCAGTCAAAAACCACACGTGGCAACCCCACAGAGCCTCACCGTGGAGCCTGGGTCTCCAGCTGCTCTTAGCTGCAGGGGTCAGACCCACAGTCCCCCTCCACAGTGGCCCACGGCTGGCTAAATGATGGAGACCAGGAGGGTCAGAGCACACATACAAATTCGGGCCCAGGCTTGGGGGCCATGGCTTGGCTGAAGGCTCAGAGCAGCTCCTTGTCTCCAGGACACCGAATGCTGTAGCAGCTCGGCAAAAGCTGACTGAAGGAAATACTGGTGTCTAGGAGGAAGATGCTATGGGCATCAGAGACAGTTTCCCAAAGGAGTGAGCAGAAAGGGGATGGAAAGGCATGGAGGTCTCAGGAAGAGCTGTGGGCTATCCAAAATCCTGTGCCTAAGGGCACACGGCTGCTGCCCAGGAGCCTTCTGACAGTGAAGGGTGCATGTCACAGCAAGACTAATTTGGTAAGAAAGCATCTTGATTCAGAGCCTCTTGGAAGCGGAACGTCTTAAAGACTTGACAGGACAGATTGCAGGAGATGGTGGAAGAGAAGGATGGTCACAATTTTGAGGGACAGCTTGGGAGCACAGAAGGGTCTGAGGACCCTGGAGAGACCGAGGCAAGGGGTACTCTGGCTTGGTGGAGCCTTGAGGACAAAGGCATGGAGCTGTGTTTCCCAGGGCGGCATGCAAGAAAGAGCAGTGACAGCCCCCAAGAGCTGCTGCAGAAGCAAGTGGAAAAGAGAGCGAACGCACGGAACGAGTCTTGGGGGGCCAGTGACAGAGTGGAAGTCCCCAGCATCCAAACCGCAGCTGGAAGAGATGGCAAAACGCATCCAGGGACGGCAGAGACAGCGAGGAGTTGGAGAGAAACATCCTCCGAGAGCTTGCAGAGCATGGGCCGGGTGTTTCACCCACCCAAGGAGACAGGAGCTTCCCCAGGGAAGAGAGGGCTGCATAGCCCCCAAGGGTGACACATTTTATCGCCTTTGTGGAAAATTCCAGCCCTGTTTAATCTCCTGGGGCTCCTGTAAGATTGTGACACGGAGAAAGGGACCAAACAGGAAAGAATTAGAGGAAAAATGCCTCTCTCCTGGCAGCCACCATGGCTGTGCCAGGAGTTAGCAGCAGCAGCTGCGGAGCAGCCAGCCCTGCCTCCCCCTCCTCCGGCCGCCTCTATAAACGCGCAGGGCTTACTCAGAAGATTAGAAGGGAACAGGGCAAAAGACAACAGAGTCTCTTTTGTAACGGGAAAGGATTACGGCATCAAGTGACCGGCTGCAGCTCGCGAGTGGGTTTCAGGCTCCTTAGCACACCGTGCCTGTCAGGTTCAATCCCCCCCATGAGCCAAGGGGCACGAGGAGGCGGGCCGTGGCACCGGCCACAAAGGACCCAGCGAGGACACGTGCAGGACCAAACCTCCACAGCCTCCAGTGCAGCTCGGCAGCCCATGACTGTAAGTATCGAGTCCTCCCAAGAGCAGATAGATTCCTTCAAAGATCTCCCTCCCCGCCTATCCGTGACCTGCTCTCGCTCCGTCTGTCCGCTCCACCTGCTTGTTCTCCGTCTTTGCAATAGCCGCTCGTGTCTGTTCGCTGTCTCACGTGGTGGGTAACGCACCCGGCGCCGGCTTGCTGTTGCGGGATGGTGGTTGCTGTGGGCTCCCGCAGTCTGGTCGGTGTTGGTTGACCTCCAGGCGCGATGGTTCATCTGGATGGATCAGGCAGCGGCTCCCCGGGGAGCGGGCTGCGCGCCCACCATGCAGGGCATGGCTCTTTCTCCCTGTACCGATGCCGGTGTGCCGCGGTGAGTCGCCTCCCACCACGTACCTCAACCCCCAAACACGCTGAGTGCCACGCCGGGGCAGTCCCGCACAGGCGGGCAGGGAAGTGCTTTAATGATTCAGGGCTGGAGCAAAAACCACTGGGAAAAGCCCCATATCCCGTGCCGGAGCAGAACTGTATAGAGATGGGTGACATCTATTATTTACATGGACAAGAGCTGAAGTTTTCCATGTTTGGTAAAAAGTGAATCTGTATTTGAATTACGCAATGAAGAGTCTCCCTGAGCGCTTTCAAGACCCAAAGCATAGAGCAAGCAGCCAGCTTTCTGGAAGTGCCCCCAACAAATTTATGGGTGTTTGCCTACATTTTTCACCCGCACAGCCCATGTGCGTGCAGTCTCTAGGGCAGTTATAAACCAGTCTTCTAAGTTCTGTGCACTGGCCAGAAATACATATGGAAATAGTATGAACTCACCAGGCTTTAGTGAAAAGTGCACTTGTGGGAGCCCTTTGCAGGGCAGGTGCCAGCTCTGCTCCTCCAATATAACCTGTGAGAGGTGATCTGGGGAGGGTTATGACAAGGAAACCAAAGGAGGAGCAACACCGAAAAGCCAAAGCCAGGACAAAGATGCTGTTTGGTTGCAGTAGCCAACAAAACAGAGTTTACTGGTTTTCTTCACAGCACCAGCTCACTGGGACCTGAGTTGCCCCGTCTAAGCGTAGGTCTTTCACCGAGATGCTTAAATGAGGAACATGGACACCAACTGACCTGCCTTCAGCTGCTGCTACAGAGCAGTAAGGTCTGAATCATCCATTGAAGTGCTGCTTCATCTCCATCATTCAGGGAACAGCCCAAGGCCCCATAACTATTAACAGTATTGCCTCTGTTAAACAGCAGTGGCTGTGTAACCTCCTGGTAACGTGTTAATATTTAGAAATGCCAATAGTTTTACGTTAGATAATTATTTATAAACCAAGGGATCACTCACCCATCTCCCTGGCATGGACTACACTAGTCTGTTTTTTTCTTTTTTTTTTACAAATTCAGGTTTATATGAAGGTGACTCTGATTATTAATTGATTATAAAGAATTATTTACCCAAGGTTAGACTAGAAGAAGCACAACGGGGATGCTGCATAATTGGGAAGCATTTCCCGAGCCTGAATGCCTTTTTTCATCCAGCGTGATTTATTGTGCAATGCATGGTTGAAGGAGAGGGGAGGTGGAGTTGCTGGAATTTGTTCTCTGTGAGCCTGGCCAAACTCCATCCCTCAGCTCTCGAACAGGGAGGGCTGTTCTGCCTGTGGGACCAGGACCAGCACAGTCCAGATACGGCCCTCAGCCCAAATTTAAAGACAGCTTTACTTGTTGGGCAAGTGCTACAATAACTGTCCAGTCTCCAGGGCTACCTTCATCTGGATCAGTACCAAGAAATCTCTCCTTTCTGGGGTTTTGCTTTCCTTTGGGTTTTTCTTTTTTGCGATCAGTATTCCAGCAAGACACTTCCCAACAAGCAGATGTACAGAAACAACATATTTGAAGCAAATACTGGAAAAAAAGAAAAGGGGGGGGGCAGGCAACTTTGGAGTTTGTGACCCTGAGAATTAATCTGGAGCAATTTTTGTGGGAAGGAGTGGCATGTGGGCTCTGTCCACTCCGACCAACCAGCCGCACTTGAATGCTGACAATCACACACTGGAAATCAAGGGCTCCACCAGAGAGGATGTTCTCTATCATTGTAACCAGCTCACACGCAGCTCAAAGACAGGAGGAAGATGGCAAGCTTATCAAATTAATGGCCTACCATAAATCTCCTCCTGGTTCTCTATCTCACGGACTTCATCTTACGTGTCTTTTGATCTCAACTCATCGTTTCTTTCTCTCTTCCTTCCACCTTGCTTGCTGGGACACTAGCGGAATCCCTGCCTCCTCCCTCTGTGCAAGCTTGCTGGCAGCTTCAACATCGGCTCTTTCAGTGTCTCCACTAGGATCCGGGATGACAGTGACATACACCAACCGCGTGGCTGACGCCCGCCTAGGCACCTTCTCACAGCTCCTGCTCCAATGGAAGGGAAGTATCTACAAACTCCTCTACTCCGAGTTCCTTATTTTCATCTCTCTCTACTTCACCATCAGTCTTGTCTACAGGTAAGCATCCTTACACCCCGATGCTAACACAGCCCCTCACTCTCAGCCCATCCTGGAGCAGGAGAACTGAGCAACACAGGATTGGGACAGTGGTCCTGGTGAAGGGAAGCTGGCAGCAGGGAAGGAAAAGTCCTTCCTCACTGCTCCAGTATGGCTTAGCAGCTGGCAAATCTCCTTTTTCTGTCCTGGGAAGTAACACAGTTTCTCTCCCCTGGGATGAAGAGTTGCATTTGATGATTACCTACACAAGAATAATGTGTAGATCAGTGGAGACCAAGGCTGAAGTAGCACTGGAGATGTCCCACAGTGGGGAGCTTTGGGAGAGAGCTTCCCATATTACACAACAGGCAATACCTTGGGTACATTTCTGAGAGCAGACATCAGCTCTGGGACCACAGATCTTTGATAAGGCAGCTGTACTCTAGGGCTGGTCTGGTTTTGGTGAGGAAGGAACCCTAGCTGGTTCCTTCACAGATGCAGCACGGAGGTAGGAAAGCAGCTCGAAGAAAGAGGCAGAGCTTGGACTGACATTTTGCAGGATATGAACTGTGGTGCACAGCCAAGCTCTGTGACAAACCCTCGATACCACACAGCACTCTCCCGAGTGAGAAAAACAGGGGTGGTCCCCAACACCAGACTTCATCGCTTACCGCACAGTCACTGTCAGAGACCACTTCTGGCTCCTTTGGACTGGTCAGCAGGGTATTTTGGGGAGGTGGGCTGATGTCCCAGGCTCACGACGGCTGTTCGCAGTCCCAGACTCACAGCGTGGCAGTGTCGTGACTACCCGTCCTTGCCTTCCCTTGCCACACTCCCATCCCAGCAGGCCCAACAAGGCACAGACTCTTCTTTGAGGCTGATCCCTCTGTTTCTTCCTTTTAGGCTGATCCTGAGTGAGAGCCAAAGGCTGATGTTTGAGAAGCTGGCGCTCTACTGCAACAGCTATGCGGAGCTGATCCCTGTGTCCTTTGTGCTGGGTAAGGAGCTCTGACTGGGGACACGCAGGGAGGGGAAAGGGACAGCATTTCTTCCCCCTGGTTTGATATAGCTCTGCAGGCAGGCAAGATTCCCTGAGCAGATCCCTCCCTCTGCCTTTATAAAACTCCTCAGGCAGAATACATCACTCTGCGTTGCAGCTGTGAGGCATGCCCCCAGCACACAGCACGCGCTGGCCAGATGTATGAGAGCGCTCTGGGTTCTGCCAAGAGGGCAGGCACCAAGCAGCACCAAATAAACCGTGAAACTCTAACCTCAGCACGGAGATCTGAACTGCCCTGCAGGCATGCCTGCACCCACCCCCATACGAGCAGTACCAGGCTTCCTACACGTGAGCAACAACATCTCCCACTCCTTTAGGACGGCTAATTTGCTCAGCTCACCTCTAGGTTTCTACGTGGCTCTGGTGGTGTCCCGCTGGTGGGCTCAGTACGAGAGCATTCCGTGGCCTGACCGCATCATGAACTTGGTCTCCTGCAACGTGGATGGGGAGGACGAGTACGGGCGGCTCCTGCGTCGCACCCTCATGCGCTACAGCAACCTGTGCAGCGTGCTGATCTTGCGCTCAGTCAGCACCGCTGTCTACAAGCGCTTCCCCAGCATGGAGCACGTCGTGAGGGCAGGTCAGTACCGATACTGCCTTCTGCACAGCTCTGGCACCAAGCAGCCAGCAGCACCTTGCTGCTGGCTTTGGGGCAAAGAGCCCTGGAAACGGGCACATGACCTCCAGACTGGAGATGAGATAGCGCTGCAATGCGCTCAGCTGATGGCGGCAGCGGGTGCTAAGCACCTGCTCATGCCCTAGCTCTGCTCTTCCCAGATAATCAACTGCTTGTTTCGCTGTTGCACAGCATGCTTGTTCCTGCTAGTGGCTGGAAGGCTTGTTTAAAGGATGAAGGGTTTCCTACAAAAGGAGAGCGTCGAGATCCGGCTTGTGAGTGCAGATATGCTGCAGGTCACAGGGCAGCCCTGGCTGATCAGATTAGGGTAACTGGTGCAGCGACTTCACTGGGAGCTGCTCACCCTGCACAAAAGTCACGCAGGGGAAGAGAAGAGCTCTCTGTAGTAAATGACCCTGTGCACAGATCCATAGTGGAGCACGAGCAGACCCCTGCCAAGTGGCACGTTTAGTCCTCCCTCAGGGCAACAGTTTTCCACTGGGCAGGTGGGAACTGGAGCCTCAGACCTCCGACCTTAACCGCTGGGATCCCTGAGTCCCCTCTGCAGATGCTCCTCGAGGTACAACATCTCCCAGTCTGCCCAAAGGGAGGTGTCTGCACCTGCCCTAGTCAGCTGGGTTCCCTCTGCAATCCAGAGGGAGAAGCAGATACTTCTAGGACACACGTTATCCCATTCTCAACCAACGTCTAAGTACACCAGGCAACGGCACCCTCAGCAGTACTTTATCTCCCTGCTGGCTGTGGTCTTATCAGACATGCTGCAGCCATCCAAAGTGAAATGAGATCAAGCTTGCCTTTCACACTTCTGTAATGCAATGTTTTAACAAGAAGACTTGTCCTCCTTCTCCCAAAGGCCAAGTGCCTGAGTCTTTCCTGTGATTTTTAAGGAGAGCTAAGGTGACCACCTGAGATACAGATGTTTTCATTTCAGACCAGATCAATTCCTTTCTGCCCTCTATGGCCACCCTTCTCCCATGCACTCTTTTCCACCCAGGCCTCATGACACCAGAAGAGCACAAGAAGTTTGAGAGCTTGAATTCCCCCCACAACAAGTTTTGGATCCCGTGTGTGTGGTTCTCCAATCTGGCTGTGAAGGCAAGGAACGAGGGGAGGATCCGCGACAGTGTGCTGCTCCAAGGCATCCTGAATGTGAGTGACTGAGGCAACAGGCAACTGCTTGAGGTCCTCACCCAGTCCTCTGGGTGGAACTACAGGGATTTCCAGAGGTCAGGCAAGGAACAGGACAGTGAGCCAAGCCTGTCTCTGGGAATATTACATCAACTTTGATGGGAAATGCCCCCACTGCCACTCTCCAGCTAGTGACAGTGGCTTTTCATGGACTAATGACACGGTAGCAATGTCACATGTATTAAAGGCGAGGGGAATGTGACAGCTTTCTCAAATGTGGGACTGGGATGAACAATGGACTCACATCTAGGTGTGGTAATGGGAGACACACATGTAGCGGGTCCACGATCAGCCTTCTTCCAGCCTTCACACACTCGAGAGCAGCCAACGACAGTGGCCAGTGGAGGTCTCTAGGATACAGAAGGAAAGCCACGAGGAAGCACATATGTGGAAAATACCAGGAAAGGTCAAAAGCATCCACAACAACCAAGTTCCCTATAGAAAACCTCACTATTTAAAACTGTTAAGATAGTCCTGGGAAGCAGGCCATGCTCCACAGGCAAGGCCTGGCAAGGATCCCTGCCCAGCTGCAGAGAATAAAGGTCCAGAGCAGCTCATCCTTCCTGGTATTCATGTGCAGAGAAAGTCACATTGTTCCTGTTGTCTGGAGTGAGATTCATCAGCCCAGAGAGAGAGATCTCCCTCTGGGCTATTTATTGAGACTCACCATATAGTCAGGAGAGGGAAATAGATGCTCCCGAGACATTCTTTGCCTAACGTGTCGGCTGCTCATTTTGCAAGAAGAAACACTCTGCTACGAAGTGAGCTAGAAAGGGATCACGGGCTCAGATGGAGACACCCAGGCAGCAAGGAGTTCCTCCAGGGCAAGCACAAGGCCTTGCTGGTGCTCTGGTGGGGCAAGGCTGGGCACCAAGGGAGCAAGAGCCCTGGCTGAGCCCCCCCTTCCAGAGGAGATGCGAGCGGGAGGGAAGGACCTGGAGCAATGAAGGGCGATGGGGCTGGAGAGGCTCAGTGTCCCCAGCAAGGAGACGCCAAGTCACGCTAACAGGCCGTCCCCTTTTCCCCGCTGCAGGAGCTCAACACCTTGCGCAGCCAGTGCGGGCGACTCTACGGGTACGACTGGATCAGCATCCCCCTGGTCTACACTCAGGTGAGGAGGGATCCCCGACACCCACCGCTCCGCTGCCCCGTGCTTCAAGGGGCACCCCCGTTTACACCCACACCTGACCCCCGCTGATGGCAAGACACACTCGGACCCCTCATCCATCCCTACACACGTTGGCTCGCACACACAGCTCAGCAGCACGCGCCCAGCCCAGCCTGATTTCCCTCACTCAGGCACCTCTGCAGAATCACCCACCGCCCAGGGGTAACTCACCACGATGAGTGCCACGCAGGCACACGGAGAACATGGATCCAGGTGGACACACTCCCTGCACCGCCTCCCCGAAGCGGTTTCTTCCTCCTCAGCAGAGCTGAGATCCGTCCGCCAGCAAAGCCGTGCTCCAGCAGGCAGGGCAGCTCTGACGGAGGTGTGCCACGTGTGTGAGAGCGCGCTGTGTGCGTGTGCTCAGCTGTTTAACAGCTCTCTTGATGCACACAGCTGTGGCTGCCCCCTCCCTGGAAGTGTTCAAGGCCAGGCTGGATGAAGCTCTGAGCAGCCTGGGCTGGTGGAAGATGTCCCTGCTCATGGCAGGGGGGTTGGAACCAGATGATCTTTAAGGTCCCTTCCAACCCAAACCATTCTATGATTCTAAACCCAGGCGCTGACTCCGTTGTCTCACCCGACACAGCTGCTCAGATAACACCAAGGCACTCCACCATGAAACGGGAACTGCTTCCATTCACGCAGAGCTGAAGATTAATGGGCAACACGTCAGGAAACTACGTTCCTGCCCAGACTGGTGTCCTGCACCCCGGGAGCAAAAGCAGTATCGTAGCATGGCTTTGCCTGCTCTGCAGCACACAACCCATTTTTTTTATAGGTGCCCATCCACAATGCTGCAGACACTCTCTATCCTGCCCATCACAAAACAGCCCTGCGCTGTTCACTGCAAGGAACTGCACGGCTAGCTCGAGGGTCTTGTGACGCCGGGTGTTTGTTTTGAACCCTCTTGTCTGTTGCGTCAAGAAACCACGCAAGAGCCTCAGCTGCTTTTAATTTGAAAAGGGGAAGTTCCCCGTCCCGTGATTACAGAGAAAAGCACAAAGCTCACTGCAGCCCAAAATCTGGGCAAGCAAGCAGGCAAATATAAAAAAAGGAAGGAGCTAGTTCAGAGCTGGCAGCACGGCCAGGGTTCCCCTCCCAGCCTTGGAAGCGGCCTGCCAGCACGGACTGAGCCAGAAGGAGCTCGAGACAGTTTCCAGGAAAGGCAAGGACGAGAATGAAGCGAGCTCCCAGCACCCCTTACTTCAGCAGCAGAACAACCACGCAGCCACGTGTCAGTTGTTTAAGCTCTTGCCGTCCGGGATGTCACGTGCTTTCTTCTGCCGCTATCTTTCTGTGACGCCTACACCGGTGTCATTGCAGGGACAGCGTGGAGTGACCCACAGCGTATGTAACAGCTGAAGGGCAAGGGGTATGTACAAAGCTTTCTGCAGGGGAAATGCATCTTCCCGCAAAAAGCAGAGAAGTCTGTCGCAACTGAATCCAAGGCTTTCAAAAGGCTACAGAGGCAGCAGCTCTGCGGCAGCTTACCGCTGTTTGGAGACGGAGGGGGGGGTGGAACTGAAGAGAGATGCTGGGAAAGCAAGCTGGGAACTCGAGATCCTCTGATGGGTCCTCTGGCATCTTTCCCAGGTGGTGACCGTGGCTGTTTACAGCTTCTTCCTGGCCTGCCTGATCGGGCGGCAGTTCCTGGATCCAGAAAAAGCTTATCCTGGCCATGAACTAGATCTCTTCGTGCCTGTCTTTACATTCCTGCAGTTCTTCTTCTACGCTGGCTGGTTAAAGGTAAGTCCAAGAAAACACGTCTGGAGCTGGAATCTGACCCAGCCAAGGGTTTTCCCTGTGTGTGCTCACCAGGAACCCCGCTGTGTTCTTTGGCCTACGGGCAACATGCCGGGTGCTGGCAGACAAAAGGGGAACCAGCAGGGACTGAGGGCATCGCCAAGACCTGCTGAGCTTCTGAGCATCTCACCCTGGAGATCAGCTCCACCCTTCCCAAGCTTTGGTCCTGACTAGTTTGGGGAAAAAGAGAGGCAGTGGGCTACGCTTCACCGTCAGTGGTGGTCTGCAGCTGCAGGAGGGCTATGCGAGCGCAGGGCAGTTATCCGTGTGTAGCAGTGACTCCCAGGCACTCACTTTTAACCCACTCCTTTGTGGGAGGAACAGCATTGCTCCAAGTTCAGGGGAGATCACACTTGACTCTGCCCCACAGGCCTTCTCCCTGCAGGGAAGGGGACACGTATGACCACGATGACCCTTGCTGTGTGCTCTCCACACGCAGGTGGCCGAGCAACTCATCAACCCTTTTGGGGAGGATGACGATGACTTTGAAACCAACTGGCTCATCGACAGGAACCTGCAGGTAAGGCGAGCTACTGAGGAGCTACTGGAGAGTCCAGCAGAGGGCTACGAGGATGAGGAGGGGACTGGAGCATCTCTCCTAGGAGGAAAGGCTGAGGGAGCTGGGCTTGTTCAGCCTGGAGAAGAGAAGGCTGAGAGGGGACCTTCGAAATGCCTCTAAATATCTGCAGGGTGGGGGTCAGGAGGACAGAGCCAGACTCTTCAGTGGTGCCCAGCAACAGGACAAGGGGCAATGGGCACAAACTGAAGCAGAGGAAGCTCCAGCTGAACACGAGGAAGAACTTCTCCACTCTGAGGGCAACATACCCCTGGCCCAGGCTGCCCAGAGGGGCTGTGGAGTCTCCTTCTCTGGAGATATTCAAGCCCCACCTGGACACAGTCCCGTGCAGCCTGCTCTGGGTGACCCTGCTTCAGCAGGGGGTTGGGCTGGGTGACCCACAGAGGTCCCTTCCAGCCCCAAGCATTCTGTGATTCGGTGATTCTGTGAAGGTGAGATCCTCCCGATGAGCCTGACCCACAGAGGAACCTTGAGGCAGGACTGCACCCGGAGGTTTAGCAAGCCCTCTCAGTGCAGTCACGAAGCTCTCCTGCAACCCCGCTGCCGCCCACCTGCCCTGCCTGCAACGGGGAGAAGCAGCCCCTGTTTCCCTTGTGCTTTCCTGAGGTTTTGGTGGCTGCGTGTTCGGAAGGAGCCTAGGATCTCCAGAGGGAGATGGCTAGGAGAGCATAAGGCCTTCCAACAAACATGAGGGTGAAGGGGGCCAGCTCCGCGCTCCCCCTCACCAGCCAAGGAGACATCCCAGGCTCCAAGAAGCATGCGGTGCAATGCCTACGCTGGGAAGACCCCCCACACCAGGGAAGACAGGGCTTCAGGCGTATCTTTGTGCAGAGACCGACTGCAGCTTTAGCCCATGCACACAGGGTAGATCCAGACAGTTTGTTTCACGCCCTTGCTACCTTTCGATGACACATCATTCCTGCTTTTCCCTAGCTTTTTCCACCCTGTGTCTGTATCTAAAACTGCCTCCTCTGCTTCCTTCCACGCAATAACTCTCCACTTTCAGCCCTTCCTAACACTGAGCCCTTCTGTCCTAGCAAGAACATTGCTTTCCTGTCTCCTTTGGCATCGCTTTCCTTCCAATTAAGCAAATCTCGCCGTGTGAAAAACCCAAGCGACAGGAAACCGCAAAGCAAACCCAGCCGCTTGCCTCGCTTCCGGGCTGCGTTGCTCTCTCCTGCCCCGCGTTCCTTTGTCCACCGATAACAGGCACACGTAACGCCGCTCGCCCCGTGTGACGTTTCGGCTGTCCCCCGCAGGTCTCCCTCATGGCAGTGGATGAGATGCATCAGGATTTACCCATTCTGGAGAAGGACCTATACTGGAACGAGCCTGATCCCCAGCCACCCTACACTGCAGCCACTGCTGAGTACAAGCGCCCGTCGTTCCTCGGCTCAACTTTTGATATCAGGTGAGCGCAACCACAGGGTATCAGAACAGTCCACATTTACACCTTGGATCAGGTCTTGTGCAGGATATTATACTTGAGAAGTAAGAGCGAGCAGTAATATCCTTCTCCATAGCCTGTGAAATCTTGCTCCAAGATACTTTTAGGCTTATTTAAAGATGGTAACCAATATCCTCCACAGAAAATTACACCTCTGACCTCTTGCCCCCCTCCCTCTACTACAAGCATCCCCATAGTGGAGGCCCTAACACCTATCTAATGGTAATACAGGGAGAGGCTTGCCACTGGCAGCAGCACTGTCTGTGCTGCCGGCCTCTCCACCAGAAACCACCTCCTTTTGTGGCTGTCTAACAGCCCGTTTTGCCTTTCCCCAGCATGCAGAAAGAAGAGATGGAGTTCCAGCCCCTGGAGCAGATTAAAGAGAACGAGGAGGCAAACCACTCCACACCGTTACTGGGACACCTGGGCCGCCTCCTCGGTGTCCAGTCACCAAGCTTCTCCAGGTCCTCTTCCCGGACGAACCTGCTGCGCAGGCGAGGAGACCCCACATCCCCTTTCTCCCACTACACATACCAAGACATGGGCAAGCCTGGAAGTCCATGCAGCATCAGTCAGCCAAGGGGAGACTCCAGCTCACAGGAGCAGTGGGACAGTGAAGATGGGAAACTAAGGGAGTTTGATGCCTTCATGTCAACCCCATTTTATGAGAGACCTGGTTTCTACAGCGCTCCCCAGACACCGATCAGCTCTATCCCCATGATCTTCCCTTCTAGACGCCAAGGCCGCAAGAAGCCTCCTGCGCTCTCCAGCATCGCCGCATGCTCAACTTCTCTTAAGGATGTCATTGTCAACTCCTCGCCTTCCAGAGCCAGCGATACGTACAAGAGCCAGAGCTCCCTTGGCTCAGGTGCAAAGGAAACATTTATTTGGCCAACAGATCGAAGCAAACGTCCCGACTCGCTGGTTTTAACAAACGAAGAAGAGAAGAGCAACTCTAACAGTAAAAGCAGAGAAGCTGCCACCACAGGAAGTCCAGGAGCTCAGTCCACAGCATCGGACAGCCCTAAATTCCCCTTCTTGGCCGAGTCCCCAGACCATGAGAAGCAGGGTACCTTCAAGAGTCTGAGGAGCTTGAAAGCTTCCCACCCACCCTGGCTATCCCTGGAGAACACAGCATCAGCCACCCCCAATTCCGAGCATTCGAGTGCCTTCCACACCCCCAGTAACAAAACCCCCGGAGGCAGCGCCTCCCTCTGCTTCTCATTCACTCCCGTAACATCTCCAGCCCTGGAGAGATCCCACACAGGGAACGTGGGCCCTGATGCTCGCAGCCTAAGCCTAGAAGACACAGCCAGCACTCCAGACCAGCACCCAGCAGAGGTTTCCAGGACCACAAGAGATACTGGAAACGGAAGCACCAATACTCCTCCTACAAAAGAGCCAAGACGAGCAGAGTCTCCATCCCCCAATGACTCTGGCATCTCCCTAGCTGAAGGCGACTACGTGGGGCTGATGGAAGTGATCATGGAGACCAGCGAAAGCACGTGTGAAGAGCAGATAGATCAGTACAGCTAGAGGAGACCCAGAGCCGCACAGTTCTGTTGAGATACCTGCCATCTTAGCGATACCGCAGCATCTCTACACCTGGCTACACTGGCGCTCACCCGAACAGAAGGGCAGCGCAGCCAAGCCACCTACTGCTGGAAAGTGCAGCTAGAGCCCAGCACTAATGAGACGCTGCTACTGGCCTCAGGCACAGCAGCAGGCACAAATTCAGTGTTGCAACCAAAACAAAGCAGACAAACCCCCCACTTCTCGTGTGGCAAAAGGCCAAGACTTGGAGCATTAAGCATTGCAGCTACCTAACAGCAGGGCAACAGCCTGGCAGGCACCAGCCTGAAGAACCTGGAGCGCAGGTGTAGCCCAAACCAGAAGAGAATCACAGAATCACAGAATAGTAGGGGTTGGAAGGGACCTCTGTGGGTCATCTAGTCCAACCCCCCCGCCGAAGCAGG
Organism: Opisthocomus hoazin; assembly: GCF_030867145.1. Taxonomy (NCBI): domain Eukaryota; kingdom Metazoa; phylum Chordata; class Aves; order Opisthocomiformes; family Opisthocomidae; genus Opisthocomus; species Opisthocomus hoazin. The sequence goes on along the minus strand of NC_134420.1, from coordinate 2,711,712 downwards.
GTAAATATAGTCAATAAGGATACCTCCCCCCTCCTCATCCCAGCAAGAATCAGAACTTGAGCTTTACATCAACATTTGTCACAAGACCCATCACAAGTCTCATGCACTACTGACAATACTCCAGGGGAAGCATGGGGCCAAAGCAAGTCACATCATTTGTGACGCAGATCCATAGGGCTTCCTGAAGTCACCTCCAGCTGGTGGTTCCCAGTACTGGAAAAGTCATGGGATAACAGCAGGGCAAGTTTCCACTAGAACAGTGTGGCTGCAGTCAACAGCATTTGCCCAGCACCCTGCTTCCTTCTGAGGCTCCACACCACACGTGCCACTGATTTCACAGTGCTCAGAGACAAAGTCATCTGGATGGTAGCAGAGACATACACCTATGAGTTTTTGCTGTCTTCCCTAAGAAAATAAAAGCAAGGCTGAAGTCCCAGACCATCCATTTCATTTCCTCATTTTAGTTTCCATGCAACAATAGAATTTAGAAAAACCACAAAAGTTCTCCTAAATCTTCAGAAACAGCTGCCAATCTCCCATATCACAGGGCACACGTGACTGATTTACCTCCCACATCCCTTCCAATGCCTTCACAACAGCTTCCCACCCCCTCTGCCTTCCAAGTACAACTGCTAGACCCAGGCAGGTGTCACCACACCCCTCCCCCCCAGCTCCCGACACAGTGTCACTGAGGCAGTTCCTGCAGCACTGCTGTTTCAGTCCAGCCCCATTACAGTCCACACCTCCAGAGTCTTGACTCACAGGGTATTTTCTCCATACAAGTGTAGCTCCATTCATCTGATAGGCATGATGCCTAGCGAGGCGCTAGCCTCCTCTCCCCCTTCAGCAGCCCCATCTAAAGCCACAAGGACCAATTCAGGAAGCCCAGATATTAAGGCCTTCCTTTCCCTGCACATTCACTACAGAAACAGCTTTGGTGGCAAAGACACTTAAAACACTTTCATCACTGATAAATTCCTGCAGTAGATCCCACTGCATTAGAAAAAACCTACTCAAGTAAAACCTGATCCTTCCAGTACATTCCTTCATCCATGCTCAAGTTAAGATGGCTGTCACAGAGACCACGGAGCACAATCCTGCAAGCACAGGCCTCTCGCTCCCAAGAGAAACAGAAAAAGCCAACTTGAACCAAGTCACTTTATTGGATGGAGGGCAATACACAAAACACAAGAGAAGAGAGGGGTGATATTTGGTACAGAGTATGAGAACTGTTTATCTAGATAGCTGAAGATGCATGCATGGCTGGACAGTAAAGTAGGAGTCCCACTGAAACCCACAGGGTGGCTTTTTGGCAAGACTTCAGCTCTCATTGTCACTGTCCCCGAGAGTGTGCTTGTCAAAGAGGTACTCTGCCATGCCGTATTTTGGTGCCCCCATCTTCCGCAGGTTGGTCACATGGTCACCCAGCTCTTTGATGGATTTCACCTGCTCATCCAGGTAGTGAGTCTCAATGAAGTCACACAACTGAAAGGGAGACAGAAGAGTTTAAATTCAGGCCCGAACACAGCTTATCCTGCTGAAGCAGCATCTGAAATCCTACCAATCCTCTCTAGGGAAAGGAGAGGATACAGAGAATGACAACTTTAAAGCTGCTGAAGATACCCAAGAGGAAGAAGTCTTTAGTTTTGTGTCAGCAATGTCAGAGCAAGACCATGGTGAGGCAGGCTCATCAGGCACACTTGCCCCAGAACCCTGCAGTACCCTGCCAGCTCAGGAAGCCTCCCCTCTTCCTCACTACAGGAAGCAACAGGAAAGGCTCTGAAGAGATTCAGAAGCCCCCACTGCACAGCACTGATTCATGACCATGAGGATTTACACCTATAGAACGGTCCAGCTGTGTTGATTTTTCTTAAAAAAAGTCCCTCTAATTTATGCAAGACACTTCCAAGAGTACTTTGATTCAGACACCTGCTGATCTCTTTCTGGTACTAAGAAGTCTCAATCCAGCCTTGCCAGTAACCTCCATCTGTGAAGAGGCCTGTGTTTTCAAGCACAGTATTCCGAAGGGTCAGTCAGGGCTTTTAACATTCAGAAGAAGCAACTGCAAAATTTTAGGCCAAAAGCCTTCCAGGCATCCATTGGTTTGAGGCTGGAGCTCTTCCCCCACGGAAACAAACCCTCTCCATAGAGCTTAATACATTTCTCCTTTTCAAGATTTCACGTGACAGCAACAGATGGGTTTGAACAGAGCAATGCGCCCACCCTTCTGTAAGGCAGGCCTCAGCCACCCTACCACACTGCAACTGCTCCTCCTGGAAAGAGATGGCAATAACCCTGCCAAGCTGCTAAGGTACAGGCTGACACCCGCACCCTTCGCTTTGGAAAGGCTGCACCATCAGTTCTCACCCTTTTTTCCACCTTTAGGAATGGCACCGACACTTAACTCACCCCCAAACCCACACAATTAGACACACACAGGCCCCCTCATTGCACAGCTACACTCTCAGCTTCAGCAGCCACTTACGTGTGGGTCATTCTTTTCAGTTGCCAACTTGTGCAGCTCTAACAGTGACTGGTTCACATTCTTCTCCAGGTGCAGAGCACACTCCATTGCAGTCAGTCCATTCTCCCAGTCATCACGGTCAGGCTTCTAGCAGGGGAAAGCACACAACCATATTTTCTGTAAGTACCTCCAGACTATCAGGGAGCAAAGTCTTTTAGATCACTCTCAAAGCCTCTTTAGACCAAGTTGAGGCATTTAGGCATCTTCAAAAGCTCGGTGCACACAGAGCACACACTGAACAGAACTGTATGCATGCTCCAAGACCCAGACCTGTCCCCATTCCCCAGGTTCCCCTCATGTTGTGTTCTCTGAGCTCTTGTCAGCAAGACAGAGCCACCATCTTCCCCCTTCCATTATAACCTAATGACTTAAACATTTGCCTGCATAAGCAGGCAACGGGCACAATCTCAGAAATGACGCAGTTCAGACACCAGTACAGGCAAGTCCAGTCTTCAGCTCAGAACTGCTGAATATAGACACTGGTGGCTACAAGTACTCAGACTTACTAGTCAGCAGGGGAATTCTCAAGCACCCACCACTTTGCTGATTTCCCCATGAAAAGTTGCCTTGCATTAAAACTGGCCCTATGACATTGTCTTCTTGAAGTCACTTTGACTAGATTACTCAGAACAGCAGACAGTAAGCAATGCTGTGAAATCTTGCAGTGAGCCACAACATGCAACTGGAAACTCTGAGATTTCCTATTCCCATGGCAAGCAAGTTAAAAGTTCTTATACAGTGTAGAGAACACTTGCCATTAACTTTAGGGTAGATGAACCAGTTGGACTGTAGTTACCCTCACCCCAAAGTAAGCCACCAAGGGCTAGACATACTCTTCTTAGATAGGAAGTACTTTTTATTAGTCATTCAGCACCAATTATCAAATTACTATGCATCTCTAGATTTCAGGCTGAGTGCCACACCGATCACAGCAATGCTGTATGCTTATCTACTGTCAGCTGCTGCTCCTTCTGGGAGAGGACCACAGGGAAACTCCTCCCCTTCCAGGCCGGAGACAGACCACAAGTCTAGCTCTGTGCTAGGCAGTACAACCCATAGCTCCACTCCTCACCTTGATGTCCTGCAAGAAGATGCGTCCGCCCCTCTGATTCTGCAGTTTCATCAGTTTCTCCGCATGCTCACGTTCTTCGTGGGACTGATGCCGGAAGTACTTGGCAAAGTTCTTCAGAGCCACATCATCCCGGTCAAAATAGTAGGACTGAAAAACAAGAACTCACATGCTCAAAAACCCAAGCCTCACTTCAGCAGCCACACAAAGCCAAGTCCGTGCTGTGACTTCAGATGTGTCTCCTATCAGCCCTACTTCAGGACAGCTGGAGTCCAAGCTAAGGCTAGCAGCAGCACTGACAACAGCAAGGCAGCGCAGCAAAACTCTTCCCTTAGAAGCAAGTTAGATTTTCCTGACTAGGATTAGTTTTTAACCTGTATCCCTACCATGAACACAAGGGACAAATAAATGGTATTTACGGTTCAGTTCTGAAGATACAAAAAAACCCACACCCCAAAGATAACTGTTCTTCTGAGCACTACTCAAATGCCTTAAGCACAGCAGACTTAAACCTTTTTCAAGGAGGAAGTCTTCCCTGCTCCCTTTGTTTGCCTGAGTTTGTTTACAGCGATCACAAATCAAGGTTCTGACCTGCAACAGCAGTTAAGCACAGCCAAGAACTTTAAGGTACTTGTGCAATAAAGGTCCCACGCTTCAGTAGGCTTATCAGGGATTAGGCTAAGTACACTTTCTACTTTTGGGAAGAAAGTCAGGATCACATTTAAAGGACAAGAGATAAACTGAACTAAAATATGTATTTAACAGCAAATACAAGATCATCTTTTCTGAAAGCCCAAAAAACTGCAACAGCCATTAGAAGCCATCATACAGCTTGTTTGTTCTTTGGGCAGAGCCATTAGTCAGGATTCAATGGCAAGCTTTGTATCAACTGCCAGTTATTTACCACACAAACTACTACAGAACTCTCTGCTCTTAAACCCGCAGCTTGGAGGTTCAAGGCAAGACACTGCTGCTTGTGTCCCACTGCCACCCACCAACACAATTACAATTAGCTTGTAGCTGAGGTTCAAACCTTCGTAGTAACACAGCAGCAAGCTGTGAAGTTTTACACCTACAGGGCACAACATACTACAGTGCCACTAGAAAGTCTAGAGTTACCCGCACATCTAAAGCGCCGAGATTGCTGCACAGAGGTCAAAGCCGCTGTTTGGACCAAAGTTACTCATCTCAGCTATAGCTAAAATGGGAGTCTCAATGCCAAGTGAGACGTGTAAGCACAGCACCAAGGGAACCACGGATTCTTACCAATTCACTCAAAAAAACAACCCACCCTATGGACGAAAAACCTCGCCTCAGACAAGCACGCCCGTGGGAAAGCTGCCAATCGCTTCGTTAGTCAACTCCTGCCATCCTGCCCAGCCCCAAGGGCACAGCCGCCTGGGAGCCGCTGAGCTACGCTGATAACCAGCCCGCCAAGGGCAACGGCCGGAGAGCGGTTACCGCCGAGATAAAGGCCTCACCTACGGGCACCGAGCGGCCTCCCCACCCCCGGGGGGCCGAGAACAGCCCGGAGGCGGCGGGGGGAGGAGGAGGAGGAGCGCGGCTGCGCCCGCAGGCACCGCCCGGCACCCCCCACCGCGCCCCCTCCCCGCAAGCCTTCATCTCTCGCCCCTTCCCTCTCCCTCCCCCACGCAGGGCCTCACGCAGAAGGGGCGAAACCCCCTCCCTCAGCCCGGCAGGGCCCGGACCTCTCTGAGGGGAAAGGCCGCAGCGGGTGGGCCCGCCTGCCCCCCTCCAGCACTCCTCCTTCCCGCAGCCCGGCAGGGCCTGGATCCCTCTGAGGGGAAAGGCCACAGGGGGTAGGCCCGCCTTTCCCTCAGCCCGGCAGGGCCCGGAGCCCTCTTGAAGAGAGAGGCCGCAGCGGGTGGGCGCGCCTGCCCTCCCCCCCCCCCAGCACTCCGCTTCCCTCAGCCCGGCAGGGCCCAGACCCCTCTGAGGGGAAACGCCTTAGCGGGTAGGCCCACCTTTCCCTCAGCCCAGAGCACTCTGAGGGAAAAGGCCGCAGAGGGTGGGCCCGCCTGCCCCCCCAGCCCCGCCGGCCTCCCGTTACCCCCACACGGGACGGGCCCATGAGCAGATCCCCCCCCCGCCCGCTCACCATGCTGAGGTACACGTAGGAGGCGTAGAGCTCCAGGTTGATCTGGCGGTTGATGGCGGCTTCGCAGTCCTGGTGGTAGTTCTGGCGCACCTGGGAAGGGGGGGCTGCCATGGCGCTGCCTTACGGGGCTGAGTCGGTGGGTGCGGCGGCAGTAGGGGGGGGTTAGCTGGCGGTGGTGGGGGCGGCGGGCCCGGTTCCGTCCAAGCACTGTTGACGCAGGAACCCGCTCCGCTCCGCCTCGCCGACGCGCTCTAACCACCCGTTGCCCCCCGCCCGCCGTTTTATAGCGCCCCAGCGCCGTCCCGCCCCCCTCCACGAGACGCGCCGCGCGGGAGGGGCGGGGCCACCCCCCCCTCCCCGCCCTTCTGCTGGCTCGGCGTGACTCAGCACCTCCCCCGGCAGCGCGTGCCTCGGCCCGCCCTCCCACCCGGCGGGGGCGGGGCCTCCCCCCCCGCGCGCGCGCCCCCTGCCCACAGCGGCGCCCGAGGCCTGCGCCGCGGTTACCGGTCAGGGCAGGCCTAAGGGGGGGGGGGGGGGGGGGACACACACACGGATCTCGCCCCCCGCCGCCCTCCGCAGCCTCCCACCCCCGAACCGGAGTCACGTCCTCGCGGCCGGGTTCAGCCGCCCCCCGGCCCAGCTTGGAGCGTCCGCGGCGGAGCGCGGGTCTGCGGGCCCCGCGGGGAGGAGCAGGCCTCGGCCCAGCCGCCGCCCGGACCCACCCGGACACGAACGCGTCTGTTCGCCGACGAGAAACAGCGTCGGAGCTTTTAAACCTGACCAGCGGCGTTCGAGCTGCTTAATTAACACCGCACTAAGCAGGGAGAGATTCCCGCCGGGTGGGTGGGCGGGCGGTTTTCTCCTTTCACTTCTCCTGAAACTGGTAACTGGGACTGGAAACCAGTACCAAGGCTCAGCTGGGTGTCCGTGGCAGCTGCGGGCTCTGGCTCGCCTCCCCACCCCAGTACAGCAACTGGTGACTCAGTGGCCAGGCCTGGCGAGTTCTCCTCCAGGCCCTCCTTTGGACACTGCCTCCAAAATGCCCCTAAGAAATGCAGGAGGCGATTAAATAACCCTGAAAGTCCTCGGTTCGCTGACGAGCCGACCAAACGCGGGTGAAGAAACGCGACCGGGCTCTTCCAAGCTGCTCCGCGTCGCCAACGGGCACCTGCAGTGACGGCTCTGGGCGCTGGCTGACGACCCGGGGACGGAAGCAGGCTGGATGTTGGCCCCTGTGACATCGGGCACCACACGCAGAAGGAGGCCGGTGAGAAACGAACATTTCTTGCCCTCGGATGTTCGAATTCCTCGACGGTGAGGTTTAGGGTAGGTCTCGTCCATTCAAACACAACACCAAAAAATAAAGAAGTCATTGAGAAATCAAAGGTCAGACGGAGAGCACTGAGCCTCCTGATAACAAGGTGATTAATTCAGCTGCTTTTAGTACTAATGTAGGCGTTCACTTTGTGCGGTCCTTTATTTTCAATAAACATGGGATTCCTTTACTTTGGCTCCTGATATTTTCAACAGATTATAAGCGCAGCCTTGAGGGCTGGAAACATCTGACTTACTCTGAGCAGGCTGGGCTTAACTCTCCTGAACGGGGACAAGTGCTGGGTGGAAACAAAGGAGCGGCTGGCGGGGTGGCCTGCTCCCGTCTGCTGGTGCTGAGCAGGGTGCCAGGACAAGCCAGCCTGAGGTCTCGCTCCATCAACCATCTTTGCAGGGCGCCGGGGGAACCGGGAGCTCTGGGGCAAAAGGGGGGAAAAAGAAGGAAAAAAAAGGACAAAGAAAAAGAGAAGAAGAGAAAGCAGAAAAAAGAAATGAAGAAGAAAAGAAGACAGAATGATGAAAAAGAAGAGAAAAAAACAAAAAAATAAAAGAAGAAAAATAAGAAAGGAAAAAGAAAGACAAAAGAAAAATAAGAAAAAAATTTGGGGGTTTTTTGGTGAGTTTGGTTTGGACTGGGGGGAGGTGTTTTGGTTTTTGGTTTTGTTTGGGGTTTTTTTGGGTGTTTTTCCCCACAAAAGCCCCAGCCCCACTTGCGTGGTGCCTCTGGAGGCAGCCGCAATGGCACAGACTCCGCTGCCCACCCTTGCCAGCTGCCCCCTCCACCGCACCAGGGCCTACGCCCCTCCAAGGGGACATTCCTCCCTCCCTCCCTTCCCTCCTCCGCCCTCAGCTGGGCCCCCTCCTCTCCTGGCCCCGGCAGCCCCCGCCTCTGCCCCTGTGTCCCCTCGCAGGGCCTCCAGCTGCCCCTGGGCCGGCGGAGCCGAGAGCTGCCATGGCCGGTGGGCCCAGTGGGGCGGCCCTGTGGGAGATGTGGGGCAGGAGCGGGGGCTTCAGGCTGCGGTGGTCCCGGGAGGGTGGGTAGGGGCCGGACGGGGGTCACTCACCCACGAGGGAGAGCAGCCTTGGCATGTCTGCCCTGGGTCCTCTACAGCCTGCTGTAGGTGACCCTGCTTTGGCGGGAGGGTTGGACTAGATGACCCACAGAGGTCCCTTCCAACCCCTACTGTTCTGTGATTCTGTGATTCTGTGATCCCGCAACACCAGGCTCCCCAAGATCTCAGCTTGTACTAAGCCAATGTTCACGCTGAAATTCATCAGAAATATGACGAGTCACTGAGTCCGTAAACAGATTCTTTTCCCTCTAACCAGTTCTCTCTACAAAGTTTTATTGTCCAGTTCTGGGCTCCCCAGTTCCAGAAAGATGAGGAGCTACTGGAGAGTCCAGTGGAGGGCTACGAGGATGAGGAGGGGACTGGAGCATCTCTCCTACGAGGAGAGGCTGAGGGAGCTGGGCTTGTTCAGCCTGGAGAAGAGAAGGCTGAGAGGGGACCTTAGAAATGCTTCTAAATATCTGCAGGGTGGGGGTCAGGAGGACGGGGCCAGACTCTTTTCAGTGGTGCCCAGCGACAGGACAAGGGGCAATGGGCACAAACTGAAGCCGAGGAAGCTCCAGCTGAACACAAGGAAGAACTTCTTCCCTCTGAGGGTGATGGAGCCCTGGCCCAGGCTGCCCAGGGAGGCTGTGGAGTCTCCTTCTCTGGAGATCTTCAAGCCCCGCCTGGACGCGGTGCTGTGCAGCCTGCTCTGGGTGACCCTGCTTGGGCAGGCAGTTGGGCTGGGTGACCCCAGAGGTCCCTTCCAATCCCGACCATTCTGTGATTCTGTGACCTTCCCGGTAACATGTGATTTCCCACGCATGACTGAATCGCAGTCCGTGTGAGTGTACAGGGCAGCGCAACGGTGCTTTCCGCAGCGCTCCGAACGCCCGAAGGGAACGGGCAGCCCCATGGCTTCCTTTGTCCCGCCGTTTTCTCTTGCTTCTGTCGGTTAACCATCAGAAGGAATTAAGATCTATAAGTTAACGTGGGTCAGACCTATCGCTTCAGCGGGCTGCCAGGTCCATTTCACATCTCGTGTTCCCCTCCCACACAAATGCTTATGTAAAAAAAAAAAATGTTGTAACGGCTGGGCGGACGTGCACTACTGTTTTCGTACTCTAGTATTCTCACCAGCTTGCAGGTGCCTCGAGCACACCTCGTGTTTGGCTGGGGAGGCCTGCCAAAGCTTTGGGGCTGTCCTCCTGCAGGACAGAGTCGCGCCTGACTCGACGCTCTGTGCTGGCGGTTCATTGCAGGCTACGTTTCGGGATTGCAGGAGGACTAACCTTGAACCTACAAACCACTAAACCATTTCTTTCACGTTACGTTTGCTGTCGAGGCTCTCTTTCCACCTAACCTTTTCGCCTGTGACTGATGGGAGCTGCCCAGCAGCTCATAAATTGCAAGCTATCGCCGTTTATTTTTTCTGACCTCATCCTGACTAAACCCGCATAAATCCTCAGGACATTGCTTCACGAAAAGCCTGTGCAACAGCACAGTTTGTAAGCAATTGAGCACAAAATCCCTTAATAATTGGAATATTTCCAGTTATTATTAATTGGAATATTCCAATATTCCATTATAATTTGGAATATTTGGAATATTTTGGACAGCCCCTGTGATTAAATGTCAGGAAGAACAGGGAAGTGCTACCTTCTGCTTTCTGGATCCACTGCAAGCTGCACAACCACGCGCGTTCTCTTTGCGGCAGCAGACTGATGTGGGCCAGAAGAGGGAACGCTGGGCGGTACAGCCACGCGTCACGCTATCTCGGTGACCAACGTGAAGAGCGTTTCGCGCTCTGTTCTGACAAGAGTTTGGATTCGGCGATACCCAGACCTTCCTGCTGATTGTGCAACAGACTCTCTCAAACTATTGTCACACTGTGTTTTACTTGCGACTTTATTTCGTGCTGTTTTGTTATGGATTGCTTTAAGCCTTCTTTTATCTTGTGCCTTTCTTCCCCAAAAATATATTTACAAGCATTCTTGGGAAGAAGCCTGCTAACAGCATTGCCGTACCCAGGCTGGACTTCCCATCGAATGGCATTCATCCACACTCACTGACTGCAAGCTCATTTTTTGCACCTGACAATGCTTCACACACTGCTTTCCATCATATTGTTTTCAGTAGCTAATAGTTAATTGCACACCTGACCCTTAAGCTATTTGAATTAGAGGGGTGATCCTCGCCCTTCTCATTCAAATCCAGTAGACTGAAGGTGTTGGTGTATGGAGGAAAGAGAGCCTGGCAATCCAAATTCCTTCTTTCAGTAAGTTTTCACACACAAACATCCCACCTGCCCAGGGACTGACCCATCCTCTCAGCCCAGAGCATGTGCAACGCTACTTTGACTTCGTGTCGGGTCTCAGCTGCTTCCCTGGTCTGCTGCAGAGGCATGCTTCGTGCTGCCCACGGGCAAAAGGGGCATGCTTCATGCTGCCCACGGGCAAAAGGCAATGTATTGTCTGCCCGGGCAAGCTGCAAATTGCTGAAGGCAATCTCTGTTTTGCCTTGGACAAGGTCCCATCAGAAACAATGGAGCAAGGCCTCTTGTTTACAGCTTAGCTATTGCACACGCAGCGCAGACCCAAACACCCGCCAGTTTAGGGACAGGAACGCTCAGCTTCCTCAGATGACAACTGGAGAGGACAACTGAAGTGTGCAAAAATAATCTCAGCTCCTCTGAGAAACGTTTCTGTGTGTACACAGAGGATGACGACGTCAGAGAGCTGCTGGACCTCGACGCAGAACGCTCCACCGAGACGCTGCGCGCACCGCAGAGTATCTCAGCAGTGACACGCATCGTGCGAGTGGGTACGCGCGTGCGTCCGTCTGTCCGTCCGAGGGAGTCCCAGCCTGGACCAAGGGTAGACAGTTGTTAGTTTGGGAGCCCGGAGCGGGGTTTTAAGAGGGCATAACGCATGGTTACAGCTAGTTTGCGCAGACAGGGCCATGCCTAGCACCACGCCGCAAGAGATCTGACGTTGGCAAAGACTTTGCACGGGGTAAGGCCTAGGGTATGCTATGGAAAAAGGGGGAGAGCCTCCGTGACTCTGACACCCACTTCAACAGCAGCCATACTGACTCTGCCTGTGCCCTTCTCTGCATGGTCTCTCCAAATGATGTCAGGGATCTCACCGTGGGCTGAAAACACGACTTCTAAACAGACACTGGACAATATCGGCACAAAGTAAATTCTGAGCTTGTAAAAAGAGAAGCTGGATTTTTGCTGATAAAGTCACTGAGCAAAAACTTCGCGTGTGACTCAGGCATCCAGCGAGACCTTCAGTGAGAGGGCTGCCCTGATGCCAGCACAGAGCTCGCTGCAGTTGGTCAAGCCAGAACGCTCGGCAACACACGATGTTTCATTTATCATCCGTAGAAATGGTTCCCCTCCAGCTTTAAAATGCTTGCTTTTTGCCATGCTAGTTTAATGTTAGCATAATAACAGAAAAACCAACAACTATTCCAAATCCAGTGAGCACGAAAGCGCTGAATATGCCTCGAATACGACATCAACAAAAATACAGTAACCTTTTTTCAAAGCTCAAAGTCCTGTAAGTACAATAAACTCTGCATCCCGTCAAATATTTGTTATGGAGAACTTCCATTTCGCTCACAAACTTCAGCTCACAGACCTTCTGTAAACACAAAAGCCACCCTAAACTTGGCTCCAGGGTTGATCACGTGTCTGGAAATTTGACGCTGATCTCAACTGTGAGTTTTGAAAGCTGTTTACGACAAACATCTGGGCTCCACTCGTCCTGTAAGATACCTCCAAAGCGGAGTCGCCATGAACTGCAAACTCCTCCTCTAGTTCCTCGGGCAAAACATTGTGGAAATGTTTCAGTCATTTCTTTTAGGTGCCCAAATTTCTACAGGGGGGAAACCCGGGGTTCAGGCAGCGGGTTTTCACCGAGTACTTACGGCGCGGGACGCAGATGACTGGGTTACGCAGAACTGCCAGTTCCTGGAAACACCGTCCGAAAACAGAGCGGCAAAGGATATCTGGAGTTACTCTAGGAAATCTGCTTAGGAGACGACCGAACGGCGAGCTGTTCTGCTGTAGGAAAAAAGTCCCAAAGATAAAATAATCTGTAACAGCCCGTCCTACAGGAATTTGTACCAAAGTAATGTAAAACCCGGTTTAGACAAATATTTTCTAAGTTGTGTTAGTTTTTTTTTCCTCTCGCTGGATCATTTTTGCATGCGGTCGGTCTGAACAAAATGCCCAAGGAGACTGCAATTCTCCAATTTGTTCAGAATACCCTTTTAATTTAATTTTTCTTCTTTGGCGTGCCTCTAAAAACGTGCTTACAGGCAAAAGAGTGAGGAAAACCAATGTCAATAATACACTAATTCTGCCTGCCCGGCATGCCCAGGGGCAGAATGTGGTGAGTTTACCAGCATCTATCGGCCCCATTTAACTTAATTTCAAGGCTGACTCCGCTGCCTGCGAGTGAGCAGCTCCCGCTCGGATCCCTGTGACAGCCTGGGCACTGGGCGGACACACTGCAGCTCTCACAAGACAGGTCTGCCAAGCTGCAGAAGCCACAATTAGTTGAACGTTGACATTCCACCACAGGCCACAAACCACAGCATTTGCTCTACTGTCATCATCATCTCATAGCACTGTCCACTTTTTTCCCCCTCTCAGATTTACCAAGTCTTGAAAACAAGGGGGCGTGTATCATTCCCATTCCCTCTTTCCGTTGTATTTAACTTTTTTCCTCAAATATTGCAAACAGAACCACCCAGCTAAAGTCAACAACCATCGGGAAATGTCTCAATACGCCAGAAATCACCTCCTTCCTATCATGAATTCCCCTGCAAAACGCTGGTAGGTGTTCAAGCCGGGCAGCTTTCACTCCGAGTAGGACACACAGGCGAAATGTGCTTTTTGAAAGATGGGGTTTCATTCGGGGATCCATCAGAGAGACCAACTCCGAGCAGATCTCTGTCCCCTCTACCCCTCGGGCTGTCAGCCGGGGCCATCGGTTAATTCTGTGCGGAGGCACACGGGCGTGTTTTGAGGCTGGCAGGCTGACGGCAGCGCGCCTGGCCCCACGTGCGAGGCGGGGAGCCCACCCGCTCCCCGCACGCTGCCGCAGCGCGCCGTAGGGTTGTCAAAGCAGAAACAAGTGGTGGCATCGCACTCGGGCTGGTGGGGGAACTGAGGCAGCAGCACGGCAGATCTGAGGTGGAGCCACGCAGCTCTTTCGAAGCTTCCCTATCCCACGACTGTGCCCATAAACCAGGCTACCCACCTGCCAACGCAGGCTCGTATTTGTAATTATTGCTCATCCCCAAGATGCCATTTTGACAGTCTGCACAGCATCAAGCTGGAACAGACGTCACACAGCATGAAGCCTTTCAGAGTAGGCAGTGTTTGCTTTTAGATTTAGCCACCCAAAAAGGGGCAGGCAGGCAAATGCTTTCAAGCATGATGAGAAGAAACAAGCTTTTACAGGGAACTGGCAGTTAAACACCAGCTTAAAGAACACGCACCAGCCCGGTAAAGCACCAGCTCCAGCACAAAAACAAGCACTGGCCTGTGCCACGAGCTCTCTCGGGCACGACAGGCTGATGGGGGGGGGGGGGCACCTCCAAACTGCCGCTGTTGAGCAGGGCTCTCCAGGAACTCATTACTTCGTGGCTTATTTAGAGGAAGTGAAGAGATCAGATCGTTTTAGCGGCTTAGAAGAGCTGGAGGGATTTTCGGTACAGAGATGAGGCATAGGTGGGTAAGGGCAAGTAGAAAGCAGAAGGAGTTCGAATTCTGAGAGTCTGTGGGAAAAGCTGGTTCCTGCCGTGCTGTAAAGGGACACTGAAAACACCCGCGGGGTTCGTGCCGCTGAGATGCGGCCACAGCTCCACAGGCTCCCGCTCGCACGCCTTTCCTGCTGGGTGTCATTTCCTCCTAAGCCACGTCCAGCCGCTCGTCATCAGGGTAAAAATATTCAAAAGCAGTTCAGGGGGCTGAAGGTGGACCAGCAGGTTGCTGGTGGACCAGCTGCGTGTGCTCCCTGCGGAGCAGACGGCTCATGTTGAAGCCCCCGGACACAGCTCCTTCCAGATGCCAGCGGCAGCTGGTGGCAGAGTGACCCATTGCTGCTTTCCCTGTGCCGTGACCGCTTCTGCCCCGCATACTGAACAAACCGGGCAAAAGGAGAGCCCAGACCTTAGAACCTGGTTCACCCTTTTCGGACTTTGTCCACCACAGAATCTGTGGGGGGAAAAAAAAGCAATGAAACCGGACAGAGAGAGAAATAAAATGGGGAAAAGGGTCAGCAGGCTCTACTGGGGCGAGACCTGACCTCGATACTAAGCCATAGGATTGGATATGAGGACCGTGTATAAGCCATCTCCCTCAGCTCAGCAGATGGTGGAGCATGGCTCCCAACAGCCACATTTCAGCAACCCACAAAACAGCGGCAGAACGGGCCGCCCGCTAAACGCAGCCGGCACGGAAGGGCAGCTACAGGAGCATGCGTGGCTGCAGAAAGGAGCATGTAAGCTCCTTAGCAGTCACACCTGGCTACTTCAGACTGTAGCAGATGTTGGCAGATGCTCTGCTGAACAGCCTAGGAAGGACTGTTAAACCCAGGCAGACCAGTAGCCTCTTACACCCTGGCCATCAGCTATTGTGGCCCTGTAGTTTTGGTCAGCAGGCTGGAAAGACGCTCCCACTAAAAGCTGTTATTATCAGTCTCATCTGCAAGGCTCTCAGACTATTCTAGGGTAGCAGCCAGCTTCATTTCAGGTTTAAGACAGCCAGAGGAATGCTCTGCCTGGTCTAAGGAATCAGTCCCTCCCCTCAGTTGCTCTATGTTATGAGTAGGCTTGCTCAGTCATGCATGGCTACACTGCCCAAAACCTGTCTAAATAAGCTGTGATGACCAAGACTGAAACCAGTCAAATCAGGAACTTTCCAGTCCGATAAGAAAAGAAAGATTTCCGCTCCATGTGTATTTAGCACAGGCTGTACTCCTTGTCTTTCTGTTTGATGCTCTTGGGTGCTTCTTAAAAGCCACCGTGACAGGGACACAACCCACAGGACAGCAGTAGGGTCAGAGTAAAGCTACACCGTGCAGCTGAAACGTTCACACAGCTTGAGGCCGTCAAAAAGGGGAGACTGCATTCCTCACACCCACACACCTCCTTTGCCTCTTTTCCCGTCTCCAGCCACCCTGCTTACCCCACACTAGCTTCACTGTTCATCGGGGTCTCTACCAGCCAGTTCAGCTCATGAACCTAGCAGAAAATAGGAAAAATCAACTCTTTGTGGCCTGTTTCTAGGGTTGGCTTGGCCCATGGATGGACATAACAAGCTCCAGAATCAGGTGCGGGGCGGGAGGACAGCAGGCTGCTCCATCAGCCCCCGCCTTCAGGTTATGCCTTCATGTGGCGGTAGATTAGGGGTGCTGGCCAAGCTCCACAGCAATGGGAAGCAGAAAGGGGGGGGGGGGAAACAGAAAGGAATTGCTTCAGATGCCACAGGCAGATCCTTGAGAGATAGCACAGAATCATAGAATCATAGCTTGGAGAAGACCTCTAAGATCATCAAGTCCAACTGTCACCCCAACACCACTGTGCCTGCTAAACCATATCCCGAAGTGCCACATCTACATGTTGTGTGAACCCCTCCAGGGATGGGGACTCCACCACCTCCCTGGGCAGCCTGGTCCAATGCCTGACCACTCTTTCAGTAAATATATTTTTCCTAATATCCAATCTAAACTTCCCCTGACGCAACCTGAGGCCATTGCCTCTCATCCTATCGCTAGTTACTTGGGAGAAGAGACCAACATCCACCTCACTGCAGCCTCCTTTCAGGTAGTTGTAGAGAGCAGTAAGGTCCCCCCTCAGCCTCCTCTTCTCCAGACTGAACAGCCCCAGCTCCCTCAGTCGCTCCTCACAGGACTTGTTCTCTAGACCCCTCACCAGCCTCACTGCCCTTCTCCGGACACGCTCCAGCAACTCAATGTCCTTCTTGTAGCGAGGGGCCCAAAACTGAACAAACATCCACCCTCCCTGAAAGCAGAGGGTGCTTCCTCACACCTGCTGCGGCCAAGGCGCTTGTTCCCCAAACTGCATGGGCTATAAATCTTGTGCCTAATTTTGTCCATGTAACTTCCCATTTAGACAAGCCCTCTGAACTTCTGCTGCCTGTCACGACCCCACGAGAACACCTCTGCACATGAAATTAAAGTTTCCAGTGTGTGTGTGTGTGCGAGCCATGAAAGAAAAAAAGCAACAACAAAACAGGAGGCAACCACAGCCTTGCTCGCAGAGGTCAGTGGGTGCAGGTCTGCAACACGCTCCGACAGCAGCCGGGCACCAAGCACGCCGTGGTAGCAGGGTTAGGACCTTCAGCACTGCAGGGCAGGTGGAGAGGAGACCCTCCGAGGAGACAGCTCACAGCCAGCCACTCCTCAGACAGGGACTCCTGCTGCAACGGCAAAGGCTGAACACCTCGAATTTGGCCAAGGTGCCGGGGCAGGAAGAAGCAGCGAAGATGTTAAATCAGGCCCAAGAGGGAAGCGGCTGTCGTGTGTTCTCTTACAAAGCATTTCTGCAGTCAGGAGGTGCAGATTGAGCAAGGGGCTGACATCAGCTAAAATAACAGGATGGCGGAGGGAGTGGCTCAGATGCTAAACCACGCGGACGTTACTAAGGTCACCATGTAAAACATAATTTCTCATAGGGAAGAAAAATAAGCCAGAATTGCAGCATTGTTACTTAATCCAGGAAACTTTGTCCGTAAAGTCCGGCTGCATGAACTGGCTCAGCATGACCACACAAAAAAGCTACCAGCCTTTTACCGGAATTCGCAAGCGACTGCATCGCTACCCATGACGAGGCTTAACTAGCAGTGGAGACTGCCTGGCATGGGCAATTCCTACATCTTTCCCAGCCCCTACAGCCTCACTGTAGCAGAGCTTCCCTGGAGAAGGTGCTGTGTCAAGTCCAGGTCCTTGCCCGGCAAGGATTATGCACCCCAGCCCCTTCGCTGCCAGAAGCAAAGGTCAATTGGATTTGCCATCAGACCTCGTGCTTATTTAACTCCCACTCTCACCACGCTCCTCTCGGATCATCCGCAGACGAGGAAAAGGCTGCCTCACTGCCCTGCTAAAAAACAATTTTGGATCCACGATCCCCCACGAGCCAGAAGTGCCCGTCCATACTCTGCCAGCAGTTATGGCCAGTCTGAACAGTAAAGCGATATTTGCTGATCCTGCTGCTGAGCCGCAGAGCAGCACGACGGCAGCGCCAGTCCCTACAACAGATCTCCACTGTTTCTCTGCCTTCATTATTTGCCCAGAAGCTCACCTCTTAAGAAAAGCCTGTGTTTACTCTCTGCTTTCTTCATCTTTTCACGTACTGTGGAGTCACTAGGATCTACCTCCTGCCCCGTAAATGTGAATGCTTCAAGATGAGCAGGGTGGACCACGGCTGTCAGCCTAGTAAAGGAAAGAAGAACATCAACGGCTTCAAACTAAAAGAGGGCAGATATATATTAGATATTAGGAAGAAATTCTTCACCCTGAGGGTGGTGAAACACTAGCACAGGTTGCCCAGAGAAGCTGTGGCTGCCCCCTCCCTGGCAGTGCTCAAGGCCAGGTTGGATGGAGATCTGAGAACCCTCGGCTGGTGGAAGATGTCCCTGCTCATGGCAGAGGGGTTGGAACCAGATGATCTTTAAGGTCCCTTCCAATCCAAAGCATTCTATGATCCACTTCTGGTGTTTTCTGCTGAAAACCCTTCTCCTTTGCATCGCCACCGCAGTCCTGCTTGCAATGCCCTGTGTCATCACAAACTTCCTGAGGTGGGAAGGCTTTAATACCTTCTTGCTCCACTCTAGAGGCCAGAAAAGCAGCTCAATCCAGAAGTGGCCAAGTACAGGAGAAAAGAGGACTTCCCAAACTACTTCGGCCTACACTGGCCCATAGTCACATCACAGTGACACGACCGCAAAGAGGGCTACAATAACACAGCTGACAAACCAGGAAAAAAGCTGGAAATTGAGGGTGCTGAAAAGGAAGCAGGAAGGGGACCAGGAATCTATCCGTTTCTACAGCCACATCCAGTGTAAGAAACACCAGAGCATGGGGAGACTGAGGAATGGGAAGAGAAAGGGACACCATCGTTACTCTGGATCAGCTGGGAACTTTCTAACTTTCTCTTCTCGTACCAAGTCCTTCAGAATTGCCTTCTGCCAGAAATGAGCAGTAGGAGACAGCTCTACCCCTTTCCCCGTACCACCCCCAGCCATACTCAGACAGGCCAATTTTTGTTTCAGTCAGCTTCTGCTTTCCTCTTAGGTGGGAGTACCAGGGTTGAGCAACAGCACCTACGAAAGCAACCAAACCCTAAGGGCTAGGAATCGGGAAGCAGAAAGAATCTTCCCGACCAGCACAAGGCTTTTATTCATTTTCCTCCTTGAGAACGAGATAGCATTTCATTTCCAGGCAGCGTGTTTTGTCTGACGTCTGCAGTAACCAAACCGAGGTGCTATTCGTTTGCCAAGAGCAACTTTTAAAAAGCATCTTCATTTATCTTTGAAAACTAGCGTATTGTCCTTGCACTACACCCCAAGTCAGGGGAGATGCGAAAGGTCACAGCGCTCGGCTTTGATTTCAGAGCTGCCTTGGGAAGAACGCCGTCCCTTACAACTCTTTCGAGGAAGACGTCAGAAACTCTGTCAATGTTCCCGTCTTGCTTACAGCACCATTACAGTCATCCACTAGCAGACCGAGAAGTTGGTCAGGCTTCCCAGCACCCCTCCTCCTCCCATATCAACTCCTTCCCCCCAGAATCGCAGAGATTTAATGGAATTTGGGGGAGGGAGGAAGGACAGCGGAAAGCTGCCAACTGCCAGTGGCACCTCCCGGTATCATTCCCATTTGCGCAGCCAACACACCTGCCTAATCCCATCATCGTAAAGCAAGAACACTCATCTTCCTATGAGTACTTTCCACTTTGTTGGCCTTCGTGTACATTAGCTCCACTTCCTTGAGCCATACAACTGTTGTCAGGACTCGCCTGAGCCTTCTTCCCCTCAGCGGCACCAAGCCGAGCGACGCTTCTACCTCATTTGACTGCCTGAGGCTGGCTGGAACCGCATTGGGGCATCTCCCTCCTCCGCCAGCCCGCGCCCTGAGCTCCTCCAGCTTGCCATGACGCGAGCAAGCGCGCTCTGCCAGCCGGCGGGGCCAAAGCCGGCCACTCAGGCGTTAGGTCTTCAGCGCCGGGGTCGGTGCAGCGCCGGGGAGAGAGGGAACAATGGTAAAGGACACGCAGGCGGGCGCAGCACTCGGCTGCCCTTCTCCTCTCCCCGCGAGCCGCAGGGATCCGTCAGCCAGAAGCCAGCACCCGCCCCGCAGGCTCCTCCGCACCCAGCAGGCCCCGGGAGGAAGCAGGCCCCGGCCTTGTCCCGCCCCAGCACCACCCGGCCCCGTTACCAGCCCAGCCGCCAGCTCAGGCCCGCCCTCCCTCCAGGCAGCAGCGGGGTAGCTCGGGCCGGGCCTGGGGCCCGGGACGGAGCCCGCGCGTCGCTGAGGGGCGCCCGAGGGCCCCGGTGAGGCCTGGCCTGTGGGGCGGGAGGCCCGGCGTGCGCTGCCGCGAGGGGGCGCTGCCGGCTGCGGAGCTCCTACCTGAGCCAATGGGAGGGCTCCGTGCGCGGGACAGGCGCGGCGCATGCGCCGCTGCCGCGGGGGATGCTGGGAGATGTAGTCCGTGGCGCCGTGGCGGGAAGGCGGAGCGTCGCGTCCCCGCTACCACCCTCGGCGGGGCCGCTGCCGGGGACTGTGCGGAGCTCTCTGCGGTTCGGCGTAGGGGGGGGGGTGCCGGGACTGGCGGCAGCGGCTCGCGGGTAGCTGGAGGCGGGCGGAGTGTTTTCCGGTATCCCCCGGCTCTGCCGCGGCGGAGGCAGGGGGATGAGGCTCCGACGTCGCGGGATGATGACGTCACCGAGCCGCCAAGCAGCCTGCTGGGAAACGGGAGGCGGCGTCCATATTGGGGGGAGGCCCCCTGAGCGGGTCGGGACTTGTGGCCGCGCCTGTGCCCCGCAGGCGTCAGCCTCCAGCTCCCGGGCTGCGCTCTCGAAGTGCCTGTAACCTTGCTGGGGCGCATTCAGAGGAGTGTGGGCAGCAGGGCGAGGGAGGTTCTCCTCCCCCTCTGCTCTGCCCCGGTGAGGCCCCATCTGCAGTGCTGTGTCCAGTTCTGGGCTCCCCAGTTCCAGAAAGATGAGGAGCTACTGGAGAGAGTCCAGCGGAGGGCTACGAGGATGAGGAGGGGACTGGAGCATCTCTCCTACGAGGAGAGGCTGAGGGAGCTGGGCTTGTTTAGCCTGGAGAAGAGAAGGCTGAGAGGGGACCTTTGAAATGCCTCTAAATATCTGCAGGGTGGGGGTCAGGAGGACGGGGCCAGACTCTTTTCAGTGGTGCCCAGTGACAGGACAAGGGGCAACGGGCACAAACTGAAGCAGAGGAAACTCCAGCTGAAGATGAGGAAGAACTTCTTCCCTCTGAGGGTGACGGAGCCCTGGCCCAGGCTGCCCAGGGAGGCTGTGGAGTCTCCTTGTCTGGAGATCTTCAAGCCCCACCTGGACGCAGTGCTGTGCAGCCTGCTCTGGGTGACCCTGCTTCAGCTGGAAAGCTAGTTCAGATGCAGATATTCCTGACAAGTCATCTACATTTAGTCAGGTGGATCCCATCTCTTGTATTTTCATTGTCTGTCACACCAGAAACAGACTGTACCTTTTCACTCCTTAGAAAAATCACTGAGAAAACACTCTTCTCGCTGCTGTTCTCTGTAGGGCATCCTTCACCTCTTTGTTCCTCAGGCTATAAATCAGGGGGTTGAGCATGGGAAAGACGACAGTATAAAACGCAGAGATCGCTTTGTCTGTGTCCAGCGAGTAGCTGGAGCTGGGCCGTAAATACATGAAGAGGAGGGAGCCGTAGAACAACCCAACAGCCATCAGATGGGAGGTGCAGGTGTAGAAGGCTTTGTGCCTGCTGTCTGCCCCGTGGATCCGCAGGATGGTGCTGAGGATGCAGGCGTAGGAGACAGCAATGCTCAGGAAGGTGCTGGTTTGTACAAAGCCGCAGAAGGTGAAGAGCAGCACCTCGCTGGTGCGCGTGCTGGAGCAGGAGAGCTCCAGCAGTGGGGGAACGTCACAGAAGAAATGGTTGATTACATTGGAGCTGCAGAACGACAACGTGAATGTGAAAGATGTGTGCACCAGCGAGGTCAGACCCCCGCTGAGATAAGCCCCAGCTACCATGGAGGTGCAGACCCTGCGGGACATGGCAACGGTGTAGACGAGAGGATGACATATGGCCACGTAGCGGTCGTAGGCCATCGCAGCCAGAATGAGGCACTCTGCATCGGTGAAGGCAGCAGAGAGAAACATCTGTGACGCGCAGCCAACTAAAGAAATGGTCTTCCGCCGTGCTAACAGATTGACCAGCATCTTGGGAGCAATGGCAGATGAACAGCTAAGGTCTAAGAAGGATAAATTGCTTAGGAAGTAGTACATGGGGGTGTGAAGGCAGGCATTGAGCTGGACGAGCACAATGAGGCCAGCGTTCCCCACCAAAGTGGTGGCGTAGATGAGTAGGAAGAGCCCAAACAAAGGTATCTCCAGCTCCAGACGGTCAGTGAAACCCAAGAGAATGAACTCGGTCAGCACGGTGCAGTTCTCGTCAGGCATTTCATTACCTTTTACCTTGTGTTTGGCTTCGTACACGTAGGATTTGTCAGGGGATCAGTCAGTCTTAGTGGGTAAGCAATGCACAAACACATCACACCCTTCACAAGTCAGAGGTAGTGGAAATGTAAGCATCTCGCCCAGCATCAGAGGGGGAAACCAATGGCTTAGATGATGCCCATTGAAAGGAAAGCTTACGAGGACATTCAAGGAGAGCTTTACAAACATCCCTTCTGCGTGGAATTCCTTCCTGCGTATCCAATGTATTCATCCTGTATACAAAATAGGACCTCAGAGGGGTTTTTATTTAAGAGCTGGACCATAGTGCAGGTATAGAAGCAGCTTTGTATGATATATCACTTGAGGAAAAACATTAATCAAGTGTCACAGCTGCTACACATTTACCTGTGTGAATGGTAGAGTAAGGAGTCCAGGCACAGTTAATAACGACCTTTCCGAGTCAGCAGTTAAATTGAACACTGGAAAAAATGGATTGAAATGCTGGAACATAAACAGATATAAAAAAAATAAAATAATTAGTTCAGAATAAACACAAATCATTGAGTTTCAAATTAAATGAAACATTGCATCTCATTCGGGGATTTCTTACAAAATATTTTGTGGGTTTGTTTTCCCGAGCCTGCTTAATTGTTAAGCAACTGATGAAAAGAAAGCCGCGAATATTGTTTTTAAATGTTCAAACACAAACATTTTTAGATTTTCCAAGCAGTTTTCCCCACATTTTTTTTTGGCTGAAACTATTAATTGAATTTGAATTAGACTCAGTCCCCTAGAAAATTAATTCTGGGTATTTATTTTAACTTTCTAGAAAAAGTGCGTAAATTAACTTAACTGTGCAAAAATTAACACACACTTCTGCTGATGCCAGTAGGAATTCTAGGCAGGGCAGATATCTTGCTCACCTTTACAGAAAATATAAGGATTACAGAAGGACATCTAATAAAATAACTGCTAGTACAGGTCAGTTAAATAATCCTGTCAACATCAATGCTGTGTGGACAAAGGCACAGACAAACCACAAATGTATGTGTTCCTCAAAAAAATGAATAATCTAAGGTGGTTCATTCAGGACAGAGGGCTTCGGTTCCCAGCTGGGTTTCCAGCCACTCTGCTTGCAACAAATCTCACCTGCATTTGGCTGTCGAAAGGTTGGTCTGAGCACATCATCTTCAGCTCCATCTGTAACCAGCACAGAGGGGCAGGAGGGAGGCATCATATCCCGGCTCTGTGCGCGTCGGTTGGTGAGAAAGGAAGCCCGGGCGACTGATATAAATTCACTGCCACAATTTTAGATGGTTTCACTTGAGTCAGATGAATCCCCTTTTAGGCAGCTTTGATCTTGTCTCTCAAGATCCTTCGTTCCTAGTGAAGGCTTGGTGCATCCTCAAATCTGAATCATTTTCTGGATGTGACCGTTTACTCTAGAAGACATCTGGGGTGAGTCAGGTCATGACAAAGGTTCCCCAGTTACGTTCCTAGAATAAGGTGACAAATTCCACAAAATCAGTTGTGTTTTATCCACTTCAGAGCTTTCTGGTGAAAGTCAAAAAAGAACCTTTCCGAAAAAATATTCCATAGTTACACACACGTGGCTGTTTCTTCCTATTTTCAGCTGTTGATTATACTCAGAAATTAAGAAACAGAAAACCTAGCAGCTGCTAGCAATTCAGTGGTCTCTGCTGAAGACCTGCCAGAGATTTCAGTTCCCAGATCAAAATCTAGGTGCAAAAGTTAAAAAAACACCCCAACAAATCTTCCTGGCCTTTTTAAGGATACATTCATATTTATTTTTTCTTTTGTTGTATCATGACACAGCAATGCTTTTCATTTAGCACATCTGAAATTCATTCAGCCAACAAGGCACCTGACTTAGAACAATTTCTACGCAGCTCCCTGAATGGAAGGAAATTTTACTCATTAGGAGACTTACCTGCTAGAGGAACATTTCTTTTTCCTGGATGCAGGAAATGTTCCTTTTGGGGAACGTCACAGATTTTATTTCTTCCTTTTGGACACAGGAGAGTGGGATGTTCTCAAGGGAAGGGCAGAACAAACGATTAGAAAGCTGCTGGTGTTGTCTCAGTGGGGAAAAGTTTCCATGAAATAGTATGTTCTGAAGATATTGTAAGCACTCTTTAAAATTATTCTCATTTTTCCTTTGACTGGAAACTCATCAACAGTATTTTATTAAGGCATCAAAACAGTGCCAAAATGAGGACAGACCTCTTGGCAAAACCCCAGACTGTCACCTGGAGTCAGGGCCACAAAGCCACTGTGGCCTTGAAGCAACCACTTTT
Source organism: Opisthocomus hoazin (assembly GCF_030867145.1). NCBI lineage: Eukaryota > Metazoa > Chordata > Aves > Opisthocomiformes > Opisthocomidae > Opisthocomus > Opisthocomus hoazin. The sequence goes on along the minus strand of NC_134420.1, from coordinate 2,687,572 downwards.
TGACAAAAATTCAGATGCACCGCAAAGTGATCACAACAATTTAGAGAATGGAATTCAGGCGGTCATTAGAACTTTTTGGGAACGTGATTATGATCTTATCAAATTAAAAGGTGCTGCTTCTCACTAGTGAAAGAGCCTATGTAATAGAGGAATTACACACCCAGAGGAAGGTTTAGAGCAGTTTAACTTGTTACTTTACTACTTCTGTTAAGCAGTAGTTAATCCATTTCATTAATATCAATTTAGTTTTAAAAAAAGGAGCTAATCCTTGTTCTTTCATAGGAGGTTTGTGATATTAATTGACTGTGAATGAAGTAAGACTATCAAGCCACTATCTAAGTGGACAGATACACTAAAAAAGCTTTCCATTCAACTGCTCTTCATTAGCGGATGTTTAATTTGTTTGGCAAATGTGCAGCTGATGTATTGTTCTGTTAGAAAACCTGGGTAACTCTTTTGACATTTTTATTCTCCAACTAACAAGCTTCTCTGCATTGCTTGCCTTTTCCTTCCTTCTGTCTAGTTCATGTGTGCAGTGGAAGGCATATGCATGTTCGCAGGCAGGCACTTCAGCTCTTGGTTTCATTTCATCTGAACCTGAGCCATTCCTCCCAGTAGTCTCCAGTAACATCTAAATGGGGTGAGGATAAGTTTGTATGGCATGCAATTCGTGTGGGGCACACCACCAGACCGCAAAGGCTCCAGAGGTCAGAGGAACCCTAAAACCACATGAAAATTCATCTTCACTAGTTTTAGGCACCTAAAAGCTATTAATCTAAGTTAGTTGGGTTCTTTTAGCTATCACTGGCAAGAAATAGGCACTTCCAAAGGATAACTCACCCCATCGTAAAATAAGTTTAAGGAAAATGGCATGTATTGCTTTCTGCAGGTCTCTCCCCCTCCCTACACTGCCTATAAAATAAGCCCAAGCAGCTAGGTTAAGCTTGCATAGCTCAATGTTATGCTGCTGAAGTTAGACAAAACAGATCCTGCCCTTCCCACCCCCATACCCTGTCCCTTGGCACTTACACAGAACACAGCCTGAAGCTCTGGGGTGGGAGTTCGCAGGTGACACCACTGAGGCAACAGCCTCAGCTGGGGCAGATCTGATAGCTGCAGTTCAGCCTTTCTCTGGGGTTACAGCAGGTGCAGGGTTGGTTTAAGACCTGAGTGTGTTTAAGTCTTAAACATGCATTTAAGTCTTAATCTCAAACCACCAAAACCCACAGAAGGTCTCATATTGGCTTGATGAGCACTGAAATGTGGGGTTAGAGCAAAAGAACCACCATTTAACAACACCAGCTTGTCACACAGACTGTAGCATTGGTCACCACAAATAGTACAACTGACTTGTCTAGAATTTTCTGTAGCACAGAACATTACTAGCAGTCAAGCTGTTGGGCTCTGCAGGTTGCTGCGGATCTGATGAACTACTGTGTCTGGAAGTGCACTCTTAATTACTCTCAAAACAATACGAATAGCAACAGCTTAAAAGATATTTCAGTCACTCAGTTGTTTCGTTAAGAAGCTCCACCCTGCAAGCTCAGGCATTCATTTAATACACCTGCAACTGAAGGTTCTACACAACTCTAGACAGAAATGTCAAAAAAACCCCACAATCTGACAAGAGAGGCATTTTTCTTGAAGTCAGCAGTTTAAGAGAAGTGAAAAAGTAATTATGAGGATTTGTCTGACTAAATATCCTTCCCTACAGAGATAGATGTCTACACTTTGTCTGATAATTGGGTGTTCTTTATAAGCTATGATGAGAAACCGGCACCTCTAAGCAGCAATTCATTTCACCCCAAAGTGAGCACAGATTTTAAGTAGCTTACATGCATCTTGCCTTAGAGCACCTACTTCTTTTCTGTGCCTGTAAGTGAAGCCTTGAGTGGTCACTTCAAATGGAACTATACTCCTGGGAAGCAGGCAGTGTTAGGCAAGAAGGATTCTGTCTTCAGTGTCAGCTCCTATGTTTCTTTCCATTTATACACAGCTCCTTTCTTAAGATTGGAGAAAACAAGTGTGATTTTGTCAGGACAGACTTTCCTCCTGCCATTAGCACGAACAGGTTCAGGGGCACAGGGCAAGGTCCAGGACTACGCTGCCCTGTCTTCTCCTTTGAATTGTTATGTTTGGAATCAGCAAATAAACTTTGATGAAATTGTCATCTGCTTTTTAACAAACTGCTTTTCTACATGGATTTGGATTTTTTTTTTTTTTTTTTTTTGGGGGGGGTATCTTCCTATGAGGGCTTCTCTTTGAGAACCACTGGTCAACTTAAATGTCATCCTTAGAAGCTGAGAGCAATTTACTGCTCCACTGTTTACAGACAGAGCAGATAACCAGAACCATCCTGTTAGTGTTCTAGGCACTATGGACACAGATAAGCATTTGAGAAAATTTAACAGTAGAACTAAGCAGGAAATACTAAAAAAAAAAAAAAAAAATCAGAATGGATAATAAGTTTCTCCTCTTTCTTAGAAGAATCCCAGCAATGGAACAAAAGTAATCACTGAGACTTTATCTGTTCATCACATTTGACAGCAGTCTCGTTTTTTTTACGGAGCTACGATCTCCATCTGCCTCCGGCCCAGTTCTAGCTGCTTCCTGGACCAGGACAAAGTGGTGTCCATTGTCTACACCCTGGCAATTCCGATGCTGAACCCCCTGATCTACAGCCTGAGGAAGAGAGAGGTGAAGGATGCTCTCATGAGACTCTTAGAAAGAGGACTTGTTTCCTTTAGAAATCAAACTGGTAAAGGAATGTCATAAACTTGACATTCCTGAATTTCAGTCTCCATTTGGCTGCTGACCATTTAAAGTAAAAGCAAGAAGTAGTTCACAATCTTGAGGACCCAAGTGCTTGAGCGTGTCATTGCTATAAGATACAGTAAGCCACTGCTGCCTTCCTCCTCTGTCAAGGTGCAACTATACTGTCTGGTTTTACCTTAAACCCACTAATTATACTCAAAGCCTCACATGCACTCCATTCCCACATGCCACCCACTAAAGACTCAGTGTTCTTTGTGTCACTCCATAAGGAGCTGGATTTTTCAGATTGGGAAGCATCAGTCACATCATTTAGTTCTTCTGGCAGATTTTCAGGAGAGCATCCAGGTCCTCACGGGTGTTTGCTAAGAATAAGTCTGGGCTAATGTGTTTGAAACCAGGAACATTTCCAATTGGCAATGTGGTCTGAGCTTTCAGAAGCCAGGTTTAGCATTACTAATGAGCAGTGCTGTTTTAAGGTCAAATGAATGAATGCTACATATGTGCATTCTCCAGATGAGGGTCAGCAATCAGGAATAGCTTGATGCAATCCATTCTGTGTGACATCTTTATAGGACCCTTTGCTGATACAGTAAACCCATCTATTTTTAAAAGACAACAAAAATTTGCAAGTCCCCGTGGTGGATTTAAATAGACAGTGTCATCTAAGATGATTGATCACCCCTCGCAAATACTTATTCATTAGCAGAACCAATGCCAGACCACACCACATCAACTGAAGCCCTTAGGAGCAGCAGAGAGAAGAGCTTTTGTCTCAAAATATTTGTGGGGAAGCTCTTCCTGTATGCCACACTTAGGAAAAGTTACCCTTAGGTGATACGTTGTTCACCCCTTTGATAATGAAGTGCTCAGAGACAAGTAAATGTGAATTGCCTGTTTCCCTGTTAGCTACACAAGATTAGAGACATGAATCTTAGCCATGCAGAAACAGTTCAGACCCACCTGTGACACAATGTTCATCTTAGAAAATATATTTAGGATGACTAGTCACTAGCCTGATGTGAAACTCACTGAACAGACCATGAAAAACCACTGGACATAACAAGGAGCAATGAAGAGCTGTCAAATTAACAGCACCATGATGGATGGCCATGTTTCACCAGTGGCTGGGAGATGGGCACACTCCACAGGCGGCTGAAGGGAAAGCATTGGGCACCTGTTGGGCAGCAGACCCTCACAAGGCCAGCAGTGCCTAGAAACCATACCAGAAACACCACATAAGACCTAGCTCACCTGGGTATCATGAATAGCAAATTCAGGTGTGAATGTAGCAAAACCAGAAAGAACATGGGGAAACGGTCAGAGCAGACCATTTATTTGGGAGGAGACAACAGTGGAGAAACTGGGGCATCATGGCTGATGAGGAAAGAGCAGGAAGGGGACAATGAGAGAAAGAAGGCATTAAAAGAGGCTGGTGGCCTCTAAGCAGGCTGCTGGTCAGTTTGTTTGTCTGGCCAAGCCCTGTGTTTGACCACCACAGCAGGTCCCATCCTCTTAATAAATTGTATTCCCAACAGTGAGCTATGTATTTATGACTACTTCTGCCAACAACCGAGTTTTAGAGCTTAGAAATTCTTTTGGGGAAGAGATGCAACTACATGCCAGGTATAAGTAATGCAATTATTTCACCATAGTCAGCTGGGACAAACTGTGTGAAAACCTTCCATCCATGTGACCGTGCAGAGACAGAAGAAAATGCACACACCTAGTAAAATGAGAGCTCCTACTCACTTCTACTGTACGTGATAGGGTGGGAGCAGAAAGAAAACAGCTTGAAGGAGAGATGGAGCAGAAGACCAGAGTCTAGTCCTAGAAACAAGAATTTTTGTGAAGAAAAAGGAAAGGGGCTTATACTGAAGTTATTCAGGGATATTTCTTACCTGGGATACACAGACTGAGTAGCATACTAGGAACAAGATCCATCCACAGCATGCCATCAGGAGCAAAGGGAGATAGGTCAGGAACAGGGCTGGAGATGAAGCTGCAGTCTTGATCCAGTGTCCATCCAGGAGGCAGAGATGTAGCTGCAGCCAGATGCACCTACAGTGTGATCAAAGAAGAGCTGATAGCCATAGACTGAGCTTAAATGGGGCTCGTGGGCCATGGGCGGGGGCGTGGAGTGGTCCAAGTGAGGCTGGTCAGGACCGTTAAAACCTATTAGTGCCCTCAAGGCCCTGGCAGCTTGTAGGTGGAGTTGGGAAGTAGTAGCAGGAAGGCTGAGTTTTGTTCATGAGTTAGTAAAATTATACTAGTGAGAGGATGAATCTCTGTAAGAGTGATTCTTTTGGAGAAGTCATTAAGAGTCCACTGATAAGGGCTGTCCTATGCTATTTAACTCCTACTTTTGCATTCCAGATTGAAAGAACTAAACACAAACCTCACTTTCTGAATACTCACTTTACATGGTAGCAGGTTTTCAAGCATCCACTGCTTCCCAAGTAGAGGAATGATAGTTTCTAATACATGAAGACTCAAAGTACTTAAAGGGTGGCTATGAAGAGGGTGGAGGTTCTCCCTGTGGAGCCATATGGAGAAGACAATGGGGAACAAGTACAGGTTGCACTGGGATACATTTAATCTCGACGTAAGAGAAAAATTTTTTACTGTAAGAGCAATCGTTCACTGGAACAGCCTCCCTAGGGATGTGGTAGATGCCCCATCGCTGGAGGTTTTCAGGATACAGTTGGACAGGGTGCTCAATAATCTCATCTAGGCTCCCTTTCCGCGCGGAAGGTTGGACCAGAGGGTCTTCTGAGGTCACTTCCAGCCTGGGCTATTCTATGATGATTCCATGAAGTGCCACCAAAGTAATAAACGCTACTCCATGTGTGTGCATGCATGTATGCATGTGCAGTCCAAGGTGAACGATAGTTAAGTATTAATCTTTATCTCCGTGTTCTCTGTGCTGATGTTGGTTCTGTGGATTGCCCTGTCTATCTCGCGTATCGTATGTGCATAAATATTTGAGAGAGTAAAAAAGACTTTCAGTGGAAAACAACCTATTTAGAGGAAAGACGGTATCTTGGCAAAACATCATTATATTTACTCATCCGCTTTCTGCTGTAGAAGTCTCAGGTTTGAAGTTGTTGAAGTCCATGATTCCAAACTTATCATGCTCCATGGGTATAAGGAAGGTGGCCATGACAGATAGGTGCATCTTTGCACATAACTTTGGGCAACCTGATCTAGTGGAAGATGTCCCTGCCCATGGCAGGGGGGTAGACGAGATGGTCTTTAAAGGTCCCTTCTAACCCCAACCATTCTGTGATTCTACGATTCTATCTTTTGTATACTGAATTAAAAAAAAAAATACCGAGGCAAGAGAGGAGAGAATGGCACTGAAACACTGAATGCTAACTTTTTTTGATCCCCAAAGCCTTCAGAATTTTAAAGCCAGAACTGTAAACCAACCTGGATTTCACAACTGAGAGTATTTTTTAAAGGAGAAAAATAATTCTCAACTACTTTTGTGTTGCACATTTTCATATATGACAGCACCATACAAAAGACAGACAGGAGAATCTGCCCTGGTTGCATTGCAAACAGTAAAAAACCCACACATTAATAATATATTTGAATTTCGCTTAAGGAAAAAAAATCCTTTTTTTTTCTTAAGAAATGCCTGCTCCACAGCAAATATGGAGAAGTGAGAAAACAGGTGAATATTCACAACTTCACTGCATTCTTGTGCACTGGTTCTACATTTAGGCTAACATACACTTTGTAAGAATACGAGATATTCATATGAGAAATTAATTATGGCAGTGGTTGTCGGAGTGGCTCAGGACGTATATTAAGCCGTCTACAACTGGCTTATATGATTATATTAAGCAATAAAAGTCAATGTCTGTCAAAGTTTCAGTTGAAGTTTGATAGCAATAGGTATATGAATTTTTTCTGAAGGCACATCAAGAATTTCAGGAATCCTTTGTCTTTAGGAATAGATACATGAAAATGGCTCACTTTCATCCCTCGCTGGTTGTATGAGGTTAGCCAGATATGCAAATAGGCGAAGGCTGATTTTCAGTGGCAAATGTGAAGTGCAAATGCGCTGATGGTGGTTAGTATGGGGATTTCACTGATGCAGGATATTTTGCTTCACTACATTTGGACCCCCCCATATTTTATTCGTGTACAGGGATAGCTGCATACCATTAGCGAGGAACTCATCCCACATCCTGGTGCAAAAGAGCACATCCGAGAAACCTGTATTTGTAGAGATGTGAGCGAGCAACTGCAGGGAAAGACTGGAGATTCTCCTGAAGCAGCAGTATAAAAAAAGGTCACCAAACAGAGCCTGCCAACATTTTTCTGCTGGTTCCAGCTGGCCGTTCGGTGGTGGCGCAGCCTCTACTCCCACACTGCTGTTCCAACACAGCAGCCCCACTGGTAAGAGTATGAGAATAGCTCTGCGGTGAGAGGCGAGTCAGCCCAGGGGTATCGATTTCTGACAGCAGCCAAAAATAGATTTTCAGAGAAAGAGTATCAGAAACTGGACGAGTATACTGCAATCCTTCCCTGTTAAAATTTTGCCAGCTCTGGCAAAGAAGATCACAGCTGTGTCACAGAGCTCCCTCTTTCTAATGTTGTAGGCTATTGTGCACAAGAAAAAAAAACAACGTCTCATTTTTGAGGAACATTTATGGATGAGCACCTCGTTCCAGGACAGGGTTACAGCTGATGACCTCTCCTCAGAGATGAGTGCACTTCTTTATCCTGGCTGAGCATGCTCATACTCCTAAGGGATGCAGGTCCAAAGTCAGGTCTCACTTCCCCTCAGGCCTCCAAAAGCTTGAATGAACCTTTCGCACACCACATCCAGCACTGACACCTCCTTAAAAATGTGTCATGAAACAAGCCCAGTCACCGAGTCCAAATTTTTGCAGTTCAAACAGCTGAAACCCCATATTTGCTGAATCCACTGCAGTTCCCTCTTCTTGAGGTGTCCATCTTGAGTCCAGGTGGATGGGAAAGAGATGAATACCTGGTGCTAGGGGAAATTATCTAGACTATCCTTTCTACCACTGCCTTCCCACTCCACCAGCCCTTGGGAAGTCATTTCACCAAATACAGGTATTTATCCTCCAGTTTCCAAACAGAGAGATCAGTCGCACTCTAGAAATGCTGATTCCTCTGAGCTGAATATGGAGGAAGCGTGGTTTTCCTTGTGCTCTGAAAATGGCTATTTCCCACTGTTAACTATATGGAAAGTTAGTAGCTTAGCTCTAGATAACTAACTTTTGGACATCAGAGGAGGATTTCACCGTATGAGATGTATCAGATTCTGCATCTCCTGATGTCTTCAGACCTAAATTGGAGTGTTAGTGTGTTTCACCCTCACAGAAGTCATTTGGCTCAAGATTGGAATAACTGGATGAAATTCCATGTATAGACAATCCTCTAAAAATCCCACAAATCTGTTAAAATATTTGCTTTCTTAAGATTTCAAGTGTAACATACAGTTCACTAAGTCTTGAACAGGCAATTTGAAACTTTTCCCAAAACTACAATTGTTTGTGACTTAAAATTATACTTGGGCTTGTGCTCACAAGAAGTAATTGCAGTGCTACCTCTGGGACCACTTCCCTTTGGCATTCAAAATTGGTTATGGCGTCTCAAAGGGGAAACTTTGAAATGTGATTTCAATTCTTCCACTACTTTGCTACCACTTTGAATGGATTAAATCGTTGTAAAGGACTAAGCCACTTTGCATTTCTTTCTTACCTACAAATATGTAACTTTTCTGGAGGCTGGGCAAGGGGTGTCTGCAATTTTCTTTTGTGTATTCTGCTGTCAGTATTCCTGTTACTGGATGAGTTTCAACCTTCTTGCAGATTGGACATTTTCAGGTACAGAAAAAGCATTCTTTAATTTTACAAATCTTTAACAGAGATACATCATGGTGACTTCAAGGTATTTTAAGTCTATACAATAATTTATATAGGTCCAAGGCACATTTGCCACTGCTCCTAGATATGCCATGATGAGATAATGGATTCACTAAGAAACCTCTTTTAACCTTGAGCAAAGCGCTTACCTTATTTTTATCTGCTTTTTCTCACCTCTAAAACATAAATTACTCTCATCCTTCAACTTGCTTTGAAATCAAAAGATGCAAAGTTCAGAGCTTGTGCTATCTACTAGCGTCAATAATACAAGGAGAGGATTTTCAGAAGTAGGCAGGTGATCTACAAGCACAGATCTCCAGACCATAGAACTCCTCATGAGCCACTTTCTCAGATATTCCAAAGTATTTAGAAAACTAAATTCTATAGAGAATCCCACTCTTGTTATTTATACTACTGCTAGAGTAAATTTCCTTTCTCGGTCCTAAAGGCTTGCAGTTTTCAGATCCTGAAGGATGTTTTTTAATGTGGTATGGTATTGTTCAAAACCATTACCACAACAGGTTTACTGACGGCAAAATTTAATTGTCCTTTGCCTACGTGGTGTAGTTATGTAAATTATAAATGCCTGAACAGAATCAGAAGTTGAATGTAGCTGTTTCTGTTGGCACAGGCTTTAAAATGATTGTGCATATATGTGCTGAAATGACAGGAAGATGTTTCTCAAGTTCTACATCCGTCTTAAGAAAGATGCTGAATTTCATATTATTCAGGTTCTTGTAGTTGACATCACAACTGGTAAGAGTCCACCTAGTCTAGAGAGTTCATGCCTTGAATAAGAATTGGGTTAATCTCCTTAAACATGAAGGATCAGACCCATCTCACCGAAATGTAGGTGTTTACACGTGAGCTGACTGCCACATTTGCAGGGATGCCAGTGAAAAGCTGGTTTGATACAGCTGGTACAAGTTGATACAAGTCTTCTGCAGCTGTTTTGTCACATGTGCCTGTCCCATACAGACGTCTTGGATATCAAATGGTAACAGGCACCGATGCTTCGGTACCTTAATCATTCCATTCAAGTCAGGAGGGATGCCCTCCCTGCCTTTGCTGCCTAGGAGAAAGGTGCTGAGCAGTCTGGGCTCCCTGGGCTGCAGCAGAGACAGAGTCCTGTGGTTGTATTGACCGGGGTGACAGCTCAGCCATCTCACCTACCTGAGACAGCAACCTTGGCCTGAATCACACTGCCTCCTTGAATGGAGCTTTTTAGGATTATTTCTTAACCTCCCTTCCAAACAGTTTCTGTTTTGGAAAGGTGCTTCATTTCGCAATGCTTTCCCTTCACGGCATAATTGCTAATTCAAGTTGTGAGAGTCTGCTTGGTCTTAAAAACATAGGGTAGGATTCAGTTTCAGGTTAAGGCATCAGATTTAGGCATCTACATTTAAACATTTATACGTAAGTTATACATCTAAATTTCTGTCACGAATGAGGAATAAACCAGGTGTCAAGGTTAAGTCCAGAAGGCTACTCGAGTTCTCAGGAACAGCTGAGATGTTGACATAGCTAAAGTTATCAGCTACTAGTGGGTCATCTAGATTGCCCTTTAGAGTCCACTGGCTGTATCAGCTAGGCATCCGAATAATTTGCTCAGCTGTAGCAGTCTGGTACCACTTGAGACATCGTGGTGTGACCTGTCATTTGTCCAATTTTCATTCCAGAGGAGCACAAGCCCTCCAACATCCCTACATCAAATGTGACGGCCGCCTTCAGAAGTCTCAGATACCCTACGGAATATCAAGTGACATTTATTAGTGTCTTCCACAGCATTATTAATGTAGGCTTTCTGCTACTGTCCTTTTACTGCACGAAGACTCAGGATCCAGCAGCTGCGACCATGTGCTACTCAGAAACTTTCTTGTCATAGTAAAGCCTTAAAACATCTTAAACAATACTGCGCAAAGATGGAACAAGGAGCTATAGTGATGAGAATGCCACAAGATCCTAGATATACATGAAGGTGGTTGGACGTACTTAATTTGTTAGATGTGGTCTGTGTGCTGAATTTTGGCTTTATTGCAAGAAAAATATACAGGTCTATGGATATTTGTCCAAAAGAGTAGATCTGTGTCGTAATGAGAATGTCTTAAGGATTGTTTCACTCCAGAAGTGTCCTGGTTTCGGCTGGGATAGAGGTAATTTTCTTCCCAGTAGCTGCTGTGTTTTGGATTTAGTATGAGAAGACCATTGATACCACACTGATGTTTTTAGTTTTTGCTAAGAAATCGGAGATATTTTTTCAGATTCCCATATTCAACTAATGAGCAGGTCTACAAGAGCTGGGAAGAAGCATGGCCAGACAGGTAGCCCAGCTGGCCAATGGAAATATTCCATACCATAGACATCGTGCTCAGTATAGAAAAAGGGGTTGGCCAGGGGACAGGGATCTGTGAGTTCCACGAGTTTCTCACAGGCTGTGGAACTGGCCATCAGGCGGTGAGAAAAACTGTATAGTGTTTCTTCCCGTGTTAAGAAAGGATATTGAGAACTGGGATTTTAACATATAATCTTTTGAGCTAACATTGAATTTTGATTTTCTAAAGAGGATAGTAACTCTGTTGGGCATGAAAATGTGTATAAATTAGGCATTCTTATGTTAAATCCCTGTAATTAGACTGCAACCAACATGAACAGGGGTTCAGCTAAATGTACCATGAGAAAACTTCTAAACGTTTTCTCACTTCTCTGGTCACCGTAATAGGTAGTATAAAATGGATGGTATGTTGTGTCTGGTACATTTTTTTCCATGGTAGATTCTCTCCCCTTCAGAGAGAAATGTAAGCTCTTGTTACACCTATCTTGGAACAGATTTGAGTTGACTTTGTTACTCTTTCTTATCTTGACAGTTAAACCACTGGAATAACAATAATGGCCAGGGAAAACCAAAGCATAGTAACAGATCTCATCTTTCAAGGCCTTTCCTCCCAGCCAAGGGCACAGACTGTTCTTTTCATAGTGTTCCTGGTTTTTTATCTGTTCGTGGTTGTTGGGAATATCATGATCATTACAGTGATCAGAGCAGATTGCCTGTTGCAGTCACCCATGTACTTTTTCCTTGCCAACCTGTCCTTCTTAGATATCTGCTACATCTCCAGCAACATCCCCCAGATGCTGGTGAACCTCTTGACCAAGAAGAGGACCATCTCCTTCTCCGGATGTGCTGCTCAGATGTATTTCTCTCTGGCTTTTGGCATGACAGAGTGTGTTCTGCTTGGAGTCATGGCCTATGATCGATATATGGCAATATGTCACCCCTTGCGTTACACCACTGTCATGAGCAGGAAGGTTTGCATTCACATGGTTGTAGCTTCCTGGACCAGCAGCCTGCTGAACTCCATGGTGATCAACAGCCTCACCCTGCAGCTGCCCTTCTGTGGGCCTGGCATCTTGAACCATTACTTCTGCGAAGTGCCAGCAGTGCTGGCCTTGGCCTGCACTGGCACTGCCCTCATAGAGCTGGTCATCTTCATCTTCAGCATCCTCATAATCTTCATCCCCTTTCTTCTGATCATCACCTCCTACGCCCACATCCTTTCCGCCATCTTGAAGATTCAGTCTGCACACGTGCAGTCCAAGGCCTTCTCCACCTGTGGATCCCACCTGATGGTGGTAACCATATTCTATGGGACAGCCATCTGCACATACATGAATCCTAAGTCAAGGCCGCCACAGAACAGTGACAAAGTTGTTGCATTGTTTTACACCGTTGTAGCCCCAATGCTGAACCCCCTTATCTACAGCCTCAGGAACAAGGACATGAAGCACGCCCTGAGAAGGGCAATGAGTAGACCCAAATCCCTCTTTATTTAAAGGCTTCTCCAGGATCGGTAGTATTGCACTGAGCTCTGTGAATTGAAGCAATACTCAAATGTGATTATTTCTCTGTTTGCAATTGTCCTAGACTTATTTTTACAAAGACTGAGATGAAGTCATAAATGTGCTAAATTCAACAGCACCTAAACAAAAGGCCTTGCATACAAATAACCTTCTGAAGAACATTTGGGATTTGGCCTAAAACCCAGAATCTAAATAAAGATGTTGCAACTTCAGCCTGCCTCACTGTGGCAATTCATTTAAAAAAGAATTGGAAAATGCCAATAGCATTATAAGAAAGAAAAAAAGAAGGAATAAGAAAAACAAGTTAAAGAGCTGTGAGAAAAATTAAGTATTTTATATATAGCTTTAAATCTATTTTGCTTCTGAAGGGTCTCATAACTAACTTAGAGCCTATAAACATTTATGTTGCAAACATGAGCTGGTACTGTGATTTCTCTTCAGACCCGAAAATTTCTCAACGTCTGTTCTGTTGGTTAGCAAACAAAACTGCCATCTTCTCCAATAAAGGGTGCGGTTATTTGCAGCTAATGTTTACCCCCTTGCTCTGTGAGCAACCCTGTTTCCATAACCTGCTTTGCTTCCTCTGTAACTGATTTCTGCCCCTGTTAATTCCTGCTGCACTGAGGTCCTCGTGGGCCAAGATCCTTCGATTTTATTTTGCCGTGTGGACAGCTGACAGTAGATTATTTTGTTTTCTGATTTGAGTGGGGCATAATCAGACGTGATTATGAGAGAGGTTTTCTTTCTGTAACTCAAAGACAGATCTTTAGGTTTTAAGTAACCCAGGTGAGATGAAGAGTGTTTCAGACCTCCTGAACTCATGATTAAGCTAACCTTTTTAAAGATGTGCTTTGTACTCACATTCGTGCAACACAGGTGGTTTTGCTCCCCACCCACTAGCTTTCTCCATCACGGATGCCTCTCCATCCTCCTTTCTGTGGTGTGGGTTTATTTGTTGCTCATGATAGCCAAAATCAGGATGCCATTGGATGCCACTGTAATTCCAATTTCACGTGCCATGCTGACAGTTATTCCTGCTGCTCAGCACCATCCCAGACCAAGACCTGCCAGCCATCTACAAGGACCATTAGTTAGCCTTGAATTATGCCAGTTGAACACACACAGAAATGAGCTTGGACTTGGTGGGCTACGTACTGGAGAAGTCTGCATCTCCTGCAGCGTCTCTTGGGGTAGGGAAAGTGAGCCCTTGGATAGATGAAGCCTTTAGCAGCTAAATACAAAGATAAACACAAAGATATTTAGTGCAGAGTAAGCCAGAAAAGGGGAATTGTAGCCAGAGCCAGACACCAGCCCTTTCCCAGACCAACCCAGGCTCCTACCACACCTAAAGGACTACTTTTAAAAAACTCTTCTTCCTGTGAGTTGAGTGAAAGATGGGAAGATAAGGCAAAGATAAAGTGTCTGATTAGTGAAGGCAAACAAATGCACATGAACCGTACATGTAGGGAAAACAGGTGATTTCTTAACTCTTAAGAGACTAAATAAGAGGCCTTGTCTAGCAGTAGGTGGAGGCAATGGTCATAGCACTACGGGCACGCCGGAAGCCTCCAGGCAGGCCTGAAGTACAACATCAACTGAGTTGTTAAATCTATTTCCATCACAAATTACACTTCCCCCCTTAGGGGCCAGCCACCCAGGAGTCATCAGCTTAACAAGCCCTTCTGGACCTGGTGAAGAAGACTCTAATGATCTTGAAACCTTCTTAGAAAGCTTGTAGTGAACCTGCCTCATTTTTTCTAACAAGTCCCTGGGAGACAACTTCACAGACACTTAAGGAGAAGGAAAGTTTCCTCTTTGTTAAAGGCAATGAGCACTGCTAAAGCAGGTACGTTTGTCACACAAAACCCTGAATACAACCACACTCTGAAATCAGGGGTTGAAGAGTTTATGGGTTGGTGTACACCTTTCCAGTCCTCCACTCAGTTGGTACAGAAGTTACCACTGGAGTTCGAAGGATAACAGATCTGTGTGTGACACCACCAGCAGTGGAGAGAGCAGCTGCCCCTGGCCAACAACGTCTGGTTGGCAGAAGCCACTCAATATCTTGCAACAAGTGCTTGGCACATTGTGAGGGGTCCATCAACAGCCACAGCCATGGCAGATGATGAACCAGATTCAGGGTTCATCCAGGGGTTCCAGTCAGAAGCAACAGGAGATGTGGCTGGAGGGAAAGTACAATGTACATACATTTGCTCATCCAGGAATAACAGCACAGGTCCAAGGTTGATCCAGGAGCCAGATGCAGCCAGGCACACCTACAGTATGGTGTAGGAAAGGCCTGAAGGCCCCCTAAAATGAGGGGTCCTAGTCCATGGGAGAGGGCAAGAGTGCATGTGGCAAGGGGGGAAGCACCAGGTGAGTCTGGTGAGGACCACTACGACGTGTTGTTGCCATCAGGGTCCTGACCCACATGAAATGCCTCAGCTCATGGATGCCAGCGGTGCTGGTCGTTCTCAGTTGCTTTCTGCTGCTTGAGGGGCTGAAGACTGTGAGGTGGTCTCCTCCAAAGCTGGCTCTGTCAGTAAAAGCACGGCTTGATCTGCAGCTATCCAAGGCTCATCCCAACACTTGACCTCTGTCTCCTTCCCTTGCACAAGTTAAAATATAGTCCTGTCGCCTGCTGTGTTGGAGACTCGCATCTCCCCGAGACATGCTGCTGCCTGAAAACAATTCACTTCGATAGAGTATTGAAGAACATCGATGTGTTAGAAATGCTAAATGTTGTGAAAAGTGCTACCAGTCCTAGTGAATTCACTGTTCACACAGGCCAGCATCTTGGCAAACCTGGGGGAGTTCCTAACCTCTCACTTCAAATTGGGGAGGAGGACATGAGCATCTTATTTCTCTTAGAGAACCTCTGGGAATCGAGTGCTTGCCTGAATCACCAGTGGGGTGGCGCATGGTGTGAGCTCCTTGGTGCAACCTGGAGCTAGCCCACCTGAACACCAGGAAAATCGAGAAACACTGAGCACAATGCAGGTTGATGAAATTCAGCATATCTCAATATATGATATCTCTCTAAAGCAATGCACGGGGGGAAATAAAAACCATTAACTTTAGCTCAGAGCCCCAGGTTTTGTACTTGATCACTGTTTCATATTCTGCACTGAACTAAGCAAATGGAAAAAGTATCTCTGGCTCTTCGTATCATCTAGAGATAAAAGCTTACTTTAAGGGAAGACTCAGAAAATGAATTTGAACAGCTCATTTAATGTGTTCTTTATATATACAGAAATATGTATTCAGTAGAAGGATGTGAAGTTATACATTTACAATCCTGGAGGCTAGTGGTGGTCAACTCATAAATTAGTGCAACATTTTATGATTCAGCCTAAAAATTTTCAGATATATAACATAAGTTTGTTCAGAACTAATAGAACTTTATATTTTATCATGGCTTTTAAAGCATTGTTCATTTAGTACTGCACATCGAATTTCATGCTCCGTCAGCATATCTACCAAGCATTTGGGAAATACGGTTTGCGATCAGGCTGCTTAACAAAAATGGAAAATAGAAAAAAAAGTTCTGGCTAACCAAAAAAGAGTGATGATTCTAAGTGGCTGCAAATATTTTGACAGGAATTCCAACTGCTACACCCTCAGCAAGGTTACAGTTGATACAGAGCTGGGAGGAGTGGCTGGTAGACCAAATGGTTGTGCTGTCATTCAGAGAGTCCAGGAAAGGCTGGACAGATGGGTCAAGAGGAACCTTGTGGAATTCAGCAAAGGGAAATTCCAAGTCCTGCACCTGGGGAGGAATAACCCCAGGCACCAGTACAGGCTGGGGGCTGACCAGCTGGAGAGCAGCTTGGCAGAGAAGGAGCTGGGGTCCAGTGGGACACCGGGATAACCTGGAGCCAGCCCTTGCGCAAAGGTCAAAACCCTCCTGGTCTACGTAAGGGAAGGCACTGCCAGCAGGTCACATCGGGGAGACCACACCTGGGCTGTTGCTGCTGAGTGCGAGAAAGACAAGGACATGCTGGAACAGCAGCAGTGAAGGGGATTAAGGGACTAGAACTTCTCATACCAGCAGAGAGCTCCGATATCTGAGCCCAGAGAAGTGAAGGCTCAGGGGCGATCTTAGCACTGTGTCAGTACCTGTTGGGGGGCGGATAAAGAAAACAGAAGCAGACTCTTCTCAGTGGTGCCCAGTGAGAAGATATATTGAAATACAGGGAATTCCATGTAAACATAAGAAACAGCTTTATTCCCGTAAGGGTGATCAAGCACTGGAAGACCAGAAGGTTTTTGGGCTCTCCATCCTTGAAGATACTCAAAACCCGGGTTGCCCAGAGAGGTAGTGGAGGCCCCATCCCTGGAAACATTCAAGACCAGGTTGGACAGGGCTCTGAGCAACCTGATCTAGTTAGTGGTGTCCCTGCTCACTGTAGGGGGTTTGGACTAGGTGACCTCTAGGGGTCCCTTCCAACCCAAAACTTTCTATGATTCTATGATTCTATGATTGGCTGCCTCTCTGCTTGAGATGCCTTTGAGGTGCCACATGTTTTTGGAAGCAAGAGAGACTTGCGTGAAACATTCTCCTTAGAGAGAGAGAGAAAAAGGAAATAATAGAACACGAGACTGTCTTTCAGAAGCACGTTTTCCTCCTGATAAAACTGCTTAGGGCATGCTTCACCTCCTTGTTTCTCAGGCTGTAAATCACGGGGTTCAGCATGGGGACTATAATGGTGTAAAAGATGGATGAGATTTTCTTGCTCTCCAGTGAGTTTGATGAACTGGGTTGCATGTAATTAAAAGCACCAGACACATAGAAAATGATGATGGCTGCCAAGTGGGAGGCGCAGGTGGAGCAGGCTTTGCGCCTGCCTGCGGCAGAGCCCATCCTGCTCACGGCCACCACGATGCAGGCATAGGAGGTGAAGATGAGCAGGTTGCTGGCAAATATGTTGACACCCACAAGCAGAAACACTAAAGCCTCGTTGAAGCGCGTGTCAGTGGAGGCAGCAACAAACAGCGGTGGCGCATCGCAGTAGAAGTTGTTGATGACCGAGGGACTGCAGAAGGACAGCCGGAGCAGGGCACTGGTGTGAACGATGGCATTCAGAAACCCTGCAATGTAGGACACAGCAACCAGGCTCATGCAGACGTTAGGAGACATGACAACTTCATAGAGAAGGGGCTTGGAGATGGCCACATACCGGTCATAGGCCATGGCAGCCAGCAGGTAAATCTCAGCTGTGGCAAATACAGTGTAGAAATAAAACTGTGTGAGGCAGCCAGCAAAAGAAATGTCTTTGGTTTTGGTTGGAAGGTCCAGCAGCATTTTGGGGCTGATGGTGGAGGAGTAGCAAATGTCTAAGAAGGACAAGCTACCAAGCAAAAAGTACATGGGGGTGTGCAGCTGGGGGCTGACCCTGATCAGGATGGTCAGGCTGAGGTTTCCCGCTAGCGTCAGCACGTAGGTGCCCAGGAAGAGTGCAAAGAGGATGTGCTTCAGTTGTGGGTGCTCTGTGAGCCCCGAGAAGGTGAACTGGGTCACCTGGGTGCAGTTGTCATCAGGCATTTTTACAGTACTGTGGAGAGACATGGAGGGAAGAGGGTGAAAAAATTCCTGATGCAATTTCCACTTCGTAAATATCAATGTAAAAGGCTGACCCTGTCATCAAATTTAAATGGAAAATGAAAAAATGTAAGAACTGCTGATTCTTTTCTTGCAATGGCAGTGCCATCGCTGGGAAAAAAATCTGCAGTGTTTAGAAGGGTTTTTGAGTTAAGTCCTTAACAGAAGGCAGTTTGTCACAACCTTTGACAACTCACCATCTGAGGGTGCCTTGACTAGGGGTACCCTCAGAGGGTAGGTGACCTGTTCAGAGGCTGATGCTTGCACCGTAGATGTTGAGCGGGAGAGATCAGTCCCAGCTGACTCCCTGCAGACCATCAAGCATGCAGCATAACTCCTGGAGATTGATGCTTTCACTTCTAAGGTTTTGACCAAAGATTGCCAACGTGGACAAAGCTTAAGGCATATTTTCCCCTAACCACTTCCTTTCCGGTTCAGGATTTTGGTCTCTTGTGCATAGCTGATGTGAAACTGCTCAAGCAGACATCTAAAATACATATCATTCCTTTAAATATCCAGAGCCAATTGTAGTTAAACAACACAGATCATGTAATGTACGTTATATAGTGACAGAACATATCTAATCAGCAACTTCTGGGTTCAGTCAAGTGAGAACAATCTCAGCATTTTTAGAGAATGACATATCACTTCTCTGTAAAGTTTTCATTGTTCAACCTTCCTCAAACAGCCTCAAAGATGCCTACAATTTTACACCTTCCAAACCCCCTTTCAGTATACTAAGACATACCTTAAGATCTCATTTTCCTAGGCTTTAGACAGGATTTTCCAAGGAGTGCCAACATGGTCCTCCAAGTCGGTGCAGGATATAATCCTTGTCTTTCACTCCCACTAATGTCTTCGCTGAGAAGCTCTCAATATCGTTCTCAGAAAATCTGCTTGCTAAGATCGGAGTCAGACGCTTCCATGGGGCAATTCTGTCCATCTGGAAAAGCTCGCAGATATTTGAGGTGAATTAGCATTTGTAGTTGCTTCCTTCCTGCGTTTAACGAGAGGGGAGACAGTGTAGAGCTACACTTACAAGGCTTGGGAGTCTAAATTTATGTTATGATGCCTAAGAGGAGAAAGGTCTGCACAGACAGCAAAGGAACAAATGATCTAAGGTATAACCAAGTGCATATAACCACTGAAACAACAATACTGATGAACAGCGCCTAGTGTGATTCAGACAAACTTTCAGAACTGAACAACAGTGGTGAGCAATTTTGCCACCCTTCTTTTGAAGATGGGCTATGGATGAGACAAAATCACAAACTTGGGAAAAGCTACCTTTAGCCATGTGATTTACACACAGTGCCAAACTAAGAGTCCTTATTCGTTGTGTTTATTAGCTACTGTGATACTCAAATTCCTCATGAATTCATGTGTAAAAGTGTTATTCAATGTGAACTCAACGTGCACTGTCATTTTCCTCCTGTTCTTTTGCATCTTTGCTGCATTCTTTACCACTCGGTTCTTAATAATATTCGTAATTTTCCTACCTTATATGAGAGCTTCTGCAGTTTTAACTAGTTCTCCTCCATCCCAGTGAAACTACAGGCAAGTAGGATCATCACACAGGTGCTGATGGAAGACTTTGTCCACGCACAAATTTATTCAGTTGTTAACAGAGACTCAGGAGGACAGTCAACACTTTACCATACAACAGGACTTTGGATCAGAAATTCACCCACCCTCTCTCATTCCAAAGCTCCCCTGCGGTATTTGCAGCGCCACGCTCAGCGATTATTCTGCTGAAGTCAAAATACGGGCTCCGTCGGTCCTTAGGAGACCACAAGGATGTGCCGTTGATCCCACGCTCATGGGATAAACCAACACAGCCTCTCTAGGGCACCTGGAAAACAGAGTCAGATTTCCCCCAGGGCGTCCTGCAGGGATTTCTCTCTGAAGTTTTCGCTTTGGGAATTTGTCAAAACATCAGAAATATTGTGTGAGGGGGAGAAGCAACTCTACTTAACACACTTAACTTTGCAAGACAAAAGTAGGCACAAGATGACACATTTTTGTAGAAGGATTTGAATCGGAAGAACTTTTTCTTCCTGTGTTTCTGGAGAATAAACTACAGTGACTGTTATTAATGGGTCAGTTTAGGGAAATCAGTATTCCCAGCAGGCGCATGCACACAGAGCACGTATGCACACTATCTGTATATATGTGTCCAGGTAGATGTGTGTGCACACGTGTACATACATGGCTGGCTACACGGATCACAGACAGATGCTCAGAGCTCCCACATGAACACAGGCAGCACCAACGGCCTCATCCCGCTCCCCTCTCTGGCTGGGCAGGATGGAAGTCCACTGGTGAGAACATATATATATATATATATATATATATGTATATATATGTATACACTCATATGTTAAAGGTGGATCCTCCAGTAGCGGGACTCAGACATGCAGTCTGCCCAGTAACCAGCCCTGGATCCCAGTCTCCTCCGTTGCTGACACGTGGGTTCCCAAGGCTGCCACACTGCTCCGGTTGCTGGTACTGACTGTCACACTGGCCAGGGCTTTCCAGGCCCCAGGAGCTGACCTGCCTGATCTGGAGAGCTGCTCCCAGTGGCTGATGGTGACGGGTTTCACAACCGGGCACCGGAGCTGATGGGCCAGGTCTGGGAGGGTTGCAGATGGGATGGTTGTTCCTTGCAAGTCCTTGATTTGGGTTCCCACCTGCCACTGTGCATCCCTCTACTCCTCTGGCTTGTGCGGGTGGGCTTGCGGTGGGCTTACTTGATGCTCTCTGCTCACAGCTGCGCTCATTTGTATGAGGATGAAGCCCTGGCTTCACCACAGCATTCTGCTCTCCACATTTTACCCAGTTCTGTGATGGTAACTGAAGTGTGAAGAGCACAGAGGGCAAAATAGACAGTTATTCTGTCCAGAAAGGTAACACCAAGGACCATCTGAGTTTGGCGGTTCCTTTAACCCATCAGGCTGTTTTCCTAGCTGACTCCAGTGGGACGCCACTTCTTGAAGGTGATGGAAACTGAAGGTGGATGAACAGTCAGGATGTAAGCTCTTGTAGCAATGCAGGTGATGCACTGTATCTCCCTTGAAACTTGCCTGCTTCCCCTGCAGAATAAGCATCAACCTTGGGGACTGCGGCTTTGCCTCTGTGACTTTGAAGTGAGCACCCTGCCTGCACCCAGGGACAGCCCCACACCAGAGCCCCATGGCACCACACCAGCTGGTGAGAAGCCTGGGCCTTCTTGTCTTGCAGATCCACTCCCTCCAGGACGCTGTCATCTCAGGAGGACCATTTTCCTTCCATGGAGGGCAGCACTGGCTTGCGCAGCCTTTTGGTAGGCACCAGCTTGCACCAACACAGGGTTGTTGTAGCGGGTGCAAGTGCTGGTGTGAGCTCCCAGTGTGGCCATCACTCAGGAACCTGTGGTCCCAGCCTTCGCTGAGAGTGGCTGCTGGCAGCTCCCAGGAGGAGCAGCCATCTTGCCCAAGCTTATCCTCAGTGCCTCGTCATCCTGCCGCAACAGCACAGTTTCACAAGTGCCCCTGAGACACCTTCTCTTGCCCGTCCCCAAGGCACCCTGCCACACTGACAGGGTGAGATCCCTCACACAGCTCTCTGCAGAACAAGACACTGTGTTTATTTACAATAATAGAGAACTTTTGAAGAGCAGGAGCTGCAGCACGCCTAGCCCTGCCACTGCACAGTGTGGCAGCTGTGCTCCGAGACAGAGCTCTCCAGAGATGGAGACAGCTTCCTTCACCACCAGCAAATCCTCTCCTTGACGAACCAGAGGATGCTCCTGGTTGACACGGCTGCGGTGTCCTGGGCATCGTGGGCTGGGCGCAGTTGGCAGCAGCATGCATACGTGGTGGCAGGGACACTGCAGTGCTGCTGCCAGGATGGGCTGTACTGTCTGGGGGTCCCTTCTGGGCTGGAGGGTGTGAAGGTGGGAGGTTCCACGGCCGTCTGGGCTGGCATTTGCTGGGGGAAGCCAGCAGGAGCCCACTGCAAGTCCGTGCTGCTGGAGGTGCCCTGGCACCATGCCCCTGAGCCCGGGGAGCTCTCGGAGCTGCCAGGGCTCTGCCTCCTCAAGGACCACCACCTTCGCTGTTTGTGGCCTGTCTCAGCCCCATGGGGCTTGGATGCTGCAGCCCCTACTTTGCTGTTGGCTGCTCCTGCTTTGCTGGTTTGCTTCTGCTGCAGCCCGTCCCGGTCCGTCTGGACATGGTGGTTTGGCATCAGCAAGGGGGGAGAGGCACTGCGCGGCCCCAGGGGCCCATCCCCAGCCCACTGCAGGTTGGGCAACGACTACTGCAGCATTGCCATGGACTTCTGCACTGCCACGGGGAGCCCTTACAGATTGATCTCCAGGAGCTTTCTTGTTGTGTGCATCGACAGTCTGCTGCACACCTCCTGGTCAGATCCAGCCTTGGCATGACGACAGGCGCTGCCGCATGGGGCTGGCTCCTCTCCTCCACATCGGCCTCAGACCCGCCCTGGGTGGAGATGCTGCTCTGACAGCTGACATCTTCCTTTGACGGGATGAAAGCTGACAGAAACAGGGTCAGGGTCTCCTCGGTGGGGTTGGTATCCCCCCACAGCCTCCACACTTCCTTCTCCCTGGTGTTGCCCACAATGGCGTTCGCCTTCACCTGCAGCGAGGGGCACAGCCTGCTCCGCAGCAAGGGCTGGCTCTGGCCTGGTCAGATGAGCTTGGGCAGGACACAGCAGCCCTGCTGCTGCACTGCTTGCTGCTGGGACAGCTGCACTGGCACGGGCAGGACCCCCAGCTGCACCTCCAGCCTTTTCCTGGCCACGTGCATCTTCAAGACTGAACGGGCTCTGCTCTCACACCCGGCTCTGAGGGAGCAGGCAGAGCTCCTCTCCATGGAGGCTTCTCCATCCTGAGTCAGGCACATGTCTCTCCCGCTCTCGCAGGACTTGAAGCTCTCGAGGGAGCAGGATGAGGTGCAGCCAGAGCAGGAGAGGTGACCCCGCCCCACCACTGCCTCCAGCTCCTGGCATATGTCCTGCCAAGTGTTCACGTTCGGTGTGGCTGAGGCCCCGTTCCCAGTATATGCCAACAGCAGCAGCTTCTGCAGCTCCTGGGCAGCCTTCATGCAGTGGGTGCAGCTGGGGCTGCAGGGACAGGGCACCCACAGGAGCACCTGCAAGGCAGGGAGAGGTTGACTGAGCTGTGGGGGCCAGGGGCACTGGGACCACCCAGGGACCGTCCACCTGGGCTGCTCGGCAGCGGGGCTCGGCTACTCTGAGAGGCCCTGGCCTGTCCTGGGGATGTTCCTGTGCAGCCCCGGGGGGACCCGCAGGGGACTTACATGGCTCTGCTCTCTCCATTTGCTGCCTCCGTCTCTGGTGTCACTGGCTCCAGCCATCACCCTGTGGGCACAGGAGTGTGGCAGTGTCGCCCACCTGGGGCCAGCCCCTGCCAGCGCTGGCCCCGAGCATCCCCTTGGCCCCAAACGGACCCTTACCTGTCGGCAACAGCTGATGGCGAGCAGGATGGCCCCGGCAGCCAGGAGCAGGATGCTCAGGCCGAGAAGAAAGCTGTCGTTGCTCACGGTACCGTTGCTCATGTTGAGCATGGTTGCTTACCTGAAGCTGTGGGACGGTGGAACGTGTCTTACACCGCGGACTCACTGATAATTCCAACAGTGATATAGAGCCGATACAAATTGTTCTCTAAAAGTACCTGCGAGAAGGTGTGATGGATATGTACCTTCCCTTCAGAAGTGATCCCATCTAGAAGCTGAACCTTGTGGCATTATCTCTTTTCTGAGTGTAAACACTCACACTGTAAGGTACTTTTGAACAGAACACACGGGAAACAAAACAGCAAAGGCAGCTGCTTTGCAGCGTTTGGGACTGTCACAGGTTTAAGCCCAGAGCCATTGACGTCGTAATTTGTGGCTCAGCCCCAGCCCAACACATAGAACATGCAGGAGAGCAACACGGAACACAGATAGGACTCATCTGCTCCCAACTTGGGCCCTACGAAAGACGGGTATATGGGCTCATTCAGAATTATTCAGACACCGTAATTATTTATAGTACAAAGTCCCATCCTCCTGACACCAAGCTTGAAGATAGTTATAAGCATTTGTAAAAAACAAATGTACAATCAAAGTCCTCAGATGCATTGTAGAACTTTGGGGGCATTCTCTGCATCAGGTTTTATTTTAGGGCTGCAGCTGACACCTTCACCCTTGCAGCTTTTCAATCCTGAGTCAAGCGCCAAAAAAACCCAAGATACAGCCATGCCAGTCTCGTTTTATGTGCATTTGTGGGTTTCATTTCATCACAAGGGTGTGGGTGTTGATAACAGTCCAGTTTAGAAGCATTTGCAGTGGGCAGTGGAGGGTCCAGATTCATCGTACTCCTGCTTGCTGATCCACACCAGCTGGGAGGTGGACAGGGAGGCCAGGATGGAGCCTCGGATCCAGGCAGAGTCCTTGCGCTCAGGTGGGGCAATGATCTTGATTTTCATTGCGCTGGGTGCCAGGGCTGGGATCTGCTTCCGCATCCTGTCAGCAATGCCAGGGTACACTGTGGTACCACCGACAGCACTGTGTTGGCATACAGGTCCTTACGGGTATCACTGTGACACTTCATGATGGAGTTGCAGGTAGTTTCATGGATACCACAGGACTCCATAGCCAAGAAAAACGGCTGGAAGAGGGCCTCGGGCACCTGAACCTCTCCTTGCCAATGGTGATGACATGGCCATCCGGGAGTTCGTAGCTCGGCTCCAGGCAAACAGAATGTTCCCTTGTGCTGCCATTTACATTGAACTGAAGCTACGTATGGTGACGAGGCAAAGAAACCCAGAGAAAATGTTTTTGGGCATCTGCTTCCCATACTGAACAACTCTCCCCAGATCTCTGCAAGTGAGATTTGTGCTTCTGCCATATTCAGGGCATTTTCTATGCAAACTGTGTCTTTGCTTTTGAGCTTCCTAACACGGCTTCCTAGGTGGTAAAGACTACTGACGGCTTCTTCTCATCTGCCATGCTTCAGCTAGGGCATCTCTAGACAACTTCGCTTGCAACCAAGTATGCTCAAGCTGTAGAGGAGTGGCCAGTTTCTCAGTTCAAGGAGCATGGGAATGATTGCACTTCTCCTCTGCCTGAGTCCCAGTGCCAGACGGAGCGCTGCCCATGCGAGCGCCGGATGAGGAGACAGCCCACTGTGACCTCACGGAGCGGTGGATGGCGATGTCAGCGAGCGAGGGACTGTGACTGGCTCCTGCCTGGACTCCTGCCTGGACTCCTGGCGCCCAGCGAGCCTGCAAGGTCTCGACGGTGGAGCGAGGCTTCTCCTGCTGCTGGGGGTTCTCTGGGGGCTGCAGTCGACATCCCCGGGTGCCCGTCCTGCAGCCATCGCCTGTGTTTCCCCGGCCCTGCCTGCTCCAGGCAGCCGGGCACCGCGGGCTGTGCTTGCAGCAGCGCAGGTGAGGTGTGCTGGGAAATGTCCCCCCGCTGTGGCCATGGGGTGGGCAAGAGGGCTCGTGGAGCCGGGAGGGTATCCTTCTTGAGGGGCCTGGGCATTTCTTCATCTCCTCCCCTCTCCTCTGCGGGACAGCGAGTGACCGTGGCCTCTCTCCATCTTGCAGCGTGTGACACCAGTGAGGGAGAGCAGCTCCTTGTCCTCGTCCCTCCCCAGCCAGCAGCAAGGAGCAAACATGGCCGCAGTGGCAGAGTGGAGCTGCCCCATCTGCCGCGATGCTGAACATGCTGTGGCTTATGTGACCCCCTGCCTCCACCAGTTCTGCCTGGGCTGCATTGTGCGGTGGGCAAAGAGGAAACCATCATGCCCCCTTTGCAGGCAGACTGTCAACAGCATCATCTATTCTGTGCGGTCAGAGCATGATTTTTTGGAGATATTTGCTCCACGCCGCTCAGATCCATCGGTTGTCAACCGTGAGGATGCACAGGGGCCTGCGGAGCCATCGCCCAGGACTTATGTGGCTCTCTTCCAGCCCAGGTTCTGGGCCTCCCTGTTCCGGGAGTCCCTGGAGACGCTCGAGCCCGTGCTGCCCTGGCTGCACCAGGAGCTGTCGGTGCTGTACGGGGCCCGCTGGTGGGAGGTGGATGTGGCACAGAGCACCGTCATAGCAAACCTGTGCCGCTACGGGCTGGACGAGGAGGCCTTGGTCCGGGAGCTGCAGCCCTTGCTGCAGCACCAGACGGTGACGTTTGTGCGCCGGCTCATCAGTGTTGCCGCAGACCGGTGCAGTGAGCAGCTCCTGCGTGAGATGGAGCTCCTGGACAGCCGTGGTGCCGAGGAGCAGGAGGAGGCCCATGGTGCCGAGCAGCAGGAGGAGGCCCATGGTGCTGAGGAGCAGGAGGATGCTGATGCTGCTGAGGAGCAGCAGGATGTCCGTGGTGCCGAGGAGCACAATGATGCCAACAGTGCCGAGCAGCAGGAGGACAGCCCCGCGGCCACCCCTGGACCCAGTGCCTCCTCGGGGGGGACTCCTGCCCCCAGCTCCAGCGCACATGAGGAGCCCTATGAGGAGCTGGGGCAGGCAGTTGCAGGTCCCTCTGCTCCCACCCAGGGCAGGGACTGCTCACACGGGGGGCCCCGTCACCCCCCAAAGAGGAGGGCCAGCGGCTCCCAGGACTCGTCAGCCCACAAGAGGCCATGCCGCCGGCAGCAGTAGGGTGCCCCAGGAGCTGGCAACACCAGGGCCGGGTCAGCAGCTGGGGCACACGGTGGCCCCCAAGGCGACTTGGAGGCCCTTGTTTGTAATTTAGTTATTAAAGAAGAAAATAAAACTGTGCAAACTGCAGGAAAGGTCTTAGTCTCTCCTTAGAAGCAGCGCAGCTGGCATTGCGATCGCCGCCACCCATGGTGCTTTCTCCTCCTTCTCCTGGCGCTGTGCACCCCTTTCCCCTCGTGAGTCTCGTGCAGCCTGAGGTCAGAGGAGCCCTTCTGGTGGGAGAGCGTGCAGCCGTGCCGCCCTTTGTCTGGGGAGGTCTCCAGGTGCAGCCTGCGCCCCGTTGCTCATTATCCCAGACCTTCTGATCCCCTCGGAAGGGAGTCTCCTACGACAGTGATCCATCTCTTTTTCTTTATGGAAGTGGTTTTGACACAGGGCGTAGGCCAACCGAACCTTGGCAACATTTCCAAGCTAGATGAGCCATCATCCTTGTCATCGTTCAGCTCCACCTGCAATGGCACCAGGGAAGGTGGGGTGGTCTCGGAGGAGATGGGCCTGCTGCGCCGGTCAGGAGCTTGTCACCATTGTCCCCTATCCCTCAAGTCACCGCGTTCTCCCGGGTGGGGAGACGCTAGGGAATCCTCTGTATCAGGTGCCCTGTCTGCCTGGAGGGGGAAGCATCCGGCACTGGCATGGGCAGGGCACAGCCGGCAGCCTGGCCCCAGGGAAGCAGCATTTTCCCACCGGAGCTCTGCCTGCAGAGCTGCACCGGTCGTGGCAGGTGCAGGCTTTAGAGAGGACACAGCTTTCTGCTCGGTGGATACTGTCACTCCCTGCTCGAGCTGGCACAGCCGCAGCGGCCTTTCTGCCCACCCTGTCCATGGCACTGCTGGTCGCTCACGCTCCCTGGGGAGGAAGGCTTGGCCCTGCCCAGGTCTCCTCAGCTGCTGGGGCTGGGGCCGCGGGCTCCTGCCCAGGTCTGTCAGCTCCCCTGAGGTTCCCCCAGTTTAGGAACCCAACCCACCCCAGCCCCACCCACCGTGCATCGTGCTCGGCCACCGTGTCTCTGTGTGGAGCCCTGCTCTGGATGCGCCCAGCAGTGCATGGAGAGACAGCGTTGCCAGCCCGGGACATGGCAAGACCTTCCCAAGATGGGGGAACCCTCAGCAACTGCGGTCGGTCCACTCTATCTTCTCATCTCCCCACTGTTTGCAAGCATGTGGGTGGACTTCTCTGTTTTCTCATTAAGAGTTTGAATTTTTTAAAGTTGCCAAGCTTAAAAGAAGAATTCGTTTTTCTCACATAATATACTGGAGGTTAATCCGTTAATTAAAAGGAGATTTTCTTCCTTTCAGTTGGTCCCAGAAAGCGCATTTGTGGGTTTCATTTCATCACAAGGGTGTGGGTGTTGATAACAGTCCAGTTTAGAAGCATTAGCAGTGGGCAGTGGAGGGTCCAGATTCATCGTACTCCTGCTTGCTGATCCACACCAGCTGGGAGGTGGACAGGGAGGCCAGGATGGAGCCTCGGATCCAGGCAGAGTCCTTGCGCTCAGGTGGGGCAATGATCTTGATTTTCATTGCGCTGGGTGCCAGGGCTGGGATCTGCTTCCGCATCCTGTCAGCAATGCCAGGGTACACTGTGGTACCACCGACAGCACTGTGTTGGCATACAGGTCCTTACGGGACCGAGATATTCTTCCTTTCAGTTGGTCCCAGAAAGCACAAACCAGAAGGTTTCTCAAGAACGCTTGCTTTAGGATTCAGCTGCCAAGGGAGCTCCACTCCTGTTGTCCTACAAATGCATTTTATAAAGGAGAATCACAGGTGTATAGGGGAGAAAAGGAGGAGGGCAATTTCTCCAAAGAAATGTCCTTGCCACACCCCTTCAGCTCACAGATCATGCTGTGCATTTATGGTCGTTTCTTCCAGCCTGATCATCAGACGCTCAAGCCTGCAGTTAGTGACAACGTGACTGAGGCAAAAAAGATGTTCAGCACCTCAGCTTTCTCCACTTCCAGGATAACCAGGTCTCCAGCATCCTTCCGGAGAGGGCCCACATTTTCCCTAGTCTGCCTTCTATCGCTGACATACCGATAGAAGGCTTTCTTGTTCCCATAAAATTTGTTGTGTAAGAAATGAAGAGACAGGTTTTACCAACAGCACCGTCACCCACAACTACACGCTTGATCGTCTGCATAGCTGAAGTGTACTAGAATATCAACTGCAGTGAGAACCTGAGAGTCTGCGCCGGCTGTTGGCAGCTCGCTGCGGGGTCTCCTTACAGAGAGGTACAAACAATTGTTACAGTACACGGACACTTTTTCATGACTGGCTTTGTGGGCTCCACTCTTAGAATTTGTGCCGACCGATGTGTAACCTCGGTACAAATCCTAGTCTCTGTTTCTTGCATATGGGGAACATCAATCTCTTGCTAATCACAAAAAGTTTCATTTCTAAGTGTGTATGAGATGGCGGCATGTTTTCTGAAGAATAAAACAATGTGTGGTGGTTTGACCTTAGCTGGACGCCAGGTGCCCACAAAAGCCACTCTATCACAGCCCTCTTCAGCTGGACAGGGGAGAGAAAATATAATTAAAATATTCCATTCCATTCCATTCCATTCCATTCCATTCCATTACATTCCATTATTTTCCCCAAATCTGTGATGAAGGAAAAATTCTGTTTTCCTGGAATTCATCAATTTGGTAATAAACTGAGAGACACATTCCTTTTACCTGTCATAAAGCAGTGTTTCTGCAATGATGTTTTGTGAAGAAGTTCTGTGGAATCTTCTTCCCCAAGCCAAACATTTTTTGAACTTCTTCTATTCAGGGAGGTGTAAAGTTCAAGAGATGCATGCAAATAAAAAAGGTGGTGAGCGTAGAAAGTCACAGAGTCATAAAAACGGTAAGAGATTGTTCATGATTTGCACACAATCGCACACAATTACAAAAACATTAGCTTTGGGTAGCCAGAGATGTACCACATTCATCTCCGAGCTGGATTTCTGTGCCATGAAGCAGGAAGTACAAGATGATTATTTTCAATGATGGCATCAACTTGGCATCCTAACCTTCAATACGATGCAGGATTAGCAGTACTAAACATCTTCTGCAGGAAGTCTAACTAAAAAAAATAAGTAAATACGTAAATCTGTAACAGAGGTTAATAAGATGACACCTGACTTGAAAGAAATTCCCGAAAGAGTCATCAGTGGTTTTCAGACTGCTATGGATGGTACAGGAGAGGAAGGACAAAACCTGGAGAAAGCTGTCAAGAAACTTCATTCTGCTGAAAAGACAATTTGCATCAGGCTAGCACGACCTTTGTGCTATTGTTACTATTGAGTTGTTCAGGAAGGCTCCAGAATAGAAATAATGTGTTGGTGGAATCTTTCCATTGAAATCTGGGATGGGGCTTTTCAGTGCTCGCTGGTCGTGCCCCGTAAGTCAAGGAATACTCTTGAGGAGCTCAAAATGGCCAAAGGGATAGGAAAAGGTAGTAGCTTAGGTGGAAAAGTTGCTCCACTGACTGAGAAAGCAAGATAAATTGGTACCTGCCTCTTGGGTAGGGAAACTTCTGAACTGCTGAAAGATCTCTTTCTGTGAAGCCTGTAAGAACTTTATCGGAGACAGGACAGCAGCGTGCGAGGATCAGCGGGCAGCGCGTGGGGAGGAGGGGAGTGGAGGCACGGGCACATGGTGTGCAAGGCTTTGACACTGCCTGGAAAATTTGTTATCTCAATGTCCTTGGTCCGACTAGCTTGTTGTTAGCTCACGATACTGCGGCTGTGTCTCTGTTGGGTTTTTCTGTCTGGTCTGGGACAGGAGGATATTGTGAGAAGTGAAGAAAATGCAGGAAAGAATGCAAATTTTGGAAGAGCCTAATTGCAGGTTTGGGGAAAAGGGTATGCCAAAATGTTGCTGTGTGCTAAAATAAAGACTTTCATATATTTTTAATGTGGTATCCATGACAAGGTTTCAGATACTTCAGGTGTCATCATAAGTAGCTTCAGATACTCCGCAGGGGCCTGCGGAGCCATGGCCCAGGACTTATGTGGCTGGCTTCCAGCCCGAGTTCTGGGCCTCCCTGTTCCGGGAGTCCCTGGAAACACTCGAGCCCGTGCTGCCCTGGCTGCACCAGGAGCTGTCGGTGCTGTACGGGGCCCGCTGGTGGGAGGTGGATGTGGCACAGAGCACCGTCATAGCAAACCTGTGCCGCTACGGGCTGGACGAGGAGGCCTTGGTCCGGGAGCTGCAGCCCTTGCTGCAGCACCAGACGGTGACGTTTGTGCGCCGGCTCATCAGTGTTGCCGCAGACCGGTGCAGTGAGCAGCTCCTGCGTGAGATGGAGCTCCTGGACACCCGTGGTGCCGAGGAGCAGGAGGAGGCCCATGGTGCTGAGGAGCAGCAGGATGCTGATGGTGCCGAGGAGCACAATGATGTCAACAGTGCTGAGCAGCAGGAGGACAGCCCCGTGGCCACCCCTGGACCCACTGCCTCCTCGGGGGGGACTCCTGCCCCCAGCCCCAGCGCTCAGGAGGAGCCCTATGAGGAGCTGGGGCAGGCAGTGGCAGGTCCCTCTGCTCCCACCCAGGGCAGGGACTGCTCACACGGGGGGCCCCGGCACCCCCCGAAGAGGAGGGCCAGCGGCTCCCAGGACTCGTCAGCCCACAAGAGGCCATGCCGCCGGCAGCAGTAGGGTGCCCCAGGAGCTGGCAACACCAGGGCCGGGTCAGCAGCTGGGGCACACGGTGGCCCCCAAGGGGACTTGGAGGCCCTTGTTTGTAATTTAGTTATTAAAGAAGAAAATAAAACTGTGCAAACTGCAGGAAAGGTCTTAGTCTCTCCTTAGAAGCAGCGCAGCTGGCATTGCGATCGCCGCCACCCATGGTGCTTTCTCCTCCTTCTCCTGGCGCTGTGCACCCCTTTCCCCTTGTGAGTCTCGTGCAGCCTGAGGTCAGAGGAGCCCTTCTGGTGGGAGAGGGTGCAGCCGTGCCGTCCTTTGTCTGGGGAGGTCTCCAGGTGCAGCCTGCGCCCCGTTGCTCATTATCCCAGGCCTGGCCTCCTCCAGGCTTTACCTTCTGCCCTGACCCCTTGGGGCTCTGCTCTCCTGCCAGCAGTCACTGCTCGGTGCGGCCTCGGCAAAGTTCCACCCAATGCCGTCTTCTGCACAGAGACACATCCTGGGGTGGTCTCCGTGTAAATGCATGGTTCTACGCTACCACGGTGAGTACGAAGGCAGTGAAGGCTACGCAAAAAAGCAGGAATGGATAATAACCCGAGGGCAGTACTAGGGTAGGAAGTCTTTTCGTCTTCAACCTGGGGCCCAGGCAGGGCAGCAGACTTGCCTAAGAAGTCAGATCAGAGCGGCATATTGGACCTTCTGATCCCCTCGGAAGGGAGTCTCCTACGACAGTGATCCATCTCTTTTTCTTTATGGAAGTGGTTTTGACACAGGGCGTAGGCCAACCGAACCTTGGCAACATTTCCAAGCTAGATGAGCCATCATCCTTGTCATCGTTCAGCTCCACCTGCAATGGCACCAGGGAAGGTGGGGTGGTCTCGGAGGAGATGGGCCTGCTGCGCCGGTCAGGAGCTTGTCACCATTGTCCCCTATCCCTCAAGTCACCGCGTTCTCCCGGGTGGGGAGACGCTAGGGAATCCTCTGTATCAGGCGCCCTGTCTGCCTGGAGGGGCAAGCATCCGGCACTGGCATGAGCAGGGCACAGCCGGCAGCCTGGCCCCAGGGAAGCAGCATTTTCCCACCGGAGCTCTGCCTGCAGAGCTGCACCGGTCGTGGCAGGTGCAGGCTTTAGAGAGGACACAGCTTTCTGCTCGGTGGATACTGTCACTCCCTGCTCGAGCTGGCACAGCCGCAGCGTCCTTTCTGCCCACCCTGTCCATGGCACTGCTGGTCGCTCACGCTCTCTGGGGAGGAAGGCTTGGCCCTGCCCAGGTCTCCTCAGCTGCTGGGGCTGGGGCCGCGGGCTCCTGCCCAGGTCTGTCAGCTCCCCTGAGGTTCCCCCAGTTTAGGAACCCAACCCACCCCAGCCCCACCCACCGTGCATCGTGCTCGGCCGCCATGTCTCTGTGTGGAGCCCTGCTCTGGATGCGCCCAGCAGTGCATGGAGAGACAGCGTTGCCAGCCCGGGACATGGCAAGACCTTCCCAAGATGGGGGAACCCTCAGCAACTGCGGTCGGTCCACTCTATCTTGTCATCTCCCCACTCTTTGCAAGCATGTGGGTGGACTTCTCTGTTTTCTCATTAAGAGTTCGAATTTTTTAAAGTTGCCAAGCTTAAAAGAAGAATTCTTTTTTCTCACATAAAGCACTGGAGGTCAACCAGTTAATTAAAAGGAGATTTTCTTCCTTTCAGTTGGTCCCAGAAAGCGCATTTGTGGGTTTCATTTCATCACAAGGGTGTGGGTGTTGATAACAGTCCAGTTTAGAAGCATTAGCAGTGGGCAGTGGAGGGTCCAGATTCATCGTACTCCTGCTTGCTGATCCACACCAGCTGGGAGGTGGACAGGGAGGCCAGGATGGAGCCTCGGATCCAGGCAGAGTCCTTGCGCTCAGGTGGGGCAATGATCTTGATTTTCATTGCGCTGGGTGCCAGGGCTGGGATCTGCTTCCGCATCCTGTCAGCAATGCCAGGGTGCACTGTGGTACCACCGACAGCACTGTGTTGGCATACAGGTCCTTACGGGACCGAGATTTTCTTCCTTTCAGTTGGTCCCAGAAAGCACAAACCAGAAGGTTTCTCAAGAACGCTTGCTTTAGGATTCAGCTGCCAAGGGAGCTCCACTCCTGTTGTCCTACAAATGCATTTTATAAAGGAGAATCACAGGTGTATAGGGGAGAAAAAGAGGAGGGCAATTTCTCCAAATAAATGTCCTTGCCACACCCCTTCAGCTCACAGATCATGCTGTGCATTTATGGTCGTTTCTTCCAGCCTGATCATCAGACGCTCAAGCCTGCAGTTAGTGACAACGTGACTGAGGCAAAAAAGTTGTTCAGCACCTCAGCTTTCTCCACTTCCAGGATAACCAGGTCTCCAGCATCCTTCCGGAGAGGGCCCACATTTTCCCTAGTCTGCCTTCTATCGCTGACATACCGATAGAAGGCTTTCTTGTTCCCATAAAATTTGTTGTGTAAGAAATGAAGAGACAGGTTTTACCAACAGCACCGTCACCCACAACTACACGCTTGATCGTCTGCATAGCTGAAGTGTACTAGAATATCAACTGCAGTGAGAACCTGAGAGTCTGCGCCGGCTGTTGGCAGCTCGCTGCGGGGTCTCCTTACAGAGAGGTACAAACAATTGTTACAGTACACGGACACTTTTTCATGACTGGCTTTGTGGGCTCCACTCTTAGAATTTGTGCCGACCGATGTGTAACCTCGGTACAAATCCTAGTCTCTGTTTCTTGCATATGGGGAACATCAATCTCTTGCTAATCACAAAAAGTTTACTTTCTAAGTGTGTATGAG
This sequence comes from Opisthocomus hoazin, assembly GCF_030867145.1. Lineage (NCBI taxonomy): Eukaryota > Metazoa > Chordata > Aves > Opisthocomiformes > Opisthocomidae > Opisthocomus > Opisthocomus hoazin. The sequence continues at coordinate 2,653,270 of NC_134420.1, read as the reverse complement.
ATGGTGGCATGTTTTCTGAAGAATAAAACAATGTGTGGTGGTTTGACCTTAGCTGGACGCCAGGTGCCCACAAAAGCCACTCTATCACAGCCCTCTTCAGCTGGACAGGGGAGAGAAAATATAATTTAAATATTCCATTCCATTCCATTCCATTCCATTCCATTCCATTCCATTCCATTCCATTCCATTCCATTCTATTCTATTCTATTATTTTCCCAAATCTGTGATGAAGGAAAAATTCTGTTTTCCTGGAATTCATCAATTTGGTAATAAACTGAGAGACACATTCCTTTTACCTGTCATAAAGCAGTGTTTCTGCAATGATGTTTTGTGAAGAAGTTCTGTGGAATCTTCTTCCCCAAGCCAAACATTTTTTGAACTTCTTCTATTCAGGGAGGTGTAAAGTTCAAGAGATGCATGCAAATGAAAAAGGTGGTGAGCGTAGAAAGTCACAGAGTTATAAAAACGGTAAGAGATTGTTCATGATTTGCACACAATCGCACACAATTACAAAAACATTAGCTTTGGGTAGCCAGAGATGTACCACATTCATCTCCGAGCTGGATTTCTGTGCCATGAAGCAGGAAGTACAAGATGAGTATTTTCAATGATGGCATCAACTTGGCATCCTAACCTTCAATACGATGCAGGATTAGCAGTACTAAACATCTTCTGCAGGAAGTCTAACTAAAAAAAATAAGTAAATACGTAAATCTGTAACGGAGGTTAATAAGATGACACTTGACTTGAAAGAAATTCCCGAAAGAGTCATCAGTGGTTTTCAGACTGCTATGGATGGTACAGGAGAGGAAGGACAAAACCTGGAGAAAGCTGTCAAGAAACTTCATTCTGCTGAAAAGACAATTTGCATCAGGCTAGCACGACCTTTGTGCTGTTGTTACTATTGAGTTGTTCAGGAAGGCTCCAGAATAGAAATAACGTGTTGGTGGAATCTTTCCATTGAAATCTAGGATGGGGCTTTTCAGTGCTCGCTGGTCGTGCCCCGTAAGTCGAGGAATACTCTTAAGGAGCTCAAAATGGGCAAAGGGATAGGAAAAGGTAGTAGCTTAGGTGGAAAAGTTGCTCCACTGACTGAGAAAGCAAGATAAATTGGTACCTGCCTCTTGGGTAGGGAAACTTCCGAACTGCTGAAAGATCTCTTTCTGTGAAGCCTGTAAGAACTTTATCGGAGACAGGACAGCAGCGTGCGAGGATCAGCGGGCAGCGCGTGGGGAGGAGGGGAGTGGAGGCACGGGCACATGGTGTGCCAGCGCTTTGACACTGCCTGGAAAATTTGTCATCTCAATGTCCTTGGTCCGACTAGCTTGTTGTTAGCTCACGATACTGCGGCTGTGTCTCTGTTGGGTTTTTCTGTCTGGTCTGGGACAGGAGGATATTGTGAGAAGTGAAGAAAATGCAGGAAAGAATGCAAATTTTGGAAGAGCCTAATTGCAGGTTTGGGGAAAAGGGTACGCCAAAATGTTGCTGTGTGCTAAAATAAAGACTTTCATATATTTTTAATGTGGTATCCATGACAAGGTTTCAGATACTTCAGGTGTCAGCATTGGTTATGAGTATCCCAAAAAGCAGCACCACGATCTCTCCCTGTGTTAGCTGGAGGTGGCTGGTGTGATGCTTCTGCCAGAGTTTGGAAAGGCAGAAAGCAGGATGTTAAAGCCAGGCATTAAGTGTTTGTCAAAGTTTGGCATAACTTTGAAAATCCAGTAATCCTGTTCAATACACCTTTTTTCAAAAAAGAAAATTCTTCTATGGCTTGTGCTAAAGCCTCGTATTAACAGCATTGGAACTTCCACACTGTCTATCATAGCTTGCCCTGAAGCCCCAACTCATCAGTCAGAGCGTGTATTTCTCACAGATTCTTCAGGAGATTGTACGATTTCAACTATTGCCATCTCAAGTCTTCCTTCCGAGGTGTTTCTCGGTTTATTATCAAATCAATGAATTGCAGGCAAACAGAATGTTCCCTTGTGCTGCCATTTACATTGAACTGAAGCTACGTATGGTGACGAGGCAAAGAAACCCAGCGAAAATCTTTTGGGGCATCTGCTTCCCATACTGAACAAGTCTCCCCAGATCTCTGCAAGTGAGATTTGTGCTTCTGCCATATTCAGGGCATTTTCTATGCAAACTGTGTCTTTGCTTTTGAGCTTCCTAACACGGCTTCCTAGGTGGTAAAGACTACTGACGGCTTCTTCTCATCTGCCGTGCTTCAGCTAGGGCATCTCTAGACAACTTCGCTTGCAACCAAGTATGCTCAAGCTGTAGAAGAGTGGCCAGTTTCTCAGTTCAAGGAGCATAGGAATGATTGCACTTCTCCTCTGCCTGAGTCCCAGTGCCAGACGGAGCGCTGCCCATGCGAGCGCCGGATGAGGAGACAGCCCACTGTGACCTCACGGAGCGGTGGATGGCGATGTCAGCGAGCGAGGGACTGTGACTGGCTCCTGCCTGGACTCCTGGCGCCCAGCGAGCCTGCAAGGTCTCGACGGTGGAGCGAGTCTTCTCCTGCTGCTGGGGGTTCAGTGGGGGCTGCGGTCGACATCCCCGGGTGCCCGTCCTGCAGCCATCGCCTGTGTTTCCCCAGCCCTGCCTGCTCCAGGCAGCCAGGCACCGCGGGCTGTGCTTGCAGCAGCGCAGGTGAGGTGTGCTGGGAAATGTCCCCCCGCTGTGGCCATGGGGTGGGCAAGAGGGCTCGCGGAGCCGGGAGGGTGTCCTTCTTGAGGGGCCTGGGCATTTCTTCATCTCCTCCCCTCTCCTCTGCGGGACAGCGAGTGACCGTGGCCTCTCTCCATCTTGCAGCGTGTGACACCAGTGAGGGAGAGCAGCTCCTTGTCCTCGTCCCTCCCCAGCCAGCAGCAAGGAGCAAACATGGCTGCAGTGGCAGAGTGGAGCTGCCCCATCTGCCGCGATGCTGAACATGATGTGGCTTATGTGACCCCCTGCCTCCACCAGTTCTGCCTGGGCTGCATTGTGCGGTGGGCAAAGAGGAAACCATCATGCCCCCTTTGCAGGCAGACTGTCAACAGCATCATCTATTCTGTGCGGTCAGAGCATGATTTTTTGGAGATGGGTGTTCAACGCCGCTCAGATCCATCGGTTGTCAACCGTGAGGATGCGCAGGGGGCTGCGGAGCCATGGCCCAGGACTTATGTGGCTCTCTTCCAGCCCGAGTTCTGGGCCTCCCTGTTCCAGGAGTCCCTGGAGACGCTCGAGCCCGTGCTGCCCTGGCTGCACCAGGAGCTGTCGGTGCTGTACGGGGCCCGCTGGTGGGAGGTGGATGTGGCACAGAGCACCGTCATAGCAAACCTGTGCCGCTACGGGCTGGACGAGGAGGCCTTGGTCCGGGAGCTGCAGCCCTTGCTGCAGCACCAGACGGTGACGTTTGTGCGCCGGCTCATCAGCGTTGCCGCAGACCGGTGCAGTGAGCAGCTCCTGCGAAGCTGCTGAACGTGAAGGGTTCTGGAGCAGAGGCTCGCGCCGAGGGACCCTTTCTCCGGTGGCAAAACCGCAGCGGCGAGGCGGCAAAAAGCGCCGGGAGAGAGAGAGAGGAGACCCCAGCCCCCCCCCCCCTCAGCGGGAAAGCGGGAGGTGCCAACGAGCGGCAGCTCTGCCTCAGCGGGGGCGGACCCGAGTGTGGCAGCGGCCAAACCCCCTCACGGATCAGAGCAGCTCCCAGGGAGCGCGGGCGACCAGGAGCGCGGGCGAACAGAGGCGGCGCAGCAGCCCGGGAGCGGCGCGGCAGTTCTCGCGGCAGTTCTCGCGGGAGTTCGCGCGGGCAGGGCGAGCGGGGAAGGCGGCTGGCAGGGTACAGCCGCCCCTTCTGGCAACTCAAGTAGTGGGCATCGCTCTTCCAGGAGATATTCTAGCCATGGTTACCACCCGTGGTAAAGCTGTTGCTCGAAGGAGTGTGGGGACCCAGACGGAGGCCCCACGCAAGCACGCGGGTGTCCAGGTCTCCGGCTGCAGGGAGTGCCTGAGCCTGGCGCTCGTACCGGAGGACAGCAGAGACAACGGCTGTGTTCGGTGCGAGCAGGGGAATGACCTGCTCAGCCTGGTGGCAGAGCTGAAGGAGGAAGTGGAGAGGCTGAGGAGCATCCGGGAGTGTGAGAGGGAGATCGACTGGTGGAGCCGCACCCTGCCCTCCCTGAGGCCCAGGCAGCAGGAGGCGGCTCCACAGAAAGCAGAGAACCCCCAACCCTCTTGCCACCGAGCAGAAAGAGGGGGCCTAAGAGATGGGGGGGAATGGAAACGGGTCCCTGCTCGGGGGGGCAAGCGAATCTCCCCCCGGCCTCCCTCACCTGCCCAGTTGCCCTTAAGCAACAGGTATGGGGCTCTGGAATGTGAGGGACTGGCCACAGAGGATGTGGGTGAAGGTGAGGCTCCATCCAAGGGGTTGCCTAGAACGAGTCAGACAGCCCCAAGAATTACGACTGCCTCGGCTAAGAAAAAAAGGAGGGTCATTGTCATAGGTGATTCCCTTCTGAGGGGAACAGAGGGCCCGATCTGCTGACCGGACCCATCCCACAGGGCAGTCTGCTGCCTCCCTGGGGCCCGGGTTAGGGATGTTGCGAAGAAACTCCCTGGTCTGGTGCGGCCTTCTGATTACTACCCCCTCTTGGTAATGCAGGTTGGCGGGGACGAGATCGCAGAGAGAAGTCCCAAGGCCATCAAAAGGGACTTCAGGGCACTGGGGTGACTGGTTGAGGGATCAGGGGCGCAGGTGGTGTTTTCCTCCATCCCATCAGTGGCAGGGGACAGCACTGGAAGGGGCAGGAAAACTCACCTGGTTAACAGGTGGCTCAGGGACTGGTGCCATCGGTCAAATTTTGGCTTCTTTGATCATGGGGAGGTGTACACAGCACCGGGCCTGCTGGCAACAGGTGGATCGCAGCTATCACAAAGGGGAAAAAGAATTCTTGGCCACGAGCTGGCGGGGCTCATTGAGAGGGCTTTAAACTAGGTTCGAAGGGGGAAGGGGATATTGCCCAGCTCACTAGGGATGAGCCTAGGCTTGGAGTGCCAAGGCCAGGGGTGAGATTGACAGCCCAGCTCAAGTGTGTTTACACCAATGCACGTAGCATGGGCAATAAACAGGAGGAGCTGGAAGCCATTATACAGCAGGACGGCTACGACTTGGTCGCCATCACAGAAACGTGGTGGGACAACTCGCATGACTGGCATGCTGTCATAGATGGCTACAGACTCTTTAGGAAAGACAGACCAACAAGGAGAGGAGGGGGAGTTGCTCTATATGTGAGGGAGCAACTGGAATGCATTGAGCTTGGCCTGGGGGCAAATGAGGAACGAGTTGAAAGCTTGTGGGTTAGAATTAAGGGACAGGCTCCTAAGGGTGACATTACGGTGGGTGTATACTACAGGCCACCTGACCAGGAGGAGGAGGTTGATGAGGCCTTCTACAGGCAGCTGCAAGCAGCCTCACAGTCACAGGCCCTGGTTCTCATGGGGGACTTCAACCACCCTGACATCAGCTGGGAAGACCATACAGCTAGGCAGGCGCAATCCAGGAGGTTCCTACAGAGCATCGATGATAACTTTCTGATGCAAATGGTGGAGGAACCAACAAGGAAAGGCGCACTGCTGGACCTCGTGTTAACAAACAAGGAGGGACTGGTGGAGGATGTGAAGGTTGGAGGTGGACTCGGCTGCAGTGACCATGAAATGGTTGAGTTCAGGATCCTGCGTGGAGGAAGCAGGGCGATAAGCAGGATCAAAACCCTGGACCTCAGGAGGGCTGACTTTGCCCTCTTCAAGGAGCTACTGGGAGGAATCCCGTGGGCCAGGGCTCTCGAAGGCAGGGGGGTCCATGAGTGCTGGTCGCTCTTTAAACAACACTTCTTCCATGCACAGGAGCAATGCATCCCCCTGAGAAAGAAATTTAGCAAAGGAGGCAGGAGACCTGCATGGTTAAACAAGGAGCTTCTAGCGGAGATCAGGCAGAAGAGAAAGGTCCATGGAATGTGGAAAGAGGGACAGGCCACTTGGGAAGAGTACAGAAACGTGGTGAGAGCATGCAGGGATGCGACGAGGAAGGCCAAGGCTCACCTGGAATTGAAGCTGGCAAGGGATGTCAAAAACAACAAGAAGGGCTTCTTCAACTACATCAGCAGCAAAAGGAAGGCTAGGGACAACGTGGGGCCGCTGCTGAATGAGGCGGGTGTCCTGGTGACGGAGGATACAGAGAAGGCAGAGCTACTGAATGCCTTCTTTGCTTCAGTCTTCAGTGCTAAGACTGGCCCTCAGGAATCCCAGGCCCCGGAGGTAAGAGAAGAAGCCTACAGAGAGGACGACTTTCCCTTGGTCGAGGAGGACTGTGTGAGGGATCGCTTAAGTGATCTGGATGTCCACAAATCCATGGGCCCCGATGGAATGCACCCACAAGTGCTGAGGGAGCTGGCGGATGTCATTGCTGAGCCACTCTCCATCATCTTTGAGAGGTCCTGGAGGACAGGAGAGGTGCCCGAGGACTGGAGAAAGGCCAATGTCACTCCAATCTTCAAAAAGGGCAAGAAGGAGGACCCTGGGAACTACAGGCCAGTCAGCCTCACCTCCATCCCAGGAAAGGTGATGGAGCAGCTTATCCTGGAGGCCATCATGAAGCAAGTGGAAGAAAAGAAGGTTATCAGGAGTAGTCAGCATGGATTCACCAAAGGGAAATCATGCCTGACCAATCTGATAGCTTTCTACGATGACATGACTGGCTGGGTAGACGAAGGGAGTGCCGTGGATGTTGTCTACCTTGACTTCAGCAAGGCTTTCGACACAGTCTCCCATGATATCCTCCTAGGGAAGCTGAGGAAGTGTGAGCTGGATGAGTGGTCGGTGAAGTGGATAGAGAACTGGCTAAACGGCAGAACTCAGAGGGTTGTCATCAGCGGCGCTGAGTCTAGTTGGAGGCTGGTGACAAGTGGTGTCCCCCAGGGGTCAGTACTGGGCCCAGTCTTGTTTAACTTCTTCATCAACGACCTGGATGAAGAGTTAGAATGTACCCTCAGCAAGTTTGCTGACGACACCAAACTGGGAGGTGTGGTAGATACACCAGAAGGCTGTGCTGCCATTCAGCGTGACCTGGATAGGCTGGAAAGCTGGGCAGAGAGGAACCTGATGAGGTTCAACAAGGGCAAGTGCAGGGTCCTGCACCTGGGGAGGAACAACCTCATGCACCAGTACAGGCTTGGGGTGGACCTGCTGGAGAGCAGCTCTGCGGAGAGGGATCTGGGTGTCCTGGTGGACGACAGGTTAACCATGAGCCAGCAGTGTTCCCTGGCTGCCAAGAAAGCCAATGGGATCCTGGGGTTCATCAAGAAGAGTGTGGCCAGCAGGACGAGGGAGGTTCTTCTTCCCCTCTACACTGCCCTGGTGAGGCCTCATCTGGAGTACTGTGTCCAGTTCTGCGCTCCCCAGTTCAAGAAAGATGAAGAGCTACTGGAGAGAGTCCAGCGGAGGGCTACGAGGATGGTGAGGGGACTGGAGCATCTCCCCTACGAGGAGAGGTTGAGGGAACTGGGCTTGTTCAGCCTGAAGAAGAGAAGGCTGCGAGGGGACCTTATAAATGCCTACAAATATCTGAAGGGTGGGTGTCAGGAGGATGGGGCCAAGCTCTTTTCAGTGGTGCCCAGTGACAGGACAAGGGACAATGGGCACAAACTGAGGCACAGGAAGTTCCGTCTGAACATGAGGAAGAACTTCTTCCCTCTGAGGGTGACGGAGCACTGGAACAGGCTGCCCAGGGAGGTTGTGGAGTCTCCTTCTCTGGAGATATTCAAGACCCGCCTGGACAAGGTCCTGTGCAGCCTGCTGTAGGTGACCCTGCTTCGGCAGGGGGGTTGGACTAGATGACCCACAGAGGTCCCTTCCAACCCCTACTATTGTGTGATTCTGTGATTCTGTGAGATGGAGCTTCTGGACACCCGTGGTGCCGAGGAGTAGGAGAAGGCCCATGGTGCCGAGGAGCAGGAGGAGGCCCATGGTGCTGAGGAGCAGGAGTAGGCCCATGGTGCTGAGGAACAGCAGGATGCTGATGCTGCTGAGGAGCAGCAGGATGTCCGTGGTGCCGAGGAGCACAATGATGCCAACAGGGCTGAGCAGCAGGAGGACAGCCCCGCGGCCACCCCTGGACCCACTGCCTCCACGGGGGGGACTCCTGCCCCCAGCTCCAGCGCACATAAGGAGCCCTATGAGGAGCTGGGGCAGGCAGTGGCAGGTCCCTCTGCTCCCACCCAGGGCAGGGACTGCTCACACGGGGGGCCCCGGCACCCCCCGAAGAGGAGGGCCAGCGGCTCCCAGGACTCGTCAGCCCACAAGAGGCCATGCCGCCGGCAGCAGTAGGGTGCCCCAGGAGCTGGCAACACCAGGGCCGGGTCAGCAGCTGGGGCACACGGTGGCCCCCAAAGGGACTTGGAGGCCCTTGTTTGTAATTTAGTTATTAAAGAAGAAAATAAAACTGTGCAAACTGCAGGAAAGGTCTTAGTCTCTCCTTAGAAGCAGCGCAGCTGGCATTGCGATCGCCGCCACCCATGGTGCTTTCTCGTCCTTCTCCTGGCGCTGTGCACCCCTTTCCCCTCGTGAGTCTCGTGCAGCCTGAGGTCAGAGGAGCCCTTCTGGTGGGAGAGCGTGCAGCCGTGCCGTCCTTTGTCTGGGGAGGTCTCCAGGTGCAGCCTGCGCCCCGTTGCTCATTATCCCAGGCCTGGCCTCCTCCAGGCTTTACCTTCTGCCCTGACCCCTTGGGGCTCTGCTCTTCTGCCAGCAGTCACTGCTCGGTGCGGCCTCGGCAAAGTTCCACCCAATGCCGTCTTCTGCACAGAGACACATCCTGGGGTGGTCTCCGTGTAAATGCATGGTTCTACGCTACCACGGTGAGTACGAAGGCAGTGAAGGCTACGCAAAAAAGCAGGAATGGATAATAACCCGAGGGCAGTACTAGGGTAGGAAGTCCTCTCATCTTCAACCTGGGGCCCAGGCAGGGCAGCAGACTTGCCTAAGAAGTCAGATCAGAGCGGCATATTGGACCTTCTGATCCCCTCGGAAGGGAGTCTCCTACGACAGTGATCCATCTCTCTTTCTTTATGGAAGTGGTTTTGACACAGGGCGTAGGCCAACCGAACCTTGGCAACATTTCCAAGCTAGATGAGCCATCATCCTTGTCATCGTTCAGCTCCACCTGCAATGGCACCAGGGAAGGTGGGGTGGTCTCGGAGGAGATGGGCCTGCTGCGCCGGTCAGGAGCTTGTCACCATTGTCCCCTATCCCTCAAGTCACCGCGTTCTCCCGGGTGGGGAGACGCTAGGGAATCCTCTGTATCAGGTGCCCTGTCTGCCTGGAGGGGGAAGCATCCGGCACTGGCATGAGCAGGGCACAGCCGGCAGCCTGGCCCCAGGGAAGCAGCATTTTCCCACCGGAGCTCTGCCTGCAGAGCTGCATCATCGTGGCAGGTGCAGGCTTTAGAGAGGACACAGCTTTCTGCTCGGTGGATACTGTCACTCCCTGCTCGAGCTGGCACAGCCGCAGCGGCCTTTCTGCCCACCCTGTCCATGGCACTGCTGGTCGCTCACGCTCCCTGGGGAGGAAGGCTTGGCCCTGCCCAGGTCTCCTCAGCTGCTGGGGCTGGGGCCGCGGGCTCCTGCCCAGGTCTGTCAGCTCCCCTGAGGTTCCCCCAGTTTAGGAACCCAACCCACCCCAGCCCCACCCACCGTGCATCGTGCTCGGCCGCCGTGTCTCTGTGTGGAGCCCTGCTCTGGATGCGCCCAGCAGTGCATGGAGAGACAGCGTTGCCAGCCCGGGACATGGCAAGACCTTCCCAAGATGGGGGAACCCTCAGCAACTGCGGTCGGTCCACACTATCTTCTCATCTCCCCACTCTTTGCAAGCATGTGGGTGGACTTCTCTGTTTTCTCATTAAGAGTTCGAATTTTTTAAAGTTGCCAAGCTTAAAAGAAGAATTCTTTTTTCTCACATAAAGCACTGGAGGTCAACCAGTTAATTAAAAGGAGATTTTCTTCCTTTCAGTTGGTCCCAGAAAGCGCATTTGTGGGTTTCATTTCATCACAAGGGTGTGGGTGTTGATAACAGTCCAGTTTAGAAGCATTAGCAGTGGGCAGTGGAGGGTCCAGATTCATCGTACTCCTGCTTGTTGATCCACACCAGATGGGAGGTGGACAGGGAGGCCAGGATGGAGCCTCGGATCCAGGCAGAGTCCTTGCGCTCAGGTGGGGCAATGATCTTGATTTTCATTGCGCTGGGTGCCAGGGCTGGGATCTGCTTCCGCATCCTGTCAGCAATGCCAGGGTACACTGTGGTACCACCAGACAGCACTGTGTTGGCATACAGGTCCTTACGAGACCGAGATTTTCTTCCTTTCAGTTGGTCCCAGAAAGCACAAACCAGAAGGTTTCTCAAGAACGCTTGCTTTAGGATTCAGCTGCCAAGGGAGCTCCACTCCTGTTGTCCTACAAATGCATTTTATAAAGGAGAATCACAGGTGTATAGGGGAGAAAAAGAGGAGGGCGATTTCCCCAAAGAAATGTCCTTGCCACACCCCTTCAGCTCACAGATCATGCTGTGCATTTATGGTCGTTTCTTCCAGCCTGATCATCAGACGCTCAAGCCTGCAGTTAGTGACAACGTGACTGAGGCAAAAAAGTTGTTCAGCACCTCAGCTTTCTCCACTTCCAGGATAACCAGGTCTCCAGCATCCTTCCGGAGAGGGCCCACATTTTCCCTAGTCTGCCTTCTATCGCTGACATACCGATAGAAGGCTTTCTTGTTCCCATAAAATTTGTTGTGTAAGAAATGAAGAGACAGGTTTTACCAACAGCACCGTCACCCACAACTACACGCTTGATCGTCTGCATAGCTGAAGTGTACTAGAATATCAACTGCAGTGAGAACCTGAGAGTCTGCGCCGGCTGTTGGCAGCTCGCTGCGGGGTCTCCTTACAGAGAGGTACAAACAATTGTTACAGTACACGGACACTTTTTCATGACTGGCTTTGTGGGCTCCACTCTTAGAATTTGTGCCGATCGATGTGTAACCTCGGTACAAATCCTAGTCTCTGTTTCTTGCATATGGGGAACATCAATCTCTTGCTAATCACAAAAAGTTTCATTTCTAAGTGTGTATTAGATGGCGGCATGTTTTCTGAAGAATAAAAAAATGTGTGGTGGTTTGACCTTAGCTGGACGCCAGGTGCCCACAAAAGCCACTCTATCACAGCCCTCTTCAGCTGGACAGGGGAGAGAAAATATAATTAAAATATTCCATTCCATTCCCTTCCATTCCATTCCATGCCATTGCCTTCCATTCCATTCTATTCTATTCTATTATTTTCCCAAATCTGTGATGAAGGAAAAATTCTGTTTTCCTGGAATTCATCAATTTGGTAATAAACTGAGAGACACATTCCTTTTACCTGTCATAAAGCAGTGTTTCTGCAATGATGTTTTGTGAAGAAGTTCTGTGGAATCTTCTTCCCCAAGCCAAACATTTTTTGAACTTCTTCTGTTCAGGGAGGTGTAAAGTTCAAGAGATGCATGCAAATGAAAAAGGTGGTGAGCGTAGAAAGTCACAGAGTCATAAAAACAGTAAGAGATTGTTCATGATTTGCACACAATCGCACACAATTACAAAAACATTAGCTTTGGGTAGCCAGAGATGTACCACATTCATCTCCGAGCTGGATTTCTGTGCCATGAAGCAGGAAGTACAAGATGAGTATTTTCAATGATGGCATCAACTTGGCATCCTAACCTTCAATACGATGCAGGATTAGCAGTACTAAACATCTTCTGCAGGAAGTCTAACTAAAAAATAATAAGGAAATACGTAAATCTGTAACGGAGGTTAATAAGATGACACCTGACTTGAAAGAAATTCCCGAAAGAGTCATCAGTGGTTTTCAGACTGCTATGGATGGTACAGGAGAGGAAGGACAAAACCTGGAGAAAGCTGTCAAGAAACTTCATGCTGCTGAAAAGACAATTTGCATCAGGCTAGCACGACCTTTGTGCTGTTGTTACTATTGAGTTGTGCAGGAAGGCTCCAGAATAGAAATAATGTGTTGGTGGAATCTTTCCATTGAAATCTAGGATGGAGCTTTTCAGTGCTCGCTGGTCGTGCCCCCTAAGTCGAGGAATACTCTTGGGGAGCTCAAAATGGGCAAAGGGATAGGAAAAGGTAGTAGCTTAGGTGGAAAAGTTGCTCCACTGACTGAGAAAGCAAGATAAATTGCTACCTGCATTTTGGGTAGGGAAACTTCTGAACTGCTGAAAGATCTCTTTCTGTGAAGCCTGTAAGAACTTTATCGGAGACAGGACAGCAGCGTGCGAGGATCAGCGGGCAGCGCGTGGGGAGGAGGGGAGTGGAGGCACGGGCACATGGTGTGCCAGCGCTTTGACACTGCCTGGAAAATTTGTCATCTCAATGTCCTTGGTCCGACTAGCTTGTTGTTAGCTCACGATACTGCGGCTGTGTCTCTGTTGGGTTTTTCTGTCTGGTCTGGGACAGGAGGATATTGTGAGAAGTGAAGAAAATGCAGGAAAGAATGCAAATTTTGGAAGAGCCTAATTGCAGGTTTGGGGAAAAGGGTACGCCAAAATGTTGCTGTGTGCTAAAATAAAGACTTTCATATATTTTTAATGTGGTATCCATGACAAGGTTTCAGATACTTCAGGTGTCAGCATCGGTTATGAGTATCCCAAAAAGCAGCACCACGATCTCTCCCTGTGTTTCCTGGAGGTGGCTGGTGTGAAACTTCTGCCAGAGTTTGGAAAGGCAGAAAGCAGGATGTGAAAGCCAGGCATTAAGTGTTTGTCAAAGTTTGGCATTGTTGGCATGGGAGACGGAAAAAGGCAGTAACGATACAATCCCAATATGAGTACGATTGTTCTCATTTATTAGTCAGCACAACAGGGTTTATATAGCAAAGCAATAACAGCATCTGATTGGTTAGATACCCTTAACCATATATAGGCAAAACTGCTATAACTCGCTGCGATTGGTGCAAAGCTTCATCTCTCGATGCGGAAGCAGTGATATGACAGGAAGCAACAGCGTGGCAGGAAGTGGCAATGTAACAGTCCCCCTGCTCCAGTGTTCCGAGCTCGTCGCTCTACCTTCCCAACAGGGTTCCGTGTTCGCCGCTCTCAAGGCCCATCTCTAGTTCGAAAGCCTGGGTTGCTCAGCGGCACCAAACTATGTCCCTCCTCGTCCAGCCAGGGCTCCACATGGCATAACTTCGAAAATCCAGTAATCGTGTTCAATACACCTTTTTCAAAAAAAAAATTCTTCTATGGCTTGTGCTAAAGCCTCGTACTAACAGCTTTGGAACTTCCACACTGTCTGTCATAGCTTGCCCTGAAGCCCCAACTCATCAGTCAGAGCGTGTATTTCTCACAGATTCTTCAGGAGATTGTACGATTTCAACTATTGCCATCTCAAGTCTTCCTTCCGAGGTGTTTCTCGGTTTATTATCAAATCAATGAATTGCAGGCAAACAGAATGTTCCCTTGTGCTGCCATTTACATTGAACTGAAGCTACGTATGGTGACGAGGCAAAGAAACCCAGAGAAAACGTTTTTGGGCATCTGCTTCCCGTACTGAACAACTCTCCCCAGATCTCTGCAAGTGAGATTTGTGCTTCTGCCATATTCAGGGCATTTTCTGTGCAAACTGTGTCTTTGCTTTTGAGCTTCCTAACACGGCTTCCTAGGTGGTAAAGACTACTGACGGCTTCTTCTCATCTGCCATGCTTCAGCTAGGGCATCTCTAGACAACTTCGCTTGCAACCAAGTATGCTCAAGCTGTAGAAGAGTGGCCAGTTTCTCAGTTCAAGGCGCATGGGAATGATTGCACTTCACCTCTGCCTGAGTCCCAGTGCCAGACGGAGCGCTGCCCATGCGAGCGCCGGATGAGGAGACAGCCCACTGTGACCTCACGGAGCGGTGGATGGCGATGTCAGCGAGCGAGGGACTGTGACTGGCTCCTGCCTGGACTCCTGCCTGGACTCCTGGCGCCCAGCGAGCCTGCAAGGTCTCGACGGTGGAGCGAGGCTTCTCCTGCTGCTGGGGGTTCTCTGGGGGCTGCGGTCGACATCCCCGGGTGCCCGTCCTGCAGCCATCGCCTGTGTTTCCCCGGCCCTGCCTGCTCCAGGCAGCCGGGCACCGTGGGCTGTGCTTGCAGCAGCGCAGGTGAGGTGTGCTGGGAAATGTCCCCCCGCTGTGGCCATGGGGTGGGCAAGAGGGCTCGCGGAGCCGGGAGGGTGTCCTTCTTGAGGGGCCTGGGCATTTCTTCATCTCCTCCCCTCTCCTCTGTGGGACAGCGAGTGACCGTGGCCTCTCTCCATCTTGCAGCGTGTGACACCAGTGAGGGAGAGCAGCTCCTTGTCCTCATCCCTCCCCAGCCAGCAGCAAGGAGCAAACATGGCCGCAGTGGCAGAGTGGAGCTGCCCCATCTGCCACGATGCTGAACATGATGTGGCTTATGTGACCCCCTGCCTCCACCAGTTCTGCCTGGGCTGCATTGTGCGGTGGGCAAAGAGGAAACCATCATGCCCCCTTTGCAGGCAGACTGTCAACAGCATCATCTATTCTGTGCGGTCAGAGCATGATTTTTTGGAGATGGTTGTTCAACGCTGCTCAGATCCATCGGTTGTCAACCGTGAGGATGCGCACGGGGCTGCGGAGCCATGGCCCAGGACTTATGTGGCTCTCTTCCAGCCCAGGTTCTGGGCCTCCCTGTTCCGGGAGTCCCTGGAGACGCTCGAGCCCGTGCTGCCCTGGCTGCACCAGGAGCTGTCGGTGCTGTACGGGGCCCGCTGGTGGGAGGTGGATGTGGCACAGAGCACCGTCATAGCAAACCTGTGCCGCTACGGGCTGGACGAGGAGGCCTTGGTCCGGGAGCTGCAGCCCTTGCTGCAGCACCAGACGGTGACGTTTGTGCACCGGCTCATCAGCGTCGCCGCAGACCGGTGCAGTGAGCAGCTCCTGCGTGAGATGGAGCTCCTGGACACCCGTGGTGCCGAGGAGCAGGAGGAGGCCCATGGTGCTGAGGAGCAGGAGGATGCTGATGCTGCTGAGGAGCAGCAGGATGTCCGTGGTGCCGAGGAGCAGGATGATGCCAACAGTGCTGAGCAGCAGGAGGACAGCCCCGCGGCCACCCCTGGACCCACTGCCTCCTCGGGGGGGACTCCTGTCCCCAGCACCAGCGCACATGAGGAGCCCTATGAGGAGCTGGGGCAGGCAGTTGCAGGTCCCTCTGCTCCCACCCAGGGCAGGGACTGCTCACACGGGGGGCCCCAGCACCCCCCGAAGAGGAGGGCCAGCGGCTCCCAGGACTCGTCAGCCCACAAGAGGCCATGCCGCCGGCAGCAGTAGGGTGCCCCAGGAGCTGGCAACACCAGGGCCGGGTCAGCAGCTGGGGCACACGGTGGCCCCCAAGGGGACTTGGAGGCCCTTGTTTGTAATTTAGTTATTAAAGAAGAAAATAAAACTGTGCAAACTGCAGGAAAGGTCTTAGTCTCTCCTTAGAAGCAGCGCAGCTGGCATTGCGATCGCCGCCACCCATGGTGCTTTCTCCTCCTTCTCCTGGCGCTGTGCACCCCTTTCCCCTCGTGAGTCTCGTGCAGCCTGAGGTCAGAGGAGCCCTTCTGGTGGGAGAGCGTGCAGCCGTGCCGTCCTTTGTCTGGGGAGGTCTCCAGGTGCAGCCTGCGCCCCGTTGCTCATTATCCCAGGCCTGGCCTCCTCCAGGCTTTACCTTCTGCCCTGACCCCTTGGGGCTCTGCTCTCCTGCCAGCAGTCACTGCTCGGTGCGGCCTCGGCAAAGATCCACCCAATGCCGTCTTCTGCACAGAGACACATCCTGGGGTGGTCTCCGTGTAAATGCATGGTTCTACGCTACCACGGTGAGTACGAAGGCAGTGAAGGCTACGCAAAAAAGCAGGAATGGATAATAACCCGAGGGCAGTACTAGGGTAGGAAGTCTTTTCGTCTTCAACCTGGGGCCCAGGCAGGGCAGCAGACTTGCCTAAGAAGTCAGATCAGAGCGGCATATTGGACCTTCTGATCCCCTCGGAAGGGAGTCTCCTACGACAGTGATCCATCTCTTTTTCTTTATGGAAGTGGTTTTGACACAGGGCGTAGGCCAACCGAACCTTGGCAACATTTCCAAGCTAGATGAGCCATCATCCTTGTCATCGTTCAGCTCCACCTGCAATGGCACCAGGGAAGGTGGGGTGGTCTCGGAGGAGATGGGCCTGCTGCGCCGGTCAGGAGCTTGTCACCATTGTCCCCTGTCCCTCAAGTCACCGCGTTCTCCCGGGTGGGGAGACGCTAGGGAATCCTCTGTATCAGGCGCCCTGTCTGCCTGGAGGGGCAAGCATCCGGCACTGGCATGAGCAGGGCACAGCCGGCAGCCTGGCCCCAGGGAAGCAGCATTTTCCCACCGGAGCTCTGCCTGCAGAGCTGCACCGGTCGTGGCAGGTGCAGGCTTTAGAGAGGACACAGCTTTCTGCTCGGTGGATACTGTCACTCCCTGCTCGAGCTGGCACAGCCGCAGCGTCCTTTCTGCCCACCCTGTCCATGGCACTGCTGGTCGCTCACGCTCCCTAGGGAGGAAGGCTTGGCCCTGCCCAGGTCTCCTCAGCTGCTGGGGCTGGGGCCGCGGGCTCCTGCCCAGGTCTGTCAGCTCCCCTGAGGTTCCCCCAGTTTAGGAACCCAACCCACCCCAGCCCCACCCACCGTGCATCGTGCTCGGCCGCCGTGTCTCTGTGTGGAGCCCTGCTCTGGATGCGCCCAGCAGTGCATGGAGAGACAGCGTTGCCAGCCCGGGACATGGCAAGACCTTCCCAAGATGGGGGAACCCTCAGCAACTGCGGTCGGTCCACTCTATCTTGTCATCTCCCCACTCTTTGCAAGCATGTGGGTGGACTTCTCTGTTTTCTCATTAAGAGTTCGAATTTTTTAAAGTTGCCAAGCTTAAAAGAAGAATTCTTTTTTCTCACATAAAGCACTGGAGGTCAACCAGTTAATTAAAAGGAGATTTTCTTCCTTTCAGTTGGTCCCAGAAAGCGCATTTGTGGGTTTCATTTCATCACAAGGGTGTGGGTGTTGATAACAGTCCGGTTTAGAAGCATTAGCAGTGGGCAGTGGAGGGTCCAGATTCATCGTACTCCTGCTTGCTGATCCACACCAGCTGGGAGGTGGACAGGGAGGCCAGGATGGAGCCTCGGATCCAGGCAGAGTCCTTGCGCTCAGGTGGGGCAATGATCTTGATTTTCATTGCGCTGGGTGCCAGGGCTGGGATCTGCTTCCGCATCCTGTCAGCAATGCCAGGGTGCACTGTGGTACCACCGACAGCACTGTGTTGGCATACAGGTCCTTACGAGACCGAGATTTTCTTCCTTTCAGTTGGTCCCAGAAAGCACAAACCAGAAGGTTTCTCAAGAACGCTTGCTTTAGGATTCAGCTGCCAAGGGAGCTCCACTCCTGTTGTCCTACAAATGCATTTTATAAAGGAGAATCACAGGTGTATAGGGGAGAAAAAGAGGAAGGCAATTTCTCCAAAGAAATGTCCTTGCCACACCCCTTCAGCTCACAGATCATGCTGTGCATTTATGGTCGTTTCTTCCAGCCTGATCATCAGACGCTCAAGCCTGCAGTTAGTGACAACGTGACTGAGGCAAAAAAGTTGTTCAGCACCTCAGCTTTCTCCACTTCCAGGATAACCAGGTCTCCAGCATCCTTCCGGAGAGGGCCCACATTTTCCCTAGTCTGCCTTCTATCACTGACATACCGATAGAAGGCTTTCTTGTTCCCATAAAATTTGTTGTGTAAGAAATGAAGAGACAGGTTTTACCAACAGCACCGTCACCCACAACTACACGCTTGATCGTCTGCATAGCTGAAGTGTACTAGAATATCAACTGCAGTGAGAACCTCAGAGTCTGCGCCGGCTGTTGGCAGCTCGCTGCGGGGTCTCCTTACAGAGAGGTACAAACAATTGTTACAGTACACGGACACTTTTTCATGACTGGCTTTGTGGGCTCCACTCTTAGAATTTGTGCCGACCGATGTGTAACCTCGGTACAAATCCTAGTCTCTGTTTCTTGCATATGGGGAACATCAATTTCTTGCTAATCACAAAAAGTTTAATTTCTAAGTGTGTATGAGATGGCGGCATGTTTTCTGAAGAATAAAAAAATGTGTGGTGGTTTGACCTTAGCTGGACGCCAGGTGCCCACAAAAGCCACTCTATCACAGCCCTCTTCAGCTGGACAGGGGAGAGAAAATATAATTAAAATATTCCATTCCATTCCCTTCCATTCCATTCCATTCCATTCCATTCCATTATTTTCCCAAATCTGTGATGAAGGAAAAATTCTGTTTTCCTGGAATTCATCAATTTGGTAATAAACTGAGAGACACATTCCTTTTACCTGTCATAAAGCAGTGTTTCTGCAATGATGTTTTGTGAAGAAGTTCCGTGGAATCTTCTTCCCCAAGCCAAACATTTTTTGAACTTCTTCTATTCAGAGAGGTGTAAAGTTCAAGAGATGCATGCAAATGAAAAAGGTGGTGAGCGTAGAAAGTCACAGAGTCATAAAAACGGTAAGAGATTGTTCATGATTTGCACACAATCGCACACAATTACAAAAACATTAGCTTTGGGTAGCCAGAGATGTACCACATTCATCTCCGAGCTGGATTTCTGTGCCATGAAGCAGGAAGTACAAGATGATTATTTTCAATGATGGCATCAACTTGGCATCCTAACCTTCAATACGATGCAGGAATAGCAGTACTAAACATCTTCTGCAGGAAGTCTAACTAAAAAAAATAAGTAAATACGTAAATCTGTAACGGAGGTTAATAAGATGACACTTGACTTGAAAGAAATTCCCGAAAGAGTCATCAGTGGTTTTCAGACTGCTATGGATGGTACAGGAGAGGAAGGACAAAACCTGGAGAAAGCTGTCAAGAAACTTCATGCTGCTGAAAAGACAATTTGCATCAGGCTAGCACGACCTTTGTGCTATTGTTACTATTGAGTTGTTCAGGAAGGCTCCAGAATAGAAATAATGTGTTGGTGGAATCTTTCCATTGAAATCTAGGATGGGGCTTTTCAGTGCTCGCTGGTCGTGCCCCGTAAGTCAAGGAATACTCTTGAGGAGCTCAAAATGGCCAAAGGGATAGGAAAAGGTAGTAGCTTAGGTGGAAAAGTTGCTCCACTGACTGAGAAAGCAAGATAAATTGGTACCTGCATTTTGGGTAGGGAAGCTTCTGAACTGCTGAAAGATCTCTTTCTGTGAAGCCTGTAAGAACTTTATCGGAGACAGGACAGCAGCGTGCGAGGATCAGCGGGCAGCGCGTGGGGAGGAGGGGAGTGGAGGCACGGGCACATGGTGTGCCAGCGCTTTGACACTGCCTGGAAAATTTGTTATCTCAATGTCCTTGGTCCGACTAGCTTGTTGTTAGCTCATGATACTGTGGCTGTGTCTCTGCTGGGTTTTTCTGTCTGGTCTGGGACAGGAGGATATTGTGAGAAGTGAAGAAAATGCAAGAAAAAAATGCAAATTTTGGAAGAGCCTAATTGCAGGTTTGGGGAAAAGGGTACGCCAAAATGTTGCTGTGTGCTAAAATAAAGACTTTCATATATTTTTAATGTGGTATCCATGACAAGGTTTCAGATAGCCCAGGTGTCAGCATTGGTTATGAGTATCCCAAAAAGCAGCACCACGATCTCTCCCTGTGTTTCCTGGAGGTGGCTGGTGTGATGCTTCTGCCAGAGTTTGGAAAGGCAGAAAGCAGGATGTGAAAGCCAGGCATTAACTGTTTGTCAAAGTTTGGCATTGTTGGCATGGGAGACGGAAAACGGCAGTAACGATACAATCCCAATATGAGTACGATTGTTCTCCTTTATTAGTCAGCAAAACAGGGTTTATATAGCAAAGCAATAACAGCATCTGATTGGTTAGATACCCTTAACCATATATAGGCAAAACTGCTATAACTCGCTGCGATTGGTGCAAAGCTTCATCTCTCGATGCGGAAGCAGTGATATGACAGGAAGTAACAGCGTGGCAGGAAGAGGCAATGTAACAGTCCCCCTGCTCCAGTGTTCCGAGCTCGTCACTCTACCTTCCCAACAGGGTTCCGTGTTCGCCGCTCTCAAGGCCCATCTCTAGTTCGAAAGCCTGGGTTGCTCAGCGGCACCAAACTATGTCCCTCCTCGTCCAGCCAGGGCTCCACATGGCATAACTTCGAAAATCCAGTAATCGTGTTCAATACACCTTTTTCAAAAAAAAAATTCTTCTATGGCTTGTGCTAAAGCCTCGTATGAACAGCTTTGGAACTTCCACACTGTCTATCATAGCTTGCCCTGAAGCCCCAACTCATCAGTCAGAGCGTGTATTTCTCACAGATTCTTCAGGAGATTGTACGATTTCAACTATTGCCATCTCAAGTCTTCCTTCCGAGGTGTTTCTCGGTTTATTATCAAATCAATGAATTGCAGGCAAACAGAATGTTCCCTTGTGCTGCCATTTACATTGAACTGAAGCTACGTATGGTGACGAGGCAAAGAAACCCAGAGAAAATGTTTTTGGGCATCTGCTTCCCGTACTGAACAACTCTCCCCAGATCTCTGCAAGTGAGATTTGTGCTTCTGCCATATTCAGGGCATTTTCTATGCAAACTGTGTCTTTGCTTTTGAGCTTCCTAACACGGCTTCCTAGGTGGTAAAGACTACTGACGGCTTCTTCTCATCTGCCATGCTTCAGCTAGGGCATCTCTAGACAACTTCGCTTGCAACCAAGTATGCTCAAGCTGTAGAAGAGTGGCCAGTTTCTCAGTTCAAGGAGCATGGGAATGATTGCACTTCTCCTCTGCCTGAGTCCCAGTGCCAGACGGAGCGCTGCCCATGCGAGCGCCGGATGAGGAGACAGCCCACTGTGACCTCACGGAGCGGTGGATGGCGATGTCAGCGAGCGAGGGACTGTGACTGGCTCCTGCCTGGACTCCTGCCTGGACTCCTGGCGCCCAGCGAGCCTGCAAGGTCTCGACGGTGGAGCAAGGCTTCTCCTGCTGCTGGGGGTTCTCTGGGGGCTGCGGTCGACATCCCCGGGTGCCCATCCTGCAGCCATCGCCTGTGTTTCCCCGGCCCTGCCTGCTCCAGGCAGCCGAGCACCGCGGGCTGTGCTTGCAGCAGCGCAGGTGAGGTGTGCTGGGAAATGTCCCCCCGCTGTGGCCATGGGGTGGGCAAGAGGGCTCGCGGAGCCGGGAGGGTGTCCTTCTTGAGGGGCCTGGGCATTTCTTCATCTCCTCCCCTCTCCTCTGCGGGACAGCGAGTGACCGTGGCCTCTCTCCATCTTGCAGCGTGTGACACCAGTGAGGGAGAGCAGCTCCTTGTCCTCGTCCCTCCCCAGCCAGCAGCAAGGAGCAAACATGGCCACAGTGGCATAGTGGAGCTGCCCCATCTGCCACGATGCTGAACATGCTGTGGCTTATGTGACCCCCTGCCTCCACCAGTTCTGCCTGGGCTGCATTGTGCGGTGGGCAAAGAGGAAACCATCATGCCCCCTTTGCAGGCAGACTGTCAACAGCATCATCTATTCTGTGCGGTCAGAGCATGATTTTTTGGAGATATTTGCTCCACGCCGCTCAGATCCATCGGTTGTCAACCGTGAGGATGCACAGGGGCCTGCGGAGCCATCGCCCAGGACTTATGTGGCTGGCTTCCAGCCCGAGTTCTGGGCCTCCCTGTTCCGGGAGTCCCTGGAGATGCTCGAGCCCGTGCTGCCCTGGCTGCACCAGGAGCTGTCGGTGCTGTACGGGGCCCGCTGGTGGGAGGTGGATGTGGCACAGAGCACCGTCATAGCAAACCTGTGCCGCTACGGGCTGGACGAGGAGGCCTTGGTCCGGGAGCTGCAGCCCTTGCTGCAGCACCAGACGGTGACGTTTGTGCACCGGCTCATCAGCGTCGCCGCAGATCGGTGCAGTGAGCAGCTCCTGCGTGAGATGGAGCTCCTGGACACCCGTGGTGCCGAGGAGCAGGAGGAGGCCCATGGTGCTGAGGAGCAGCAGGATGCTGACGGTGCCGAGGAGCACAATGATGTCAACAGGGCTGAGCAGCAGGAGGACAGCCCCGTGGCCACCCCTGGACCCACTGCCTCCTCGGGGGGGACTCCTGCCCCCAGCCCCAGCGCTCAGGAGGAGCCCTATGAGGAGCTGGGGCAGGCAGTTGCAGGTCCCTCTGCTCTCACCCAGGGCAGGGACTGCTCACACGGGGGGCCCCGGCACCCCCCAAAGAGGAGGGCCAGTGGCTCCCAGGACTCGTCAGCCCACAAGAGGCCATGCCACCGGCAGAAGTAGGGTGCCCCAGGAGCTGGCAACACCAGGGCCGGGTCAGCAGCTGGGGCACACGGTGGCCCCCAAAGGGACTTGGAAGCCCTTGTTTGTAATTTAGTTATTAAAGAAGAAAATAAAACTGTGCAAACTGCAGGAAAGGTCTTAGTCTCTCCTTATGAGCAGCGCAGCTGGCATTGCGATCGCCGCCACCCATGGTGCTTTCTCCTCCTTTTCCTGGCGCTGTGCACCCCTTTCCCCTCGTGAGTCTCGTGCAGCCTGAGGTCAGAGGAGCCCTTCTGGTGGGAGAGGGTGCAGCCGTGCCGCCCTTTGTCTGGGGAGGTCTCCAGGTGCAGCCTGCGCCCCGTTGCTCATTATCCCAGACCTTCTGATCCCCTCGGAAGGGAGTCTCCTACGACAGTGATCCATCTCTTTTTCTTTATGGAAGTGGTTTTGACACAGGGCGTAGGCCAACCGAACCTTGGCAACATTTCCAAGCTAGATGAGCCATCATCCTTGTCATCGTTCAGCTCCACCTGCAATGGCACCAGGGAAGGTGGGGTGGTCTCGGAGGAGATGGGCCTGCTGCGCCGGTCAGGAGCTTGTCACCATTGTCCCCTGTCCCTCAAGTCACCGCGTTCTCCCGGGTGGGGAGACGCTAGGGAATCCTCTGTATCAGGCGCCCTGTCTGCCTGGAGGGGGAAGCATCCGGCACTGGCATGAGCAGGGCACAGCCAGCAGCCTGGCCCCAGGGAAGCAGCATTTTCCCACCGGAGCTCTGCCTGCAGAGCTGCACCGGTCGTGGCAGGTGCAGGCTTTAGAGAGGACACAGCTTTCTGCTCGGTGGATACTGTCACTCCCTGCTCGAGCTGGCACAGCCGCAGCGTCCTTTCTGCCCACCCTGTCCATGGCACTGCTGGTCGCTCACGCTCCCTAGGGAGGAAGGCTTGGCCCTGCCCAGGTCTCCTCAGCTGCTGGGGCTGGGGCCGCGGGCTCCTGCCCAGGTCTGTCAGCTCCCCTGAGGTTCCCCCAGTTTAGGAACCCAACCCACCCCAGCCCCACCCACCGTGCATCGTGCTCGGCCGCCGTGTCTCTGTGTGGAGCCCTGCTCTGGATGCGCCCAGCAGTGCATGGAGAGACAGCGTTGCCAGCCCGGGACATGGCAAGACCTTCCCAAGATGGGGGAACCCTCAGCAACTGCGGTCGGTCCACTCTATCTTGTCATCTCCCCACTCTTTGCAAGCATGTGGGTGGACTTCTCTGTTTTCTCATTAAGAGTTCGAATTTTTTAAAGTTGCCAAGCTTAAAAGAAGAATTCTTTTTTCTCACATAAAGCACTGGAGGTTAACCAGTTAATTAAAAGGAGATTTTCTTCCTTTCAGTTGGTCCCAGAAAGCGCATTTGTGGGTTTCATTTCATCACAAGGGTGTGGGTGTTGATAACAGTCCGGTTTAGAAGCATTAGCAGTGGGCAGTGGAGGGTCCAGATTCATCGTACTCCTGCTTGCTGATCCACACCAGCTGGGAGGTGGACAGGGAGGCCAGGATGGAGCCTCGGATCCAGGCAGAGTCCTTGCGCTCAGGTGGGGCAATGATCTTGATTTTCATTGCGCTGGGTGCCAGGGCTGGGATCTGCTTCCGCATCCTGTCAGCAATGCCAGGGTGCACTGTGGTACCACCGACAGCACTGTGTTGGCATACAGGTCCTTACGAGACCGAGATTTTCTTCCTTTCAGTTGGTCCCAGAAAGCACAAACCAGAAGGTTTCTCAAGAACGCTTGCTTTAGGATTCAGCTGCCAAGGGAGCTCCACTCCTGTTGTCCTACAAATGCATTTTATAAAGGAGAATCACAGGTGTATAGGGGAGAAAAAGAGGAAGGCAATTTCTCCAAAGAAATGTCCTTGCCACACCCCTTCAGCTCACAGATCATGCTGTGCATTTATGGTCGTTTCTTCCAGCCTGATCATCAGACGCTCAAGCCTGCAGTTAGTGACAACGTGACTGAGGCAAAAAAGTTGTTCAGCACCTCAGCTTTCTCCACTTCCAGGATAACCAGGTCTCCAGCATCCTTCCGGAGAGGGCCCACATTTTCCCTAGTCTGCCTTCTATCACTGACATACCGATAGAAGGCTTTCTTGTTCCCATAAAATTTGTTGTGTAAGAAATGAAGAGACAGGTTTTACCAACAGCACCGTCACCCACAACTACACGCTTGATCGTCTGCATAGCTGAAGTGTACTAGAATATCAACTGCAGTGAGAACCTCAGAGTCTGCGCCGGCTGTTGGCAGCTCGCTGCGGGGTCTCCTTACAGAGAGGTACAAACAATTGTTACAGTACACGGACACTTTTTCATGACTGGCTTTGTGGGCTCCACTCTTAGAATTTGTGCCGACCGATGTGTAACCTCGGTACAAATCCTAGTCTCTGTTTCTTGCATATGGGGAACATCAATTTCTTGCTAATCACAAAAAGTTTAATTTCTAAGTGTGTATGAGATGGCGGCATGTTTTCTGAAGAATAAAAAAATGTGTGGTGGTTTGACCTTAGCTGGACGCCAGGTGCCCACAAAAGCCACTCTATCACAGCCCTCTTCAGCTGGACAGGGGAGAGAAAATATAATTAAAATATTCCATTCCATTCCCTTCCATTCCATTCCATTCCATTCCATTCCATTATTTTCCCAAATCTGTGATGAAGGAAAAATTCTGTTTTCCTGGAATTCATCAATTTGGTAATAAACTGAGAGACACATTCCTTTTACCTGTCATAAAGCAGTGTTTCTGCAATGATGTTTTGTGAAGAAGTTCCGTGGAATCTTCTTCCCCAAGCCAAACATTTTTTGAACTTCTTCTATTCAGAGAGGTGTAAAGTTCAAGAGATGCATGCAAATGAAAAAGGTGGTGAGCGTAGAAAGTCACAGAGTCATAAAAACAGTAAGAGATTGTTCATGATTTGCACACAATCGCACACAATTACAAAAACATTAGCTTTGGGTAGCCAGAGATGTACCACATTCATCTCCGAGCTGGATTTCTGTGCCATGAAGCAGGAAGTACAAGATGAGTATTTTCAATGATGGCATCAACTTGGCATCCTAACCTTCAATACGATGCAGGATTAGCAGTACTAAACATCTTCTGCAGGAAGTCTAACTAAAAAATAATAAGGAAATACGTAAATCTGTAACGGAGGTTAATAAGATGACACCTGACTTGAAAGAAATTCCCGAAAGAGTCATCAGTGGTTTTCAGACTGCTATGGATGGTACAGGAGAGGAAGGACAAAACCTGGAGAAAGCTGTCAAGAAACTTCATGCTGCTGAAAAGACAATTTGCATCAGGCTAGCACGACCTTTGTGCTATTGTTACTATTGAGTTGTTCAGGAAGGCTCCAGAATAGAAATAATGTGTTGGTGGAATCTTTCCATTGAAATCTAGGATGGGGCTTTTCAGTGCTCGCTGGTCGTGCCCCGTAAGTCAAGGAATACTCTTGAGGAGCTCAAAATGGCCAAAGGGATAGGAAAAGGTAGTAGCTTAGGTGGAAAAGTTGCTCCACTGACTGAGAAAGCAAGATAAATTGGTACCTGCATTTTGGGTAGGGAAGCTTCTGAACTGCTGAAAGATCTCTTTCTGTGAAGCCTGTAAGAACTTTATCGGAGACAGGACAGCAGCGTGCGAGGATCAGCGGGCAGCGCGTGGGGAGGAGGGGAGTGGAGGCACGGGCACATGGTGTGCCAGCGCTTTGACACTGCCTGGAAAATTTGTTATCTCAATGTCCTTGGTCCGACTAGCTTGTTGTTAGCTCATGATACTGCGGCTGTGTCTCTGCTGGGTTTTTCTGTCTGGTCTGGGACAGGAGGATATTGTGAGAAGTGAAGAAAATGCAAGAAAAAAATGCAAATTTTGGAAGAGCCTAATTGCAGGTTTGGGGAAAAGGGTACGCCAAAATGTTGCTGTGTGCTAAAATAAAGACTTTCATATATTTTTAATGTGGTATCCACGGCAAGGTTTCAGATAGCCCAGGTGTCAGCATTGGTTATGAGTATCCCAAAAAGCAGCACCACGATCTCTCCCTGTGTTTCCTGGAGGTGGCTGGTGTGATGCTTCTGCCAGAGTTTGGAAAGGCAGAAAGCAGGATGTGAAAGCCAGGCATTAACTGTTTGTCAAAGTTTGGCATTGTTGGCATGGGAGACGGAAAACGGCAGTAACGATACAATCCCAATATGAGTACGATTGTTCTCCTTTATTAGTCAGCAAAACAGGGTTTATATAGCAAAGCAATAACAGCATCTGATTGGTTAGATACCCTTAACCATATATAGGCAAAACTGCTATAACTCGCTGCGATTGGTGCAAAGCTTCATCTCTCGATGCGGAAGCAGTGATATGACAGGAAGTAACAGCGTGGCAGGAAGAGGCAATGTAACAGTCCCCCTGCTCCAGTGTTCCGAGCTCGTCGCTCTACCTTCCCAACAGGGTTCCGTGTTCGCCGCTCTCAAGGCCCATCTCTAGTTCGAAAGCCTGGGTTGCTCAGCGGCACCAAACTATGTCCCTCCTCGTCCAGCCAGGGCTCCACATGGCATAACTTCGAAAATCCAGTAATCGTGTTCAATACACCTTTTTCAAAAAAAAAATTCTTCTATGGCTTGTGCTAAAGCCTCGTATGAACAGCTTTGGAACTTCCACACTGTCTATCATAGCTTGCCCTGAAGCCCCAACTCATCAGTCAGAGCGTGTATTTCTCACAGATTCTTCAGGAGATTGTACGATTTCAACTATTGCCATCTCAAGTCTTCCTTCCGAGGTGTTTCTCGGTTTATTATCAAATCAATGAATTGCAGGCAAACAGAATGTTCCCTTGTGCTGCCATTTACATTGAACTGAAGCTACGTATGGTGACGAGGCAAAGAAACCCAGAGAAAATGTTTTTGGGCATCTGCTTCCCGTACTGAACAACTCTCCCCAGATCTCTGCAAGTGAGATTTGTGCTTCTGCCATATTCAGGGCATTTTCTATGCAAACTGTGTCTTTGCTTTTGAGCTTCCTAACACGGCTTCCTAGGTGGTAAAGACTACTGACGGCTTCTTCTCATCTGCCATGCTTCAGCTAGGGCATCTCTAGACAACTTCGCTTGCAACCAAGTATGCTCAAGCTGTAGAAGAGTGGCCAGTTTCTCAGTTCAAGGAGCATGGGAATGATTGCACTTCTCCTCTGCCTGAGTCCCAGTGCCAGACGGAGCGCTGCCCATGCGAGCGCCGGATGAGGAGACAGCCCACTGTGACCTCACGGAGCGGTGGATGGCGATGTCAGCGAGCGAGGGACTGTGACTGGCTCCTGCCTGGACTCCTGCCTGGACTCCTGGCGCCCAGCGAGCCTGCAAGGTCTCGACGGTGGAGCAAGGCTTCTCCTGCTGCTGGGGGTTCTCTGGGGGCTGCGGTCGACATCCCCGGGTGCCCATCCTGCAGCCATCGCCTGTGTTTCCCCGGCCCTGCCTGCTCCAGGCAGCCGGGCACCGCGGGCTGTGCTTGCAGCAGCGCAGGTGAGGTGTGCTGGGAAATGTCCCCCCGCTGTGGCCATGGGGTGGGCAAGAGGGCTCGCGGAGCCGGGAGGGTGTCCTTCTTGAGGGGCCTGGGCATTTCTTCATCTCCTCCCCTCTCCTCTGCGGGACAGCGAGTGACCGTGGCCTCTCTCCATCTTGCAGCGTGTGACACCAGTGAGGGAGAGCAGCTCCTTGTCCTCGTCCCTCCCCAGCCAGCAGCAAGGAGCAAACATGGCCACAGTGGCATAGTGGAGCTGCCCCATCTGCCACGATGCTGAACATGCTGTGGCTTATGTGACCCCCTGCCTCCACCAGTTCTGCCTGGGCTGCATTGTGCGGTGGGCAAAGAGGAAACCATCATGCCCCCTTTGCAGGCAGACTGTCAACAGCATCATCTATTCTGTGCGGTCAGAGCATGATTTTTTGGAGATATTTGCTCCACGCCGCTCAGATCCATCGGTTGTCAACCGTGAGGATGCACAGGGGCCTGCGGAGCCATCGCCCAGGACTTATGTGGCTGGCTTCCAGCCCGAGTTCTGGGCCTCCCTGTTCCGGGAGTCCCTGGAGATGCTCGAGCCCGTGCTGCCCTGGCTGCACCAGGAGCTGTCGGTGCTGTACGGGGCCCGCTGGTGGGAGGTGGATGTGGCACAGAGCACCGTCATAGCAAACCTGTGCCGCTACGGGCTGGACGAGGAGGCCTTGGTCCGGGAGCTGCAGCCCTTGCTGCAGCACCAGACGGTGACGTTTGTGCACCGGCTCATCAGCGTCGCCGCAGACCGGTGCAGTGAGCAGCTCCTGCGTGAGATGGAGCTCCTGGACACCCGTGGTGCCGAGGAGCAGGAGGAGGCCCATGGTGCTGAGGAGCAGCAGGATGCTGACGGTGCCGAGGAGCACAATGATGTCAACAGGGCTGAGCAGCAGGAGGACAGCCCCGTGGCCACCCCTGGACCCACTGCCTCCTCGGGGGGGACTCCTGCCCCCAGCCCCAGCGCTCAGGAGGAGCCCTATGAGGAGCTGGGGCAGGCAGTTGCAGGTCCCTCTGCTCTCACCCAGGGCAGGGACTGCTCACACGGGGGGCCCCGGCACCCCCCAAAGAGGAGGGCCAGTGGCTCCCAGGACTCGTCAGCCCACAAGAGGCCATGCCACCGGCAGAAGTAGGGTGCCCCAGGAGCTGGCAACACCAGGGCCGGGTCAGCAGCTGGGGCACACGGTGGCCCCCAAAGGGACTTGGAAGCCCTTGTTTGTAATTTAGTTATTAAAGAAGAAAATAAAACTGTGCAAACTGCAGGAAAGGTCTTAGTCTCTCCTTATGAGCAGCGCAGCTGGCATTGCGATCGCCGCCACCCATGGTGCTTTCTCCTCCTTTTCCTGGCGCTGTGCACCCCTTTCCCCTCGTGAGTCTCGTGCAGCCTGAGGTCAGAGGAGCCCTTCTGGTGGGAGAGGGTGCAGCCGTGCCGCCCTTTGTCTGGGGAGGTCTCCAGGTGCAGCCTGCGCCCCGTTGCTCATTATCCCAGACCTTCTGATCCCCTCGGAAGGGAGTCTCCTACGACAGTGATCCATCTCTTTTTCTTTATGGAAGTGGTTTTGACACAGGGCGTAGGCCAACCGAACCTTGGCAACATTTCCAAGCTAGATGAACCATCATCCTTGTCATCGTTCAGTTCCACCTGCAATGGCACCAGGGAAGGTGGGGTGGTCTCGGAGGAGATGGGCCTGCTGCGCCGGTCAGGAGCTTGTCACCATTGTCCCCTATCCCTCAAGTCACCGCGTTCTCCCGGGTGGGGAGACGCTAGGGAATCCTCTGTATCAGTGATTTGCACACAATCGCACACAATTACAAAAACATTAGCTTTGGGTAGCCAGAGATGTACCACATTCATCTCCGAGCTGGATTTCTGTGCCATGAAGCAGGAAGTACAAGATGATTATTTTCAATGATGGCATCAACTTGGCATCCTAACCTTCAATACGATGCAGGAATAGCAGTACTAAACATCTTCTGCAGGAAGTCTAACTAAAAAAAATAAGTAAATACGTAAATCTGTAACGGAGGTTAATAAGATGACACTTGACTTGAAAGAAATTCCCGAAAGAGTCATCAGTGGTTTTCAGACTGCTATGGATGGTACAGGAGAGGAAGGACAAAACCTGGAGAAAGCTGTCAAGAAACTTCATGCTGCTGAAAAGACAATTTGCATCAGGCTAGCACGACCTTTGTGCTATTGTTACTATTGAGTTGTTCAGGAAGGCTCCAGAATAGAAATAATGTGTTGGTGGAATCTTTCCATTGAAATCTAGGATGGGGCTTTTCAGTGCTCGCTGGTCGTGCCCCGTAAGTCAAGGAATACTCTTGAGGAGCTCAAAATGGCCAAAGGGATAGGAAAAGGTAGTAGCTTAGGTGGAAAAGTTGCTCCACTGACTGAGAAAGCAAGATAAATTGGTACCTGCATTTTGGGTAGGGAAGCTTCTGAACTGCTGAAAGATCTCTTTCTGTGAAGCCTGTAAGAACTTTATCGGAGACAGGACAGCAGCGTGCGAGGATCAGCGGGCAGCGCGTGGGGAGGAGGGGAGTGGAGGCACGGGCACATGGTGTGCCAGCGCTTTGACACTGCCTGGAAAATTTGTTATCTCAATGTCCTTGGTCCGACTAGCTTGTTGTTAGCTCATGATACTGCGGCTGTGTCTCTGCTGGGTTTTTCTGTCTGGTCTGGGACAGGAGGATATTGTGAGAAGTGAAGAAAATGCAAGAAAAAAATGCAAATTTTGGAAGAGCCTAATTGCAGGTTTGGGGAAAAGGGTACGCCAAAATGTTGCTGTGTGCTAAAATAAAGACTTTCATATATTTTTAATGTGGTATCCACGGCAAGGTTTCAGATAGCCCAGGTGTCAGCATTGGTTATGAGTATCCCAAAAAGCAGCACCACGATCTCTCCCTGTGTTTCCTGGAGGTGGCTGGTGTGATGCTTCTGCCAGAGTTTGGAAAGGCAGAAAGCAGGATGTGAAAGCCAGGCATTAACTGTTTGTCAAAGTTTGGCATTGTTGGCATGGGAGACGGAAAACGGCAGTAACGATACAATCCCAATATGAGTACGATTGTTCTCATTTATTAGTCAGCAAAACAGGGTTTATATAGCAAAGCAATAACAGCATCTGATTGGTTAGATACCCTTAACCATATATAGGCAAAACTGCTATAACTCGCTGCGATTGGTGCAAAGCTTCATCTCTCGATGCGGAAGCAGTGATATGACAGGAAGTAACAGCGTGGCAGGAAGAGGCAATGTAACAGTCCCCCTGCTCCAGTGTTCCGAGCTCGTCGCTCTACCTTCCCAACAGGGTTCCGTGTTCGCCGCTCTCAAGGCCCATCTCTAGTTCGAAAGCCTGGGTTGCTCAGCGGCACCAAACTATGTCCCTCCTCGTCCAGCCAGGGCTCCACATGGCATAACTTCGAAAATCCAGTAATCGTGTTCAATACACCTTTTTCAAAAAAAAAATTCTTCTATGGCTTGTGCTAAAGCCTCGTATGAACAGCTTTGGAACTTCCACACTGTCTATCATAGCTTGCCCTGAAGCCCCAACTCATCAGTCAGAGCGTGTATTTCTCACAGATTCTTCAGGAGATTGTACGATTTCAACTATTGCCATCTCAAGTCTTCCTTCCGAGGTGTTTCTCGGTTTATTATCAAATCAATGAATTGCAGGCAAACAGAATGTTCCCTTGTGCTGCCATTTACATTGAACTGAAGCTACGTATGGTGACGAGGCAAAGAAACCCAGAGAAAATGTTTTTGGGCATCTGCTTCCCGTACTGAACAACTCTCCCCAGATCTCTGCAAGTGAGATTTGTGCTTCTGTCATATTCAGGGCATTTTCTGTGCAAACTGTGTCTTTGCTTTTGAGCTTCCTAACACGGCTTCCTAGGCGGTAAAGACTACTGACGGCTTCTTCTCATCTGCCGTGCTTCAGCTAGGGCATCTCTAGACAACTTCGCTTGCAACCAAGTATGCTCAAGCTGTAGAGGAGTGGCCAGTTTCTCAGTTCAAGGAGCATGGGAATGATTGCACTTCTCCTCTGCCTGAGTCCCAGTGCCAGACGGAGCGCTGCCCATGCGAGCGCCGGATGAGGAGACAGCCCACTGTGACCTCACGGAGCGGTGGATGGCGATGTCAGCGAGCGAGGGACTGTGACTGGCTCCTGCCTGGACTCCTGCCTGGACTCCTGGCGCCCAGTGAGCCTGCAAGGTCTCGACGGTGGAGCGAGGCTTCTCCTGCTGCTGGGGGTTCTCTGGGGGCTGCGGTCGACATCCCCGGGTGCCCGTCCTGCAGCCATCGCCTGTGTTTCCCCGGCCCTGCCTGC
This sequence comes from Opisthocomus hoazin, assembly GCF_030867145.1. Taxonomy (NCBI): domain Eukaryota; kingdom Metazoa; phylum Chordata; class Aves; order Opisthocomiformes; family Opisthocomidae; genus Opisthocomus; species Opisthocomus hoazin. Next base: position 2,621,004 of record NC_134420.1, on the reverse strand, counting down.
TCCAGGCAGCCGGGCACCGCGGGCTGTGCTTGCAGCAGCGCAGGTGAGGTGTGCTGGGAAATGTCCCCCCGCTGTGGCCATGGGGTGGGCAAGAGGGCTCGCGGAGCCGGGAGGGTGTCCTTCTTGAGGGGCCTGGGCATTTCTTCATCTCCTCCCCTCTCCTCTGTGGAACAGCGAGTGACCGTGGCCTCTCTCCATCTTGCAGCGTGTGACACCAGTGAGGGAGAGCAGCTCCTTGTCCTCGTCCCTCCCCAGCCAGCAGCAAGGAGCAAACATGGCCGCAGTGGCAGAGTGGAGCTGCCCCATCTGCCGCGATGCTGAACATGCTGTGGCTTATGTGACCCCCTGCCTCCACCAGTTCTGCCTGGGCTGCATTGTGCGGTGGGCAAAGAGGAAACCATCATGCCCCCTTTGCAGGCAGACTGTCAACAGCATCATCTATTCTGTGCGGTCAGAGCATGATTTTTTGGAGATATTTGCTCCACGCCGCTCAGATCCATCGGTTGTCAACCGTGAGGATGCACAGGGGCCTGCGGAGCCATCGCCCAGGACTTATGTGGCTGGCTTCCAGCCCGAGTTCTGGGCCTCCCTGTTCCGGGAGTCCCTGGAGATGCTCGAGCCCGTGCTGCCCTGGCTGCACCAGGAGCTGTCGGTGCTGTACGGGGCCCGCTGGTGGGAGGTGGATGTGGCACAGAGCACCGTCATAGCAAACCTGTGCCGCTACGGGCTGGACGAGGAGGCCTTGGTCCGGGAGCTGCAGCCCTTGCTGCAGCACCAGACGGTGACGTTTGTGCGCCGGCTCATCAGTGTTGCCGCAGACCGGTGCAGTGAGCAGCTCCTGCGTGAGATGGAGCTCCTGGACACCCGTGGTGCCGAGGAGCAGGAGGAGGCCCATGGTGCTGAGGAGCAGCAGGATGCTGACGGTGCCGAGGAGCACAATGATGTCAACAGGGCTGAGCAGCAGGAGGACAGCCCCGTGGCCACCCCTGGACCCACTGCCTCCTCGGGGGGGACTCCTGCCCCCAGCCCCAGCGCTCAGGAGGAGCCCTATGAGGAGCTGGGGCAGGCAGTTGCAGGTCCCTCTGCTCTCACCCAGGGCAGGGACTGCTCACACGGGGGGCCCCGGCACCCCCCAAAGAGGAGGGCCAGTGGCTCCCAGGACTCGTCAGCCCACAAGAGGCCATGCCACCGGCAGAAGTAGGGTGCCCCAGGAGCTGGCAACACCAGGGCCGGGTCAGCAGCTGGGGCACACGGTGGCCCCCAAAGGGACTTGGAAGCCCTTGTTTGTAATTTAGTTATTAAAGAAGAAAATAAAACTGTGCAAACTGCAGGAAAGGTCTTAGTCTCTCCTTAGAAGCAGCGCAGCTGGCATTGCGATCGCCGCCACCCATGGTGCTTTCTCCTCCTTTTCCTGGCGCTGTGCACCCCTTTCCCCTCGTGAGTCTCGTGCAGCCTGAGGTCAGAGGAGCCCTTCTGGTGGGAGAGGGTGCAGCCGTGCCGCCCTTTGTCTGGGGAGGTCTCCAGGTGCAGCCTGCGCCCCGTTGCTCATTATCCCAGACCTTCTGATCCCCTCGGAAGGGAGTCTCCTACGACAGTGATCCATCTCTTTTTCTTTATGGAAGTGGTTTTGACACAGGGCGTAGGCCAACCGAACCTTGGCAACATTTCCAAGCTAGATGAACCATCATCCTTGTCATCGTTCAGTTCCACCTGCAATGGCACCAGGGAAGGTGGGGTGGTCTCGGAGGAGATGGGCCTGCTGCGCCGGTCAGGAGCTTGTCACCATTGTCCCCTATCCCTCAAGTCACCGCGTTCTCCCGGGTGGGGAGACGCTAGGGAATCCTCTGTATCAGGCGCCCTGTCTGCCTGGAGGGGGAAGCATCCGGCACTGGCATGAGCAGGGCACAGCCGGCAGCCTGGCCCCAGGGAAGCAGCATTTTCCCACCGGAGCTCTGCCTGCAAAGCTGCACCGGTCGTGGCAGGTGCAGGCTTTAGAGAGGACACAGCTTTCTGCTCGGTGGATACTGTCACTCCCTGCTCGAGCTGGCACAGCCGCAGCGGCCTTTCTGCCCACCCTGTCCATGGCACTGCTGGTCGCTCACGCTCCCTAGGGAGGAAGGCTTGGCCCTGCCCAGGTCTCCTCAGCTGCTGGGGCTGGGGCCGCGGGCTCCTGCCCAGGTCTGTCAGCTCCCCTGAGGTTCCCCCAGTTTAGGAACCCAACCCACCCCAGCCCCACCCACCGTGCATCGTGCTCGGCCGCCGTGTCTCTGTGTGGAGCCCTGCTCTGGATGCGCCCAGCAGTGCATGGAGAGACAGCGTTGCCAGCCCGGGACATGGCAAGACCTTCCCAAGATGGGGGAACCCTCAGCAACTGCGATCAGTCCACACTATCTTCTCATCTCCCCACTCTTTGCAAGCATGTGGGTGGACTTCTCTGTTTTCTCATTAAGAGTTTGAATTTTTTAAAGTTGCCAAGCTTAAAAGAAGAATTCTTTTTTCTCACATAAAGCACTGGAGGTTAACCAGTTAATTAAAAGGAGATTTTCTTCCTTTCAGTTGGTCCCAGAAAGCGCATTTGTGGGTTTCATTTCATCACAAGGGTGTGGGTGTTGATAACAGTCCGGTTTAGAAGCATTAGCAGTGGGCAGTGGAGGGTCCAGATTCATCGTACTCCTGCTTGCTGATCCACACCAGCTGGGAGGTGGACAGGGAGGCCAGGATGGAGCCTCGGATCCAGGCAGAGTCCTTGCGCTCAGGTGGGGCAATGATCTTGATTTTCATTGCGCTGGGTGCCAGGGCTGGGATCTGCTTCCGCATCCTGTCAGCAATGCCAGGGTGCACTGTGGTACCACCGACAGCACTGTGTTGGCATACAGGTCCTTACGGGACCGAGATTTTCTTCCTTTCAGTTGGTCCCAGAAAGCACAAACCAGAAGGTTTCTCAAGAACGCTTGCTTTAGGATTCAGCTGCCAAGGGAGCTCCACTCCTGTTGTCCTACAAATGCATTTTATAAAGGAGAATCACAGGTGTATAGGGGAGAAAAAGAGGAAGGCAATTTCTCCAAAGAAATGTCCTTGCCACACCCCTTCAGCTCACAGATCATGCTGTGCATTTATGGTCGTTTCTTCCAGCCTGATCATCAGACGCTCAAGCCTGCAGTTAGTGACAACGTGACTGAGGCAAAAAAGTTGTTCAGCACCTCAGCTTTCTCCACTTCCAGGATAACCAGGTCTCCAGCATCCTTCCGGAGAGGGCCCACATTTTCCCTAGTCTGCCTTCTATCACTGACATACCGATAGAAGGCTTTCTTGTTCCCATAAAATTTGTTGTGTAAGAAATGAAGAGACAGGTTTTACCAACAGCACCGTCACCCACAACTACACGCTTGATCATCTGCATAGCTGAAGTGTACTAGAATATCAACTGCAGTGAGAACCTCAGAGTCTGCGCCGGCTGTTGGCAGCTCGCTGCGGGGTCTCCTTACAGAGAGGTACAAACAATTGTTACAGTACACGGACACTTTTTCATGACTGGCTTTGTGGGCTCCACTCTTAGAATTTGTGCCGACCGATGTGTAACCTCGGTACAAATCCTCTGTTTCTTGCATATGGGGAACATCAATCTCTTGCTAATCACAAAAAGTTTAATTTCTAAGTGTGTATGAGATGGCGGCATGTTTTCTGAAGAATAAAACAATGTGTGGTGGTTTGACCTTAGCTGGACGCCAGGTGCCCACAAAAGCCACTCTATCACAGCCCTCTTCAGCTGGACAGGGGAGAGAAAATATAATTAAAATATTCCATTCCATTCCCTTCCATTCCATTCCATGCCATTGCCTTCCATTCCATTCTATTCTATTCTATTATTTTCCCAAATCTGTGATGAAGGAAAAATTCTGTTTTCCTGGAATTCATCAATTTGGTAATAAACTGAGAGACACATTCTTTTTACCTGTCATAAAGCAGTGTTTCTGCAATGATGTTTTGTGAAGAAGTTCTGTGGAATCTTCTTCCCCAAGCCAAACATTTTTTGAACTTCTTCTATTCAGAGAGGTGTAAAGTTCAAGAGATGCATGCAAATGAAAAAGGTGGTGAGCGTAGAAAGTCACAGAGTCATAAAAACAGTAAGAGATTGTTCATGATTTGCACACAATCGCACACAATTACAAAAACATTAGCTTTGGGTAGCCAGAGATGTACCACATTCATCTCCGAGCTGGATTTCTGTGCCATGAAGCAGGAAGTACAAGATGATTATTTTCAATGATGGCATCAACTTGGCATCCTAACCTTCAATACGATGCAGGATTAGCAGTACTAAACGTCTTCTGCAGGAAGTCTAACTAAAAAAAAAAGTCATGACTGGACAAAAAAAAAAAGTCGTCTCAGGACAAAACCTGAGAAAGCTGTCAAGAAACTTCATGCTGCTGAAAAGACAATTTGCATCAGGCTAGCACGACCTTTGTGCTATTGTTACTATTGAGTTGTTCAGGAAGGCTCCAGAATAGAAATAATGTGTTGGTGGAATCTTTCCATTGAAATCTGGGATGGGGCTTTTCAGTGCTCGCTGGTCGTGCCCCCTAAGTCGAGGAATACTCTTGAGGAGCTCAAAATGGGCAAAGGGATAGGAAAAGGTAGTAGCTTAGGTGGAAAAGTTGCTCCACTGACTGAGAAAGCAAGATAAATTGCTACCTGCATTTTGGGTACGGAAACTTCTGAACTGCTGAAAGATCTCTTTCTGTGAAGCCTGTAAGAACTTTATCGGAGACAGGACAGCAGCGTGCGAGGATCAGCGGGCAGCGCGTGGGGAGGAGGCGAGTGGAGGCACGGGCACATGGTGTGCCAGCGCTTTGACACTGCCTGGAAAATTGGTCATCTCAATGTCCTTGGTCCGACTAGCTTGTTGTTAGCTCACGATACTGCGGCTGTGTCTCTGTTGGGTTTTTCTGTCTGGTCTGGGACAGGAGGATATTGTGAGAAGTGAAGAAAATGCAAGAAAAAAAGCAAATTTTGGAAGAGCCTAATTGCAGGTTTGGGGAAAAGGGTATGCCAAAATGTTGCTGTGTGCTAAAATAAAGACTTTCATATATTTTTAATGTGGTATCCATGACAAGGTTTCAGATACGTCAGGTTTCAGCATCGGTTATGAGTATCCCAAAAAGCAGCACCACGATCTCTCCCTGTGTTAGCTGGAGGTGGCTGGTGTGATGCTTCTGCCAGAGTTTGGAAAGGCAGAAAGCAGGATGTGAAAGCCAGGCATTAACTGTTTGTCAAAGTTTGGCATTGTTGGCATGGGAGACGGAAAACAGCAGTAACAATTCAATCCCAATATGAGTACGATTGTTCTCCTTTATTAGTCAGCAAAACAGGTTTATATAGCAAAGCAATAACAGCATCTGATTGGTTAGATACGCTTAACCATATATAGGCAAAACTGCTATAACTCGCTGCGATTGGTGCAAAGCTTCATCTCTCGATGCGGAAGCAGTGATATGATAGGAAGCAACAGCGTGGCAGGAAGTGGCAATGTAACAGTCCCCATGCTCCAGTGTTCCGAGCTCGTCGCTCTACCTTCCCAACAGGGTTCCGTGTTCGCCGCTCTCATGGCCCATCTCTAGTTTCAAAGCCTGGGTTGCTCAGCGGCACCAAACTATGTCCCTCCTCGTCCAGCCAGGGCTCCACATGGCATAACTTCGAAAATCCAGTAATCGTGTTCAATACACATTTTTCAAAAAAGAAAATTCTTCTATGGCTTGTGCTAAAGCCTCGTATGAACAGCTTTGGAACTTCCACACTGTCTATCATAGCTTGCCCTGAAGCCCCAACTCATCAGTCAGAGCGTGTATTTCTCACAGATTCTTCAGGAGATTGTACGATTTCAACTATTGCCATCTCAAGTCTTCCTTCCGAGGTGTTTCTCGGTTTATTATCAAATCAATGAATTGCAGGCAAACAGAATGTTCCCTTGTGCTGCCATTTACATTGAACTGAAGCTACGTATGGTGACGAGGCAAAGAAACCCAGCGAAAATCTTTTGGGGCATCTGCTTCCCGTACTGAACAACTCTCCCCAGATCTCTGCAAGTGAGATTTGTGCTTCTGCCATATTCAGGGCATTTTCTGTGCAAACTGTGTCTTTGCTTTTGAGCTTCCTAACACGGCCTCCTAGGCGGTAAAGACTACTGACGGCTTCTTCTCATCTGCCATGCTTCAGCTAGGGCATCTCTAGACAACTTCGCTTGCAACCAAGTATGCTCAAGCTGTAGAAGAGTGGCCAGTTTCTCAGTTCAAGGAGCATGGGAATGATTGCACTTCTCCTCTGCCTGAGTCCCAGTGCCAGACGGAGCGCTGCCCATGCGAGCGCCGGATGAGGAGACAGCCCACTGTGACCTCACGGAGCGGTGGATGGCGATGTCAGCGAGCGAGGGACTGTGACTGGCTCCTGCCTGGACTCCTGCCTGGACTCCTGGCGCCCAGCGAGCCTGCAAGGTCTCGACGGTGGAGCGAGGCTTCTCCTGCTGCTGGGGGTTCTCTGGGGGCTGCGGTCGACATCCCCGGGTGCCCGTCCTGCAGCCATCGCCTGTGTTTCCCCGGCCCTGCCTGCTCCAGGCAGCCGGGCACCGCGGGCTGTGCTTGCAGCAGCGCAGGTGAGGTGTGCTGGGAAATGTCCCCCCGCTGTGGCCATGGGGTGGGCAAGAGGGCTCGTGGAGCCGGGAGGGTGTCCTTCTTGAGGGGCCTGGGCATTTCTTCATCTCCTCCCCTCTCCTCTGCGGGACAGCGAGTGACCGTGGCCTCTCTCCATCTTGCAGCGTGTGACACCAGTGAGGGAGAGCAGCTCCTTGTCCTCGTCCCTCCCCAGCCAGCAGCAAGGAGCAAACATGGCCGCAGTGGCAGAGTGGAGCTGCCCCATCTGCCACGATGCTGAACATGCTGTGGCTTATGTGACCCCCTGCCTCCACCAGTTCTGCCTGGGCTGCATTGTGCGGTGGGCAAAGAGGAAACCATCATGCCCCCTTTGCAGGCAGACTGTCAACAGCATCATCTATTCTGTGCGGTCAGAGCATGATTTTTTGGAGATGGGTGTTCAACGCCGCTCAGATCCATCGGTTGTCAACCGTGAGGATGCGCAGGGGGCTGCAGAGCCATGGCCCAGGACTTATGTGGCTCTCTTCCAGCCCGAGTTCTGGGCCTCCCTGTTCCGGGAGTCCCTGGAGACGCTCGAGCCCGTGCTGCCCTGGCTGCACCAGGAGCTGTCGGTGCTGTACGGGGCCCGCTGGTGGGAGGTGGATGTGGCACAGAGCACCGTCATAGCAAACCTGTGCCGCTACGGGCTGGACGAGGAGGCCTTGGTCCGGGAGCTGCAGCCCTTGCTGCAGCACCAGACGGTGACGTTTGTGCGCCGGCTCATCAGCGTTGCCGCAGACCGGTGCAATGAGCAGCTCCTGCGTGAGATGGAGCTCCTGGACACCCATGGTGCCGAGGAGCAGGAGAAGGCCCATGGTGCCGAGGAGGAGGAGGAGGCCCATGGTGCTGAGGAGCAGGCGGAGGCCCGTGGTGCTGAGGAGCAGGAGGATGCTGATGCTGCTGAGGAGCAGCAGGATGTCCGTGGTGCCGAGGAGCACAATGATGCCAACAGGGCTGAGCAGCAGGTGGACAGCCCCGCGGCCACCCCTGGACCCACTGCCTCCTCTGGGGGGACTCCTGTCCCCAGCTCCAGCGCACATGAGGAGCCCTATGAGGAGCTGGGGCAGGCAGTTGCAGGTCCCTCTGCTCCCACCCAGGGCAGGGACTGCTCACACGGGGGGCCCCGTCACCCCCCAAAGAGGAGGGCCAGCGGCTCCCAGGACTCGTCAGCCCACAAGAGGCCATGCCGCCGGCAGCAGTAGGGTGCCCCAGGAGCTGGCAACACCAGGGCCGGGTCAGCAGCTGGGGCACACGGTGGCCCCCAAGGGGACTTGGAGGCCCTTGTTTGTAATTTAGTTATTAAAGAAGAAAATAAAACTGTGCAAACTGCAGGAAAGGTCTTAGTCTCTCCTTAGAAGCAGCGCAGCTGGCATTGCGATCGCCGCCACCCATGGTGCTTTCTCCTCCTTCTCCTGGTGCTGTGCACCCCTTTCCCCTCGTGAGTCTCGTGCAGCCTGAGGTCAGAGGAGCCCTTCTGGTGGGAGAGCGTGCAGCCGTGCCGTCCTTTGTCTGGGGAGGTCTCCAGGTGCAGCCTGCGCCCCATTGCTCATTATCCCAGGCCTGGCCTCCTCCAGGCTTTACCTTCTGCCCTGACCCCTTGGGGCTCTGCTCTCCTGCCAGCAGTCACTGCTCGGTGCGGCCTCGGCAAAGTTCCACCCAATGCCGTCTTCTGCACAGAGACACATCCTGGGGTGGTCTCCGTGTAAATGCATGGTTCTACGCTGCCACGGTGAGTACGAAGCCAGTGAAGGCTACGCAAAAAAGCAGGAACGGATAATAACCCGAGGGCAGTACTAGGGTAGGAAGTCTTTTCGTCTTCAACCTGGGGCCCAGGCAGGGCAGCAGACTTGCCTAAGAAGTCAGATCAGAGCGGCATATTGGACCTTCTGATCCCCTCGGAAGGGAGTCTCCTACGACAGTGATCCATCTCTTTTTCTTTATGGAAGTGGTTTTGACACAGGGCGTAGGCCAACCGAACCTTGGCAACATTTCCAAGCTAGATGAGCCATCATCCTTGTCATCGTTCAGCTCCACCTGCAATGGCACCAGGGAAGGTGGGGTGGTCTCGGAGGAGATGGACCTGCTGCGCCGGTCAGGAGCTTGTCACCATTGTCCCCTGTCCCTCAAGTCACCGCGTTCTCCCGGGTGGGGAGACGCTAGGGAATCCTCTGTATCAGGCGCCCTGTCTGCCTGGAGGGGGAAGCATCCGGCACTGGCATGAGCAGGGCACAGCCGGCAGCCTGGCCCCAGGGAAGCAGCATTTTCCCACCGGAGCTCTGCCTGCAGAGCTGCACCGGTCGTGGCAGGTGCAGGCTTTAGAGAGGACACAGCTTTCTGCTCGGTGGATACTGTCACTCCCTGCTCGAGCTGGCACAGCCGCAGCGGCCTTTCTGCCCACCCTGTGCACGGCACTGGGGTGATGTTGCCCCTTCTCCACTCGGTGGGGACCTCCCCAGACCGCCATGACCTCTCAAATGTGATGGAGAGTGGTTTGACAACTTCGTCCGCCAGTTCCCTAAGGACCCGCGGGTGCATCTCATCAGGCCCCATGGAATTGTTGGGCAGTCTCAGACCTGGTCTTCTCCTACCGGTCTTCATTTTCCCAGTATCCCCTTTGCCTTCTGCAACTTGGGCGGTGTGCCTAGAGCACTTGCTGTTGGAGACTGAGGCAAAAAAGTTGTTCAGCACCTCAGCTTTCTCCACTTCCAGGATAACCAGGTCTCCAGCATCCTTCCGGAGAGGGCCCACATTTTCCCTAGTCTGCCTTCTATCACTGACATACCGATAGAAGGCTTTCTTGTTCCCATAAAATTTGTTGTGTAAGAAATGAAGAGACAGGTTTTACCAACAGCACCGTCACCCACAACTACACGCTTGATCATCTGCATAGCTGAAGTGTACTAGAATATCAACTGCAGTGAGAACCTCAGAGTCTGCGCCGGCTGTTGGCAGCTCGCTGCGGGGTCTCCTTACAGAGAGGTACAAACAATTGTTACAGTACACGGACACTTTTTCATGACTGGCTTTGTGGGCTCCACTCTTAGAATTTGTGCCGACCGATGTGTAACCTCGGTACAAATCCTAGTCTCTGTTTTTTGCATATGGGGAACATCAATCTCTTGCTAATCACAAAAAGTTTACTTTCTAAGTGTGTATGAGATGGCGGCATGTTTTCTGAAGAATAAAAAAATGTGTGGTGGTTTGACCTTAGCTGGACGCCAGGTGCCCACAAAAGCCACTCTATCACAGCCCTCTTCAGCTGGACAGGGGAGAGAAAATATAATTAAAATATTCCATTCCATTCCCTTCCATTCCATTCCATTCCATTACATTCCATTATTTTCCCCAAATCTGTGATGAAGGAAAAATTCTGTTTTCCTGGAATTCATCAATTTGGTAATAAACTGAGAGACACATTCCTTTTACCTGTCATAAAGCAGTGTTTCTGCAATGATGTTTTGTGAAGAAGTTCCGTGGAATCTTCTTCCCCAAGCCAAACATTTTTTGAACTTCTTCTATTCAGGGAGGTGTAAAGTTCAAGAGATGCATGCAAATGAAAAAGGTGGTGAGCGTAGAAAGTCACAGAGTCATAAAAACGGTAAGAGATTGTTCATGATTTGCACACAATCGCACACAATTACAAAAACATTAGCTTTGGGTAGCCAGAGATGTACCACATTCATCTCCGAGCTGGATTTCTGTGCCATGAAGCAGGAAGTACAAGATGATTATTTTCAATGATGGCATCAACTTGGCATCCTAACCTTCAATACGATGCAGGATTAGCAGTACTAAACGTCTTCTGCAGGAAGTCTAACTAAAAAAAAAAGTCATGACTGGACAAAAAAAAAAAGTCGTCTCAGGACAAAACCTGAGAAAGCTGTCAAGAAACTTCATGCTGCTGAAAAGACAATTTGCATCAGGCTAGCACGACCTTTGTTCTCTTGTTACTATTGAGTTGTTCAGGAAGGCTCCAGAATAGAAATAATGTGTTGGTGGAATCTTTCCATTGAAATCTGGGATGGGGCTTTTCAGTGCTCGCTGGTCGTGCCCCCTAAGTCGAGGAATACTCTTAAGGAGCTCAAAATGGGCAAAGGGATAGGAAAAGGTAGTAGCTTAGGTGGAAAAGTTGCTCCACTGACTGAGAAAGCAAGATAAATTGCTACCTGCATTTTGGGTACGGAAACTTCTGAACTGCTGAAAGATCTCTTTCTGTGAAGCCTGTAAGAACTTTATCGGAGACAGGACAGCAGCGTGCGAGGATCAGCGGGCAGCGCGTGGGGAGGAGGCGAGTGGAGGCACGGGCACATGGTGTGCCAGCGCTTTGACACTGCCTGGAAAATTGGTCATCTCAATGTCCTTGGTCCGACTAGCTTGTTGTTAGCTCACGATACTGCGGCTGTGTCTCTGTTGGGTTTTTCTGTCTGATCTGGGACAGGAGGATATTGTGAGAAGTGAAGAAAATGCAAGAAAAAAAGCAAATTTTGGAAGAGCCTAATTGCAGGTTTGGGGAAAAGGGTACGCCAAAATGTTGCTGTGTGCTAAAATAAAGACTTTCATATATTTTTAATGTGGTATCCATGACAAGGTTTCAGATACGTCAGGTGTCAGAATTGGTTATGAGTATCCCAAAAAGCAGCACCACGATCTCTCCCTGTGTTAGCTGGAGGTGGCTGGTGTGATGCTTCTGCCAGAGTTTGGAAAGGCAGAAAGCAGGATGTGAAAGCCAGGCATTAACTGTTTGTCAAAGTTTGGCATTGTTGGCATGGGAGACGGAAAACAGCAGTAACAATTCAATCCCAATATGAGTACGATTGTTCTCCTTTATTAGTCAGCAAAACAGGTTTATATAGCAAAGCAATAACAGCATCTGATTGGTTAGATACGCTTAACCATATATAGGCAAAACTGCTATAACTCGCTGCAATTGGTGCAAAGCTTCATCTCTCGATGCGGAAGCAGTGATATGACAGGAAGCAACAGCGTGGCAGGAAGTGGCAATGTAACAGTCCCCATGCTCCAGTGTTCCGAGCTCGTCGCTCTACCTTCCCAACAGGGTTCCGTGTTCGCCGCTCTCATGGCCCATCTCTAGTTTCAAAGCCTGGGTTGCTCAGCGGCACCAAACTATGTCCCTCCTCGTCCAGCCAGGGCTCCACATGGCATAACTTCGAAAATCCAGTAATCCTGTTCAATACACCTTTTTACAAAAAAGAAAATTCTTCTATGGCTTGTGCTAAAGCCTCGTACTAACAGCTTTGGAACTTCCACACTGTCTATCATAGCTTGCCCTGAAGCCCCAACTCATCAGTCAGAGCGTGTATTTCTCACAGATTCTTCGGGAGATTGTACGATTTCAACTATTGCCATCTCAAGTCTTCCTTCCGAGGTGTTTCTCGGTTTATTATCAAATCAATGAATTGCAGGCAAACAGAATGTTCCCTTGTGCTGCCATTTACATTGAACTGAAGCTACGTATGGTGACGAGGCAAAGAAACCCAGCGAAAATCTTTTGGGGCATCTGCTTCCCGTACTGAACAACTCTCCCCAGATCTCTGCAAGTGAGATTTGTGCTTCTGCCATATTCAGGGCATTTTCTGTGCAAACTGTGTCTTTGCTTTTGAGCTTCCTAACACGGCTTCCTAGGCGGTAAAGACTACTGACGGCTTCTTCTCATCTGCCATGCTTCAGCTAGGGCATCTCTAGACAACTTCGCTTGCAACCAAGTATGCTCAAGCTGTAGAAGAGTGGCCAGTTTCTCAGTTCAAGGAGCATGGGAATGATTGCACTTCTCCTCTGCCTGAGTCCCAGTGCCAGACGGCGCGCTGCCCATGCGAGCGCCGGATGAGGAGACAGCCCACTGTGACCTCACGGAGCGGTGGATGGCGATGTCAGCGAGCGAGGGACTGTGACTGGCTCCTGCCTGGACTCCTGCCTGGACTCCTGGCGCCCAGCAAGCCTGCAAGGTCTCGACGGTGGAGCGAGGCTTCTCCTGCTGCTGGGGGTTCTCTGGGGGCTGCGGTCGACATCCCCGGGTGCCCGTCCTGCAGCCATCGCCTGTGTTTCCCCGGCCCTGCCTGCTCCAGGCAGCCGGGCACCGCGGGCTGTGCTTGCAGCAGCGCAGGTGAGGTGTGCTGGGAAATGTCCCCCCGCTGTGGCCATGGGGTGGGCAAGAGGGCTCGCGGAGCCGGGAGGGTGTCCTTCTTGAGGGGCCTGGGCATTTCTTCATCTCCTCCCCTCTCCTCTGCGGGACAGCGAGTGACCGTGGCCTCTCTCCATCTTGCAGCGTGTGACACCAGTGAGGGAGAGCAGCTCCTTGTCCTCGTCCCTCCCCAGCCAGCAGCAAGGAGCAAACATGGCCACAGTGGCAGAGTGGAGCTGCCCCATCTGCCACGATGCTGAACATGATGTGGCTTATGTGACCCCCTGCCTCCACCAGTTCTGCCTGGGCTGCATTGTGCGGTGGGCAAAGAGGAAACCATCATGCCCCCTTTGCAGGCAGACTGTCAACAGCATCATCTATTCTGTGCGGTCAGAGCATGATTTTTTGGAGATATTTGCTCCACGCCGCTCAGATCCATCGGTTGTCAACCGTGAGGATGCACAGGGGCCTGCGGAGCCATCGCCCAGGACTTATGTGGCTGGCTTCCAGCCTGAGTTCTGGGCCTCCCTGTTCCGGGAGTCCCTGGAGATGCTCGAGCCCGTGCTGCCCTGGCTGCACCAGGAGCTGTCGGTGCTGTACGGGGCCCGCTGGTGGGAGGTGGATGTGGCACAGAGCACCGTCATAGCAAACCTGTGCCGCTACGGGCTGGACGAGGAGGCCTTGGTCCGGGAGCTGCAGCCCTTGCTGCAGCACCAGACGGTGACGTTTGTGCACCGGCTCATCAGTGTTGCCGCAGACCGGTGCAGTGAGCAGCTCCTGCGTGAGATGGAGCTCCTGGACACCCGTGGTGCCGAGGAGCAGGAGGAGGCCCATGGTGCTGAGGAGCAGGAGGAGGCCCGTGGTGCTGAGGAGCGGGAGGATGCTGATGCTGCTGAGGAGCAGCAGGATGTCCGTGGTGCCGAGGAGCACAATGATGCCAACAGGGCTGAGCAGCAGGTGGACAGCCCCGCGGCCACCCCTGGACCCACTGCCTCCTCGGGGGGGACTCCTGTCCCCAGCTCCAGCGCACATGAGGAGCCCTATGAGGAGCTGGGGCAGGCAGTTGCAGGTCCCTCTGCTCCCACCCAGGGCAGGGACTGCTCACACAGGGGGCCCCGTCACCCCCCGAAGAGGAGGGCTAGCGGCTCCCAGGACTCGTCAGCCCACAAGAGGCCATGCCGCCGGCAGCAGTAGGGTGCCCCAGGAGCTGGCAACACCAGGGCCGGGTCAGCAGCTGGGGCACACGGTGGCCCCCAAGGCGACTTGGAGGCCCTTGTTTGTAATTTAGTTATTAAAGAAGAAAATAAAACTGTGCAAACTGCAGGAAAGGTCTTAGTCTCTCCTTAGAAGCAGCGCAGCTGGCATTGCGATCGCCGCCACCCATGGTGCTTTCTCCTCCTTCTCCTGGTGCTGTGCACCCCTTTCCCCTTGTGAGTCTCGTGCAGCCTGAGGTCAGAGGAGCCCTTCTGGTGGGAGAGGGTGCAGCCGTGCCGTCCTTTGTCTGGGGAGGTCTCCAGGTGCAGCCTGCGCCCCGTTGCTCATTATCCCAGGCCTGGCCTCCTCCAGGCTTTACCTTCTGCCCTGACCCCTTGGGGCTCTGCTCTCCTGCCAGCAGTCACTGCTCGGTGCGGCCTCGGCAAAGTTCCACCCAATGCCGTCTTCTGCACAGAGACACATCCTGGGGTGGTCTCCGTGTAAATGCATGGTTCTACGCTGCCACGGTGAGTACGAAGCCAGTGAAGGCTACGCAAAAAAGCAGGAATGGATAATAACCCGAGGGCAGTACTAGGGTAGGAAGTCTTTTCGTCTTCAACCTGGGGCCCAGGCAGGGCAGCAGACTTGCCTAAGAAGTCAGATCAGAGCGGCATATTGGACCTTCTGATCCCCTCGGAAGGGAGTCTCCTACGACAGTGATCCATCTCTTTTTCTTTATGGAAGTGGTTTTGACACAGGGCGTAGGCCAACCGAACCTTGGCAACATTTCCAAGCTAGATGAGCCATCATCCTTGTCATCGTTCAGCTCCACCTGCAATGGCACCAGGGAAGGTGGGGTGGTCTCGGAGGAGATGGACCTGCTGCGCCGGTCAGGAGCTTGTCACCATTGTCCCCTGTCCCTCAAGTCACCGCGTTCTCCCGGGTGGGGAGACGCTAGGGAATCCTCTGTATCAGGCGCCCTGTCTGCCTGGAGGGGGAAGCATCCGGCACTGGCATGAGCAGGGCACAGCCGGCAGCCTGGCCCCAGGGAAGCAGCATTTTCCCACCGGAGCTCTGCCTGCAGAGCTGCACCGGTCGTGGCAGGTGCAGGCTTTAGAGAGGACACAGCTTTCTGCTCGGTGGATACTGTCACTCCCTGCTCGAGCTGGCACAGCCGCAGCATCCTTTCTGCCCACCCTGTCCATGGCACTGCTGGTCGCTCACGCTCCCTGGGGAGGAAGGCTTGGCCCTGCCCAGGTCTCCTCAGCTGCTGGGGCTGGGGCCGCGGGCTCCTGCCCAGGTCTGTCAGCTCCCCTGAGGTTCCCCCAGTTTAGGAACCCAACCCACCCCAGCCCCACCCACCGTGCATCGTGCTCGGCCGCCGTGTCTCTGTGTGGAGCCCTGCTCTGGATGCGCCCAGCAGTGCATGGAGAGACAGCGTTGCCAGCCCGGGACATGGCAAGACCTTCCCAAGATGGGGGAACCCTCAGCAACTGCGGTCGGTCCACACTATCTTCTCATCTCCCCACTCTTTGCAAGCATGTGGGTGGACTTCTCTGTTTTCTCATTAAGAGTTCGAATTTTTTAAAGTTGCCAAGCTTAAAAGAAGAATTCTTTTTTCTCACATAAAGCACTGGAGGTCAACCAGTTAATTAAAAGGAGATTTTCTTCCTTTCAGTTGGTCCCAGAAAGCGCATTTGTGGGTTTCATTTCATCACAAGGGTGTGGGTGTTGATAACAGTCCAGTTTAGAAGCATTAGCAGTGGGCAGTGGAGGGTCCAGATTCATCGTACTCCTGCTTGCTGATCCACACCAGCTGGGAGGTGGACAGGGAGGCCAGGATGGAGCCTCGGATCCAGGCAGAGTCCTTGCGCTCAGGTGGGGCAATGATCTTGATTTTCATTGCGCTGGGTGCCAGGGCTGGGATCTGCTTCCGCAGCCTGTCAGCAATGCCAGGGTGCACTGTGGTACCACCGACAGCACTGTGTTGGCATACAGGTCCTTACGGGACCGAGATTTTCTTCCTTTCAGTTGGTCCCAGAAAGCACAAACCAGAAGGTTTCTCAAGAACGCTTGCTTTAGGATTCAGCTGCCAAGGGAGCTCCACTCCTGTTGTCCTACAAATGCATTTTATAAAGGAGAATCACAGGTGTATAGGGGAGAAAAAGAGGAGGGCAATTTCTCCAAATAAATGTCCTTGCCACACCCCTTCAGCTCACAGATCATGCTGTGCATTTATGGTCGTTTCTTCCAGCCTGATCATCAGACGCTCAAGCCTGCAGTTAGTGACAACGTGACTGAGGCAAAAAAGTTGTTCAGCACCTCAGCTTTCTCCACTTCCAGGATAACCAGGTCTCCAGCATCCTTCCGGAGAGGGCCCACATTTTCCCTAGTCTGCCTTCTATCACTGACATACCGATAGAAGGCTTTCTTGTTCCCATAAAATTTGTTGTGTAAGAAATGAAGAGACAGGTTTTACCAACAGCACCGTCACCCACAACTACACGCTTGATCGTCTGCATAGCTGAAGTGTACTAGAATATCAACTGCAGTGAGAACCTCAGAGTCTGCGCCGGCTGTTGGCAGCTCGCTGCGGGGTCTCCTTACAGAGAGGTACAAACAATTGTTACAGTACACGGACACTTTTTCATGACTGGCTTTGTGGGCTCCACTCTTAGAATTTGTGCCGACCGATGTGTAACCTCGGTACAAATCCTAGTCTCTGTTTCTTGCATATGGGGAACATCAATCTCTTGCTAATCACAAAAAGTTTCATTTCTAAGTGTGTATGAGATGGCGGCATGTTTTCTGAAGAATAAAACAATGTGTGGTGGTTTGACCTTAGCTGGACGCCAGGTGCCCACAAAAGCCACTCTATCACAGCCCTCTTCAGCTGGACAGGGGAGAGAAAATATAATTAAAATATTCCATTCCATTCCATTCCATTCCATTCCATTCCATTCCATTCCATTCCATTCTATTCTATTCTATTATTTTCCCAAATCTGTGATGAAGGAAAAATTCTGTTTTCCTGGAATTCATCAATTTGGTAATAAACTGAGAGACACATTCCTTTTACCTGTCATAAAGCAGTGTTTCTGCAAAGATGTTTTGTGAAGAAGTTCTGTGGAATCTTCTTCCCCAAGCCAAACATTTTTTGAACTTCTTCTATTCAGGGAGGTGTAAAGTTCAAGAGATGCATGCAAATGAAAAAGGTGGTGAGCGTAGAAAGTCACAGAGTTATAAAAACGGTAAGAGATTGTTCATGATTTGCACACAATCGCACACAATTACAAAAACATTAGCTTTGGGTAGCCAGAGATGTACCACATTCATCTCCGAGCTGGATTTCTGTGCCATGAAGCAGGAAGTACAAGATGATTATTTTCAATGATGGCATCAACTTGGCATCCTAACCTTCAATACGATGCAGGATTAGCAGTACTAAGCGTCTTCTGCAGGAAGTCTAACTAAAAAAAATAAGGAAATACGTAAATCTGTAACGGAGGTTAATAAGATGACACCTGACTTGAAAGAAATTCCCGAAAGAGTCATCAGTGGTTTTCAGACTGCTATGGATGGTACAGGAGAGGAAGGACAAAACCTGGAGAAAGCTGTCAAGAAACTTCATTCTGCTGAAAAGACAATTTGCATCAGGCTAGCACGACCTTTGTTCTCTTGTTACTATTGAGTTGTTCAGGAAGGCTCCAGAATAGAAATAATGTGTTGGTGGAATCTTTCCATTGAAATCTGGGATGGGGCTTTTCAGTGCTCGCTGGTCGTGCCCCGTAAGTCAAGGAATACTCCTGGGCAGCTCAAAATGGGCAAAGGGATAGGAAAAGGTAGTAGCTTAGGTGGAAAAGTTGCTCCACTGACTGAGAAAGCAAGATAAATTGGTACCTGCCTCTTGGGTAGGGAAACTTCTGAACTGCTGAAAGATCTCTTTCTGTGAAGCCTGTAAGAACTTTATCGGAGACAGGACAGCAGCGTGCGAGGATCAGCGGGCAGCGCGTGGGGAGGAGGGGAGTGGAGGCACAGGCACATGGTGTGCAAGGCTTTGACGCTGCCTGGAAAATTTGTTATCTCAATGTCCTTGGTCCGACTAGCTTGTTGTTAGCTCACGATACTGCGGCTGTGTCTCTGTTGGGTTTTTCTGTCTGATCTGGGACAGGAGGATATTGTGAGAAGTGAAGAAAATGCAAGAAAAAAAGCAAATTTTGGAAGAGCCTAATTGCAGGTTTGGGGAAAAGGGTACGCCAAAATGTTGCTGTGTGCTAAAATAAAGACTTTCATATATTTTTAATGTGGTATCCATGACAAGGTTTCAGATACGTCAGGTGTCAGCATTGGTTATGAGTATCCCAAAAAGCAGCACCACGATCTCTCCCTGTGTTTCCTGGAGGTGGCTGGTGTGATGCTTCTGCCAGAGTTTGGAAAGGCAGAAAGCAGGATGTGAAAGCCAGGCATTAAGTGTTTGTCAAAGTTTGGCATAACTTTGAAAATCCAGTAATCCTGTTCAATACACCTTTTTTCAAAAAAGAAAATTCTTCTATGGCTTGTGCTAAAGCCTCGTATGAACAGCATTGGAACTTCCACACTGTCTATCATAGCTTGCCCTGAAGCCCCAACTCATCAGTCAGAGCGTGTATTTCTCACAGATTCTTCAGGAGATTGTACGATTTCAACTATTGCCATCTCAAGTCTTCCTTCCGAGGTGTTTCTCGGTTTATTATCAAATCAATGAATTGCAGGCAAACAGAATGTTCCCTTGTGCTGCCATTTACATTGAACTGAAGCTACGTATGGTGACGAGGCAAAGAAACCCAGAGAAAATCTTTTGGGGCATCTGCTTCCCATACTGAACAACTCTCCCCAGATCTCTGCAAGTGAGATTTGTGCTTCTGCCATATTCAGGGCATTTTCTATGCAAACTGTGTCTTTGCTTTTGAGCTTCCTAACACGGCTTCCTAGGCGGTAAAGACTACTGACGGCTTCTTCTTCTCATCTGCCATGCTTCAGCTAGGGCATCTCTAGACAACTTCGCTTGCAACCAAGTATGCTCAAGCTGTAGAAGAGTGGCCAGTTTCTCAGTTCAAGGAGCATGGGAATGATTGCACTTCTCCTCTGCCTGAGTCCCAGTGCCAGACGGAGCGCTGCCCATGCGAGCGCCGGATGAGGAGACAGCCCACTGTGACCTCACGGAGCGGTGGATGGCGATGTCAGCGAGCGAGGGACTGTGACTGGCTCCTGCCTGGACTCCTGCCTGGACTCCTGGCGCCCAGCGAGCCTGCAAGGTCTCGACGGTGGAGCGAGGCTTCTCCTGCTGCTGGGGGTTCTCTGGGGGCTGCGGTCGACATCCCCGGGTGCCCGTCCTGCAGCCATCGCCTGTGTTTCCCCGGCCCTGCCTGCTCCAGGCAGCCGGGCACCGCGGGCTGTGCTTGCAGCAGCGCAGGTGAGGTGTGCTGGGAAATGTCCCCCCGCTGTGGCCATGGGGTGGGCAAGAGGGCTCGCGGAGCCGGGAGGGTGTCCTTCTTGAGGGGCCTGGGCATTTCTTCATCTCCTCCCCTCTCCTCTGCGGGACAGCGAGTGACCATGGCCTCTCTCCATCTTGCAGCGTGTGACACCAGTGAGGGAGAGCAGCTCCTTGTCCTCGTCCCTCCCCAGCCAGCAGCAAGGAGCAAACATGGCCGCAGTGGCAGAGTGGAGCTGCCCCATCTGCCGCGATGCTGAACATGATGTGGCTTATGTGACCCCCTGCCTCCACCAGTTCTGCCTGGGCTGCATTGTGCGGTGGGCAAAGAGGAAACCATCATGCCCCCTTTGCAGGCAGACTGTCAACAGCATCATCTATTCTGTGCGGTCAGAGGATGATTTTTTGGAGATATTTGCTCCACGCCGCTCAGATCCATCGGTTGTCAACCGTGAGGATGCGCACGGGGCTGCGGAGCCATCGCCCAGGACTTATGTGGCTCTCTTCCAGCCCAGGTTCTGAGCCTACCTGTTCCGGGAGTCCCTGGAGACACTCGAGCCCGTGCTGCCCTGGCTGCACCAGGAGCTGTCGGTGCTGTACGGGGCCCGCTGGTGGGAGGTGGATGTGGCACAGAGCACCGTCATAGCAAACCTGTGCCGCTACGGGCTGGACGAGGAGGCCTTGGTCCGGGAGCTGCAGCCCTTGCTGCAGCACCAGACGGTGACGTTTGTGCGCCGGCTCATCAGCGTTGCCGCAGACCGGTGCAGTGAGCAGCTCCTGCGAAGCTGCTGAACGTGAAGGGTTCTGGAGCAGAGGCTCGCGCCGAGGGACCCTCTCTCCGGTGGCAAAACCGCAGCGGCGAGGCGGCAAAAAGCGCCGGGAGAGAGAGAGAGGAGACCCCAGCCCCCCTCCCCCCCCTCAGCGGGAAAGCGGGAGGTGCCAACGAGCGGCAGCTCTGCCTCAGCGGGGGCGGACCCGAGTGTGACAGCGGCCAAACCCCCTCACGGATCAGAGCAGCTCCCAGGGAGCGCGAGCGACCAGGAGCGCGGGCGAACAGAGGCGGCGCAGCAGCCCGGGAGCGGCGCGGCAGTTCTCGCGGCAGTTCTCGCGGGAGTTCGCGCGGGCAGGGCGAGCGGGGAAGGCGGCTGGCAGGGTACAGCCGCCCCTTCTGGCAACTCAAGTAGTGGGCATCGCTCTTCCAGGAGATATATTGTGGCCATGGTTACCACCCGTGGTAAAGCTGTTGCTCGAAGGAGTGTGGGGACCCAGACGGAGGCCCCACGCAAGCACGCGGGTGTCCAGGTCTCCGGCTGCAGGGAGTGCCTGAGCCTGGCGCTCGTACCGGAGGACAGCAGAGACAGGGGCTGTGTTCGGTGCGAGCAGGGGAATGACCTGCTCAGCCTGGTGGCAGAGCTGAAGGAGGGAGTGGAGAGGCTGAGGAGCATCCGGGAGTGTGAGAGGGAGATCGACTGGTGGAGCCGCTCCCTGCCCTCCCTGAGGCCCAGACAGCAGGAGGCGGCTCCACAGAAAGCAGAGAACCCCCATCCCTCTTGCCACCGAGCAGAAAGAGGGGGCCTAAGAGATGGGGGGGAATGGAAACGGGTCCCTGCTCGGGGGGAGCAAGCGAATCTCCCCCCGGCCTCCCTCACCTGCCCAGTTGCCCTTAAGCAACAGGTCCGGGGCTCTGGAATGTGAGGGACTGGCCACAGAGGATGTGGGTGAAGGTGAGGCTCCATCCAAGGGGTTGCCTAGAACGAGTCAGACAGCCCCAAGAATTACGACTGCCTCAACTAAGAAAAAAAGGAGGGTCATTGTCATAGGTGATTCCCTTCTGAGGGGAACAGAGGGCCCGATCTGCCGACCGGACCCATCCCACAGGGCAGTCTGCTGCCTCCCTGGGGCCCGGGTTAGGGATGTTGCGAAGAAACTCCCTGGTCTGGTGCGGCCTTCTGATTACTACCCCCTCTTGGTAATGCAGGTTGGCGGGGACGAGATCGCAGAGAGAAGTCCCAAGGCCATCAAAAGGGACTTCAGGGCACTGGGGTGACTGGTTGAGGGATCAGGGGCGCAGGTGGTGTTTTCCTCCATCCCATCAGTGGCAGGGGACAGCACTGAAAGGGGCAGGAAAACTCGCCTGGTTAACAGGTGGCTCAGGGACTGGTGCCATCGGTCAAATTTTGGCTTCTTTGATCATGGGGAGGTGTACACAGCACCGGGCCTGCTGGCAACAGGTGGATCGCAGCTATCACAAAGGGGAAAAAGAATTCTTGGCCACGAGCTGGCGGGGCTCATTGAGAGGGCTTTAAACTAGGTTCGAAGGGGGAAGGGGATATTGCCCAGCTCACTAGGGATGAGCCTAGGCTTGGAGTGCCAAGGCCAGGGGTGAGATTGACAGCCCAGCTCAAGTGTGTTTACACCAATGCACGTAGCATGGGCAATAAACAGGAGGAGCTGGAAGCCATTATACAGCAGGACGGCTACGACTTGGTCGCCATCACAGAAACGTGGTGGGACAACTCGCATGACTGGCATGCTGTCATAGATGGCTACAGACTCTTTAGGAAAGACAGACCAACAAGGAGAGGAGGGGGAGTTGCTCTATATGTGAGGGAGCAACTGGAATGCATTGAGCTTGGCCTGGGGGCAAATGAGGAACGAGTTGAAAGCTTGTGGGTTAGAATTAAGGGACAGGCTCCTAAGGGTGACATTACGGTGGGTGTATACTACAGGCCACCTGACCAGGAGGAGGAGGTTGATGAGGCCTTCTACAGGCAGCTGCAAGCAGCCTCACAGTCACAGGCCCTGGTTCTCATGGGGGACTTCAACCACCCTGACATCAGCTGGGAAGACCATACAGCTAGGCAGGCGCAATCCAGGAGGTTCCTACAGAGCATCGATGATAACTTTCTGATGCAAGTGGTGGAGGAACCAACAAGGAAAGGCGCGCTGCTGGACCTCGTGTTAACAAACAAGGAGGGACTGGTGGAGGATGTGAAGGTTGGAGGTGGACTCGGCTGCAGTGACCATGAAATGGTTGAGTTCAGGATCCTGCGTGGAGGAAGCAGGGCGATAAACAGGATCAAAACCCTGGACCTCAGGAGGGCTGACTTTGCCCTCTTCAAGGAGCTACTGGGAGGAATCCCGTGGGCCAGGGCTCTCGAAGGCAGGGGGGTCCATGAGTGCTGGTCGCTCTTTAAACAACACTTCTTCCATGCACAGGAGCAATGCATCCCCCTGAGAAAGAAATTTAGCAAAGGAGGCAGGAGACCTGCATGGTTAAACAAGGAGCTTCTAGCGGAGATCAGGCAGAAGAGAAAGGTCCATGGAATGTGGAAAGAGGGACAGGCCACTTGGGAAGAGTACAGAAACGTGGTGAGAGCATGCAGGGATGCGACGAGGAAGGCCAAGGCTCACCTGGAATTGAAGCTGGCAAGGGATGTCAAAAACAACAAGAAGGGCTTCTTCAACTACATCAGCAGCAAAAGGAAGGCTAGGGACAACGTGGGGCCGCTGCTGAATGAGGCGGGTGTCCTGGTGACGGAGGATACAGAGAAGGCAGAGCTACTGAATGCCTTCTTTGCTTCAGTCTTCAGTGCTAAGACTGGCCCTCAGGAATCCCAGGCCCCGGAGGTAAGAGAAGAAGCCTACAAAGAGGACGACTTTCCCTTGGTCGAGGAGGACTGTGTGAGGGATCGCTTAAGTGATCTGGATGTCCACAAATCCATGGGCCCCGATGGAATGCACCCACGAGTGCTGAGGGAGCTGGCGGATGTCATTGCTGAGCCACTCTCCATCATCTTTGAGAGGTCCTGGAGGACAGGAGAGGTGCCCGAGGACTGGAGAAAGGCCAATGTCACTCCAATCTTCAAAAAGGGCAAGGAGGAGGACCCAGGGAACTACAGGCCGGTCAGCCTCACCTCCATCCCAGGAAAGGTGATGGAGCAGCTTATCCTGGAGGCCATCATGAAGCAAGTGGAAGAAAAGAAGGTTAACAGGAGTAGTCAGCATGGATTCACCAAAGGGAAATCATGCCTGACCAATCTGATAGCTTTCTACGATGACATGACTGGCTGGGTAGACGAAGGGAGAGCCGTGGATGTTGTCTACCTTGACTTCAGCAAGGCTTTCGACACAGTCTCCCATGATATCCTCCTAGGGAAGCTGAGGAAGTGTGGGCTGGATGAGTGGTCGGTGAAGTGGATAGAGAACTGGCTGAACGGCAGAACTCAGAGGGTTGTCATCAGCGGCGCTGAGTCTAGTTGGAGGCTGGCGACAAGTGGTGTCCCCCAGGGGTCAGTACTGGGCCCAGTCTTGTTTAACTTCTTCATCAACGACCTGGATGAAGAGTTAGAATGTACCCTCAGCAAGTTTGCTGACGACACCAAACTGGGAGGTGTGGTAGATACACCAGAAGGCTGTGCTGCCATTCAGCGTGACCTGGATAGGCTGGAAAGCTGGGCAGAGAGGAACCTGATGAGGTTCAACAAGGGCAAGTGCAGGGTCCTGCACCTGGGGAGGAACAACCTCATGCACCAGTACAGGCTTGGGGTGGACCTGCTGGAGAGCAGCTCTGCGGAGAGGGACCTGGGTGTCCTGGTGGACGACAGGTTAACCATGAGCCAGCAGTGTGCCCTGGCTGCCAAGAAAGCCAATGGGATCCTGGGGTGCATCAAGAAGAGTGTGGCCAGCAGGACGAGGGAGGTTCTCCTTCCCCTCTACACTGCCCTGGTGAGGCCTCATCTGGAGTACTGTGTCCAGTTCTGCGCTCCCCAGTTCAAGAAAGATGAAGAGCTACTGGAGAGAGTCCAGCGGAGGGCTACGAGGATGGTGAGGGGACTGGAGCATCTCCCCTACGAGGAGAGGTTGAGGGAACTGGGCTTGTTCAGCCTGAAGAAGAGAAGGCTGCGAGGGGACCTTATAAATGCCTACAAATATCTGAAGGGTGGGTGTCAGGAGGATGGGGCCAAGCTCTTTTCAGTGGTGCCCAGTGACAGGACAAGGGACAATGGGCACAAACTGAGGCATAGGAAGTTCCGTCTGAACATGAGGAAGAACTTCTTCCCTCTGAGGGTGACGGAGCACTGGAACAGGCTGCCCAGGGAGGTTGTGGAGTCTCCTTCTCTGGAGATATTCAAGACCCACCTGGACAAGGTCCTGTGCAGCCTGCTGTAGGTGACCCTGCTTCGGCAGGGGGGTTGGACTAGATGACCCACAGAGGTCCCTTCCAACCCCTACTATTGTGTGATTCTGTGATTCTGTGAGATGGATCTCCTGGACACCCGTGGTGCCGAGGAGCAGGAGAAGGCCCATGGTGCCGAGGAGCAGGAGGAGGCCCATGGTGCTGAGGAGCAGGAGGAGGCCCATGGTGCTGAGGAGCAGCAGGATGTCCGTGGTGCCGAGGAGCACAATGATGCCAACAGGGCTGAGCAGCAGGAGGACAGCCCCGCGGCCACCCCTGGACCCACTGCCTCCTCGGGGGGGACTCCTGCCCCCAGCTCCAGCACACTTGAGGAGCCCTATGAGGAGCTGGGGCAGGCACTTGCAGGTCCCTCTGCTCCCACCCAGGGCAGGGACTGCTCACACGGGGGGCCCCGGCACCCCCCGAAGAGGAGGGCCAGCGACTCCCAGGACTCGTCAGCCCACAAGAGGCCATGCCGCCGGCAGAAGTAGGGTGCCCCAGGAGCTGGCAACACCAGGGCCGGGTCAGCAGCTGGGGCACACGGTGGCCCCCAAGGGGACTTGGAGGCCCTTGTTTGTAATTTAGTTATTAAAGAAGAAAATAAAACTGTGCAAACTGCAGGAAAGGTCTTAGTCTCTCCTTAGAAGCAGCGCAGCTGGCATTGCGATCGCCGCCACCCATGGTGCTTTCTCCTCCTTCTCCTGGCGCTGTGCACCCCTTTCCCCTCGTGAGTCTCGTGCAGCCTGAGGTCAGAGGAGCCCTTCTGGTGGGAGAGGGTGCAGCCATGCCGTCCTTTGTCTGGGGAGGTCTCCAGGTGCAGCCTGCGCCCCGTTGCTCATTATCCCAGACCTTCTGATCCCCTCGGAAGGGAGTCTCCTACGACAGTGATCCATCTCTTTTTCTTTATGGAAGTGGTTTTGACACAGGGCGTAGGCCAACCGAACCTTGGCAACATTTCCAAGCTAGATGAGCCATCATCCTTGTCATCGTTCAGTTCCACCTGCAATGGCACCAGGGAAGGTGGGGTGGTCTCGGAGGAGATGGGCCTGCTGCGCCGGTCAGGAGCTTGTCACCATTGTCCCCTATCCCTCAAGTCACCGCGTTCTCCCGGGTGGGGAGACGCTAGGGAATCCTCTGTATCAGGTGCCCTGTCTGCCTGGAGGGGGAAGCATCCGGCACTGGCATGAGCAGGGCACAGCCGGCAGCCTGGCCCCAGGGAAGCAGCATTTTCCCACCGGAGCTCTGCCTGCAAAGCTGCATCATCGTGGCAGGTGCAGGCTTTAGAGAGGACACAGCTTTCTGCTCGGTGGATACTGTCACTCCCTGCTCGAGCTGGCACAGCCGCAGTGGCCTTTCTGCCCACCCTGTCCATGGCACTGCTGGTCGCTCACGCTCCCTGGGGAGGAAGGCTTGGCCCTGCCCAGGTCTCCTCAGCTGCTGGGGCTGGGGCCGCGGGCTCCTGCCCAGGTCTGTCAGCTCCCCGAGGTTCCCCCAGTTTAGGAACCCAACCCACCCCAGCCCCACCCACCGTGCATCGTGCTCGGCCACCGTGTCTCTGTGTGGAGCCCTGCTCTGGATGCGCCCAGCAGTGCATGGAGAGACAGCGTTGCCAGCCCGGGACATGGCAAGACCTTCCCAAGATGGGGGAACCCTCAGCAACTGCGGTCGGTCCACACTATCTTCTCATCTCCCCACTCTTTGCAAGCATGTGGGTGGACTTCTCTGTTTTCTCATTAAGAGTTCGAATTTTTTAAAGTTGCCAAGCTTAAAAGAAGAATTCTTTTTTCTCACATAAAGCACTGGAGGTCAACCAGTTAATTAAAAGGAGATTTTCTTCCTTTCAGTTGGTCCCAGAAAGCGCATCTGTGGGTTTCATTTCATCACAAGGGTGTGGGTGTTGATAACAGTCCAGTTTAGAAGCATTAGCAGTGGGCAGTGGAGGGTCCAGATTCATCGTACTCCTGCTTGCTGATCCACACCAGCTGGGAGGTGGACAGGGAGGCCAGGATGGAGCCTCGGATCCAGGCAGAGTCCTTGCGCTCAGGTGGGGCAATGATCTTGATTTTCATTGCGCTGGGTGCCAGGGCTGGGATCTGCTTCCGCATCCTGTCAGCAATGCCAGGGTGCACTGTGGTACCACCGACAGCACTGTGTTGGCATACAGGTCCTTACAGGACCGAGATTTCTTCCTTTCAGTTGGTCCCAGAAAGCACAAACCAGAAGGTTTCTCAAGAACGCTTGCTTTAGGATTCAGCTGCCAAGGGAGCTCCACTCCTGTTGTCCTACAAATGCATTTTATAAAGGAGAATCACAGGTGTATAGGGGAGAAAAAGAGGAGGGGAATTTCTCCAAAGAAATGTCCTTGCCACACCCCTTCAGCTCACAGAGCATGCTGTGCATTTATGGTCGTTTCTTCCAGCCTGATCATCAGACGCTCAAGCCTGCAGTTACTGACAACGTGACTGAGGCAAAAAAGTTGTTCAGCACCTCAGCTTTCTCCACTTCCAGGATAACCAGGTCTCCAGCATCCTTCCGGAGAGGGCCCACATTTTCCCTAGTCTGCCTTCTATCACTGACATACCGATAGAAGGCTTTCTTGTTCCCATAAAATTTGTTGTGTAAGAAATGAAGAGACAGGTTTTACCAACAGCACCGTCACCCACAACTACACGCTTGATCGTCTGCATAGCTGAAGTGTACTAGAATATCAACTGCAGTGAGAACCTCAGAGTCTGCGCCGGCTGTTGGCAGCTCGCTGCGGGGTCTCCTTACAGAGAGGTACAAACAATTGTTACAGTACACGGACACTTTTTCATGACTGGCTTTGTGGGCTCCACTCTTAGAATTTGTGCCGACCGATGTGTAACCTCGGTACAAATCCTAGTCTCTGTTTCTTGCATATGGGGAACATCAATCTCTTGCTAATCACAAAAAGTTTCATTTCTAAGTGTGTATGAGATGGCGGCATGTTTTCTGAAGAATAAAACAATGTGTGGTGGTTTGACCTTAGCTGGACGCCAGGTGCCCACAAAAGCCACTCTATCACAGCCCTCTTCAGCTGGACAGGGGAGAGAAAATGTAATTAAAATATTCCATTCCATTCCATTCCATTCCATTCCATTCCATTCTATTCCATTCCATTATTTTCCCCAAATCTGTGATGAAGGAAAAATTCTGTTTTCCTGGAATTCATCAATTTGGTAATAAACTGAGAGACACATTCCTTTTACCTGTCATAAAGCAGTGTTTCTGCAATGATGTTTTGTGAAGAAGTTCTGTGGAATCTTCTTCCCCAAGCCAAACATTTTTTGAACTTCTTCTATTCAGAGAGGTGTGAAGTTCAAGAGATGCATGCAAATAAAAAAGGTGGTGAGCGTAGAAAGTCAGAGAGTCATAAAAACGGTAAGAGATTGTTCATGATTTGCACACAATCGCACACAATTACAAAAACATTAGCTTTGGGTAGCCAGAGATGTACCACATTCATCTCCGAGCTGGATTTCTGTGCCATGAAGCAGGAAGTACAAGATGATTATTTTCAATGATGGCATCAACTTGGAATCCTAACCTTCAATACGATGCAGGATTAGCAGTACTAAACGTCTTCTGCAGGAAGTCTAACTAAAAAAAAAAAGTCATGACTGGACAAAAAAAAAAAGTCATCTCAGGACAAAACCTGAGAAAGCTGTCAAGAAACTTCATTGTGCTGAAAAGACAATTTGCATCAGGCTAGCACGACCTTTGTGCTGTTGTTACTATTGAGTTGTTCAGGAAGGCTCCAGAATAGAAATAATGTGTTGGTGGAAACTTTCCATTGAAATCTGGGATGGGGCTTTTCAGTGCTCGCTGGTCGTGCCCCGTAAGTCGAGGAATACTCTTGAGGAGCTCAAAATGGGCAAAGGGATAGGAAAAGGTAGTAGCTTAGGTGGAAAAGTTGCTCCACTGACTGAGAAAGCAAGATAAATTGGTACCTGCATTTTGGGTAGGGAAACTTCTGAACTGCTGAAAGATCTCTTTCTGTGAAGCCTGTAAGAACTTTATCGGAGACAGGACAGCAGCGTGCGAGGATCAGCGGGCAGCGCGTGGGGAGGAGGGGAGTGGAGGCACGGGCACATGGTGTGCCAGCGCTTTGACACTGCCTGGAAAATTTGTTATCTCAATGTCCTTGGTCCGACTAGCTTGTTGTTAGCTCACGATACTGCGGCTGTGTCTCTGTTGGGTTTTTCTGTCTGGTCTGGGACAGGAGGATATTGTGAGAAGTGAAGAAAATGCAGGAAAGAATGCAAATTTTGGAAGAGCCTAATTGCAGGTTTGGGGAAAAGGGTACGCCAAAATGTTGCTGTGTGCTAAAATAAAGACTTTCATATATTTTTAATGTGGTATCCATGACAAGGTTTCAGATACTTCAGGTGTCAGCATTGGTTATGAGTATCCCAAAAGCAGCACCACGATCTCTCCCTGTGTTAGCTGGAGGTGGCTAGTGTGATACTTCTGCTAGAGTTTGGAAAGGCAGAAAGCAGGATGTGAAAGCCAGGCATTAAATGTTTGTCAAAGTTTGGCATAACTTTGAAAATCCAGTAATCCTGTTCAATACGCCTTTTTTCAAAAAAGAAAATTCTTCTATAGCTTGTGCTAAAGCCACGTACTAACAGCTTTGGAACTTCCACACTGTCTATCATAGCTTGCCCTGAAGCCCCAACTCATCAGTCAGAGCGTGTATTTCTCACAGATTCTTCAGGAGATTGTACGATTTCAACTATTGCCATCTCAAGTCTTCCTTCCGAGGTGTTTCTCGGTTTATTATCAAATCAATGAATTGCAGGCAAACAGAATGTTCCCTTGTGCTGCCATTTACATTGAACTGAAGCTACGTATGGTGACGAGGCAAAGAAACCCAGAGAAAATCTTTTGGGGCATCTGCTTCCCGTACTGAACAACTCTCCCCAGATCTCTGCAAGTGAGATTTGTGCTTCTGCCACATTCAGGGCATTTTCTGTGCAAACTGTGTCTTTGCTTTTGAGCTTCCTAACACGGCTTCCTAGGTGGTAAAGACTACTGACGGCTTCTTCTTCTCATCTGCCATGCTTCAGCTAGGGCATCTCTAGACAACTTCGCTTGCAACCAAGTATGCTCAAGCTGTAGAAGAGTGGCCAGTTTCTCAGTTCAAGGAGCATGGGAATGATTGCACTTCTCCTCTGCCTGAGTCCCAGTGCCAGACGGAGCGCTGCCCATGCGAGCGCCGGATGAGGAGACAGCCCACTGTGACCTCACGGAGCGGTGGATGGCGATGTCAGCGAGCGAGGGACTGTGACTGGCTCCTGCCTGGACTCCTGCCTGGACTCCTGGCGCCCAGCGAGCCTGCAAGGTCTCGACGGTGGAGCGAGGCTTCTCCTGCTGCTGGGGGTTCTCTGGGGGCTGCGGTCGACATCCCCGGGTGCCCGTCCTGCAGCCATCGCCTGTGTTTCCCCGGCCCTGTTTGCTCCAGGCAGCCGGGCACCGCGGGCTGTGCTTGCAGCAGTGCAGGTGAGGTGTGCTGGGAAATGTCCCCCCGCTGTGGCCATGGGGTGGGCAAGAGGGCTCGCGGAGCCGGGAGGGTGTCCTTCTTGAGGGGCCTGGGCATTTCTTCATCTCCTCCCCTCTCCTCTGCGGGACAGCGAGTGACCGTGGCCTCTCTCCATCTTGCAGCGTGTGACACCAGTGAGGGAGAGCAGCTCCTTGTCCTCGTTCCTCCCCAGCCAGCAGCAAGGAGCAAACATGGCCGCAGTGACAGAGTGGAGCTGCCCCATCTGCCACGATGCTGAACATGATGTGGCTTATGTGACCCCCTGCCTCCACCAGTTCTGCCTGGGCTGCATTGTGCGGTGGGCAAAGAGGAAACCATCATGCCCCCTTTGCAGGCAGACTGTCAACAGCATCATCTATTCTGTGCGGTCAGAGCATGATTTTTTGGAGATATTTGCTCCACGCCGCTCAGATCCATCGGTTGTCAACCGTGAGGATGCACAGGGGGCTGCGGAGCCATGGCCCAGGACTTATGTGGCTCTCTTCCAGCCCAGGTTCTGGGCCTCCCTGTTCCGGGAGTCCCTGGAGACGCTCGAGCCCGTGCTGCCCTGGCTGCACCAGGAGCTGTCGGTGCTGTACGGGGCCCGCTGGTGGGAGGTGGATGTGGCACAGAGCACCGTCATAGCAAACCTGTGCCGCTACGGGCTGGACGAGGAGGCCTTGGTCCGGGAGCTGCAGCCCTTGCTGCAGCACCAGACGGTGACGTTTGTGCACCGGCTCATCAGCGTTGCCGCAGACCGGTGCAGTGAGCAGCTCCTGCGTGAGATGGAGCTCCTGGACACCTGTGGTGCCGAGGAGCAGGAGGAGGCCCATGGTGCTGAGGAGCAGCAGGATGCTGATGGTGCCGAGGAGCACGATGATGTCAACAGGGCTGAGCAGCAGGAGGACAGAACCGTGGCCACCCCTGGACCCACTGCCTCCTCGGGGGGGACTCCTGCCCCCAGCCCCAGCGCTCAGGAGGAGCCCTATGAGGAGCTGGGGCAGGCAGTTGCAGGTCCCTCTGCTCCCACCCAGGGCAGGGACTGCTCACACGGGGGGCCCCGTCACCCCCCGAAGAGGAGGGCCAGCGGCTCCCAGGACTCGTCAGCCCACAAGAGGCCATGCCGCCGGCAGAAGTAGGGTGCCCCAGGAGCCGGCATCACCAGGGCCGGGTCAGCAGCTGGGGCACACGGTGGCCCCCAAGGGGACTTGGAGGCCCTTGTTTGTAATTTAGTTATTAAAGAAGAAAATAAAACTGTGCAAACTGCAGGAAAGGTCTTAGTCTCTCCTTAGAAGCAGCG
Organism: Opisthocomus hoazin; assembly: GCF_030867145.1. Lineage (NCBI taxonomy): Eukaryota > Metazoa > Chordata > Aves > Opisthocomiformes > Opisthocomidae > Opisthocomus > Opisthocomus hoazin. Next base: position 2,589,497 of record NC_134420.1, on the reverse strand, counting down.
CAGCTGGCATTGCGATCGCCGCCACCCATGGTGCTTTCTCCTCCTTTTCCTGGCGCTGTGCACCCCTTTCCCCTCGTGAGTCTCGTGCAGCCTGAGGTCAGAGGAGCCCTTCTGGAGGGAGAGGGTGCAGCCGTGCCGCCCTTTGTCTGGGGAGGTCTCCAGGTGCAGCCTGCGCCCCGTTGCTCATTATCCCAGACCTTCTGATCCCCTCAGAAGGGAGTCTCCTACGACAGTGATCCATCTGTTTTTCTTTATGGAAGTGGTTTTGACACAGGGCGTAGGCCAACCGAACCTTGGCAACATTTCCAAGCTAGATGAGCCATCATCCTTGTCATCGTTCAGTTCCACCTGCAATGGCACCAGGGAAGGTGGGGTGGTCTCGGAGGAGATGGGCCTGCTGCGCCGGTCAGGAGCTTGTCACCATTGTCCCCTATCCCTCAAGTCACCGCGTTCTCCCGGGTGGGGAGACGCTAGGGAATCCTCTGTATCAGGTGCCCTGTCTGCCTGGAGGGGGAAGCATCCGGCACTGGCATGAGCAGGGCACAGCCGGCAGCCTGGCCCCAGGGAAGCAGCATTTTCCCACCGGAGCTCTGCCTGCAGAGCTGCACCGGTCGTGGCAGGTGCAGGCTTTAGCGAGGACACAGCTTTCTGCTCGGTGGATACTGTCACTCCCTGCTCGAGCTGGCACAGCCGCAGCGGCCTTTCTGCCCACCCTGTGCACGGCACTGGGGTGATGTTGCCCCTTCTCCACTCGGTGGGGACCTCCCCAGACCGCCATGACCTCTCAAATGTGATGGAGAGTGGTTTGGCAACTTCGTCCGCCAGTTCCCTCAGGACCCGCGGGTGCATCTCATCAAGACCCATGGAATTGTTGGGCAGTCTCAGACCTGGTCTTCTCCTACAGTGGGCGGGTCTTCATTTTCCCAGTCCCCGCCTTTGCCTTCTGCAATTTCGGCGGTGTGCCTAGAGCACTTGCTGTTGGAGACTGAGGCAAAAAAGTTGTTCAGCACCTCAGCTTTCTCCACTTCCAGGATAACCAGGTCTCCAGCATCCTTCCGGAGAGGGCCCACATTTTCCCTAGTCTGCCTTCTATCACTGACATACCGATAGAAGGCTTTCTTGTTCCCATAAAATTTGTTGTGTAAGAAATGAAGAGACAGGTTTTACCAACAGCACCGTCACCCACAACTACACGCTTGATCGTCTGCATAGCTGAAGTGTACTAGAATATCAACTGCAGTGAGAACCTCAGAGTCTGCGCCGGCTGTTGGCAGCTCGCTGCGGGGTCTCCTTACAGAGAGGTACAAACAATTGTTACAGTACACGGACACTTTTTCATGACTGGCTTTGTGGGCTCCACTCTTAGAATTTGTGCCGACCGATGTGTAACCTCGGTACAAATCCTAGTCTCTGTTTCTTGCATATGGGGAACATCAATCTCTTGCTAATCACAAAAAGTTTCATTTCTAAGTGTGTATGAGATGGCGGCATGTTTTCTGAAGAATAAAACAATGTGTGGTGGTTTGACCTTAGCTGGACGCCAGGTGCCCACAAAAGCCACTCTATCACAGCCCTCTTCAGCTGGACAGGGGAGAGAAAATATAATTAAAATATTCCATTCCATTCCATTCCATTCCATTCCATTCCATTCTATTATTTTCCCAAATCTGTGATGAAGGAAAAATTCTGTTTTCCTGGAATTCATCAATTTGGTAATAAACTGAGAGACACATTCCTTTTACCTGTCATAAAGCAGTGTTTCTGCAATGATGTTTTGTGAAGAAGTTCTGTGGAATCTTCTTCCCCAAGCCAAACATTTTTTGAACTTCTTCTATTCAGGGAGGTGTAAAGTTCAAGAGATGCATGCAAATGAAAACGGTGGTGAGCGTAGAAAGTCACAGAGTCATAAAAACGGTAAGAGATTGTTCATGATTTGCACACAATCGCACACAATTACAAAAACATTAGCTTTGGGTAGCCAGAGATGTACCACATTCATCTCCGAGCTGGATTTCTGTGCCATGAAGCAGGAAGTACAAGATGATTATTTTCAATGATGGCATCAACTTGGCATCCTAACCTTCAATACGATGCAGGATTAGCAGTACTAAACATCTTCTGCAGGAAGTCTAACTAAAAAAAATAAGTAAATATGTAAATCTATAACGGAGGTTAATAAGATGACACTTGACTTGAAAGAAATTCCCGAAAGAGTCATCAGTGGTTTTCAGACTGCTATGGATGGTACAGGAGAGGAAGGACAAAACCTGGAGAAAGCTGTCAAGAAACTTCATTCTGCTGAAAAGACAATTTGCATCAGGCTAGCACGACCTTTGTTCTCTTGTTACTATTGAGTTGTTCAGGAAGGCTCCAGAATAGAAATAATGTGTTGGTGGAATCTTTCCATTGAAATCTAGGATGGGGCTTTTCAGTGCTCGCTGGTCGTGCCCCCTAAGTCGAGGAATACTCTTAAGGAGCTCAAAATGGGCAAAGGGATAGGAAAAGGTAGTAGCTTAGGTGGAAAAGTTGCTCCACTGACTGAGAAAGCAAGATAAATTGGTACCTGCCTCTTGGGTAGGGAAACTTCTGAACTGCTGAAAGATCTCTTTCTGTGAAGCCTGTAAGAACTTTATCGGAGACAGGACAGCAGCGTGCGAGGATCAGCGGGCAGCGCGTGGGGAGGAGGGGAGTGGAGGCACGGGCACATGGTGTGCCAGCGCTTTGACACTGCCTGGAAAATTTGTTATCTCAATGTCCTTGGTCCGACTAGCTTGTTGTTAGCTCACGATACTGCGGCTGTGTCTCTGTTGGGTTTTTCTGTCTGGTCTGGGACAGGAGGATATTGTGAGAAGTGAAGAAAATGCAGGAAAGAATGCAAATTTTGGAAGAGCCTAATTGCAGGTTTGGGGAAAAGGGTACGCCAAAATGTTGCTGTGTGCTAAAATAAAGACTTTCATATATTTTTAATGTGGTATCCATGACAAGGTTTCAGATACTTCAGGTGTCATCATACGTAGCTTCAGATACTCCGCAGGGGCCTGCGGAGCCATGGCCCAGGACTTATGTGGCTGGCTTCCAGCCCGAGTTCTGGGCCTCCCTGTTCCGGGAGTCCCTGGAAACGCTCGAGCCCGTGCTGCCCTGGCTGCACCAGGAGCTGTCGGTGCTGTACGGGGCCCGCTGGTGGGAGGTGGATGTGGCACAGAGCACCGTCATAGCAAACCTGTGCCGCTACGGGCTGGACGAGGAGGCCTTGGTCCGGGAGCTGCAGCCCTTGCTGCAGCACCAGACGGTGACGTTTGTGCGCCGGCTCATCAGTGTTGCCGCAGACCGGTGCAGTGAGCAGCTCCTGCGTGAGATGGAGCTCCTGGACACCCGTGGTGCCGAGGAGCAGGAGGAGGCCCATGGTGCTGAGGAGCAGCAGGATGCTGATGGTGCCGAGGAGCACAATGATGTCAACAGTGCTGAGCAGCAGGAGCACAGCCCCGTGGCCACCCCTGGACCCACTGCCTCCTCGGGGGGGACTCCTGCCCCCAGCCCCAGCGCTCAGGAGGAGCCCTATGAGGAGCTGGGGCAGGCAGTGGCAGGTCCCTCTGCTCCCACCCAGGGCAGGGACTGCTCACACGGGGGGCCCCGGCACCCCCCGAAGAGGAGGGCCAGCGGCTCCCAGGACTCGTCAGCCCACAAGAGGCCATGCCGCCGGCAGAAGTAGGGTGCCCCAGGAGCTGGCAACACCAGGGCCGGGTCAGCAGCTGGGGCACACGGTGGCCCCCAAGGGGACTTGGAGGCCCTTGTTTGTAATTTAGTTATTAAAGAAGAAAATAAAACTGTGCAAACTGCAGGAAAGGTCTTAGTCTCTCCTTAGAAGCAGCGCAGCTGGCATTGCGATCGCCGCCACCCATGGTGCTTTCTCCTCCTTCTCCTGGCGCTGTGCACCCCTTTCCCCTCGTGAGTCTCGTGCAGCCTGAGGTCAGAGGAGCCCTTCTGGTGGGAGAGGGTGCAGCCGTGCCGCCCTTTGTCTGGGGAGGTCTCCAGGTGCAGCCTGCGCCCCGTTGCTCATTATCCCAGACCTTCTGATCCCCTCGGAAGGGAGTCTCCTACGACAGTGATCCATCTCTTTTTCTTTATGGAAGTGGTTTTGACACAGGGCGTAGGCCAACCGAACCTTGGCAACATTTCCAAGCTAGATGAACCATCATCCTTGTCATCGTTCAGCTCCACCTGCAATGGCACCAGGGAAGGTGGGGTGGTCTCAGAGGAGATGGGCCTGCTGCGCCGGTCAGGAGCTTGTCACCATTGTCCCCTGTCCCTCAAGTCACCGCGTTCTCCCGGGTGGGGAGACGCTAGGGAATCCTCTGTATCAGGCGCCCTGTCTGCCTGGAGGGGGAAGCATCCGGCACTGGCATGAGCAGGGCACAGCCGGCAGCCTGGCCCCAGGGAAGCAGCATTTTCCCACCGGAGCTCTGCCTGCAGAGCTGCATCGGTCGTGGCAGTTGCAGGCTTTAGAGAGGACACAGCTTTCTGCTCGGTGGATACTGTCACTCCCTGCTCAAGCTGGCACAGCCGCAGCGGCCTTTCTGCCCACCCTGTCCATGGCACTGCTGGTCGCTCACGCTCCCTAGGGAGGAAGGCCTGGCCCTGCCCAGGTCTCCTCAGCTGCTGGGGCTGGGGCCGCGGGCTCCTGCCCAGGTCTGTCAGCTCCCCTGAGGTTCCCCCAGTTTAGGAACCCAACCCACCCCAGCCCCACCCACCGTGCATCGTGCTCGGCCACCGTGTCTCTGTGTGGAGCCCTGCTTTGGATGCGCCCAGCAGTGCATGGAGAGACAGCGTTGCCAGCCCGAGACATGGCAAGACCTTCCCAAGATGGGGGAACCCTCAGCAACTGCGGTCGGTCCACACTATCTTCTCATCTCCCCACTGTTTGCAAGCATGTGGGTGGACTTCTCTGTTTTCTCATTAAGAGTTTGAATTTTTTAAAGTTGCCAAGCTTAAAAGAAGAATTCTTTTTTCTCACATAATATACTGGAGGTTAATCCGTTAATTAAAAGGAGATTTTCTTCCTTTCAATTGGTCCCAGAAAGCGCATTTGTGGGTTTCATTTCATCACAAGGGTGTGGGTGTTGATAACAGTCCGGTTTAGAAGCATTAGCAGTGGGCAGTGGAGGGTCCAGATTCATCGTACTCCTGCTTGCTGATCCACACCAGCTGGGAGGTGGACAGGGAGGCCAGGATGGAGCCTCGGATCCAGGCAGAGTCCTTGCGCTCAGGTGGGGCAATGATCTTGATTTTCATTGCGCTGGGTGCCAGGGCTGGGATCTGCTTCTGCATCCTGTCAGAAATGCCAGGGTACACTGTGGTACCACCGACAGCACTGTGTTGGCATACAGGTCCTTACGAGACCGAGATTTTCTTCCTTTCAGTTGGTCCCAGAAAGCACAAACCAGAAGGTTTCTCAAGAACGCTTGCTTTAGGATTCAGCTGCCAAGGGAGCTCCACTCCTGTTGTCCTACAAATGCATTTTATAAAGGAGAATCACAGGTGTATAGGGGAGAAAAAGAGGAGGGCAATTTCTCCAAAGAAATGTCCTTGCCACACCCCTTCAGCTCACAGATCATGCTGTGCATTTATGGTCGTTTCTTCCAGCCTGATCATCAGACGCTCAAGCCTGCAGTTAGTGACAACGTGACTGAGGCAAAAAAGTTGTTCAGCACCTCAGCTTTCTCCACTTCCAGGATAACCAGGTCTCCAGCATCCTTCCGGAGAGGGCCCACATTTTCCCTAGTCTGCCTTCTATCGCTGACATACCGATAGAAGGCTTTCTTGTTCCCATAAAATTTGTTGTGTAAGAAATGAAGAGACAGGTTTTACCAACAGCACCGTCACCCACAACTACACGCTTGATCGTCTGCATAGCTGAAGTGTACTAGAATATCAACTGCAGTGAGAACCTCAGAGTCTGCGCCGGCTGTTGGCAGCTCGCTGCGGGGTCTCCTTACAGAGAGGTACAAACAATTGTTACAGTACACGGACACTTTTTCATGACTGGCTTTGTGGGCTCCACTCTTAGAATTTGTGCCGACCGATGTGTAACCTCGGTACAAATCCTAGTCTCTGTTTCTTGCATATGGCGAACATCAATCTCTTGCTAATCACAAAAAGTTTAATTTCTAAGTGTGTATAAGATGGCGGCATGTTTTCTGAAGAATAAAAAAAATGTGTGGTGGTTTTACCTTAGCTGGACGCCAGGTGCCCACAAAAGCCACTCTATCACAGCCCTCTTCAGCTGGACAGGGGAGAGAAAATATAATTAAAATATTCCATTCCATTCCATTCCATTCCATTCCATTCTATTCTATTATTTTCCCCAAATCTGTGATGAAGGAAAAGTTCTGTTTTCCTGGAATTCATCAATTTGGTACTAAACTGAGAGACACATTCATTTTACCTGTCATAAAGCAGTGTTTCTGCAATGATGTTTTGTGAAGAAGTTCTGTGGAATCTTCTTCCCCAAGCCAAACATTTTTGAACTTCTTCTATTCAGGGAGGTGTAAAGTTCAAGAGATGCATGCAAATGAAAAAGGTGGTGAGCGTAGAAAGTCAGAGAGTCATAAAAACGGTAAGAGATTGTTCATGATTTGCACACAATCGCACACAATTACAAAAACATTAGCTTTGGGTAGCCAGAGATGTACCACATTCATCTCCGAGCTGGATTTCTGTGCCATGAAGCAGGAAGTACAAGATGATTATTTTCAATGATGGCATCAACTTGGAATCCTAACCTTCAATACGATGCAGGATTAGCAGTACTAAACATCTTCTGCAGGAAGTCTAACTGAAAAAATATAAGTAAATCTGTAACGGAGGTTAATAAGATGACACCTGACTTGAAAGAAATTCCCGAAAGAGTCATCAGTGGTTTTCAGACTGCTATGGATGGTACAGGAGAGGAAGGACAAAACCTGGAGAAAGGTGTCAAGAAACTTCATTCTGCTGAAAAGACAATTTGCATCAGGCTAGCACGACCTTTGTGCTGTTCTTACTATTGAGTTGTTCAGGAAGGCTCCAGAATAGAAATAATGTGTTGGTGGAATCTTTCCATTGAAATCTAGGATGGGGCTTTTCAGTGCTCGCTGGTCGTGCCCCGTAAGTCAAGGAATACTCTTAAGGAGCTCAAAATGGGCAAAGGGATAGGAAAAGGTAGTAGCTTAGGTGGAAAAGTTGCTCCACTGACTGAGAAAGCAAGATAAATTGCTACCTGCCTTTTGGGTAGGGAAGCTTCTGAACTGCTGAAAGATCTCTTTCTGTGAAGCCTGTAAGAACTTTATCGGAGACAGGACAGCAGCGTGCGAGGATCAGCGGGCAGCGCGTGGGGAGGAGGGGAGTGGAGGCACGGGCACATGGTGTGCCAGCGCTTTGACACTGCCTGGAAAATTTGTTATCTCAATGTCCTTGGTCCGACTAGCTTGTTGTTAGCTCACGATACTGCGGCTGTGTCTCTGCTGGGTTTTTCTGTCTGGTCTGGGACAGGAGGATATTGTGAGAAGTGAAGAAAATGCAGGAAAGAATGCAAATTTTGGAAGAGCCTAATTGCAGGTTTGGGGAAAAGGGTACGCCAAAATGTTGCTGTGTGCTAAAATAAAGACTTTCATATATTTTTAATGTGGTATCCACGGCAAGGTTTCAGATAGCCCAGGTGTCAGCATTGGTTATGAGTATCCCAAAAAGCAGCACCACGATCTCTCCCTGTCTTAGCTGGAGGTGGCTGGTGTGATGCTTCTGCCAGAGTTTGGAAAGGCAGAAAGCAGGATGTGAAAGCCAGGCATTAAGTGTTTGTCAAAGTTTGGCATAACTTTGAAAATCCAGTAATCCTGTTCAATACACCTTTTTCAAAAAAGAAAATTCTTCTATGGCTTGTGCTAAAGCCTCGTATTAACAGCATTGGAACTTCCACACTGTCTATCATAGCTTGCCCTGAAGCCCCAACTCATCAGTCAGAGCGTGTATTTCTCACAGATTCTTCAGGAGATTGTACGATTTCAACTATTGCCATCTCAGGTCTTCCTTCCCAGGTGTTTCTCGGTTTATTATCAAATCAATGAATTGCAGGCAAACAGAATGTTCCCTTGTGCTGCCATTTACATTGAACTGAAGCTACGTATGGTGACGAGGCAAAGAAACCCAGCGAAAATCTTTTGGGGCATCTGCTTCCCATACTGAACAACTCTCCCCAGATCTCTGCAAGTGAGATTTGTGCTTCTGCCACATTCAGGGCATTTTCTGTGCAAACTGTGTCTTTGCTTTTGAGCTTCCTAACACGGCTTCCTAGGCGGTAAAGACTACTGACGGCTTCTTCTCATCTGCCATGCTTCAGCTAGGGCATCTCTAGACAACTTCGCTTGCAACCAAGTATGCTCAAGCTGTAGAAGAGTGGCCAGTTTCTCAGTTCAAGGAGCATGGGAATGATTGCACTTCTCCTCTGCCTGAGTCCCAGTGCCAGACGGCGCGCTGCCCATGCGAGCGCCGGATGAGGAGACAGCCCACTGTGACCTCACGGAGCGGTGGATGGCGATGTCAGCGAGCGAGGGACTGTGACTGGCTCCTGCCTGGACTCCTGCCTGGACTCCTGGCGCCCAGCGAGCCTGCAAGGTCTCGACGGTGGAGCGAGGCTTCTCCTGCTGCTGGGGGTTCTCTGGGGGCTGCGGTCGACATCCCCGGGTGCCTGTCCTGCAGCCATCGCCTGTGTTTCCCCGGCCCTGCCTGCTCCAGGCAGCCAGGCACCGCAGGCTGTGCTTGCAGCAGCGCAGGTGAGGTGTGCTGGGAAATGTCCCCCCGCTGTGGCCATGGGGTGGGCAAGAGGGCTCGCGGAGCCGGGAGGGTGTCCTTCTTGAGGGGCCTGGGCATTTCTTCATCTCCTCCCCTCTCCTCTGCGGGACAGCGAGTGACCGTGGCCTCTCTCCATCTTGCAGCGTGTGACACCAGTGAGGGAGAGCAGCTCCTTGTCCTCGTCCCTCCCCAGCCAGCAGCAAGGAGCAAACATGGCCGCAGTGGCAGAGTGGAGCTGCCCCATCTGCCACGATGCTGAACATGATGTGGCTTATGTGACCCCCTGCCTCCACCAGTTCTGCCTGGGCTGCATTGTGCGGTGGGCAAAGAGGAAACCATCATGCCCCCTTTGCAGGCAGACTGTCAACAGCATCATCTATTCTGTGCGGTCAGAGGATGATTTTTTGGAGATATTTGCTCAACGCCGCTCAGATCCATCGGTTGTCAACCGTGAGGATGCACAGGGGCCTGCGGAGCCATCGCCCAGGACTTATGTGGCTGGCTTCCAGCCCGAGTTCTGGGCCTCCCTGTTCCGGGAGTCCCTGGAGATGCTCGAGCCCGTGCTGCCCTGGCTGCACCAGGAGCTGTCGGTGCTGTACGGGGCCCGCTGGTGGGAGGTGGATGTGGCACAGAGCACCGTCATAGCAAAACTGTGCTGCTACGGGCTGGACGAGGAGGCCTTGGTCCGGGAGCTGCAGCCCTTGCTGCAGCACCAGACGGTGACGTTTGTGCACCGGCTCATCAGCGTTGCCGCAGACAGGTGCAGTGAGCAGCTCCTGCGTGAGATGGAGCTCCTGGACACCCGTGGTGCCGAGGAGCAGGAGGAGGCCCATGGTGCTGAGGAGCAGGAGGAGGCCCATGGTGCTGAGGAGCAGGAGGAGGCCCGTGGTGCTGAGGAGCAGGAGGATGCTGATGCTGCTGAGGAGCAGCAGGATGTCCGTGGTGCCGAGGAGCACAATGATGCCAACAGGGCTGAGCAGCAGGAGGACAGCCCCGCGGCCACCCCTGGACCCACTGCCTCCTCGGGGGGGACTCCTGTCCCCAGCTCCAGCGCACATGAGGAGCCCTATGAGGAGCTGGGGCAGGCAGTGGCAGGTCCCTCTGCTCCCACCCAGGGCAGGGACTGCTCACACGGGGGGCCCCGTCACCCCCCAAAGAGGAGGGCCAGCGGCTCCCAGGACTCGTCAGCCCACAAGAGGCCATGCCGCCGGCAGCAGTAGGGTGCCCCAGGACCTGGCAACACCAGGGCCGGGTCAGCAGCTGGGGCACACGGTGGCCCCCAAGGGGACTTGGAGGCCCTTGTTTGTAATTTAGTTATTAAAGAAGAAAATAAAACTGTGCAAACTGCAGGAAAGGTCTTAGTCTCTCCTTAGAAGCAGCACAGCTGGCATTGTGATCGCCGCCACCCACGGTGCTTACTCCTCCTTCTCCTGGCACTGTGCACCCCTTTCCCCTCGTGAGTCTCGTGCAGCCTGAGGTCAGAGGAGCCCTTCTGGTGGGAGAGGGTGCAGCCGTGCCGCCCTTTGTCTGGGGAGGTCTCCAGGTGCAGCCTGCGCCCCGTTGCTCATTATCCCAGGCCTGGCCTCCTCCAGGCTTTACCTTCTGCCCTGACCCCTTGGGGCTCTGCTCTCCTGCCAGCAGTCACTGCTCGGTGCGGCCTCGGCAAAGTTCCACCCAATGCCGTCTTCTGCACAGAGACACATCCTGGGGTGGTCTCCGTGTAAATGCATGGTTCTACGCTACCACGGTGAGTACGAAGGCAGTGAAGGCTACGCAAAAAAGCAGGAATGGATAATAACCCGAGGGCAGTACTAGGGTAGGAAGTCTTCTCGTCTTCAACCTGGGGCCCAGGCAGGGCAGCAGACTTGCCTAAGAAGTCAGATCAGAGCGGCATATTGGACCTTCTGATCCCCTCGGAAGGGAGTCTCCTACGACAGTGATCCATCTCTTTTTCTTTATGGAAGTGGTTTTGACACAGGGCGTAGGCCAACCGAACCTTGGCAACATTTCCAAGCTAGATGAACCATCATCCTTGTCATCGTTCAGTTCCACCTGCAATGTCACCAGGGAAGGTGGGGTGGTCTCGGAGGAGATGGGCCTGCTGCGCCGGTCAGGAGCTTGTCACCATTGTCCCCTATCCCTCAAGTCACCGCGTTCTCCCGGGTGGGGAGACGCTAGGGAATCCTCTGTATCAGGCGCCCTGTCTGCCTGGAGGGGGAAGCATCCGGCACTGGCATGAGCAGGGCACAGCCGGCAGCCTGGCCCCAGGGAAGCAGCATTTTCCCACCGGAGCTCTGCCTGCAGAGCTGCATCATCGTGGCAGGTGCAGGCTTTAGCAAGGACACAGCTTTCTGCTCGGTGGATACTGTCACTCCCTGCTCGAGCTGCCACAGCTGCAGCGACCTTTCTGCCCACCCTGTCCACGGTACTGGGGTGATGTTGCCCCTTCTCCACTCGGTGGTACCTCCCCAGACCGCCATGACCTCTCAAATGTGATGGAGAGTGGTTTGGCAACTTCGTCCGCCAGTTCCCTCAGGACCCGCGGGTGCATCTCATCAAGACCCATGGAATTGTTGGGCAGTCTCAGACCTGGTCTTCTCCTACAGTGGGCGGGTCTTCATTTTCCCAGTCCCCGCCTTTGCCTTCTGCAATTTCGGCGGTGTGCCTAGAGCACTTGCTGTTGGAGACTGAGGCAAAAAAGTTGTTCAGCACCTCAGCTTTCTCCACTTCCAGGATAACCAGGTCTCCAGCATCCTTCCGGAGAGGGCCCACATTTTCCCTAGTCTGCCTTCTATCACTGACATACCGATAGAAGGCTTTCTTGTTCCCATAAAATTTGTTGTGTAAGAAATGAAGAGACAGGTTTTACCAACAGCACCGTCACCCACAACTACACGCTTGATCGTCTGCATAGCTGAAGTGTACTAGAATATCAACTGCAGTGAGAACCTCAGAGTCTGCGCCGGCTGTTGGCAGCTCGCTGCGGGGTCTCCTTACAGAGAGGTACAAACAATTGTTACAGTACACGGACACTTTTTCATGACTGGCTTTGTGGGCTCCACTCTTAGAATTTGTGCCGACCGATGTGTAACCTCGGTACAAATCCTAGTCTCTGTTTCTTGCATATGGGGAACATCAATGTCTTGCTAATCACAAAAAGTTTAATTTCTAAGTGTGTATGAGATGGCGGCATGTTTTCTGAAGAATAAAAAAATGTGTGGTGGTTTGACCTTAGCTGGACGCCAGGTGCCCACAAAAGCCACTCTATCACAGCCCTCTTCAGCTGGACAGGGGAGAGAAAATGTAATTAAAATATTCCATTCCATTCCATTCCATTCCATTCCATTCTATTCCATTCCATTATTTTTCCCAAATCTGTGATGAAGGAAAAATTCTGTTTTCCTGGAATTCATCAATTTGGTAATAAACTGAGAGACACATTCCTTTTACCTGTCATAAAGCAGTGTTTCTGCAATGATGTTTTGTGAAGAAGTTCTGTGGAATCTTCTTCCCCAAGCCAAACATTTTTTGAACTTCTTCTATTCAGAGAGGTGTGAAGTTCAAGAGATGCATGCAAATAAAAAAGGTGGTGAGCGTAGAAAGTCACAGAGTCATAAAAACGGTAAGAGATTGTTCATGATTTGCACACAATCGCACACAATTACAAAAACATTAGCTTTGGGTAGCCAGAGATGTACCACATTCATCTCCGAGCTGGATTTCTGTGCCATGAAGCAGGAAGTACAAGATGATTATTTTCAATGATGGCATCAACTTGGCATCCTAACCTTCAATACGATGCAGGATTAGCAGTACTAAACGTCTTCTGCAGGAAGTCTAACTAAAAAAAAAGTCATGACTGGACAAAAAAAAAAGTCATCTCAGGACAAAACCTGAGAAAGCTGTCAAGAAACTTCATTGTGCTGAAAAGACAATTTGCATCAGGCTAGCACGACCTTTGTTCTCTTGTTACTATTGAGTTGTTCAGGAAGGCTCCAGAATAGAAATAATGTGTTGGTGGAAACTTTCCATTGAAATCTAGGATGGGGCTTTTCAGTGCTCGCTGGTCGTGCCCCGTAAGTCGAGGAATACTCTTGAGGAGCTCAAAATGGGCAAAGGGATAGGAAAAGGTAGTAGCTTAGGTGGAAAAGTTGCTCCACTGACTGAGAAAGCAAGATAAATTGGTACCTGCATTTTGGGTAGGGAAACTTCTGAACTGCTGAAAGATCTCTTTCTGTGAAGCCTGTAAGAACTTTATCGGAGACAGGACAGCAGCGTGTGAGGATCAGCGGGCAGCGCGTGGGGAGGAGGGGAGTGGAGGCACGGGCACATGGTGTGCCAGCGCTTTGACACTGCCTGGAAAATTTGTTATCTCAATGTCCTTGGTCCGACTAGCTTGTTGTTAGCTCACGATACTGCGGCTGTGTCTCTGTTGGGTTTTTCTGTCTGGTCTGGGACAGGAGGATATTGTGAGAAGTGAAGAAAATGCAGGAAAGAATGCAAATTTTGGAAGAGCCTAATTGCAGGTTTGGGGAAAAGGGTACGCCAAAATGTTGCTGTGTGCTAAAATAAAGACTTTCATATATTTTTAATGTGGTATCCATGACAAGGTTTCAGATACTTCAGGTGTCAGCATTGGTTATGAGTATCCCAAAAAGCAGCACCACGATCTCTTCCTGTGTTAGCTGGAGGTGGCTAGTGTGATACTTCTGCCAGAGTTTGGAAAGGCAGAAAGCAGGATGTGAAAGCCAGGCATTAAATGTTTGTCAAAGTTTGGCATAACTTTGAAAATCCAGTAATCCTGTTCAATACACCTTTTTTCAAAAAAGAAAATTCTTCTATAGCTTGTGCTAAAGCCACGTACTAACAGCTTTGGAACTTCCACACTGTCTATCATAGCTTGCCCTGAAGCCCCAACTCATCAGTCAGAGCGTGTATTTCTCACAGATTCTTCAGGAGATTGTACGATTTCAACTATTGCCATCTCAAGTCTTCCTTCCGAGGTGTTTCTCGGTTTATTATCAAATCAATGAATTGCAGGCAAACAGAATGTTCCCTTGTGCTGCCATTTACATTGAACTGAAGCTACGTATGGTGACGAGGCAAAGAAACCCAGAGAAAATCTTTTGGGGCATCTGCTTCCCGTACTGAACAACTCTCCCCAGATCTCTGCAAGTGAGATTTGTGCTTCTGCCACATTCAGGGCATTTTCTGTGCAAACTGTGTCTTTGCTTTTGAGCTTCCTAACACGGCTTCCTAGGCGGTAAAGACTACTGACGGCTTCTTCTCATCTGCCATGCTTCAGCTAGGGCATCTCTAGACAACTTCGCTTGCAACCAAGTATGCTCAAGCTGTAGAAGAGTGGCCAGTTTCTCAGTTCAAGGAGCATGGGAATGATTGCACTTCTCCTCTGCCTGAGTCCCAGTGCCAGACGGAGCGCTGCCCATGCGAGCGCCGGATGAGGAGACAGCCCACTGTGACCTCACGGAGCGGTGGATGGCGATGTCAGCGAGCGAGGGACTGTGACTGGCTCCTGCCTGGACTCCTGCCTGGACTCCTGGCGCCCAGCGAGCCTGCAAGGTCTCGACGGTGGAGCGAGGCTTCTCCTGCTGCTGGGGGTTCTCTGGGGGCTGCGGTCGACATCCCCGGGTGCCCGTCCTGCAGCCATCGCCTGTGTTTCCCCGGCCCTGCCTGCTCCAGGCAGCCGGGCACCGCGGGCTGTGCTTGCAGCAGCGCAGGTGAGGTGTGCTGGGAAATGTCCCCCCGCTGTGGCCATGGGGTGGGCAAGAGGGCTCGTGGAGCCGGGAGGGTGTCCTTCTTGAGGGGCCTGGGCATTTCTTCATCTCCTCCCCTCTCCTCTGCGGGACAGCGAGTGACCGTGGCCTCTCTCCATCTTGCAGCGTGTGACACCAGTGAGGGAGAGCAGCTCCTTGTCCTCGTCCCTCCCCAGCCAGCAGCAAGGAGCAAACATGGCCGCAGTGGCAGAGTGGAGCTGCCCCATCTGCCACGATGCTGAACATGATGTGGCTTATGTGACCCCCTGCCTCCACCAGTTCTGCCTGGGCTGCATTGTGCGGTGGGCAAAGAGGAAACCATCATGCCCCCTTTGCAGGCAGACTGTCAACAGCATCATCTTTTCTGTGCGGTCAGAGGATGATTTTTTGGAGATGGGTGTTCAACGCCGCTCAGATCCATCGGTTGTCAACCGTGAGGATGCGCACGGGGCTGCGGAGCCATGGCCCAGGACTTATGTGGCTCTCTTCCAGCCCAGGTTCTGGGCCTCCCTGTTCCAGGAGTCCCTGGAGACGCTCGAGCCCGTGCTGCCCTGGCTGCACCAGGAGCTGTCGGTGCTGTACGGGGCCCGCTGGTGGGAGGTGGATGTGGCACAGAGCACCGTCATAGCAAACCTGTGCCGCTACGGGCTGGACGAGGAGGCCTTGGTCCGGGAGCTGCAGCCCTTGCTGCAGCACCAGACGGTGACGTTTGTGCACCGGCTCATCAGCGTTGCCGCAGACCGGTGCAGTGAGCAGCTCCTGCGTGAGATGGAGCTCCTGGACACCTGTGGTGCCGAGGAGCAGGAGGAGGCCCATGGTGCTGAGGAGCAGCAGGATGCTGATGGTGCCGAGGAGCACGATGATGTCAACAGGGCTGAGCAGCAGGAGGACAGAACCGTGGCCACCCCTGGACCCACTGCCTCCTCGGGGGGGACTCCTGCCCCCAGCCCCAGCGCTCAGGAGGAGCCCTATGAGGAGCTGGGGCAGGCAGTTGCAGGTCCCTCTGCTCCCACCCAGGGCAGGGACTGCTCACACGGGGGGCCCCGGCACCCCCCGAAGAGGAGGGCCAGCGGCTCCCAGGACTCGTCAGCCCACAAGAGGCCATGCCGCCGGCAGAAGTAGGGTGCCCCAGGAGCTGGCAACACCAGGGCCGGGTCAGCAGCTGGGGCACACGGTGGCCCCCAAGGGGACTTGGAGGCCCTTGTTTGTAATTTAGTTATTAAAGAAGAAAATAAAACTGTGCAAACTGCAGGAAAGGTCTTAGTCTCTCCTTAGAAGCAGCGCAGCTGGCATTGCGATCGCCGCCACCCATGGTGCTTTCTCCTCCTTTTCCTGGCGCTGTGCACCCCTTTCCCCTCGTGAGTCTCGTGCAGCCTGAGGTCAGAGGAGCCCTTCTGGTGGGAGAGGGTGCAGCCGTGCCGCCCTTTCTCTGGGGAGGTCTCCAGGTGCAGCCTGCGCCCCGTTGCTCATTATCCCAGACCTTCTGATCCCCTCAGAAGGGAGTCTCCTACGACAGTGATCCATCTCTTTTTCTTTATGGAAGTGGTTTTGACACAGGGCGTAGGCCAACCGAACCTTGGCAACATTTCCAAGCTAGATGAGCCATCATCCTTGTCATCGTTCAGTTCCACCTGCAATGGCACCAGGGAAGGTGGGGTGGTCTCGGAGGAGATGGGCCTGCTGCGCCGGTCAGGAGCTTGTCACCATTGTCCCCTATCCCTCAAGTCACCGCGTTCTCCCGGGTGGGGAGACGCTAGGGAATCCTCTGTATCAGGCGCCCTGTCTGCCTGGAGGGGCAAGCATCCGGCACTGGCATGAGCAGGGCACAGCCGGCAGCCTGGCCCCAGGGAAGCAGCATTTTCCCACCGGAGCTCTGCCTGCAGAGCTGCACCGGTCGTGGCAGGTGCAGGCTTTAGCGAGGACACAGCTTTCTGCTCAGTGGATACTGTCACTCTCTGCTCGAGCTGCCACAGCTGCAGCGACCTTTCTGCCCACCCTGTCCACGGCACTGGGGTGATGTTGCCCCTTCTCCACTCGGTGGTACCTCCCCAGACCGCCATGACCTCTCAAATGTGATGGAGAGTGGTTTGGCAACTTCGTCCGCCAGTTCCCTCAGGACCCGCGGGTGCATCTCATCAAGACCCATGGAATTGTTGGGCAGTCTCAGACCTGGTCTTCTCCTACAGTGGGCGGGTCTTCATTTTCCCAGTCCCCGCCTTTGCCTTCTGCAATTTCGGCGGTGTGCCTAGAGCACTTGCTGTTGGAGACTGAGGCAAAAAAGTTGTTCAGCACCTCAGCTTTCTCCACTTCCAGGATAACCAGGTCTCCAGCATCCTTCCGGAGAGGGCCCACATTTTCCCTAGTCTGCCTTCTATCGCTGACATACCGATAGAAGGCTTTCTTGTTCCCATAAAATTTGTTGTGTAAGAAATGAAGAGACAGGTTTTACCAACAGCACCGTCACCCACAACTACACGCTTGATCGTCTGCATAGCTGAAGTGTACTAGAATATCAACTGCAGTGAGAACCTCAGAGTCTGCGCCGGCTGTTGGCAGCTCGCTGCGGGGTCTCCTTACAGAGAGGTACAAACAATTGTTACAGTACACGGACACTTTTTCATGACTGGCTTTGTGGGCTCCACTCTTAGAATTTGTGCCGACCGATGTGTAACCTCGGTACAAATCCTAGTCTCTGTTTCTTGCATATGGGGAACATCAATCTCTTGCTAATCACAAAAAGTTTACTTTCTAAGTGTGTATGAGATGGCGGCATGTTTTCTGAAGAATAAAACAATGTGTGGTGGTTTGACCTTAGCTGGACGCCAGGTGCCCACAAAAGCCACTCTATCACAGCCCTCTTCAGCTGGACAGGGGAGATTAAATATAATTAAAATATTCCATTCCATTCCATTCCATTCCATTCCATTCTATTCTATTATTTTCCCAAATCTGTGATGAAGGAAAAATTCTGTTTTCCTGGAATTCATCAATTTGGTAATAAACTGAGAGACACATTCCTTTTACCTGTCATAAAGCAGTGTTTCTGCAATGATGTTTTGTGAAGAAGTTCTGTGGAATCTTCTTCCCCAAGCCAAACATTTTTTGAACTTCTTCTATTCAGGGAGGTGTAAAGTTCAAGAGATGCATGCAAATGAAAAAGGTGGTGAGCGTAGAAAGTCACAGAGTCATAAAAACGGTAAGAGATTGTTCATGATTTGCACACAATCGCACACAATTACAAAAACATTAGCTTTGGGTAGCCAGAGATGTACCACATTCATCTCCGAGCTGGATTTCTGTGCCATGAAGCAGGAAGTACAAGATGATTATTTTCAATGATGGCATCAACTTGGCATCCTAACCTTCAATACGATGCAGGATTAGCAGTACTAAACATCTTCTGCAGGAAGTCTAACTGAAAAAATATAAGTAAATATGTAACGGAGGTTAATAAGATGACACCTGACTTGAAAGAAATTCCCGAAAGAGTCATCAGTGGTTTTCAGACTGCTATGGATGGTACAGGAGAGGAAGGACAAAACCTGGAGAAAGCTGTCAAGAAACTTCATTCTGCTGAAAAGACAATTTGCATCAGGCTAGCACGACCTTTGTGCTATTGTTACTATTGAGTTGTTCAGGAAGGCTCCAGAATAGAAATAATGTGTTGGTGGAATCTTTCCATTGAAATCTAGGATGGGGCTTTTCAGTGCTCACTGGTCGTGCCCCCTAAGTCGAGGAATACTCTTGAGGAGCTCAAAATGGGCAAAGGGATAGGAAAAGGTAGTAGCTTAGGTGGAAAAGTTGCTCCACTGACTGAGAAAGCAAGATAAATTGGTACCTGCCTTTTGGGTAGGGAAGCTTCTGAACTGCTGAAAGATCTCTTTCTGTGAAGCCTGTAAGAACTTTATCGGAGACAGGACAGCAGCGTGCGAGGATCAGCGGGCAGCGCGTGGGGAGGAGGGGAGTGGAGGCACGGGCACATGGTGTGCCAGCGCTTTGACACTGCCTGGAAAATTTGTCATCTCAATGTCCTTGGTCCGACTAGCTTGTTGTTAGCTCACGATACTGCGGCTGTGTCTCTGCTGGGTTTTTCTGTCTGGTCTGGGACAGGAGGATATTGTGAGAAGTGAAGAAAATGCAGGAAAGAATGCAAATTTTGGAAGAGCCTAATTGCAGGTTTGGGGAAAAGGGTACGCCAAAATGTTGCTGTGTGCTAAAATAAAGACTTTCATATATTTTTAATGTGGTATCCATGACAAGGTTTCAGATACTTCAGGTGTCAGCATCGGTTATGAGTATCCCAAAAAGCAGCACCACGATCTCTCCCTGTGTTTCCTGGAGGTGGCTGGTGTGATGCTTCTGCCAGAGTTTGGAAAGGCAGAAAGCAGGATGTGAAAGCCAGGCATTAAGTGTTTGTCAAAGTTTGGCATTGTTGGCATGGGAGACGGAAAAAGGCAGTAACGATACAATCCCAATATGAGTACGATTGTTCTCATTTATTAGTCAGCAAAACAGGGTTTATATAGCAAAGCAATAACAGCATCTGATTGGTTAGATACCCTTAACCATATATAGGCAAAACTGCTATAACTCGCTGCGATTGGTGCAAAGCTTCATCTCTCGATGCGGAAGCAGTGATATGACAGGAAGCAACAGCGTGGCAGGAAGTGGCAATGTAACAGTCCCCCTGCTCCAGTGTTCCGAGCTCGTCGCTCTACCTTCCCAACAGGGTTCCGTGTTCGCCGCTCTCATGGCCCATCTCTAGTTCGAAAGCCTGGGTTGCTCAGCGGCACCAAACTATGTCCCTCCTCGTCCAGCCAGGGCTCCACATGGCATAACTTCGAAAATCCAGTAATCGTGTTCAATATACCTTTTTCAAAAAAAAAATTCTTCTATGGCTTGTGCTAAAGCCTCGTACTAACAGCTTTGGAACTTCCACACTGTCTGTCATAGCTTGCCCTGAAGCCCCAACTCATCAGTCAGAGCGTGTATTTCTCACAGATTCTTCAGGAGATTGTACGATTTCAACTATTGCCATCTCAAGTCTTCCTTCCGAGGTGTTTCTCGGTTTATTATCAAATCAATGAATTGCAGGCAAACAGAATGTTCCCTTGTGCTGCCATTTACATTGAACTGAAGCTACGTATGGTGACGAGGCAAAGAAACCCAGAGAAAATGTTTTTGGGCATCTGCTTCCCGTACTGAACAACTCTCCCCAGATCTCTGCAAGTGAGATTTGTGCTTCTGCCATATTCAGGGCATTTTCTATGCAAACTGTGTCTTTGCTTTTGAGCTTCCTAACACGGCTTCCTAGGTGGTAAAGACTACTGACGGCTTCTTCTCATCTGCCATGCTTCAGCTAGGGCATCTCTAGACAACTTCGCTTGCAACCAAGTATGCTCAAGCTGTAGAAGAGTGGCCAGTTTCTCAGTTCAAGGAGCATGGGAATGATTGCACTTCTCCTCTGCCTGAGTCCCAGTGCCAGACGGAGCGCTGCCCATGCGAGCGCCGGATGAGGAGACAGCCCACTGTGACCTCACGGAGCGGTGGATGGCGATGTCAGCGAGCGAGGGACTGTGACTGGCTCCTGCCTGGACTCCTGCCTGGACTCCTGGCGCCCAGCGAGCCTGCAAGGTCTCGACGGTGGAGCGAGGCTTCTCCTGCTGCTGGGGGTTCTCTGGGGGCTGCGGTCGACATCCCCGGGTGCCCGTCCTGCAGCCATCGCCTGTGTTTCCCCGGCCCTGCCTGCTCCAGGCAGCCGGGCACCGCGGGCTGTGCTTGCAGCAGCGCAGGTGAGGTGTGCTGGGAAATGTCCCCCCGCTGTGGCCATGGGGTGGGCAAGAGGGCTCGCGGAGCCGGGAGGGTGTCCTTCTTGAGGGGCCTGGGCATTTCTTCATCTCCTCCCCTCTCCTCTGCGGGACAGCGAGTGACCGTGGCCTCTCTCCATCTTGCAGCGTGTGACACCAGTGAGGGAGAGCAGCTCCTTGTCCTCGTCCCTCCCCAGCCAGCAGCAAGGAGCAAACATGGCCGCAGTGGCAGAGTGGAGCTGCCCCATCTGCCACGATGCTGAACATGATGTGGCTTATGTGACCCCCTGCCTCCACCAGTTCTGCCTGGGCTGCATTGTGCGGTGGGCAAAGAGGAAACCATCATGCCCCCTTTGCAGGCAGACTGTCAACAGCATCATCTATTCTGTGCGGTCAGAGCATGATTTTTTGGAGATGGTTGTTCAACGCTGCTCAGATCCATCGGTTGTCAACCGTGAGGATGCGCAGGGGGCTGCGGAGCCATGGCCCAGGACTTATGTGGCTCTCTTCCAGCCCAGGTTCTGGGCCTCCCTGTTCCGGGAGTCCCTGGAGACGCTCGAGACCGTGCTGCCCTGGCTGCACCAGGAGCTGTCGGTGCTGTACGGGGCCCGCTGGTGGGAGGTGGATGTGGCACAGAGCACCGTCATAGCAAACCTGTGCCGCTACGGGCTGGACGAGGAGGCCTTGGTCCGGGAGCTGCAGCCCTTGCTGCAGCACCAGACGGTGACGTTTGTGCGCCGGCTCATCAGCGTCGCCGCAGACCGGTGCAGTGAGCAGCTCCTGCGTGAGATGGAGCTCCTGGACACCCGTGGTGCCGAGGAGCAGGAGGAGGCCCATGGTGCTGAGGAGCAGCAGGATGCTGATGGTGCCGAGGAGCACGATGATGCCAACAGTGCTGAGCAGCAGGAGCACAGCCCCGCGGCCACCCCTGGACCCACTGCCTCCTCCGGGGGGACTCCTGCCCCCAGCCCCAGCGCTCAGGAGGAGCCCTATGAGGAGCTGGGGCAGGCAGTTGCAGGTCCCTCTGCTCCCACCCAGGGCAGGGACTGCTCACACGGGGGGCCCCGTCACCCCCCGAAGAGGAGGGCCAGCGGCTCCCAGGACTCGTCAGCCCACAAGAGGCCATGCCGCCGGCAGCAGTAGGGTGCCCCAGGAGCTGGCAACACCAGGGCCGGGTCAGCAGCTGGGGCACACGGTGGCCCCCAAAGGGACTTGGAAGCCCGTGTTTGTAATTTAGTTATTAAAGAAGAAAATAAAACTGTGCAAACTGCAGGAAAGGTCTTAGTCTCTCCTTAGAAGCAGCGCAGCTGGCATTGCGATCGCCGCCACCCATGGTGCTTTCTCCTCCTTCTCCTGGCGCTGTGCAGCCCTTTCCCCTCGTGAGTCTCGTGCAGCCTGAGGTCAGAGGAGCCCTTCTGGTGGGAGAGGGTGCAGCCGTGCCGTCCTTTGTCTGGGGAGGTCTCCAGGTGCAGCCTGCGCCCCGTTGCTCGTTATCCCAGGCCTGGCCTCCTCCAGGCTTTACCCTCTGCCCTGACCCCTTGGGGCTCTGGTCTCCTGCCAGCAGTCACTGCTCGGTGCGGCCTCGGCAAAGTTCCACCCAATGCCGTCTTCTGCACAGAGACACATCCTGGGGTGGTCTCCGTGTAAATGCATGGTTCTACGCTACCACGGTGAGTACGAAGCCAGTGAAGGCTACGCAAAAAAGCAGGAATGGATAATAACCCGAGGGCAGTACTAGGGTAGGAAGTCTTTTCGTCTTCAACCTGGGGCCCAGGCAGGGCAGCAGACTTGCCTAAGAAGTCAGATCAGAGCGGCATATTGGACCTTCTGATCCCCTCGGAAGGGAGTCTCCTACGACAGTGATCCATCTCTTTTTCTTTATGGAAGTGGTTTTGACACAGGGCGTAGGCCAACCGAACCTTGGCAACATTTCCAAGATAGATGAGCCATCATCCTTGTCATCGTTCAGCTCCACCTGCAATGGCACCAGGGAAGGTGGGGTGGTCTCGGAGGAGATGGGCCTGCTGCGCCGGTCAGGAGCTTGTCACCATTGTCCCCTATCCCTCAAGTCACCGCGTTCTCCCGGGTGGGGAGACGCTAGGGAATCCTCTGTATCAGGCGCCCTGTCTGCCTGGAGGGGCAAGCATCCGGCACTGGCATGAGCAGGGCACAGCCGGCAGCCTGGCCCCAGGGAAGCAGCATTTTCCCACCGGAGCTCTGCCTGCAGAGCTGCACCGGTCGTGGCAGGTGCAGGCTTTAGAGAGGACACAGCTTTCTGCTTGGTGGATACTGTCACTCCCTGCTCGAGCTGGCACAGCCGCAGCGGCCTTTCTGCCCACCCTGTGCACGGCACTGGGGTGATGTTGCCCCTTCTCCACTCGGTGGGGACCTCCCCAGACCGCCATGACCTCTCAAATGTGATGGAGAGTGGTTTGACAACTTCGTCCGCCAGTTCCCTAAGGACCCGCGGGTGCATCTCATCAGGCCCCATGGAATTGTTGGGCAGTCTCAGACCTGGTCTTCTCCTACCGGTCTTCATTTTCCCAGTATCCCCTTTGCCTTCTGCAACTTGGGCGGTGTGCCTAGAGCACTTGCTGTTGGAGACTGAGGCAAAAAAGTTGTTCAGCACCTCAGCTTTCTCCACTTCCAGGATAACCAGGTCTCCAGCATCCTTCCGGAGAGGGCCCACATTTTCCCTAGTCTGCCTTCTATCGCTGACATACCGATAGAAGGCTTTCTTGTTCCCATAAAATTTGTTGTGTAAGAAATGAAGAGACAGGTTTTACCAACAGCACCGTCACCCACAACTACACGCTTGATCGTCTGCATAGCTGAAGTGTACTAGAATATCAACTGCAGTGAGAACCTCAGAGTCTGCGCCGGCTGTTGGCAGCTCGCTGCGGGGTCTCCTTACAGAGAGGTACAAACAATTGTTACAGTACACGGACACTTTTTCATGACTGGCTTTGTGGGCTCCACTCTTAGAATTTGTGCCGACCGATGTGTAACCTCGGTACAAATCCTAGTCTCTGTTTCTTGCATATGGGGAACATCAATCTCTTGCTAATCACAAAAAGTTTCATTTCTAAGTGTGTATTAGATGGCGGCATGTTTTCTGAAGAATAAAACAATGTGTGGTGGTTTGACCTTAGCTGGACGCCAGGTGCCCACAAAAGCCACTCTATCACAGCCCTCTTCAGCTGGACAGGGGAGAGAAAATATAATTAAAATATTCCATTCCATTCCCTTCCATTCCATTCCATGCCATTGCCTTCCATTCCATTCTATTCTATTCTATTATTTTCCCAAATCTGTGATGAAGGAAAAATTCTGTTTTCCTGGAATGCATCAATTTGGTAATAAACTGAGAGACACATTCCTTTTACCTGTCATAAAGCAGTGTTTCTGCAATGATGTTTTGTGAAGAAGTTCTGTGGAATCTTCTTCCCCAAGCCAAACATTTTTTGAACTTCTTCTATTCAGAGAGGTGTAAAGTTCAAGAGATGCATGCAAATGAAAAAGGTGGTGAGCGTAGAAAGTCACAGAGTCATAAAAACAGTAAGAGATTGTTCATGATTTAAACACAATCGCACACAATTACAAAAACATTAGCTTTGGGTAGCCAGAGATGTACCACATTCATCTCCGAGCTGGATTTCTGTGCCATGAAGCAGGAAGTACAAGATGATTATTTTCAATGATGGCATCAACTTGGCATCCTAACCTTCAATACGATGCAGGATTAGCAGTACTAAACATCTTCTGCAGGAAGTCTAACTAAAAAAAAAAGTCATGACTGGACAAAAAAAAAAAGTCGTCTCAGGACAAAACCTGAGAAAGCTGTCAAGAAACTTCATTCTGCTGAAAAGACAATTTGCATCAGGCTAGCACGACCTTTGTGCTATTGTTACTATTGAGTTGTTCAGGAAGGCTCCAGAATAGAAATAATGTGTTGGTGGAAACTTTCCATTGAAATCTGGGATGGGGCTTTTCAGTGCTCGCTGGTCGTGCCCCCTAAGTCGAGGAATACTCTTAAGGAGCTCAAAATGGGCAAAGGGATAGGAAAAGGTAGTAGCTTAGGTGGAAAAGTTGCTCCACTGACTGAGAAAGCAAGATAAATTGCTACCTGCATTTTGGGTAGGGAAACTTCTGAACTGCTGAAAGATCTCTTTCTGTGAAGCCTGTAAGAACTTTATCGGAGACAGGACAGCAGCGTGCGAGGATCAGCGGGCAGCGCGTGGGGAGGAGGGGAGTGGAGGCACGGGCACATGGTGTGCCAGCGCTTTGACACTGCCTGGAAAATTTGTTATCTCAATGTCCTTGGTCCGACTAGCTTGTTGTTAGCTCACGATACTGCGGCTGTGTCTCTGTTGGGTTTTTCTGTCTGATCTGGGACAGGAGGATATTGTGAGAAGTGAAGAAAATGCAAGAAAAAAAGCAAATTTTGGAAGAGCCTAATTGCAGGTTTGGGGAAAAGGGTACGCCAAAATGTTGCTGTGTGCTAAAATAAAGACTTTCATATATTTTTAATGTGGTATCCATGACAAGGTTTCAGATACGTCAGGTGTCAGCATCGGTTATGAGTATCCCAAAAAGCAGCACCACGATCTCTCCCTGTGTTAGCTGGAGGTGGCTGGTGTGATGCTTCTGCCAGAGTTTGGAAAGGCAGAAAGCAGGATGTGAAAGCCAGGCATTAACTGTTTGTCAAAGTTTGGCATTGTTGGCATGGGAGACGGAAAACAGCAGTAACAATACAATCCCAATATGAGTACGATTGTTCTCATTTATTAGTCAGCAAAACAGGTTTATATAGCAAAGCAATAACAGCATCTGATTGGTTAGATACCCTTAACCATATATAGGCTAAACTGCTATAACTCGCTGCGATTGGTGCAAAGCTTCATCTCTCGATGCGGAAGCAGTGATATGACAGGAAGTAACAGCGTGGCAGGAAGTGGCAATGTAACAGTCCCCATGCTCCAGTGTTCCAAGCTCGTCGCTCTACCTTCCCAAAAGGGTTCCGTGTTCGCCGCTCTCATGGCCCATCTCTAGTTCGAAAGCCTGGGTTGCTCAGCGGCACCAAACTATGTCCCTCCTCGTCCAGCCAGGGCTCCACATGGCATAACTTCGAAAATCCAGTAATCGTGTTCAATACACCTTTTTCAAAAAGAAAATTCTTCTATGGCTTGTGCTAAAGCCTCGTATTAACAGCATTGGAACTTCCACACTGTCTATCATAGCTTGCCCTGAAGCCCCAACTCATCAGTCAGAGCGTGTATTTCTCACAGATTCTTCAGGAGATTGTACGATTTCAACTATTGCCATCTCAAGTCTTCCTTCCGAGGTGTTTCTCGGTTTATTATCAAATCAATGAATTGCAGGCAAACAGAATGTTCCCTTGTGCTGCCATTTACATTGAACTGAAGCTACGTATGGTGACGAGGCAAAGAAACCCAGCGAAAATCTTTTGGGGCATCTGCTTCCCGTACTGAACAACTCTCCCCAGATCTCTGCAAGTGAGATTTGTGCTTCTGCCATATTCAGGGCATTTTCTGTGCAAACTGTGTCTTTGCTTTTGAGCTTCCTAACACGGCTTCCTAGGCGGTAAAGACTACTGACGGCTTCTTCTTCTCATCTGCCATGCTTCAGCTAGGGCATCTCTAGACAACTTCGCTTGCAACCAAGTATGCTCAAGCTGTAGAGGAGTGGCCAGTTTCTCAGTTCAAGGAGCATGGGAATGATTGCACTTCTCCTCTGCCTGAGTCCCAGTGCCAGACGGAGCGCTGCCCATGCGAGCGCCGGATGAGGAGACAGCCCACTGTGACCTCACGGAGCGGTGGATGGCGATGTCAGCGAGCGAGGGACTGTGACTGGCTCCTGCCTGGACTCCTGCCTGGACTCCTGGCGCCCAGCGAGCCTGCAAGGTCTCGACGGTGGAGCGAGGCTTCTCCTGCTGCTGGGGGTTCAGTGGGGGCTGCGGTCGACATCCCCGGGTGCCCGTCCTGCAGCCATCGCCTGTGTTTCCCTGGCCCTGCCTGCTCCAGGCAGCCGGGCACCGCGGGCTGTGCTTGCAGCAGCGCAGGTGAGGTGTGCTGGGAAATGTCCCCCCGCTGTGGCCATGGGGTGGGCAAGAGGGCTCGTGGAGCCGGGAGGGTGTCCTTCTTGAGGGGCCTGGGCATTTCTTCATCTCCTCCCCTCTCCTCTGCGGGACAGCGAGTGACCGTGGCCTCTCTCCATCTTGCAGCGTGTGACACCAGTGAGGGAGAGCAGCTCCTTGTCCTCGTCCCTCCCCAGCCAGCAGCAAGGAGCAAACATGGCCGCAGTGGCAGAGTGGAGCTGCCCCATGTGCCGCAATGCTGAACATGATGTGGCTTATGTGACCCCCTGCCTCCACCAGTTCTGCCTGGGCTGCATTGTGCGGTGGGCAAAGAGGAAACCATCATGCCCCCTTTGCAGGCAGACTGTCAACAGCATCATCTATTCTGTGCGGTCAGAGCATGATTTTTTGGAGATGGGTGTTCAACGCCGCTCAGATCCATCGGTTGTCAACCGTGAGGATGCGCAGGGGGCTGCAGAGCCATCGCCCAGGACTTATGTGGCTCTCTTCCAGCCCAGTTTCTGGGCCTACCTGTTCCGGGAGTCCCTGGAGACGCTCGAGCCCGTGCTGTCCTGGCTGCACCAGGAGCTGTCGGTGCTGTACGGGGCCCGCTGGTGGGAGGTGGATGTGGCACAGAGCACCGTCATAGCAAACCTGTGCCGCTACGGGCTGGACGAGGAGGCCTTGGTCTGGGAGCTGCAGCCCTTGCTGCAGCACCAGACGGTGATGTTTGTGCGCCGGCTCATCAGCGTTGCCGCAGACCGGTGCAATGAGCAGCTCCTGCGTGAGATGGAGCTCCTGGACACCCATGGTGCCGAGGAGCAGGAGAAGGCCCATGGTGCCGAGGAGCAGGAGGAGGCCCATGGTGCTGAGGAGCAGGAGGAGGCCCGTGGTGCTGAGGAGCAGGAGGATGCTGATGCTGCTGAGGAGCAGCAGGATGTCCGTGGTGCCGAGGAGCACAATGATGCCAACAGTGCTGAGCAGCAGGAGGACAGCCCCGCGGCCACCCCTGGACCCACTGCCTCCTCTGGGGGGACTCCTGTCCCCAGCTCCAGCGCACATGAGGAGCCCTATGAGGAGCTGGGGCAGGCAGTTGCAGGTCCCTCTGCTTCCACCCAGGGCAGGGACTGCTCACACGGGGGGCCCCGTCACCCCCCGAAGAGGAGGGCTAGCGGCTCCCAGGACTCGTCAGCCCACAAGAGGCCATGCCGCCGGCAGCAGTAGGGTGCCCCAGGAGCTGGCAACACCAGGGCCGGGTCAGCAGCTGGGGCACACGGTGGCCCCCAAGGCGACTTGGAGGCCCTTGTTTGTAATTTAGTTATTAAAGAAGAAAATAAAACTGTGCAAACTGCAGGAAAGGTCTTAGTCTCTCCTTAGAAGCAGCGCAGCTGGCATTGCGATCGCCGCCACCCATGGTGCTTTCTCCTCCTTCTCCTGGCGCTGTGCAGCCCTTTCCCCTCGTGAGTCTCGTGCAGCCTGAGGTCAGAGGAGCCCTTCTGGTGGGAGAGCGTGCAGCCGTGCCGCCCTTTGTCTGGGGAGGTCTCCAGGTGCAGCCTGCGCCCCGTTGCTCGTTATCCCAGGCCTGGCCTCCTCCAGGCTTTACCCTCTGCCCTGACCCCTTGGGGCTCTGGTCTCCTGCCAGCAGTCACTGCTCGGTGCGGCCTCGGCAAAGTTCCACCCAATGCCGTCTTCTGCACAGAGACACATCCTGGGGTGGTCTCCGTGTAAATGCATGGTTCTACGCTACCACGGTGAGTACGAAGCCAGTGAAGGCTACGCAAAAAAGCAGGAATGGATAATAACCCGAGGGCAGTACTAGGGTAGGAAGTCTTTTCGTCTTCAACCTGGGGCCCAGGCAGGGCAGCAGACTTGCCTAAGAATTCAGATCAGAGCGGCATATTGGACCTTCTGATCCCCTCGGAAGGGAGTCTCCTACGACAGTGATCCATCTCTTTTTCTTTATGGAAGTGGTTTTGACACAGGGCGTAGGCCAACCGAACCTTGGCAACATTTCCAAGCTAGATGAGCCATCATCCTTGTCATCGTTCAGTTCCACCTGCAATGGCACCAGGGAAGGTGGGGTGGTCTCGGAGGAGATGGGCCTGCTGCGCCGGTCAGGAGCTTGTCACCATTGTCCCCTATCCCTCAAGTCACCGCGTTCTCCCGGGTGGGGAGACGCTAGGGAATCCTCTGTATCAGGCGCCCTGTCTGCCTGGAGGGGCAAGCATCCGGCACTGGCATGAGCAGGGCACAGCCGGCAGCCTGGCCCCAGGGAAGCAGCATTTTCCCACCGGAGCTCTGCCTGCAGAGCTGCACCGGTCGTGGCAGGTGCAGGCTTTAGAGAGGACACAGCTTTCTGCTCGGTGGATACTGTCACTCCCTGCTCGAGCTGGCACAGCCGCAGCGGCCTTTCTGCCCACCCTGTGCACGGCACTGGGGTGATGTTGCCCCTTCTCCACTCGGTGGGGACCTCCCCAGACCGCCATGACCTCTCAAATGTGATGGAGAGTGGTTTGACAACTTCGTCCGCCAGTTCCCTAAGGACCCGCGGGTGCATCTCATCAGGCCCCATGGAATTGTTGGGCAGTCTCAGACCTGGTCTTCTCCTACCGGTCTTCATTTTCCCAGTATCCCCTTTGCCTTCTGCAACTTGGGCGGTGTGCCTAGAGCACTTGCTGTTGGAGACTGAGGCAAAAAAGTTGTTCAGCACCTCAGCTTTCTCCTCTTCCAGGATAACCAGGTCTCCAGCATCCTTCCGGAGAGGGCCCACATTTTCCCTAGTCTGCCTTCTATCACTGACATACCGATAGAAGGCTTTCTTGTTCCCATAAAATTTGTTGTGTAAGAAATGAAGAGACAGGTTTTACCAACAGCACCGTCACCCACAACTACACGCTTGATTGTCTGCATAGCTGAAGTGTACTAGAATATCAACTGCAGTGAGAACCTCAGAGTCTGCGCCGGCTGTTGGCAGCTCGCTGCGGGGTCTCCTTACAGAGAGGTACAAACAATTGTTACAGTACACGGACACTTTTTCATGACTGGCTTTGTGGGCTCCACTCTTAGAATTTGTGCCGACCGATGTGTAACCTCGGTACAAATCCTAGTCTCTGTTTCTTGCATATGGGGAACATCAATCTCTTGCTAATCACAAAAAGTTTCATTTCTAAGTGTGTATTAGATGGCGGCATGTTTTCTGAAGAATAAAAAAATGTGTGGTGGTTTGACCTTAGCTGGACGCCAGGTGCCCACAAAAGCCACTCTATCACAGCCCTCTTCAGCTGGACAGGGGAGAGAAAATATAATTAAAATATTCCATTCCATTCCCTTCCATTCCATTCCATTCTATTCTATTCTATTATTTTCCCAAATCTGTGATGAAGGAAAAATTCTGTTTTCCTGGAATGCATCAATTTGGTAATAAACTGAGAGACACATTCCTTTTACCTGTCATAAAGCAGTGTTTCTGCAATGATGTTTTGTGAAGAAGTTCTGTGGAATCTTCTTCCCCAAGCCAAACATTTTTTGAACTTCTTCTATTCAGAGAGGTGTAAAGTTCAAGAGATGCATGCAAATGAAAAAGGTGGTGAGCGTAGAAAGTCACAGAGTCATAAAAACAGTAAGAGATTGTTCATGATTTGCACACAATCGCACACAATTACAAAAACATTAGCTTTGGGTAGCCAGAGATGTACCACATTCATCTCCGAGCTGGATTTCTGTGCCATGAAGCAGGAAGTACAAGATGATTATTTTCAATGATGGCATCAACTTGGAATCCTAACCTTCAGTACGATGCAGGATTAGCAGTACTAAACATCTTCTGCAGGAAGTCTAACTAAAAAAAATAAGTAAATACGTAAATCTGTAACGGAGGTTAATAAGATGACACTTGACTTGAAAGAAATTCCCGAAAGAGTCATCAGTGGTTTTCAGACTGCTATGGATGGTACAGGAGAGGAAGGACAAAACCTGGAGAAAGCTGTCAAGAAACTTCATTCTGCTGAAAAGACAATTTGCATCAGGCTAGCACGACCTTTGTGCTGTTCTTACTATTGAGTTGTTCAGGAAGGCTCCAGAATAGAAATAATGTGTTGGTGGAATCTTTCCATTGAAATCTAGGATGGGGCTTTTCAGTGCTCGCTGGTCGTGCCCCGTAAGTCGAGGAATACTCTTAAGGAGCTCAAAATGGGCAAAGGGATAGGAAAAGGTAGTAGCTTAGGTGGAAAAGTTGCTCCACTGACTGAGAAAGCAAGATAAATTGGTACCTGCCTCTTGGGTAGGGAAACTTCTGAACTGCTGAAAGATCTCTTTCTGTGAAGCCTGTAAGAACTTTATCGGAGACAGGACAGCAGCGTGCGAGGATCAGCGGGCAGCGCGTGGGGAGGAGGGGAGTGGAGGCACGGGCACATGGTGTGCCAGCGCTTTGACACTGCCTGGAAAATTTGTCATCTCAATGTCCTTGGTCCGACTAGCTTGTTGTTAGCTCACGATACTGCGGCTGTGTCTCTGCTGGGTTTTTCTGTCTGGTCTGGGACAGGAGGATATTGTGAGAAGTGAAGAAAATGCAGGAAAGAATGCAAATTTTGGAAGAGCCTAATTGCAGGTTTGGGGAAAAGGGTACGCCAAAATGTTGCTGTGTGCTAAAATAAAGACTTTCATATATTTTTAATGTGGTATCCATGACAAGGTTTCAGATACTTCAGGTGTCAGCATCGGTTATGAGTATCCCAAAAAGCAGCACCACGATCTCTCCCTGTGTTAGCTGGAGGTGGCTGGTGTGATGCTTCTGCCAGAGTTTGGAAAGGCAGAAAGCAGGATGTGAAAGCCAGGCATTAAATGTTTGTCAAAGTTTGGCATAACTTTGAAAATCCAGTAATCCTGTTCAATACACCTTTTTTCAAAAAAGAAAATTCTTCTATAGCTTGTGCTAAAGCCACGTACTAACAGCTTTGGAACTTCCACACTGTCTATCATAGCTTGCCCTGAAGCCCCAACTCATCAGTCAGAGCGTGTATTTCTCACAGATTCTTCAGGAGATTGTACGATTTCAACTATTGCCATCTCAAGTCTTCCTTCCGAGGTGTTTCTCGGTTTATTATCAAATCAATGAATTGCAGGCAAACAGAATGTTCCCTTGTGCTGCCATTTACATTGAACTGAAGCTACGTATGGTGACGAGGCAAAGAAACCCAGAGAAAATCTTTTGGGGCATCTGCTTCCCATACTGAACAACTCTCCCCAGATCTCTGCAAGTGAGATTTGTGCTTCTGCCACATTCAGGGCATTTTCTGTGCAAACTGTGTCTTTGCTTTTGAGCTTCCTAACACGGCTTCCTAGGCGGTAAAGACTACTGACGGCTTCTTCTTCTCATCTGCCATGCTTCAGCTAGGGCATCTCTAGACAACTTCGCTTGCAACCAAGTATGCTCAAGCTGTAGAAGAGTGGCCAGTTTCTCAGTTCAAGGAGCATGGGAATGATTGCACTTCTCCTCTGCCTGAGTCCCAGTGCCAGACGGAGCGCTGCCCATGCGAGCGCCGGATGAGGAGACAGCCCACTGTGACCTCACGGAGCGGTGGATGGCGATGTCAGCGAGCGAGGGACTGTGACTGGCTCCTGCCTGGACTCCTGCCTGGACTCCTGGCGCCCAGCGAGCCTGCAAGGTCTCGACGGTGGAGCGAGGCTTCTCCTGCTGCTGGGGGTTCTCTGGGGGCTGCGGTCGACATCCCCGGGTGCCCGTCCTGCAGCCATCGCCTGTGTTTCCCCGGCCCTGCCTGCTCCAGGCAGCCAGGCACCGCGGGCTGTGCTTGCAGCAGCGCAGGTGAGGTGTGCTGGGAAATGTCCCCCCGCTGTGGCCATGGGGTGGGCAAGAGGGCTCGTGGAGCCGGGAGGGTGTCCTTCTTGAGGGGCCTGGGCATTTCTTCATCTCCTCCCCTCTCCTCTGCGGGACAGCGAGTGACCATGGCCTCTCTCCATCTTGCAGCGTGTGACACCAGTGAGGGAGAGCAGCTCCTTGTCCTCGCCCCTCCCCAGCCAGCAGCAAGGAGCAAACATGGCCGCAGTGGCAGAGTGGAGCTGCCCCATCTGCCGCGATGCTGAACATGATGTGGCTTATGTGACCCCCTGCCTCCACCAGTTCTGCCTGGGCTGCATTGTGCGGTGGGCAAAGAGAAAACCATCATGCCCCCTTTGCAGGCAGACTGTCAACAGCATCATCTTTTCTGTGCGGTCAGAGCATGATTTTTTGGAGATCGTTGTTCAACGCCGCTCAGATCCATCGGTTGTCAACCGTGAGGATGCGCACGGGGCTGCGGAGCCATGGCCCAGGACTTATGTGGCTCTCTTCCAGCCCAGGTTCTGGGCCTACCTGTTCTGTGAGTCCCTGAAGACGCTCGAGCCCGTGCTGCCCTGGCTGCACCAGGAGCTGTCGGTGCTGTACGGGGCCCGCTGGTGGGAGGTGGATGTGGCACAGAGCACCGTCATAGCAAACCTGTGCCGCTACGGGCTGGACGAGGAGGCCTTGGTCCGGGAGCTGCAGCCCTTGCTGCAGCACCAGACGGTGACGTTTGTGCGCCGGCTCATCAGCGTTGCCGCAGACCGGTGCAGTGAGCAGCTCCTGCGAAGCTGCTGAAGGTGAAGGGTTCTGGAGCAGAGGCTCGCGCCGAGGGACCCTCTCTCCGGTGGCAAAACCGCAGCGGCGAGGCGGCAAAAAGCGCCGGGAGAGAGAGAGAGGAGACCCCAGCCCCCCCCCCAGCGGGAAAGCGGGAAGTGCCAACGAGCGGCCGCTCTGCCTCAGCGGGGGCGGACCCGAGTGTGGCAGCGGCCAAACCCCCTCACGGATCAGAGCAGCTCCCAGGGAGCGCGAGCGACCAGGAGCGCGGGCGAACAGAGGCGGCGCAGCAGCCCGGGAGCGGCGCGGCAGTTCTCGCGGCAGTTCTCGCGGGAGTTCGCGCGGGCAGGGCGAGCGGGGAAGGCGACTGGCAGGGTACAGCCGCCCCTTCTGGCAACTCAAGTAGTGGGCATCGCTCTTCCAGGAGATATTCTGGCCAGGGTTACCACCCGTGGTAAAGCTGTGCTCGAAGGAGTGTGGGGACCCAGACGGAGGCCCCACGCAAGCACGCGGGTGTCCAGGTCTCCGGCTGCAGGGAGTGCCTGAGCCTGGCGCTCGTACCGGAGGACAGCAGAGACAACGGCTGTGTTCGGTGCGAGCAGGGGAATGACCTGCTCAGCCTGGTGGCAGAGCTGAAGGAGGAAGTGGAGAGGCTGAGGAGCATCCGGGAGTGTGAGAGGGAGATCGACTGGTGGAGCCGCACCCTGCCCTCCCTGAGGCCCAGGCAGCAGGAGGCGGCTCCACAGAAAGCAGAGAACCCCCAACCCTCTTGCCACCGAGCAGAAAGAGGGGGCCTAAGAGATGGGGGGGAATGGAAACGGGTCCCTGCTCGGGGGGGCAAGCGAATCTCCCCCCGGCCTCCCTCACCTGCCCAGTTGCCCTTAAGCAACAGGTATGGGGCTCTGGAATGTGAGGGACTGGCCACAGAGGATGTGGGTGAAGGTGAGGCTCCATCCAAGGGGTTGCCTAGAACGAGTCAGACAGCCCCAAGAATTACGACTGCCTCAACTAAGAAAAAAAGGAGGGTCATTGTCATAGGTGATTCCCTTCTGAGGGGAACAGAGGGCCCGATCTGCCGACCGGACCCATCCCACAGGGCAGTCTGCTGCCTCCCTGGGGCCCGGGTTAGGGATGTTGCGAAGAAACTCCCTGGTCTGGTGCGGCCTTCTGATTACTACCCCCTCTTGGTAATGCAGGTTGGCGGGGACGAGATCGCAGAGAGAAGTCCCAAGGCCATCAAAAGGGACTTCAGGGCACTGGGGCGACTGGTTGAGGGATCAGGGGCGCAGGTGGTGTTTTCCTCCATCCCATCAGTGGCAGGGGACAGCACTGAAAGGGGCAGGAAAACTCGCCTGGTTAACAGGTGGCTCAGGGACTGGTGCCATCGGTCAAATTTTGGCTTCTTTGATCATGGGGAGGTGTACACAGCACCGGGCCTGCTGGCAACAGGTGGATCGCAGCTATCACAAAGGGGAAAAAGAATTCTTGGCCACGAGCTGGCGGGGCTCATTGAGAGGGCTTTAAACTAGGTTCGAAGGGGGAAGGGGATATTGCCCAGCTCACTAGGGATGAGCCTAGGCTTGGAGTGCCAAGGCCAGGGGTGAGATTGACAGCCCAGCTCAAGTGTGTTTACACCAATGCACGTAGCATGGGCAATAAACAGGAGGAGCTGGACGCCATTATACAGCAGGACGGCTACGACTTGGTCGCCATCACAGAAACGTGGTGGGACAACTCGCATGACTGGCATGCTGTCATAGATGGCTACAGACTCTTTAGGAAAGACAGACCAACAAGGAGAGGAGGGGGAGTTGCTCTATATGTGAGGGAGCAACTGGAATGCATTGAGCTTGGCCTGGGGGCAAATGAGGAACGAGTTGAAAGCTTGTGGGTTAGAATTAAGGGACAGGCTCCTAAGGGTGACATTACGGTGGGTGTATACTACAGGCCACCTGACCAGGAGGAGGAGGTTGATGAGGCCTTCTACAGGCAGCTGCAAGCAGCCTCACAGTCACAGGCCCTGGTTCTCATGGGGGACTTCAACCACCCTGACATCAGCTGGGAAGACCATACAGCTAGGCAGGCGCAATCCAGGAGGTTCCTACAGAGCATCGATGATAACTTTCTGATGCAAGTGGTGGAGGAACCAACAAGGAAAGGCGCACTGCTGGACCTCGTGTTAACAAACAAGGAGGGACTGGTGGAGGATGTGAAGGTTGGAGGTGGACTCGGCTGCAGTGACCATGAAATGGTTGAGTTCAGGATCCTGCGTGGAGGAAGCAGGGCGATAAGCAGGATCAAAACCCTGGACCTCAGGAGGGCTGACTTTGCCCTCTTCAAGGAGCTACTGGGAGGAATCCCGTGGGCCAGGGCTCTCGAAGGCAGGGGGGTCCATGAGTGCTGGTCGCTCTTTAAACAACACTTCTTCCATGCACAGGAGCAATGCATCCCCCTGAGAAAGAAATTTAGCAAAGGAGGCAGGAGACCTGCATGGTTAAACAAGGAGCTTCTAGCGGAGATCAGGCAGAAGAGAAAGGTCCATGGAATGTGGAAAGAGGGACAGGCCACTTGGGAAGAGTACAGAAACGTGGTGAGAGCATGCAGGGATGCGACGAGGAAGGCCAAGGCTCACCTGGAATTGAAGCTGGCAAGGGATGTCAAAAACAACAAGAAGGGCTTCTTCAACTACATCAGCAGCAAAAGGAAGGCTAGGGACAACGTGGGGCCGCTGCTGAATGAGGCGGGTGTCCTGGTGACGGAGGATACAGAGAAGGCAGAGCTACTGAATGCCTTCTTTGCTTCAGTCTTCAGTGCTAAGACTGGCCCTCAGAAATCCCAGGCCCCGGAGGTAAGAGAAGAAGCCTACAAAGAGGACGACTTTCCCTTGGTCGAGGAGGACTGTGTGAGGGATCGCTTAAGTGATCTGGATGTCCACAAATCCATGGGCCCCGATGGAATGCACCCACGAGTGCTGAGGGAGCTGGCGGATGTCATTGCTGAGCCACTCTCCATCATCTTTGAGAGGTCCTGGAGGACAGGAGAGGTGCCCGAGGACTGGAGAAAGGCCAATGTCACTCCAATCTTCAAAAAGGGCAAGGAGGAGGACCCAGGGAACTACAGGCCGGTCAGCCTCACCTCCATCCCAGGAAAGGTGATGGAGCAGCTTATCCCGGAGGCCATCATGAAGCAAGTGGAAGAAAAGAAGGTTATCAGGAGTAGTCAGCATGGATTCACCAAAGGGAAATCATGCCTGACCAATCTGATAGCTTTCTATGATGACATGACTGGCTGGGTAGACGAAGGGAGAGCCGTGGATGTTGTCTACCTTGACTTCAGCAAGGCTTTCGACACAGTCTCCCATGATATCCTCCTAGGGAAGCTGAGGAAGTGTGGGCTGGATGAGTGGTCGGTGAAGTGGATAGAGAACTGGCTGAACGGCAGAACTCAGAGGGTTGTCATCAGCGGCGCTGAGTCTAGTTGGAGGCTGGCGACAAGTGGTGTCCCCCAGGGGTCAGTACTGGGCCCAGTCTTGTTTAACTTCTTCATCAACGACCTGGATGAAGAGTTAAATGTACCCTCAGCAAGTTTGCTGACGACACCAAACTGGGAGGTGTGGTAGATACACCAGAAGGCTGTGCTGCCATTCAGCGTGACCTGGATAGGCTGGAAAGCTGGGCAGAGAGGAACCTGATGAGGTTCAACAAGGGCAAGTGCAGGGTCCTGCACCTGGGGAGGAACAACCTCATGCACCAGTACAGGCTTGGGGTGGACCTGCTGGAGAGCAGCTCTGCGGAGAGGGACCTGGGTGTCCTGGTGGACGACAGGTTAACCATGAGCCAGCAGTGTGCCCTGGCTGCCAAGAAAGCCAATGGGATCCTGGGGTGCATCAAGAAGAGTGTGGCCAGCAGGACGAGGGAGGTTCTCCTTCCCCTCTACGCTGCCCTGGTGAGGCCTCATCTGGAGTACTGTGTCCAGTTCTGCGCTCCCCAGTTCAAGAAAGATGAAGAGCTACTGGAGAGAGTCCAGCGGAGGGCTACGAGGATGGTGAGGGGACTGGAGCATCTCCCCTACGAGGAGAGGTTGAGGGAACTGGGCTTGTTCAGCCTGAAGAAGAGAAGGCTGCGAGGGGACGTTATAAATGCCTACAAATATCTGAAGGGTGGGTGTCAGGAGGATGGGGCCAAGCTCTTTTCAGTGGTGCCCAGTGACAGGACAAGGGGCAATGGGCACAAACTGAGGCACAGGAAGTTCCGTCTGAACATGAGGAAGAACTTCTTCCCTCTGAGGGTGACGGAGCACTGGAACAGGCTGCCCAGGGAGGTTGTGGAGTCTCCTTCTCTGGAGATATTCAAGACCCGCCTGGACAAGGTCCTGTGCAGCCTGCTGTAGGTGACCCTGCTTCGGCAGGGGGGTTGGACTAGATGACCCACAGAGGTCCCTTCCAACCCCTACTATTCTGTGATTCTGTGATTCTGTGAGATGGAGCTTCTGGACACCCGTGGTGCCGAGGAGCAGGAGAAGGCCCATGGTGCCGAGGAGCAGGAGGAGGCCCATGGTGCTGAGGAGCAGGAGGAGGCCCATGGTGCTGAGGAGCAGCAGGATGTCCGTGGTGCCGAGGAGCACAATGATGCCAACAGGGCTGAGCAGCAGGAGGACAGCCCCGCGGCCACCCCTGGACCCACTGCCTCCTCGGGGGGGACTCCTGCCCCCAGCTCCAGCACACATGAGGAGCCCTATGAGGAGCTGGGGCAGGCAGTGGCAGGTCCCTCTGCTCCCACCCAGGGCAGGGACTGCTCACACGGGGGGCCCCGGCACCCCCCGAAGAGGAGGGCCAGCGGCTCCCAGGACTCGTCAGCCCACAAGAGGCCATGCCGCCGGCAGAAGTAGGGTGCCCCAGGAGCTGGCAACACCAGGGCCGGGTCAGCAGCTGGGGCACACGGTGGCCCCCAAGGGGACTTGGAGGCCCTTGTTTGTAATTTAGTTATTAAAGAAGAAAATAAAACTGTGCAAACTGCAGGAAAGGTCTTAGTCTCTCCTTAGAAGCAGCGCAGCTGGCATTGCGATCGCCGCCACCCATGGTGCTTTCTCCTCCTTCTCCTGGCGCTGTGCACCCCTTTCCCCTCGTGAGTCTCGTGCAGCCTGAGGTCAGAGGAGCCCTTCTGGTGGGAGAGGGTGCAGCCATGCCGTCCTTTGTCTGGGGAGGTCTCCAGGTGCAGCCTGCGCCCCGTTGCTCATTATCCCAGACCTTCTGATCCCCTCGGAAGGGAGTCTCCTACGACAGTGATCCATCTCTTTTTCTTTATGGAAGTGGTTTTGACACAGGGCGTAGGCCAACCGAACCTTGGCAACATTTCCAAGCTAGATGAGCCATCATCCTTGTCATCGTTCAGTTCCACCTGCAATGGCACCAGGGAAGGTGGGGTGGTCTCGGAGGAGATGGGCCTGCTGCGCCGGTCAGGAGCTTGTCACCATTGTCCCCTATCCCTCAAGTCACCGCGTTCTCCCGGGTGGGGAGACGCTAGGGAATCCTCTGTATCAGGCGCCCTGTCTGCCTGGAGGGGGAAGCATCCGGCACTGGCATGAGCAGGGCACAGCCGGCAGCCTGGCCCCAGGGAAGCAGCATTTTCCCACCGGAGCTCTGCCTGCAGAGCTGCACCGGTCGTGGCAGGTGCAGGCTTTAGAGAGGACACAGCTTTCTGCTCGGTGGATACTGTCACTCCCTGCTCGAGCTGGCACAGCCGCAGCGGCCTTTCTGCCCACCCTGTCCATGGCACTGCTGGTCGCTCACGCTCCCTGGGGAGGAAGGCTTGGCCCTGCCCAGGTCTCCTCAGCTGCTGGGGCTGGGGCCGCGGGCTCCTGCCCAGGTCTGTCAGCTCCCCTGAGGTTCCCCCAGTTTAGGAACCCAACCCACCCCAGCCCCACCCACCGTGCATCATGCTCGGCCACCGTGTCTCTTTGTGGAGCCCTGCTTTGGATGCACCCAGCAGTGCATGGAGAGACAGCGTTGCCAGCCCGGGACATGGCAAGACCTTCCCAAGATGGGGGAACCCTCAGCAACTGCGGTCGGTCCACACTATCTTCTCATCTCCCCACTCTTTGCAAGCATGTGGGTGGACTTCTCTGTTTTCTCATTAAGAGTTCGAATTTTTTAAAGTTGCCAAGCTTAAAAGAAGAATTCTTTTTTCTCACATAAAGCACTGGAGGTTAATCCGTTAATTAAAAGGAGATTTTCTTCCTTTCAGTTGGTCCCAGAAAGCGCATTTGTGGGTTTCATTTCATCACAAGGGTGTGGGTGTTGATAACAGTCCATTTTAGAAGCATTAGCAGTGGGCAGTGGAGGGTCCAGATTCATCGTACTCCTGCTTGCTGATCCACACCAGCTGGGAGGTGGACAGGGAGGCCAGGATGGAGCCTCGGATCCAGGCAGAGTCCTTGCGCTCAGGTGGGGCAATGATCTTGATTTTCATTGCGCTGGGTGCCAGGGCTGGGATCTGCTTCCGCATCCTGTCAGCAATGCCAGGGTACACTGTGGTACCACCGACAGCACTGTGTTGGCATACAGGTCCTTATGGGACCGAGATTTTCTTCCTTTCAGTTGGTCCCAGAAAGCACAAACCAGAAGGTTTCTCAAGAACGCTTGCTTTAGGATTCAGCTGCCAAGGGAGCTCCACTCCTGTTGTCCTACAAATGCATTTTATAAAGGAGAATCACAGGTGTATAGGGGAGAAAAAGAGGAAGGCAATTTCTCCAAAGAAATGTCCTTGCCACACCCCTTCAGCTCACAGATCATGCTGTGCATTTATGGTCGTTTCTTCCAGCCTGATCATCAGACGCTCAAGCCTGCAGTTAGTGACAACGTGACTGAGGCAAAAAAGTTGTTCAGCACCTCAGCTTTCTCCACTTCCAGGATAACCAGGTCTCCAGCATCCTTCCGGAGAGGGCCCACATTTTCCCTAGTCTGCCTTCTATCACTGACATACCGATAGAAGGCTTTCTTGTTCCCATAAAATTTGTTGTGTAAGAAATGAAGAGACAGGTTTTACCAACAGCACCGTCACCCACAACTACACGCTTGATCGTCTGCATAGCTGAAGTGTACTAGAATATCAACTGCAGTGAGAACCTCAGAGTCTGCGCCGGCTGTTGGCAGCTCGCTGCGGGGTCTCCTTACAGAGAGGTACAAACAATTGTTACAGTACACGGACACTTTTTCATGACTGGCTTTGTGGGCTCCACTCTTAGAATTTGTGCCGACCGATGTGTAACCTCGGTACAAATCCTAGTCTCTGTTTCTTGCATATGGGGAACATCAATCTCTTGCTAATCACAAAAAGTTTACTTTCTAAGTGTGTATGAGATGGCGGCATGTTTTCTGAAGAATAAAACAATGTGTGGTGGTTTGACCTTAGCTGGACGCCAGGTGCCCACAAAAGCCACTCTATCACAGCCCTCTTCAGCTGGACAGTGGAGAGAAAATATAATTAAAATATTCCATTCCATTCCATTCCATTCCATTCCATTCTATTATTTTCCCAAATCTGTGATGAAGGAAAAATTCTGTTTTCCTGGAATTCATCAATTTGGTAATAAACTGAGAGACACATTCATTTTACCTGTCATAAAGCAGTGTTTCTGCAATGATGTTTTGTGAAGAAGTTCTGTGGAATCTTCTTCCCCAAGCCAAACATTTTTTGAACTTCTTCTATTCAGAGAGGTGTAAAGTTCAAGAGATGCATGCAAATGAAAAAGGTGGTGAGCGTAGAAAGTCACAGAGTCATAAAAACAGTAAGAGATTGTTCATGATTTGCACACAATCGCACACAATTACAAAAACATTAGCTTTGGGTAGCCAGAGATGTACCACATTCATCTCCGAGCTGGATTTCTGTGCCATGAAGCAGGAAGTACAAGATGATTATTTTCAATGATGGCATCAACTTGGCATCCTAACCTTCAATACGATGCAGGATTAGCAGTACTAAACATCTTCTGCAGGAAGTCTAACTAAAAAAAATAAGTAAATACGTAAATCTGTAACGGAGGGTAATAAGATGACACTTGACTTGAAAGAAATTCCCGAAAGAGTCATCAGTGGTTTTCAGACTGCTATGGATGGTACAGGAGAGGAAGGACAAAACCTGGAGAAAGCTGTCAAGAAACTTCATTCTGCTGAAAAGACAATTTGCATCAGGCTAGCACGACCTTTGTGCTGTTGTTACTATTGAGTTGTTCAGGAAGGCTCCAGAATAGAAATAATGTGTTGGTGGAATCTTTCCATTGAAATCTAGGATGGGGCTTTTCAGTGCTCGCTGGTCGTACCCCGTAAGTCGAGGAATACTCTTAAGGAGCTCAAAATGGGCAAAGGGATAGGAAAAGGTAGTAGCTTAGGTGGAAAAGTTGCTCCACTGACTGAGAAAGCAAGATAAATTGGTACCTGCCTTTTGGGTAGGGAAACTTCTGAACTGCTGAAAGATCTCTTTCTGTGAAGCCTGTAAGAACTTTATCGGAGACAGGACAGCAGCGTGCGAGGATCAGCGGGCAGCGCGTGGGGAGGAGGGGAGTGGAGGCACGGGCACATGGTGTGCCAGCGCTTTGACACTGCCTGGAAAATTTGTCATCTCAATGTCCTTGGTCCGACTAGCTTGTTGTTAGCTCACGATACTGCGGCTGTGTCTCTGTTGGGTTTTTCTGTCTGATCTGGGACAGGAGGATATTGTGAGAAGTGAAGAAAATGCAGGAAAGAATGCAAATTTTGGAAGAGCCTAATTGCAGGTTTGGGGAAAAGGGTACGCCAAAATGTTGCTGTGTGCTAAAATAAAGACTTTCATATATTTTTAATGTGGTATCCATGACAAGGTTTCAGATACTTCAGGTGTCAACATTGGTTATGAGTATCCCAAAAAGCAGCACCACGATCTCTCCCTGTGTTTCCTGGAGGTGGCTGGTGTGATGCTTCTGCCAGAGTTTGGAAAGGCAGAAAGCAGGATGTTAAAGCCAGGCATTAAGTGTTTGTCAAAGTTTGGCATAACTTTGAAAATCCAGTAATCCTGTTCAATACACCTTTTTTCAAAAAAGAAAATTCTTCTATGGCTTGTGCTAAAGCCTCATATTAACAGCATTGGAACTTCCACACTGTCTATCATAGCTTGCCCTGAAGCCCCAACTCATCAGTCAGAGCGTGTATTTCTCACAGATTCTTCAGGAGATTGTACGATTTCAACTATTGCCATCTCAAGTCTTCCTTCCGAGGTGTTTCTCGGTTTATTATCAAATCAATGAATTGCAGGCAAACAGAATGTTCCCTTGTGCTGCCATTTACATTGAACTGAAGCTACGTATGGTGACGAGGCAAAGAAACCCAGAGAAAATGTTTTTGGGCATCTGCTTCCCGTACTGAACAACTCTCCCCAGATCTCTGCAAGTGAGATTTGTGCTTCTGCCATATTCAGGGCATTTTCTGTGCAAACTGTGTCTTTGCTTTTGAGCTTCCTAACACGGCTTCCTAGGCGGTAAAGACTACTGACGGCTTCTTCTCATCTGCCGTGC
Source organism: Opisthocomus hoazin (assembly GCF_030867145.1). Taxonomy (NCBI): domain Eukaryota; kingdom Metazoa; phylum Chordata; class Aves; order Opisthocomiformes; family Opisthocomidae; genus Opisthocomus; species Opisthocomus hoazin. The sequence continues at coordinate 2,546,840 of NC_134420.1, read as the reverse complement.
TTCAGCTAGGGCATCTCTAGACAACTTCGCTTGCAACCAAGTATGCTCAAGCTGTAGAAGAGTGGCCAGTTTCTCAGTTCAAGGAGCATGGGAATGATTGCACTTCTCCTCTGCCTGAGTCCCAGTGCCAGACGGAGCGCTGCCCATGCGAGCGCCGGATGAGGAGACAGCCCACTGTGACCTCACGGAGCGGTGGATGGCGATGTCAGCGAGCGAGGGACTGTGACTGGCTCCTGCCTGGACTCCTGCCTGGACTCCTGGCGCCCAGCGAGCCTGCAAGGTCTCGACGGTGGAGCGAGGCTTCTCCTGCTGCTGGGGGTTCTCTGGGGGCTGCGGTCGACATCCCCGGGTGCCCGTCCTGCAGCCATCGCCTGTGTTTCCCCGGCCCTGCCTGCTCCAGGCAGCCGGGCACCGCGGGCTGTGCTTGCAGCAGCGCAGGTGAGGTGTGCTGGGAAATGTCCCCCCGCTGTGGCCATGGGGTGGGCAAGAGGGCTCGTGGAGCCGGGAGGGTGTCCTTCTTGAGGGGCCTGGGCATTTCTTCATCTCCTCCCCTCTCCTCTGCGGGACAGCGAGTGACCATGGCTTCTCTCCATCTTGCAGCATGTGACACCAGTGAGGGAGAGCAGCTCCTTGTCCTCGCCCCTCCCCAGCCAGCAGCAAGGAGCAAACATGGCCGTAGTGGCAGAGTGGAGCTGCCCCATCTGCCGCGATGCTGAACATGATGTGGCTTATGTGACCCCCTGCCTCCACCAGTTCTGCCTGGGCTGCATTGTGCGGTGGGCAAAGAGGAAACCATCATGCCCCCTTTGCAGGCAGGCTGTCAACAGCATCATCTTTTCTGTGCGGTCAGAGGATGATTTTTTGGAGATGGGTGTTCAACGCCGCTCAGATCCATCGGTTGTCAACCGTGAGGATGCGCACGGGGCTGCGGAGCCATGGCCCAGGACTTATGTGGCTCTCTTCCAGCCCAGGTTCTGGGCCTACCTGTTCTGTGAGTCCCTGAAGACGCTCGAGACCGTGCTGTCCTGGCTGCACTAGGAACTGTCGGTGCTGTACGGGGCCCGCTGGTGGGAGGTGGATGTGGCACAGAGCACCGTCATAGCAAACCTGTGCCGCTACGGGCTGGACGAGGAGGCCTTGGTCCGGGAGCTGCAGCCCTTGCTGCAGCACCAGACGGTGACGTTTGTGCGCCGGCTCATCAGCGTTGCCGCAGACCGGTGCAGTGAGCAGCTCCTGCGTGAGATGGAGCTCCTGGACACCCGTGGTGCCGAGGAGCAGGAGGAGGCCCATGGTGCTGAGGAGCAGCAGGATGCTGATGGTGCCGAGGAGCACAATGATGTCAACAGTGCTGAGCAGCAGGAGGACAGCCCCGTGGCCACCCCTGGACCCACTGCCTCCTCGGGGGGGACTCCTGCCCCCAGCTCCAGCGCACATGAGGAGCCCTATGAGGAGCTGGGGCAGGCAGTTGCAGGTCCCTCTGCTCCCACCCAGGGCAGGGACTGCTCACACGGGGGGCACCAGCACCCCCCAAAGAAGAGGGCCAGCGGCTCCCAGGACTCGACAGCCCACAAGAGGCCATGCCGCCGGCAGCAGTAGGGTGCCCCAGGAGCCGGCGGCACCAGGGCCGGGTCAGCAGCTGGGGCACACGGTGGCCCCCAAGGCGACTTGGAGTCCCTTGTTTGTAATTTAGCTATTAAAGAAGAAAATAAAACTGTGCAAACTGCAGGAAAGGTCTTAGTCTCTCCTTAGAAGCAGCGCAGCTGGCATTGCGATCGCCGCCACCCATGGTGCTTTCTCCTCCTTCTCCTGGCGCTGTGCACCCCTTTCCCCTCGTGAGTCTCGTGCAGCCTGAGGTCAGAGGAGCCCTTCTGGTGGGAGAGGGTGCAGCCGTGCCGTCCTTTGTCTGGGGAGGTCTCCAGGTGCAGCCTGCGCCCCGTTGCTCATTATCGCAGGCCTGGCCTCCTCCAGGCTTTACCCTCTGCCCTGACCCCTTGGGGCTCTGCTCTCCTGCCAGCAGTCACTGCTCGGTGCGGCCTCGGCAAAGATCCACCCAATGCCGTCTTCTGCACAGAGACACATCCTGGGGTGGTCTCCGTGTAAATGCATGGTTCTACGCTACCACGGTGAGTACGAAGCCAGTGAAGGCTACGCAAAAAAGCAGGAATGGATAATAACCCGAGGGCAGTACTAGGGTAGGAAGTCTTTTCGTCTTCAACCTGGGGCCCAGGCAGGGCAGCAGACTTGCCTAAGAATTCAGATCAGAGCGGCATATTGGACCTTCTGATCCCCTCGGAAGGGAGTCTCCTACGACAGTGATCCATCTCTCTTTCTTTATGGAAGTGGTTTTGACACAGGGCGTAGGCCAACCGAACCTTGGCAACATTTCCAAGCTAGATGAGCCATCATCCTTGTCATCGTTCAGCTCCACCTGCAATGGCACCAGGGAAGGTGGGGTGGTCTCGGAGGAGATGGGCCTGCTGCGCCGGTCAGGAGCTTGTCACCATTGTCCCCTATCCCTCAAGTCACTGCGTTCTCCCGGGTGGGGAGACGCTAGGGAATCCTCTGTATCAGGCGCCCCTGTCTGCCTGGAGGGGGAAGCATCCGGCACTGGCATGAGCAGGGCACAGCCGGCAGCCTGGCCCCAGGGAAGCAGCATTTTCCCACCGGAGCTCTGCCTGCAGAGCTGCACCGGTCGTGGCAGGTGCAGGCTTTAGAGAGGACACAGCTTTCTGCTCGGTGGATACTGTCACTCCCTGCTCGAGCTGGCACAGCCGCAGCGACCTTTCTGCCCACCCTGTCCATGGCACTGCTGGTCGCTCACGCTCTCTGGGGAGGAAGGCTTGGCCCTGCCCAGGTCTCCTCAGCTGCTGGGGCTGGGGCCGCGGGCTCCTGCCCAGGTCTGTCAGCTCCCCTGAGGTTCCCCCAGTTTAGGAACCCAACCCACCCCAGCCCCACCCACCGTGCATCGTGCTCGGCCACCGTGTCTCTGTGTGGAGCCCTGCTCTGGATGCGCCCAGCAGTGCATGGAGAGACAGCGTTGCCAGCCCGGGACATGGCAAGACCTTCCCAAGATGGGGGAACCCTCAGCAACTGCGGTCGGTCCACACTATCTTCTCATCTCCCCACTCTTTGCAAGCATGTGGGTGGACTTCTCTGTTTTCTCATTAAGAGTTCGAATTTTTTAAAGTTGCCAAGCTTAAAAGAAGAATTCTTTTTTCTCACATAAAGCACTGGAGGTTAATCCGTTAATTAAAAGGAGATTTTCTTCCTTTCAGTTGGTCCCAGAAAGCGCATTTGTGGGTTTCATTTCATCACAAGGGTGTGGGTGTTGATAACAGTCCATTTTAGAAGCATTAGCAGTGGGCAGTGGAGGGTCCAGATTCATCGTACTCCTGCTTGCTGATCCACACCAGCTGGGAGGTGGACAGGGAGGCCAGGATGGAGCCTCGGATCCAGGCAGAGTCCTTGCGCTCAGGTGGGGCAATGATCTTGATTTTCATTGCGCTGGGTGCCAGGGCTGGGATCTGCTTCCGCATCCTGTCAGCAATGCCAGGGTACACTGTGGTACCACCGACAGCACTGTGTTGGCATACAGGTCCTTACGAGACCGAGATTTTCTTCCTTTCAGTTGGTCCCAGAAAGCACAAACCAGAAGGTTTCTCAAGAACGCTTGCTTTAGGATTCAGCTGCCAAGGGAGCTCCACTCCTGTTGTCCTACAAATGCATTTTATAAAGGAGAATCACAGGTGTATAGGGGAGAAAAAGAGGAAGGCAATTTCTCCAAAGAAATGTCCTTGCCACACCCCTTCAGCTCACAGATCATGCTGTGCATTTATGGTCGTTTCTTCCAGCCTGATCATCAGACGCTCAAGCCTGCAGTTAGTGACAACGTGACTGAGGCAAAAAAGTTGTTCAGCACCTCAGCTTTCTCCACTTCCAGGATAACCAGGTCTCCAGCATCCTTCCGGAGAGGGCCCACATTTTCCCTAGTCTGCCTTCTATCACTGACATACCGATAGAAGGCTTTCTTGTTCCCATAAAATTTGTTGTGTAAGAAATGAAGAGACAGGTTTTACCAACAGCACCGTCACCCACAACTACACGCTTGATCGTCTGCATAGCTGAAGTGTACTAGAATATCAACTGCAGTGAGAACCTCAGAGTCTGCGCCGGCTGTTGGCAGCTCGCTGCGGGGTCTCCTTACAGAGAGGTACAAACAATTGTTACAGTACACGGACACTTTTTCATGACTGGCTTTGTGGGCTCCACTCTTAGAATTTGTGCCGACCGATGTGTAACCTCGGTACAAATCCTAGTCTCTGTTTCTTGCATATGGGGAACATCAATCTCTTGCTAATCACAAAAAGTTTCATTTCTAAGTGTGTATGAGATGGCGGCATGTTTTCTGAAGAATAAAAACATGTGTGGTGGTTTGACCTTAGCTGGACGCCAGGTGCCCACAAAAGCCACTCTATCACAGCCCTCTTCAGCTGGACAGGGGAGAGAAAATATAATTAAAATATTCCATTCCCTTCCATTCCATTCCATTCCATTCTATTATTTTCCCAAATCTGTGATGAAGGAAAAATTCTGTTTTCCTGGAATTCATCAATTTGGTAATAAACTGAGAGACACATTCATTTTACCTGTCATAAAGCAGTGTTTCTGCAATGATGTTTTGTGAAGAAGTTCTGTGGAATCTTCTTCCCCAAGCCAAACATTTTTTTAACTTCTTCTAATCAGAGAGGTGTAAAGTTCAAGAGATGCATGCAAATGAAAAAGGTGGTGAGCGTAGAAAGTCAGAGAGTCATAAAAACGGTAAGAGATTGTTCATGATTTGCACACAATCGCACACAATTACAAAAACATTAGCTTTGGGTAGCCAGAGATGTACCACATTCATCTCCGAGCTGGATTTCTGTGCCATGAAGCAGGAAGTACAAGATGATTATTTTCAATGATGGCATCAACTTGGCATCCTAACCTTCAATACGATGCAGGATTAGCAGTACTAAACATCTTCTGCAGGAAGTCTAACTAAAAAAAATAAGTAAATACGTAAATCTATAACGGAGGTTAATAAGATGACACTTGACTTGAAAGAAATTCCCGAAAGAGTCATCAGTGGTTTTCAGACTGCTATGGATGGTACAGGAGAGGAAGGACAAAACCTGGAGAAAGCTGTCAAGAAACTTCATTCTGCTGAAAAGACAATTTGCATCAGGCTAGCACGACCTTTGTGCTGTTCTTACTATTGAGTTGTTCAGGAAGGCTCCAGAATAGAAATAATGTGTTGGTGGAATCTTTCCATTGAAATCTAGGATGGGGCTTTTCAGTGCTCGCTGGTCGTGCCCCGTAAGTCGAGGAATACTCTTGAGGAGCTCAAAATGGGCAAAGGGATAGGAAAAGGTAGTAGCTTAGGTGGAAAAGTTGCTCCACTGACTGAGAAAGCAAGATAAATTGGTACCTGCCTCTTGGGTAGGGAAACTTCTGAACTGCTGAAAGATCTCTTTCTGTGAAGCCTGTAAGAACTTTATCGGAGACAGGACAGCAGCGTGCGAGGATCAGCGGGCAGCGCGTGGGGAGGAGGGGAGTGGAGGCACGGGCACATGGTGTGCCAGCGCTTTGACACTGCCTGGAAAATTTGTTATCTCAATGTCCTTGGTCCGACTAGCTTGTTGTTAGCTCACGATACTGCGGCTGTGTCTCTGTTGGGTTTTTCTGTCTGGTCTGGGACAGGAGGATATTGTGAGAAGTGAAGAAAATGCAGGAAAGAATGCAAATTTTGGAAGAGCCTAATTGCAGGTTTGGGGAAAAGAGTATGCCAAAATGTTGCTGTGTGCTAAAATAAAGACTTTCATATATTTTTATTGTGGTATCCATGACAAGGTTTCAGATACTTCAGGTGTCAGCATCGGTTATGAGTATCCCAAAAAGCAGCACCACGATCTCTCCCTGTGTTTCCTGGAGGTGGCTGGTGTGATGCTTCTGCCAGAGTTTGGAAAGGCAGAAAGCAGGATGTGAAAGCCAGGCATTAAGTGTTTGTCAAAGTTTGGCATAACTTTGAAAATCCAGTAATCCTGTTCAATACACCTTTTTTCAAAAAAGAAAATTCTTGTATGGCTTGTGCTATAACCTCGTACTAACAGCTTTGGAACTTCCACACTGTCTATCATAGCTTGCCCTGAAGCCCCAACTCATCAGTCAGAGCGTGTATTTCTCACAGATTCTTCAGGAGATTGTACGATTTCAACTATTGCCATCTCAAGTCTTCCTTCCGAGGTGTTTCTCAGTTTATTATCAAATCAATGAATTGCAGGCAAACAGAATGTTCCCTTGTGCTGCCATTTACATTGAACTGAAGCTACGTATGGTGACGAGGCAAAGAAACCCAGAGAAAATGTTTTTGGGCATCTGCTTCCCGTACTGAACAACTCTCCCCAGATCTCTGCAAGTGAGATTTGTGCTTCTGCCACATTCAGGGCATTTTCTGTGCAAACTGTGTCTTTGCTTTTGAGCTTCCTAACACGGCTTCCTAGGCGGTAAAGACTACTGACGGCTTCTTCTCATCTGCCATGCTTCAGCTAGGGCATCTCTAGACAACTTCGCTTGCAACCAAGTATGCTCAAGCTGTAGAAGAGTGGCCAGTTTCTCAGTTCAAGGAGCATGGGAATGATTGCACTTCTCCTCTGCCTGAGTCCCAGTGCCAGACGGAGCGCTGCCCATGCGAGCGCCGGATGAGGAGACAGCCCACTGTGACCTCACGGAGCGGTGGATGGCGATGTCAGCGAGCGAGGGACTGTGACTGGCTCCTGCCTGGACTCCTGCCTGGACTCCTGGTGCCCAGCGAGCCTGCAAGGTCTCGACGGTGGAGCGAGGCTTCTCCTGCTGCTGGGGGTTCTCTGGGGGCTGCGGTCGACATCCCCGGGTGCCCGTCCTGCAGCCGTCGCCTGTGTTTCCCCGGCCCTGCCTGCTCCAGGCAGCCGGGCACCGCGGGCTGTGCTTGCAGCAGCGCAGGTGAGGTGTGCTGGGAAATGTCCCCCCGCTGTGGCCATGGGGTGGGCAAGAGGGCTCGCGGAGCCGGGAGGGTGTCCTTCTTGAGGGGCCTGGGCATTTCTTCATCTCCTCCCCTCTCCTCTGCGGGACAGCGAGTGACCGTGGCCTCTCTCCATCTTGCAGCGTGTGACACCAGTGAGGGAGAGCAGCTCCTTGTCCTCGCCCCTCCCCAGCCAGCAGCAAGGAGCAAACATGGCCGCAGTGGCAGAGTGGAGCTGCCCCATCTGCCGCGATGCTGAACATGATGTGGCTTATGTGACCCCCTGCCTCCACCAGTTCTGCCTGGGCTGCATTGTGCGGTGGGCAAAGAGGAAACCATCATGCCCCCTTTGCAGGCAGGCTGTCAACAGCATCATCTTTTCTGTGCGGTCAGAGCATGATTTTTTGGAGATGGGTGTTCAACGCCGCTCAGATCCATCGGTTGTCAACCGTGAGGATGCGCACGGGGCTGCGGAGCCATGGCCCAGGACTTATGTGGCTCTCTTCCAGCCCAGGTTCTGGGCCTACCTGTTCTGTGAGTCCCTGAAGACGCTCGAGACCGTGCTGTCCTGGCTGCACTAGGAACTGTCGGTGCTGTACGGGGCCCGCTGGTGGGAGGTGGATGTGGCACAGAGCACCGTCATAGCAAACCTGTGCCGCTACGGGCTGGACGAGGAGGCCTTGGTCCGGGAGCTGCAGCCCTTGCTGCAGCACCAGACGGTGACGTTTGTGCGCCGGCTCATCAGCGTTGCCGCAGACCGGTGCAGTGAGCAGCTCCTGAGTGAGATGGAGCTCCTGGACACCCGTGGTGCCGAGGAGCAGGAGGAGGCCCATGGTGCTGCTGAGGAGCAGCAGGATGCTGATGGTGCCGAGGAGCACGATGATGCCAACAGGGCTGAGCAGCAGGAGGACAGCCCCGCGGCCACCCCTGGACCCACTGCCTCCTCGGGGGGGACTCCTGCCCCCAGCTCCAGCGCACATGAGGAGCCCTATGAGGAGCTGGGGCAGGCAGTTGCAGGTCCCTCTGCTCCCACCCAGGGCAGGGACTGCTCACACGGGGGGCACCAGCACCCCCCGAAGAGGAGGGCCAGCGGCTCCCAGGACTCGACAGCCCACAAGAGGCCATGCCGCCGGCAGCAGTAGGGTGCCCCAGGAGCTGGCAACACCAGGGCCGGGTCAGCAGCTGGGGCACACGGTGGCCCCCAAGGGGACTTGGAGGCCCTTGTTTGTAATTCAGTTATTAAAGAAGAAAATAAAACTGTGCAAACTGCAGGAAAGGTCTTAGTCTCTCCTTAGAAGCAGCGCAGCTGGCATTGCGATCGCCGCCACCCATGGTGCTTTCTCCTCCTTCTCCTGGCGCTGTGCACCCCTTTCCCCTCGTGAGTCTCGTGCAGCCTGAGGTCAGAGGAGCCCTTCTGGTGGGAGAGGGTGCAGCCGTGCCGTCCTTTGTCTGGGGAGGTCTCCAGGTGCAGCCTGCGCCCCGTTGCTCATTATCGCAGGCCTGGCCTCCTCCAGGCTTTACCTTCTGCCCTGACCCCTTGGGGCTCTGCTCTCCTGCCAGCAGTCACTGCTCGGTGCGGCCTCGGCAAAGATCCACCCAATGCCGTCTTCTGCACAGAGACACATCCTGGGGTGGTCTCCGTGTAAATGCATGGTTCTACGCTACCACGGTGAGTACGAAGCCAGTGAAGGCTACGCAAAAAAGCAGGAATGGATAATAACCCGAGGGCAGTACTAGGGTAGGAAGTCTTTTCGTCTTCAACCTGGGGCCCAGGCAGGGCAGCAGACTTGCCTAAGAAGTCAGATCAGAGCGGCATATTGGACCTTCTGATCCCCTCGGAAGGGAGTCTCCTACGACAGTGATCCATCTCTTTTTCTTTATGGAAGTGGTTTTGACACAGGGCGTAGGCCAACCGAACCTTGGCAACATTTCCAAGCTAGATGAGCCATCATCCTTGTCATCGTTCAGCTCCACCTGCAATGGCACCAGGGAAGGTGGGGTGGTCTCGGAGGAGATGGGCCTGCTGCGCCGGTCAGGAGCTTGTCACCATTGTCCCCTATCCCTCAAGTCACCGCGTTCTCCCGGGTGGGGAGACGCTAGGGAATCCTCTGTATCAGGCGCCCTGTCTGCCTGGAGGGGGAAGCATCCGGCACTGGCATGAGCAGGGCACAGCCGGCAGCCTGGCCCCAGGGAAGCAGCATTTTCCCACCGGAGCTCTGCCTGCAGAGCTGCACCGGTCGTGGCAGGTGCAGGCTTTAGAGAGGACACAGCTTTCTGCTCGGTGGATACTGTCACTCCCTGCTCGAGCTGGCACAGCCGCAGCGGCCTTTCTGCCCACCCTGTCCATGGCACTGCTGGTCGCTCACGCTCTCTGGGGAGGAAGGCTTGGCCCTGCCCAGGTCTCCTCAGCTGCTGGGGCTGGGGCCGCGGGCTCCTGCCCAGGTCTGTCAGCTCCCCTGAGGTTCCCCCAGTTTAGGAACCCAACCCACCCCAGCCCCACCCACCGTGCATCGTGCTCGGCCGCCGTGTCTCTGTGTGGAGCCCTGCTCTGGATGCGCCCAGCAGTGCATGGAGAGACAGCGTTGCCAGCCCGGGACATGGCAAGACCTTCCCAAGATGGGGGAACCCTCAGCAACTGCGGTCGGTCCACACTATCTTGTCATCTCCCCACTCTTTGCAAGCATGTGGGTGGACTTCTCTGTTTTCTCATTAAGAGTTCGAATTTTTTAAAGTTGCCAAGCTTAAAAGAAGAATTCTTTTTTCTCACATAAAGCACTGGAGGTTAATCCGTTAATTAAAAGGAGATTTTCTTCCTTTCAGTTGGTCCCAGAAAGCGCATTTGTGGGTTTCATTTCATCACAAGGGTGTGGGTGTTGATAACAGTCCATTTTAGAAGCATTAGCAGTGGGCAGTGGAGGGTCCAGATTCATCGTACTCCTGCTTGCTGATCCACACCAGCTGGGAGGTGGACAGGGAGGCCAGGATGGAGCCTCGGATCCAGGCAGAGTCCTTGCGCTCAGGTGGGGCAATGATCTTGATTTTCATTGCGCTGGGTGCCAGGGCTGGGATCTGCTTCCGCATCCTGTCAGCAATGCCAGGGTACACTGTGGTACCACCGACAGCACTGTGTTGGCATACAGGTCCTTACGAGACCGAGATTTTCTTCCTTTCAGTTGGTCCCAGAAAGCACAAACCAGAAGGTTTCTCAAGAACGCTTGCTTTAGGATTCAGCTGCCAAGGGAGCTCCACTCCTGTTGTCCTACAAATGCATTTTATAAAGGAGAATCACAGGTGTATAGGGGAGAAAAAGAGGAGGGCAATTTCTCCAAATAAATGTCCTTGCCACACCCCTTCAGCTCACAGATCATGCTGTGCATTTATGGTCGTTTCTTCCAGCCTGATCATCAGACGCTCAAGCCTGCAGTTAGTGACAACGTGACTGAGGCAAAAAAGTTGTTCAGCACCTCAGCTTTCTCCACTTCCAGGATAACCAGGTCTCCAGCATCCTTCCGGAGAGGGCCCACATTTTCCCTAGTCTGCCTTCTATCACTGACATACCGATAGAAGGCTTTCTTGTTCCCATAAAATTTGTTGTGTAAGAAATGAAGAGACAGGTTTTACCAACAGCACCGTCACCCACAACTACACGCTTGATCGTCTGCATAGCTGAAGTGTACTAGAATATCAACTGCAGTGAGAACCTCAGAGTCTGCGCCGGCTGTTGGCAGCTCACTGCGGGGTCTCCTTACAGAGAGGTACAAACAATTGTTACAGTACACGGACACTTTTTCATGACTGGCTTTGTGGGCTCCACTCTTAGAATTTGTGCCGACCGATGTGTAACCTCGGTACAAATCCTAGTCTCTGTTTCTTGCATATGGGGAACATCAATCTCTTGCTAATCACAAAAAGTTTAATTTCTAAGTGTGTATGAGATGGCGGCATGTTTTCTGAAGAATAAAACAATGTGTGGTGGTTTGACCTTAGCTGGACGCCAGGTGCCCACAAAAGCCACTCTATCACAGCCCTCTTCAGCTGGACAGGGGAGAGAAAATATAATTAAAATATTCCATTCCATTCCATTCCATTCCATTCCATTCCATTCCATTCCATTCTATTCTATTATTTTCCCAAATCTGTGATGAAGGAAAAATTCTGTTTTCCTGGAATTCATCAATTTGGTAATAAACTGAGAGACACATTCCTTTTACCTGTCATAAAGCAGTGTTTCTGCAATGATGTTTTGTGAAGAAGTTCTGTGGAATCTTCTTCCCCAAGCCAAACATTTTTTGAACTTCTTCTATTCAGGGAGGTGTAAAGTTCAAGAGATGCATGCAAATGAAAAAGGTGGTGAGCGTAGAAAGTCACAGAGTCATAAAAACGGTAAGAGATTGTTCATGATTTGCACACAATCGCACACAATTACAAAAACATTAGCTTTGGGTAGCCAGAGATGTACCACATTCATCTCCGAGCTGGATTTCTGTGCCATGAAGCAGGAAGTACAAGATGATTATTTTCAATGATGGCATCAACTTGGCATCCTAACCTTCAATACGATGCAGGATTAGCAGTACTAAACATCTTCTGCAGGAAGTCTAACTAAAAAAAATAAGTAAACACGTAAATCTCTAACGGAGGTTAATAAGATGACACTTGACTTGAAAGAAATTCCCGAAAGAGTCATCAGTGGTTTTCAGACTGCTATGGATGGTACAGGAGAGGAAGGACAAAACCTGGAGAAAGCTGTCAAGAAACTTCATTCTGCTGAAAAGACAATTTGCATCAGGCTAGCACGACTGTTTTGGTTTCGGCTGCTGCCGGCAACAAAAGCGCCACGCGGCCGCCCCTCCCCCCGCCGGCGTGCGGAGGAGAATGGAAAGAAAGAGGCAGAAACTGGTGGGTCGGGATAAGGGCAGTTTAACAGAACAGCAAACAGAGGGAAAACAGGAACAACAACGATACAAATAAGGAGAAAACACAACCACGAACCGTACAACAGCCGCTCTCCCGAAAACCGGACCGGCGCTGCGCCCGCCCAAGCCGCGAGAGCCTTCCCGCCGCACCGCCCCCCCCCCCACCGGAACCCAGCGTGACATCACATGGTATGGAATACCAGGCTCTGTTTGGCCAGGTGGGGTCAGCCCCCACCCCCCGGCTGTGCCCCTTCCTGGATTCCAGTGAAAATTAACCCTGTTCTGGCCAAACCCAGGACATTATCCACCCCTTATTCCATACCATCTACGTCATTCCCAGGTCCCCCATTGTCCAGTTGATCACCACCACTTCTCCTGTCTCCAGATATCATTCCTTTAGTCTATGGATCATCACTCTAAAGTGTCCGTTGAGTTCATTTAATCCATGACTTCGGGCTCCATCTGTCGTTACGGTCTTCCGTGGCAGGGGAGGTGATGTGTGGTGATGGGCGGTCACTTGCTGCATCCGGAGCTTACGGCTGATGTATCTGGTGCGGCCCGTGCCCACAGTCTGCAGGAGATGTTGATCTTGATGAAGTTGCTGGATGCTAGTTGTTGAAAACCAGGTCCAGTTCCATCATCGCTGTGCTCTGCTAGGTTTTCATCGAAAAAGTCCATCCTTCTTTAATCTGGACGATTCTTACTATGCTACTACTGGTACAAAATATAACAATTATAACAGTGATAACAGACAGTGACAGGGTTATTTAACAACTAACTTTATACAATTTATTTATGGACTATTCTCGCCCAAAATTAAATCCCCATGAGGTACACATCGGACTTCCCCATCCTTCCGCATTACCCACCAGGTACACCCAGGTCCTTGAGCAAAAGCAATCCCGCGGACGGGCTTGCCTTTGCCCGAGGCAGGACTGACCCAAACCGTCTTCCCTAACATGTTCCGCATGTGCACTACAGGGACTTTATCCCCTTCTACTGGGCGCTGAGGTTTTGACTGGGCAGGACCAGCCCGGTTGGTGGACCCTCTGGTGTTAACCAACCAGGTGGCCTTTGCTAAATGGGTATCCCAATTTTTGAAAGTCCCACCCCCCATTGCCCTCAAAGTGGTTTTTAGCAGCCCATTGTAACGTTCGATCTTTCCAGAGGCTGGTGCATGGTAGGGGATGTGATACACCCACTCGATACCGTGTTCTTTGGCCCAGGTGTCTATGAGGCTGTTGTGAAAGTGAGTCCCGTTGTCCGACTCGATTCTTTCGGGAGTGCCATGCCGCCACAGGACTTGTTTTTCCAGGCCCAGGATGGTATTCCGGGCAGTGGCATGGGGCACAGGGTAGGTTTCCAGCCATCCGGTGGTGGCCTCCACCATTGTGAGCACATAGCGCTTGCCTTGGCGGGTTTGTGGCAGTGTGATGTAGTCAATCTGCCAAGCCTCCCCGTATTTATATTTTAGCCATCGTCCTCCATACCACTGAGGCTTTACCCGCTTGGCTTGCTTGATTGCAGCGCATGTTTCACATTCATGGATAACCTGTGCAATAGTGTCCATGGTCAAGTCCACCCCTCGGTCACGAGCCCATCTGTATGTCGCGTCTCTTCCTTGGTGGCCCGAGGTGTCATGGGCCCACCGAGCTATAAAGAGTTCACCCTTATGTTGCCAGTCCAGATCCACCTGAGCCACTTCAATCTTAGCAGCCTGATCTACCTGGTGGTTGTTTTGATGTTCTTCAGTGGCCCGACTCTTAGGGACGTGGGCGTCCACGTGACGGACTTTTACAGCCAACTGCTCTAGCCGGGCAGCAATATCTTGCCACAACGGGGCAGCCCAGATAGGTTTGCCTCTGCGCTGCCAGTTGTTCTTCTTCCATTGCTGCAGCCACCCCCACAAGGCATTGGCCACCATCCAAGAGTCAGTGTAAAGATAGAGCACTGGCCACTTCTCTCGACTGGCAATGTCTAAAGCCAGCTGGATGGCTTTCACCTCTGCAAACTGGCTGGACTCACCTTCTCCCTCAGCAGTTTCCGCGACTTGTCGTGTAGGGCTCCATACAGCAGCCTTCCACCTCCGCTGCTTCCCCACAATGCGACAGGACCCATCCGTGAACAGGGCATACTGTTTCTTATCTTCTGGCAGCTGGTTATACAGTGGGGCCTCTTCAGCACGTGTCACCTCCTCCTCTGGCGATGCTCCAAAATCTTTGCCTTCTGGCCAGTCCATTATTACCTCCAGAATTCCTGGGCGACTGGGGTTTCCCATTCGGGCGCGCTGGGTGATCAGAGCGACCCACTTACTCCACGTAGCATCGGTGGCATGATGCGTAGAGGCGACCCTCTCTTTGAACATCCAGCCCAGGACCGGCAATCGTGGAGCTAGGAGGAGCTGTGCTTCAGTGCCGACCACTTCTGAAGCAGCTCGAACGCCTTCATATGCTGCCAGAATCTCTTTTTCAGTGGGAGTATAGCGGGCCTCGGATCCTTTGTATCCCCGGCTCCAGAACCCCAGGGGTCGACCTCGAGTCTCCCCTGGTGCTTTCTGCCAGAGACTCCAGGTTGGGCCATTCTCCCCGGCTGCGGTGTAGAGCACGTTTTTAACATCTTGCCCTGACCGGACTGGACCAAGGGCTACGGCATGAACTATCTCCCGTTTAATCTGTTCAAATGCCTGTCGTTGCTCAGGGCCCCATTCAAAATCATTCTTCTTCCGGGTCACGTGGTACAGAGGACTTACAATCTGGCTGTAATTTGGGATGTGCATCCTCCAAAAACCCACAACACCCAGGAAGGCCTGTGCTTCCTTTTTGCTGGTGGGTGGAGACATAGCTGCTATTTTGTTGATAACATCCATTGGGATTTGACGGCGCCCATCCTGCCACTTTATTCCCAAAAACTGGATCTCTTGCGCAGGTCCCTTGACTTTACTTCGCTTAATGGCGAAACCGGCTTTCAGAAGGATTTGAACTATTTTCTCCCCTTTCTCGAAAACCTCCTCCGCTGTGTCGCCCCATATAATGATGTCGTCGATGTACTGCAGATGTTCTGGGGCTTCACCCTTTTCCAGTGAAGTCTGGATTAGTCCATGGCAAATGGTGGGACTGTGTTTCCACCCCTGGGGCAGTCGATTCCAGGTGTACTGGATGCCCCTCCAGGTGAAAGCAAACTGTGGCCTGCACTCTGCTGCCAAAGGGATGGAGAAGAATGCATTAGCGATGTCAATTGTAGCATACCACTTGGCTGCCTTTGACTCCAGCTGATATTGAAGTTCTAGCATGTCTGGCACGGCAGCACTCAGCGGTGGTGTGACTTCATTCAGGCCACGGTAGTCTATTGTCAGTCTCCACTCTCCAGTAGATTTTCTCACTGGCCATATGGGACTATTAAAGGGTGAGCGAGTTTTACTGATCACTCCTTGACTCTCCAGCTGGCGGATCAGCTGATGAATGGGGAGAAGGGAGTCTCGGTTGGTACGATACTGTCGCCGGTGCACCGTTGTGGTTGCGATGGGTACCTGTTGTTCTTCAACCCTCAGCAACCCCACAACGGAAGGATCCTCTGAGAGACCAGGCAAAATGGACAGCTGTTTAATTTCTTCCGTCTCCACAGCAGCTATGCCAAAAGCCCACCGATACCCCTTTGGGTCCTTGAAATAGCCTCTCCTAAGATAGTCTATCCCAAGGATGCACGGAGCCTCGGGGCCAGTTACAATGGGGTGCTTCTGCCAGTCCTGCCCAGTGAGGCTCACTTCAGCCTCCAGTAGACTCAGCTCTTGGGACCCCCCTGTCACTCCCGAAATGCAAATGGACTCTGACCCTTTGAACTCTGATGGCATTAAAGTACACTGTGCACCAGTGTCCACTAGAGCTTTATACTCTTGTGGATCTGACGTGCCAGGCCACCGAATCCACACCGTCCAATAGACACGGTTGTCCCTTTCCTCCACCTGGCTGGAGGCAGGGCCCCTCTAATCCTCGTCAGAGAAATTGCTGCTCACCTGCTGTAAAAATGACTTGGAGGTCCCCTCCAGAGGATCAGAATCAAGGTCAAACTTTCTACCTGGTCTGGAGAGCTGGCTTTTGGAAACTGGAGCGGCACTTTTCCTAACAGAATCCCCTTTGGTGATTGTTTTACCTCGCAACTCACGTACTCGGGCCTCTAGACTTGAGGTGGGTTTTCCATCCCACTTCCTCATGTCCTCTCCGTGGTCACGCAAGTAGAACCACAGGGTGCCCCGGGGTGTATAGCCTCTGTATTCCCTCTCCTGAGCAGAGAAACGCTTGCCCCTAATAGCTGAGACACTGGCCCGTACAGGTGGGGAGTAGGACATACTCTGTTCGAGTCGCTGGACCTTCTGGGACAATTTATTTACAGCTGAGACAAGGGAGGAAGAGAGACTTTCCTCATATTGGCGGAGTCTGACAGCCACCTCGTCCACTGTTGGTGTGTCTTTACCTTTCCAGTTTACAACTGCCAGTGAGTTGGCATGCGAGGAGGGTGCACTCCGCACAAACTTCCTCCACATGGATTGTGAGCACTGGAGTTCATCTGGGTCTGTGGGTACCTGCTCATCGTCTGTGTCACAGTAAACCAGCTCCCGCACAGCCAATTCCCTCAAGTACTGAATACCCCTTTCCATATTGGTCCACTTGCCAGGATAGCATACAAAATCGTCACTGAAGGGGTATCTCTCCCTCACCCCTGAGAGAAGTCTCCTCCAGAGGCTGAGGACTTGTTCCTTTTTCCCAATGGCCTTGTCAATGCCCCCATCCCTGGCCAGGGATCCCAGCTGCTTGGCTTCCTTGCCCTCTAACTCCAAGCTGCTGGCCCCGTTATCCCAGCACCGCAGCAGCCAGGTGGCAATGTGCTCTCCTGGATGGCGGCTGAAATCTTTCCGCATGTCTCGCAGCTCGCCCAGGGACAGGGACCGGGTGATGATCTCTGTCTCTATCTCCCGTGATGACCCTGGCTCATCGTCATCCCTCCCGGAGCGATCTGCTCTCTTTGCGTCTTTCTTTAGTTTTACAGGGGCGACTGCTACCTGCACAGGTTGGTCATTGGGCTCAGTCACTGTGCCTGTGGCTGGAGCTGGGGCTGGAGCAGCTGCTGTGCCCGCTGGGGAAATCGAGGCAGACCCTGCAGCTGTGGCTGCAGCAGCCGTGGTGCCAGTCGGGGGGGCTGGGACTGCCTGCTGGGCTGGAGGGGCTGCAGGGCCGGCTGGGGAGGCAGCGCCAGCTGCAGTGCCTGCCGCTTCATTTCCCCCCCTTTCCCTCCTAAGGCACTGAACAGTGTTGAACAGGGCTCGGTAGGCGTGGGCCAGAGCCCAGCACATTGTGGTGATCTGTGTCTCTCTGGAGTTCCCAGGGTGGCAGCACACTTTTTTCAGATATTTTACCAGATTGTCCGGATTCTGTATTTGTTCAGGGGTGAGTTTAAAACACACCGCAGGTGCCCACTGCTCTAGACATCTGCCCATGCTGTCCCACACACCCAGCCACTCACAGCTATCCAGCCCCGGGGCAGGTCTCTGCAGGATGTTCTTAACGACTTGCTTAACCCTAAACAAAACCTGCAACCCATTCAGGAGGCATAACAAAAGGAGAGTGCTGCCCTGAGCATCCCACGGGTACTCAAAATTCTCAAAAGCCGTTAGGACCAGCCTGAGGGAGAGAGGGGGGGCGAAAGAGTGGGGGAAGGTATCCCCTTCGGTTTTCCCCACAGATTGGGTTTGATTACTAACAAAATCTAAGACATAGGACCCGAGGTACGGAAATGAGCGCAGTGCCGCATGCAAACACAAGCCTAATTTCATGCACATTGACGTTATCATGTCATAAGTCGACATCATACAGTATAGCAAAATCATCACCCTGATCCTTTTCCCCGAGGTAATGAACAGCACCACAGGGAAAACATAGTGCAAGTACGGATTCAAAAACCACAGCCATCTGATCACAGACAGAAACATTTTTACCGGCGACTTTAACTAACACAGTAAATGCGTATGATAAATTTTAACAAAATCTATGAAAGCAGTTTTAACACCCGCTGCTCAGCCCTGCCGTTATCCCCGCTCCACGTCTGGGCGCCAATTAAATGTTTTGGTTTCGGCTGCCGCCGGCAACAAAAGCGCCACGCGGCCGCCCCTCCCCCCGCCGGCGTGCGGAGGAGAATGGAAAGAAAGAGGCAGAAACTGGTGGGTCGGGATAAGGGCAGTTTAACAGAACAGCAAACAGAGGGAAAACAGGAACAACAACGATACAAATAAGGAGAAAACACAACCACGAACCGTACAACAGCCGCTCTCCCGAAAACCGGACCGGCGCTGCGCCCGCCCAAGCCGCGAGAGCCTTCCCGCCGCACCGCCCCCCCCCCCACCGGAACCCAGCGTGACGGCACATGGTATGGAATACCAGGCTCTGTTTGGCCAGGTGGGGTCAGCCCCCACCCCCCGGCTGTGCCCCTTCCTGGATTCCAGTGAAAATTAACCCTGTTCTGGCCAAACCCAGGACAACGACCTTTGTTCTCTTGTTACTATTGAGTTGTTCAGGAAGGCTCCAGAATAGAAATAATGTGTTGGTGGAATCTTTCCATTGAAATCTAGGATGGGGCTTTTCAGTGCTCGCTGGTCGTGCCCCCTAAGTCAAGGAATACTCTTGAGGAGCTCAAAATGGGCAAAGGGATAGGAAAAGGTAGTAGCTTAGGTGGAAAAGTTGCTCCACTGACTGAGAAAGCAAGATAAATTGGTACCTGCCTTTTGGGTAGGGAAGCTTCTGAACTGCTGAAAGATCTCTTTCTGTGAAGCCTGTAAGAACTTTATCGGAGACAGGACAGCAGCGTGCGAGGATCAGCGGGCAGCGCGTGGGGAGGAGGGGAGTGGAGGCACGGGCACATGGTGTGCCAGCGCTTTGACACTGCCTGGAAAATTTGTTATCTCAATGTCCTTGGTCCGACTAGCTTGTTGTTAGCTCACGATACTGCGGCTGTGTCTCTGTTGGGTTTTTCTGTCTGGTCTGGGACAGGAGGATATTGTGAGAAGTGAAGAAAATGCAGGAAAGAATGCAAATTTTGGAAGAGCCTAATTGCAGGTTTGGGGAAAAGGGTACGCCAAAATGTTGCTGTGTGCTAAAATAAAGACTTTCATATATTTTTAATGTGGTATCCATGACAAGGTTTCAGATACTTCACGTGTCATCATACGTAGCTTCAGATACTCCGCAGGGGCCTGCAGAGCCATGGCCCAGGACTTATGTAGCTGGCTTCCAGCCCGAGTTCTGGGCCTCCCTGTTCCGGCAGTCCCTGGAGATGCTCGAGCCCGTGGTGCCCTGGCTGCACCAGGAGCTGTCGGTGCTGTACGGGGCCCGCTGGTGGGAGGTGGATGTGGCACAGAGCACCGTCATAGCAAACCTGTGCCGCTACGGGCTGGACGAGGAGGCCTTGGTCCGGGAGCTGCAGCCCTTGCTGCAGCACCAGACGGTGACGTTTGTGCGCCGGCTCATCCGAGGAGCAGGAGGAGGCCCATGGTGCTGAGGAGCAGCAGGATGCTGATGGTGCCGAGGAGCACAATGATGTCAACAGTGCTGAGCAGCAGGAGGACAGCCCCGTGGCCACCCCTGGACCCACTGCCTCCTCGGGGGGGACTCCTGCCCCCAGCTCCAGCGCTCAGGAGGAGCCCTATGAGGAGCTGGGGCAGGCAGTGGCAGGTCCCTCTGCTCCCACCCAGGGCAGGGACTGCTCACACGGGGCGCCCCGGCACCCCCCGAAGAGGAGGGCCAGCGGCTCCCAGGACTCGTCAGCCCACAAGAGGCCATGCCACCGGCAGAAGTAGAGTGCCCCAGGAGCCGGCAACACCAGGGCCGGGTCAGCAGCTGGGGCACACGGTGGCCCCCAAGGGGACTTGGAGGCCCTTGTTTGTAATTTAGCTATTAAAGAAGAAAATAAAACTGTGCAAACTGCAGGAAAGGTCTTAGTCTCTCCTTACGAGCAGCGCAGCTGGCATTGCGATCGCCGCCACCCATGGTGCTTTCTCCTCCTTCTCCTGGCGCTGTGCACCCCTTTCCCCTCGTGAGTCTCGTGCAGCCTGAGGTCAGAGGAGCCCTTCTGGTGGGAGAGCGTGCAGCCGTGCCGTCCTTTGTCTGGGGAGGTCTCCAGGTGCAGCCTGCGCCCCGTTGCTCATTATCCCAGACCTTCTGATCCCCTCGGAAGGGAGTCTCCTACGACAGTGATCCATCTCTCTTTCTTTATGGAAGTGGTTTTGACACAGGGCGTAGGCCAACCGAACCTTGGCAACATTTCCAAGCTAGATGAACCATCATCCTTGTCATCGTTCAGCTCCACCTGCAATGGCACCAGGGAAGGTGGGGTGGTCTCGGAGGAGATGGGCCTGCTGCGCCGGTCAGGAGCTTGTCACCATTGTCCCCTATCCCTTAAGTCACCGCGTTCTCCCGGGTGGGGAGACGCTAGGGAATCCTCTGTATCAGGCGCCCTGTCTGCCTGGAGGGGGAAGCATCCGGCACTGGCATGAGCAGGGCACAGCCGGCAGCCTGGCCCCAGGGAAGCAGCATTTTCCCACCGGAGCTCTGCCTGCAGAGCTGCACCGGTCGTGGCAGGTGCAGGCTTTAGAGAGGACACAGCTTTCTGCTCGGTGGATACTGTCACTCCCTGCTCGAGCTGGCACAGCCGCAGCGGCCTTTCTGCCCACCCTGTCCATGGCACTGCTGGTCGCTCACGCTCCCTAGGGAGGAAGGCTTGGCCCTGCCCAGGTCTCCTCAGCTGCTGGGGCTGGGGCCGCGGGCTCCTGCCCAGGTCTGTCAGCTCCCCTGAGGTTCCCCCAGTTTAGGAACCCAACCCACCCCAGCCCCACCCACCGTGCATCGTGCTCGGCCGCCGTGTCTCTGTGTGGAGCCCTGCTCTGGATGCGCCCAGCAGTGCATGGAGAGACAGCGTTGCCAGCCCGGGACATGGCAAGACCTTCCCAAGATGGGGGAACCCTCAGCAACTGCGGTCGGTCCACACTATCTTGTCATCTCCCCACTCTTTGCAAGCATGTGGGTGGACTTCTCTGTTTTCTCATTAAGAGTTTGAATTTTTTAAAGTTGCCAAGCTTAAAAGAAGAATTCTTTTTTCTCACATAAAGCACTGGAGGTTAACCAGTTAATTAAAAGGAGATTTTCTTCCTTTCAGTTGGTCCCAGAAAGCGCATTTGTGGGTTTCATTTCATCACAAGGGTGTGGGTGTTGATAACAGTCCATTTTAGAAGCATTAGCAGTGGGCAGTGGAGGGTCCAGATTCATCGTACTCCTGCTTGCTGATCCACACCAGCTGGGAGGTGGACAGGGAGGCCAGGATGGAGCCTCGGATCCAGGCAGAGTCCTTGCGCTCAGGTGGGGCAATGATCTTGATTTTCATTGCGCTGGGTGCCAGGGCTGGGATCTGCTTCCGCATCCTGTCAGCAATGCCAGGGTGCACTGTGGTACCACCAGACAGCACTGTGTTGGCATACAGGTCCTTATGGGACCGAGATTTTCTTCCTTTCAGTTGGTCCCAGAAAGCACAAACCAGAAGGTTTCTCAAGAACGCTTGCTTTAGGATTCAGCTGCCAAGGGAGCTCCACTCCTGTTGTCCTACAAATGCATTTTATAAAGGAGAATCACAGGTGTATAGGGGAGAAAAAGAGGAGGGCAATTTCTCCAAAGAAATGTCCTTGCCACACCCCTTCAGCTCACAGATCATGCTGTGCATTTATGGTCGTTTCTTCCAGCCTGATCATCAGACGCTCAAGCCTGCAGTTAGTGACAACGTGACTGAGGCAAAAAAGTTGTTCAGCACCTCAGCTTTCTCCACTTCCAGGATAACCAGGTCTCCAGCATCCTTCCAGAGAGGGCCCACATTTTCCCTAGTCTGCCTTCTATCGCTGACATACCGATAGAAGGCTTTCTTGTTCCCATAAAATTTGTTGTGTAAGAAATGAAGAGACAGGTTTTACCAACAGCACCGTCACCCACAACTACACGCTTGATCGTCTGCATAGCTGAAGTGTACTAGAATATCAACTGCAGTGAGAACCTCAGAGTCTGCGCCGGCTGTTGGCAGCTCGCTGCGGGGTCTCCTTACAGAGAGGTACAAACAATTGTTACAGTACACGGACACTTTTTCATGACTGGCTTTGTGGGCTCCACTCTTAGAATTTGTGCCGACCGATGTGTAACCTCGGTACAAATCCTAGTCTCTGTTTCTTGCATATGGGGAACATCAATCTCTTGCTAATCACAAAAAGTTTCATTTCTAAGTGTGTATTAGATGGCGGCATGTTTTCCGAAGAATAAAACAATGTGTGGTGGTTTGACCTTAGCTGGACGCCAGGTGCCCACAAAAGCCACTCTATCACAGCCCTCTTCAGCTGGACAGGGGAGAGAAAATATAATTAAAATATTCCATTCCATTCCCTTCCATTCCATTCCATTCCATTACATTCCATTATTTTCCCAAATCTGTGATGAAGGAAAAATTCTGTTTTCCTGGAATTCATCAATTTGGTAATAAACTGAGAGACACATTCCTTTTACCTGTCATAAAGCAGTGTTTCTGCAATGATGTTTTGTGAAGAAGTTCCGTGGAATCTTCTTCCCCAAGCCAAACATTTTTTGAACTTCTTCTATTCAGGGAGGTGTAAAGTTCAAGAGATGCATGCAGATAAAAAAGGTGGTGAGCGTAGAAAGTCACAGAGTCATAAAAACAGTAAGAGATTGTTCATGATTTGCACACAATCGCACACAATTACAAAAACATTAGCTTTGGGTAGCCAGAGATGTACCACATTCATCTCCGAGCTGGATTTCTGTGCCATGAAGCAGGAAGTACAAGATGATTATTTTCAATGATGGCATCAACTTGGCATCCTAACCTTCAATACGATGCAGGATTAGCAGTACTAAACGTCTTCTGCAGGAAGTCTAACTAAAAAAAAAAGTCATGACTGGACAAAAAAAAAAAGTCGTCTCAGGACAAAACCTGAGAAAGCTGTCAAGAAACTTCATGCTGCTGAAAAGACAATTTGCATCAGGCTAGCACGACCTTTGTGCTGTTGTTACTATTGAGTTGTTCAGGAAGGCTCCAGAATAGAAATAATGTGTTGGTGGAATCTTTCCATTGAAATCTGGGATGGGGCTTTTCAGTGCTCGCTGGTCGTGCCCCCTAAGTCGAGGAATACTCTTAAGGAGCTCAAAATGGGCAAAGGGATAGGAAAAGGTAGTAGCTTAGGTGGAAAAGTTGCTCCACTGACTGAGAAAGCAAGATAAATTGGTACCTGCCTCTTGGGTAGGGAAACTTCTGAACTGCTGAAAGATCTCTTTCTGTGAAGCCTGTAAGAACTTTATCGGAGACAGGACAGCAGCGTGCGAGGATCAGCGGGCAGCGCGTGGGGAGGAGGGGAGTGGAGGCACGGGCACATGGTGTGCCAGCGCTTTGACACTGCCTGGAAAATTTGTCATCTCAATGTCCTTGGTCCGACTAGCTTGTTGTTAGCTCACGATACTGCGGCTGTGTCTCTGCTGGGTTTTTCTGTCTGATCTGGGACAGGAGGATATTGTGAGAAGTGAAGAAAATGCAAGAAAAAAAGCAAATTTTGGAAGAGCCTAATTGCAGGTTTGGGGAAAAGGGTACGCCAAAATGTTGCTGTGTGCTAAAATAAAGACTTTCATATATTTTTAATGTGGTATCCATGACAAGGTTTCATATACGTCAGGTGTCAGCATTGGTTATGAGTATCCCAAAAAGCAGCACCACGATCTCTCCCTGTGTTAGCTGGAGGTGCCTGGTGTGATGCTTCTGCCAGAGTTTGGAAAGGCAGAAAGCAGGATGTGAAAGCCAGGCATTAACTGTTTGTCAAAGTTTGGCATTGTTGGCATGGGAGACGGAAAACAGCAGTAACAATTCAATCCCAATATGAGTACGATTGTTCTCCTTTATTAGTCAGCAAAACAGGTTTATATAGCAAAGCAATAACAGCATCTGATTGGTTAGATACGCTTAACCATATATAGGCAAAACTGCTATAACTCGCTGCGATTGGTGCAAATCTTCATCTCTCGATGCGGAAGCAGTGATATGATAGGAAGCAACAGCGTGGCAGGAAGTGGCAATGTAACAGTCCCCATGCTCCAGTGTTCCGAGCTCGTCGCTCTACCTTCCCAACAGGGTTCCGTGTTCGCCGCTCTCAAGGCCCATCTCTAGTTTCAAAGCCTGGGTTGCTCAGCGGCACCAAACTATGTCCCTCCTCATCCAGCCAGGGCTCCACATGGCATAACTTCGAAAATCCAGTAATCCTGTTCAATACACCTTTTTACAAAAAAGAAAATTCTTCTATGGCTTGTGCTAAAGCCTCGTACTAACAGCTTTGGAACTTCCACACTGTCTATCATAGCTTGCCCTGAAGCCCCAACTCATCAGTCAGAGCGTGTATTTCTCACAGATTCTTCAGGAGATTGTACGATTTCAACTATTGCCATCTCAAGTCTTCCTTCCGAGGTGTTTCTCGGTTTATTATCAAATCAATGAATTGCAGGCAAACAGAATGTTCCCTTGTGCTGCCATTTACATTGAACTGAAGCTACGTATGGTGACGAGGCAAAGAAACCCAGAGAAAATCTTTTGGGGCATCTGCTTCCCGTACTGAACAACTCTCCCCAGATCTCTGCAAGTGAGATTTGTGCTTCTGCCATATTCAGGGCATTTTCTATGCAAACTGTGTCTTTGCTTTTGAGCTTCCTAACACGGCTTCCTAGGCGGTAAAGACTACTGACGGCTTCTTCTCATCTGCCATGCTTCAGCTAGGGCATCTCTAGACAACTTCGCTTGCAACCAAGTATGCTCAAGCTGTAGAGGAGTGGCCAGTTTCTCAGTTCAAGGAGCATGGGAATGATTGCACTTCTCCTCTGCCTGAGTCCCAGTGCCAGACGGAGCGCTGCCCATGCGAGCGCCGGATGAGGAGACAGCCCACTGTGACCTCACGGAGCGGTGGATGGCGATGTCAGCGAGCGAGGGACTGTGACTGGCTCCTGCCTGGACTCCTGCCTGGACTCCTGGCGCCCAGCGAGCCTGCAAGGTCTCGACGGTGGAGCGAGGCTTCTCCTGCTGCTGGGGGTTCAGTGGGGGCTGCGGTCGACATCCCCGGGTGCCCGTCCTGCAGCCATCGCCTGTGTTTCCCCGGCCCTGCCTGCTCCAGGCAGCCGGGCACCGCGGGCTGTGCTTGCAGCAGCGCAGGTGAGGTGTGCTGGGAAATGTCCCCCCGCTGTGGCCATGGGGTGGGCAAGAGGGCTCGCGGAGCCGGGAGGGTGTCCTTCTTGAGGGGCCTGGGCATTTCTTCATCTCCTCCCCTCTCCTCTGCGGGACAGCGAGTGACCGTGGCCTCTCTCCATCTTGCAGCGTGTGACACCAGTGAGGGAGAGCAGCTCCTTGTCCTCGTCCCTCCCCAGCCAGCAGCAAGGAGCAAACATGGCCGCAGTGACAGAGTGGAGCTGCCCCATCTGCCACGATGCTGAACATGATGTGGCTTATGTGACCCCCTGCCTCCACCAGTTCTGCCTGGGCTGCATTGTGCGGTGGGCAAAGAGGAAACCATCATGCCCCCTTTGCAGGCAGACTGTCAACAGCATCATCTATTCTGTGCGGTCAGAGCATGATTTTTTGGAGATGGGTGTTCAACGCCGCTCAGATCCATCGGTTGTCAACCGTGAGGATGCGCAGGGGGCTGCAGAGCCATGGCCCAGGACTTATGTGGCTCTCTTCCAGCCCAGTTTCTGGGCCTACCTGTTCCGGGAGTCCCTGGAGACGCTCGAGCCTGTGCTGCCCTGGCTGCACCAGGAGCTGTCGGTGCTGTACGGGGCCCGCTGGTGGGAGGTGGATGTGGCACAGAGCACCGTCATAGCAAACCTGTGCCGCTACGGGCTGGACGAGGAGGCCTTGGTCCGGGAGCTGCAGCCCTTGCTGCAGCACCAGACGGTGACGTTTGTGCGCCGGCTCATCAGCGTTGCCGCAGACCGGTGCAGTGAGCAGCTCCTGCGTGAGATGGAGCTCCTGGACACCCGTGGTGCCGAGGAGCAGGAGGAGGCCCATGGTGCTGAGGAGCAGCAGGATGTCCGTGGTGCTGAGGAGCACGATGATGTCAACAGGGCTGAGCAGCAGGAGGACAGCCCCGCGGCCACCCCTGGACCCACTGTCTCCTCTGGGGGGACTCCTGTCCCCAGCTCCAGCGCACATGAGGAGCCCTATGAGGAGCTGGGGCAGGCAGTTGCAGGTCCCTCTGCTCCCACCCAGGGCAGGGACTGCTCACACGGGGGGCCCCGTCACCCCCCGAAGAGGAGGGCTAGCGGCTCCCAGGACTCGTCAGCCCACAAGAGGCCATGCCGCCGGCAGCAGTAGGGTGCCCCAGGAGCTGGCAACACCAGGGCCGGGTCAGCAGCTGGGGCACACGGTGGCCCCCAAGGCGACTTGGAGGCCCTTGTTTGTAATTTAGTTATTAAAGAAGAAAATAAAACTGTGCAAACTGCAGGAAAGGTCTTAGTCTCTCCTTAGAAGCAGCGCAGCTGGCATTGCGATCGCCGCCACCCATGGTGCTTTCTCCTCCTTCTCCTGGCGCTGTGCAGCCCTTTCCCCTCGTGAGTCTCGTGCAGCCTGAGGTCAGAGGAGCCCTTCTGGTGGGAGAGCGTGCAGCCGTGCCGCCCTTTGTCTGGGGAGGTCTCCAGGTGCAGCCTGCGCCCCGTTGCTCATTATCCCAGGCCTGGCCTCCTCCAGGCTTTACCTTCTGCCCTGACCCCTTGGGGCTCTGCTCTCCTGCCAGCAGTCACTGCTCGGTGCGGCCTCGGCAAAGTTCCACCCAATGCCGTCTTCTGCACAGAGACACATCCTGGGGTGGTCTCCGTGTAAATGCATGGTTCTACGCTACCACGGTGAGTACGAAGGCAGTGAAGGCTACGCAAAAAAGCAGGAATGGATAATAACCCGAGGGCAGTACTAGGGTAGGAAGTCTTCTCGTCTTCAACCTGGGGCCCAGGCAGGGCAGCAGACTTGCCTAAGAAGTCAGATCAGAGCGGCATATTGGACCTTCTGATCCCCTCGGAAGGGAGTCTCCTACGACAGTGATCCATCTCTTTTTC
The DNA here is from genome assembly GCF_030867145.1 of Opisthocomus hoazin. Taxonomy (NCBI): domain Eukaryota; kingdom Metazoa; phylum Chordata; class Aves; order Opisthocomiformes; family Opisthocomidae; genus Opisthocomus; species Opisthocomus hoazin. The sequence continues at coordinate 2,519,724 of NC_134420.1, read as the reverse complement.
TTTATGGAAGTGGTTTTGACACAGGGCGTAGGCCAACCGAACCTTGGCAACATTTCCAAGCTAGATGAGCCATCATCCTTGTCATCGTTCAGCTCCACCTGCAATGGCACCAGGGAAGGTGGGGTGGTCTCGGAGGAGATGGGCCTGCTGCGCCGGTCAGGAGCTTGTCACCATTGTCCCCTATCCCTCAAGTCACTGCGTTCTCCCGGGTGGGGAGACGCTAGGGAATCCTCTGTATCAGGCGCCCTGTCTGCCTGGAGGGGGAAGCATCCGGCACTGGCATGAGCAGGGCACAGCCGGCAGCCTGGCCCCAGGGAAGCAGCATTTTCCCACCGGAGCTCTGCCTGCAAAGCTGCATCATCGTGGCAGGTGCAGGCTTTAGCGAGGACACAGCTTTCTGCTCGGTGGATACTGTCACTCCCTGCTCGAGCTGCCACAGCTGCAGCGACCTTTCTGCCCACCCTGTGCACGGCACTGGGGTGATGTTGCCCCTTCTCCACTCGGTGGGGACCTCCCCAGACCGCCATGACCTCTCAAATGTGATGGAGAGTGGTTTGACAATTTCGTCCGCCAGTTCCCTAAGGACCCGCGGGTGCATCTCATCAGGCCCCATGGAATTGTTGGGCAGTCTCAGACCTGGTCTTCTCCTACCGGTCTTCATTTTCCCAGTATCCCCTTTGCCTTCTGCAACTTGGGCGGTGTGCCTAGAGCACTTGCTGTTGGAGACTGAGGCAAAAAAGTTGTTCAGCACCTCAGCTTTCTCCACTTCCAGGATAACCAGGTCTCCAGCATCCTTCCGGAGAGGGCCCACATTTTCCCTAGTCTGCCTTCTATCACTGACATACCGATAGAAGGCTTTCTTGTTCCCATAAAATTTGTTGTGTAAGAAATGAAGAGACAGGTTTTACCAACAGCACCGTCACCCACAACTACACGCTTGATCGTCTGCATAGCTGAAGTGTACTAGAATATCAACTGCAGTGAGAACCTCAGAGTCTGCGCCGGCTGTTGGCAGCTCGCTGCGGGGTCTCCTTACAGAGAGGTACAAACAATTGTTACAGTACACGGACACTTTTTCATGACTGGCTTTGTGGGCTCCACTCTTAGAATTTGTGCCGACCGATGTGTAACCTCGGTACAAATCCTAGTCTCTGTTTCTTGCATATGGGGAACATCAATCTCTTGCTAATCACAAAAAGTTTCATTTCTAAGTGTGTATTAGATGGCGGCATGTTTTCTGAAGAATAAAACAATGTGTGGTGGTTTGACCTTAGCTGGACGCCAGGTGCCCACAAAAGCCACTCTATCACAGCCCTCTTCAGCTGGACAGGGGAGAGAAAATATAATTAAAATATTCCATTCCATTCCCTTCCATTCCATTCCATTCCATTCCATTCCATTCCATTCCATTCCATTCTATTCTATTCTATTCTATTATTTTCCCAAATCTGTGATGAAGGAAAAATTCTGTTTTCCTGGAATTCATCAATTTGGTAATAAACTGAGAGACACATTCCTTTTACCTGTCATAAAGCAGTGTTTCTGCAATGATGTTTTGTGAAGAAGTTCTGTGGAATCTTCTTCCCCAAGCCAAACATTTTTTGAACTTCTTCTATTCAGAGAGGTGTAAAGTTCAAGAGATGCATGCAAATAAAAAAGGTGGTGAGCGTAGAAAGTCACAGAGTCATAAAAACGGTAAGAGATTGTTCATGATTTGCACACAATCGCACACAATTACAAAAACATTAGCTTTGGGTAGCCAGAGATGTACCACATTCATCTCCGAGCTGGATTTCTGTGCCATGAAGCAGGAAGTACAAGATGATTATTTTCAATGATGGCATCAACTTGGCATCCTAACCTTCAATACGATGCAGGATTAGCAGTACTAAACATCTTCTGCAGGAAGTCTAACTAAAAAAAATAAGTAAATACATAAATCTGTAACGGAGGTTAATAAGATGACACCTGACTTGAAAGAAATTCCCGAAAGAGTCATCAGTGGTTTTCAGACTGCTATGGATGGTACAGGAGAGGAAGGACAAAACCTGGAGAAAGCTGTCAAGAAACTTCATTCTGCTGAAAAGACAATTTGCATCAGGCTAGCACGACCTTTGTGCTGTTCTTACTATTGAGTTGTTCAGGAAGGCTCCAGAATAGAAATAATGTGTTGGTGGAATCTTTCCATTGAAATCTAGGATGGGGCTTTTCAGTGCTCGCTGGTCGTGCCCCCTAAGTCGAGGAATACTCTTAAGGAGCTCAAAATGGGCAAAGGGATAGGAAAAGGTAGTAGCTTAGGTGGAAAAGTTGCTCCACTGACTGAGAAAGCAAGATAAATTGGTACCTGCCTCTTGGGTAGGGAAACTTCTGAACTGCTGAAAGATCTCTTTCTGTGAAGCCTGTAAGAACTTTATCGGAGACAGGACAGCAGCGTGCGAGGATCAGCGGGCAGCGCGTGGGGAGGAGGGGAGTGGAGGCACGGGCACATGGTGTGCCAGCGCTTTGACACTGCCTGGAAAATTTGTCATCTCAATGTCCTTGGTCCGACTAGCTTGTTGTTAGCTCACGATACTGCGGCTGTGTCTCTGTTGGGTTTTTCTGTCTGGTCTGGGACAGGAGGATATTGTGAGAAGTGAAGAAAATGCAAGAAAAAAAGCAAATTTTGGAAGAGCCTAATTGCAGGTTTGGGGAAAAGGGTACGCCAAAATGTTGCTGAGTGCTAAAATAAAGACTTTCATATATTTTTAATGTGGTATCCATGACAAGGTTTCAGATACTTCAGGTGTCAGCATCGGTTATGAGTATCCCAAAAAGCAGCACCACGATCTCTCCCTGTGTTTCCTGGAGGTGGCTGGTGTGATGCTTCTGCCAGAGTTTGGAAAGGCAGAAAGCAGGATGTTAAAGCCAGGCATTAAATGTTTGTCAAAGTTTGGCATAACTTTGAAAATTCAGTAATCCTGTTCAATACACCTTTTTACAAAAAAGAAAATTCTTCTATGGCTTGTGCTAAAGCCTCGTATTAACAGCATTGGAACTTCCACACTGTCTATCATAGCTTGCCCTGAAGCCCCAACTCATCAGTCAGAGCGTGTATTTCTCACAGATTCTTCAGGAGATTGTACGATTTCAACTATTGCCATCTCAAGTCTTCCTTCCGAGGTGTTTCTCGGTTTATTATCAAATCAATGAATTGCAGGCAAACAGAATGTTCCCTTGTGCTGCCATTTACATTGAACTGAAGCTACGTATGGTGACGAGGCAAAGAAACTCAGAGAAAATCTTTTTGGGCATCTGCTTCCCGTACTGAACAACTCTCCCCAGATCTCTGCAAGTGAGATTTGTGCTTCTGCCATATTCAGGGCATTTTCTGTGCAAACTGTGTCTTTGCTTTTGAGCTTCCTAACACGGCTTCCTAGGCGGTAAAGACTACTGACGGCTTCTTCTCATCTGCCATGCTTCAGCTAGGGCATCTCTAGACAACTTCGCTTGCAACCAAGTATGCTCAAGCTGTAGAGGAGTGGCCAGTTTCTCAGTTCAAGGAGCATGGGAATGATTGCACTTCTCCTCTGCCTGAGTCCCAGTGCCAGACGGAGCGCTGCCCATGCGAGCGCCGGATGAGGAGACAGCCCACTGTGACCTCACGGAGCGGTGGATGGCGATGTCAGCGAGCGAGGGACTGTGACTGGCTCCTGCCTGGACTCCTGCCTGGACTCCTGGCGCCCAGCGAGCCTGCAAGGTCTCGACGGTGGAGCGAGGCTTCTCCTGCTGCTGGGGGTTCTCTGGGGGCTGCGGTCGACATCCCCGGGTGCCCGTCCTGCAGCCATCGCCTGTGTTTCCCCGGCCCTGCCTGCTCCAGGCAGCCGGGCACCGCGGGCTGTGCTTGCAGCAGCGCAGGTGAGGTGTGCTGGGAAATGTCCCCCCGCTGTAGCCATGGGGTGGGCAAGAGGGCTCGTGGAGCCGGGAGGGTGTCCTTCTTGAGGGGCCTGGGCATTTCTTCATCTCCTCCCCTCTCCTCTGCGGGACAGCGAGTGACCGTGGCCTCTCTCCATCTTGCAGCGTGTGACACCAGTGAGGGAGAGCAGCTCCTTGTCCTCGCCCCTCCCCAGCCAGCAGCAAGGAGCAAACATGGCCGCAGTGACAGAGTGGAGCTGCCCCATCTGCCACGATGCTGAACATGATGTGGCTTATGTGACCCCCTGCCTCCACCAGTTCTGCCTGGGCTGCATTGTGCGGTGGGCAAAGAGGAAACCATCATGCCCCCTTTGCAGGCAGACTGTCAACAGCATCATCTATTCTGTGCGGTCAGAGCATGATTTTTGGAGATATTTGCTCCACGCCGCTCAGATCCATCGGTTGTCAACCGTGAGGATGCACAGGGGCCTGCGGAGCCATGGCCCAGGACTTATGTGGCTGGCTTCCAGCCCGAGTTCTGGGCCTCCCTGTTCCGGGAGTCCCTGGAGACGCTCGAACCCGTGCTGCCCTGGCTGCACCAGGAGCTGTCGGTGCTGTACGGGGCCCGCTGGTGGGAGGTGGATGTGGCACAGAGCACCGTCATAGCAAACCTGTGCCGCTACGGGCTGGACGAGGAGGCCTTGGTCCGGGAGCTGCAGCCCTTGCTGCAGCACCAGACGGTGACGTTTGTGCGCCGGCTCATCAGCGTCACCGCAGACCGGTGCAGTGAGCAGCTCCTGCATGAGATGGAGCTCCTGGACACCCGTGGTGCCGAGGAGCAGGAGGAGGCCCATGGTGCTGAGGAGCAGCAGGATGCTGATGGTGCCGAGGAGCACAATGATGCCAACAGTGCTGAGCAGCAGGAGGACAGCCCCGTGGCCACCCCTGGACCCACTGCCTCCTCGGGGGGGACTCCTGCCCCCAGCTCCAGCGCTCAGGAGGAGCCCTATGAGGAGCTGGGGCAGGCAGTGGCAGGTCCCTCTGCTCCCACCCAGGGCAGGGACTGCTCACACGGGGGGCCCCGGCACCCCCCGAAGAGGAGGGTCAGCGGCTCCCAGGACTCGTCAGCCCACAAGAGGCCATGCCGCCGGCAGAAGTAGGGTGCCCCAGGAGCTGGCAACACCAGGGCCGGGTCAGCAGCTGGGGCACACGGTGGCCCCCAAGGGGACTTGGAAGCCCTTGTTTGTAATTTAGTTATTAAAGAAGAAAATAAAACTGTGCAAACTGCAGGAAAGGTCTTAGTCTCTCCTTAGAAGCAGTGCAGCTGGCATTGCGATCGCCGCCACCCATGGTGCTTTCTCGTCCTTCTCCTGGCGCTGTGCACCCCTTTCCCCTCGTGAGTCTCGTGCAGCCTGAGGTCAGAGGAGCCCTTCTGGTGGGAGAGGGTGCAGCCGTGCCGTCCTTTGTCTGGGGAGGTCTCCAGGTGCAGCCTGCGCCCCGTTGCTCATTATCCCAGGCCTGGCCTCCTCCAGGCTTTACCCTCTGCCCTGACCCCTTGGGGCTCTGCTCTCCTGCCAGCAGTCACTGCTCGGTGCGGCCTCGGCAAAGTTCCACCCAATGCCGTCTTCTGCACAGAGACACATCCTGGGGTGGTCTCCGTGTAAATGCATGGTTCTACGCTACCACGGTGAGTACGAAGCCAGTGAAGGCTACGCAAAAAAGCAGGAATGGATAATAACCCGAGGGCAGTACTAGGGTAGGAAGTCTTTTCGTCTTCAACCTGGGGCCCAGGCAGGGCAGCAGACTTGCCTAAGAAGTCAGATCAGAGCGGCATATTGGACCTTCTGATCCCCTCGGAAGGGAGTCTCCTACGACAGTGATCCATCTCTCTTTCTTTATGGAAGTGGTTTTGACACAGGGCGTAGGCCAACCGAACCTTGGCAACATTTCCAAGCTAGATGAGCCATCATCCTTGTCATCGTTCAGCTCCACCTGCAATGGCACCAGGGAAGGTGGGGTGGTATCGGAGGAGATGGGCCTGCTGCGCCGGTCAGGAGCTTGTCACCATTGTCCCCTGTCCCTCAAGTCACCGCGTTCTCCCGGGTGGGGAGACGCTAGGGAATCCTCTGTATCAGGCGCCCTGTCTGCCTGGAGGGGGAAGCATCCGGCACTGGCATGAGCAGGGCACAGCCGGCAGCCTGGCCCCAGGGAAGCAGCATTTTCCCACCGGAGCTCTGCCTGCAGAGCTGCACCGGTCGTGGCAGATGCAGGCTTTAGAGAGGACACAGCTTTCTGCTCGGTGGATACTGTCACACCCTGCTCGAGCTGGCACAGCCGCAGCGGCCTTTCTGCCCACCCTGTCCATGGCACTGCTGGTCGCTCACGCTCCCTAGGGAGGAAGGCTTGGCCCTGCCCAGGTCTCCTCAGCTGCTGGGACTGGGGCCGCGGGCTCCTGCCCAGGTCTGTCATCTCCCCTGAGGTTCCCCCAGTTTAGGAACCCAACCCACCCCAGCCCCACCCACCGTGCATCGTGCTCGGCCACCGTGTCTCTGTGTGGAGCCCTGCTCTGGATGCGCCCAGCAGTGCATGGAGAGACAGCGTTGCCAGCCCGGGACATGGCAAGACCTTCCCAAGATGGGGGAACCCTCAGCAACTGCGGTCGTTCCACACTATCTTCTCATCTCCCCACTCTTTGCAAGCATGTGGGTGGACTTCTCTGTTTTCTCATTAAGAGTTCGAATTTTTTAAAGTTGCCAAGCTTAAAAGAAGAATTCTTTTTTCTCACATAAAGCACTGGAGGTCAACCAGTTAATTAAAAGGAGATTTTCTTCCTTTCAGTTGGTCCCAGAAAGCGCATCTGTGGGTTTCATTTCATCACAAGGGTGTGGGTGTTGATAACAGTCCAGTTTAGAAGCATTAGCAGTGGGCAGTGGAGGGTCCAGATTCATCGTACTCCTGCTTGCTGATCCACACCAGCTGGGAGGTGGACAGGGAGGCCAGGATGGAGCCTCGGATCCAGGCAGAGTCCTTGCGCTCAGGTGGGGCAATGATCTTGATTTTCATTGCGCTGGGTGCCAGGGCTGGGATCTGCTTCCGCATCCTGTCAGCAATGCCAGGGTGCACTGTGGTACCACCGACAGCACTGTGTTGGCATACAGGTCCTTACGGGACCGAGATTTTCTTCCTTTCAGTTGGTCCCAGAAAGCACAAACCAGAAGGTTTCTCAAGAACGCTTGCTTTAGGATTCAGCTGCCAAGGGAGCTCCACTCCTGTTGTCCTACAAATGCATTTTATAAAGGAGAATCACAGGTGTATAGGGGAGAAAAAGAGGAGGGCAATTTCCCCAAAGAAATGTCCTTGCCACACCCCTTCAGCTCACAGATCATGCTGTGCATTTATGGTCGTTTCTTCCAGCCTGATCATCAGACGCTCAAGCCTGCAGTTAGTGACAACGTGACTGAGGCAAAAAAGTTGTTCAGCACCTCAGCTTTCTCCACTTCCAGGATAACCAGGTCTCCAGCATCCTTCCGGAGAGGGCCCACATTTTCCCTAGTCTGCCTTCTATCGCTGACATACCGATAGAAGGCTTTCTTGTTCCCATAAAATTTGTTGTGTAAGAAATGAAGAGACAGGTTTTACCAACAGCACCGTCACCCACAACTACACGCTTGATCGTCTGCATAGCTGAAGTGTACTAGAATATCAACTGCAGTGAGAACCTCAGAGTCTGCGCCGGCTGTTGGCAGCTCGCTGCGGGGTCTCCTTACAGAGAGGTACAAACAATTGTTACAGTACACGGACACTTTTTCATGACTGGCTTTGTGGGCTCCACTCTTAGAATTTGTGCCGACCGATGTGTAACCTCGGTACAAATCCTAGTCTCTGTTTCTTGCATATGGGGAACATCAATCTCTTGCTAATCACAAAAAGTTTAATTTCTAAGTGTGTATGAGATGGCGGCATGTTTTCTGAAGAATAAAACAATGTGTGGTGGTTTGACCTTAGCTGGACGCCAGGTGCCCACAAAAGCCACTCTATCACAGCCCTCTTCAGCTGGACAGGGGAGAGAAAATATAATTAAAATATTCCATTCCATTCCCTTCCATTCCATTCCATTCCATTACATTCCATTATTTTCCCCAAATCTGTGATGAAGGAAAAATTCTGTTTTCCTGGAATTCATCAATTTGGTAATAAACTGAGAGACACATTCCTTTTACCTGTCATAAAGCAGTGTTTCTGCAATGATGTTTTGTGAAGAAGTTCCGTGGAATCTTCTTCCCCAAGCCAAACATTTTTTGAACTTCTTCTATTCAGGGAGGTGTAAAGTTCAAGAGATGCATGCAAATGAAAAAGGTGGTGAGCGTAGAAAGTCACAGAGTCATAAAAACAGTAAGAGATTGTTCATGATTTGCACACAATCGCACACAATTACAAAAACATTAGCTTTGGGTAGCCAGAGATGTACCACATTCATCTCCGAGCTGGATTTCTGTGCCATGAAGCAGGAAGTACAAGATGATTATTTTCAATGATGGCATCAACTTGGAATCCTAACCTTCAATACGATGCAGGAATAGCAGTACTAAACATCTTCTGCAGGAAGTCTAACTGAAAAAATATAAGTAAATCTGTAACGGAGGTTAATAAGATGACACCTGACTTGAAAGAAATTCCCGAAAGAGTCATCAGTGGTTTTCAGACTGCTATGGATGGTACAGGAGAGGAAGGACAAAACCTGGAGAAAGCTGTCAAGAAACTTCATTCTGCTGAAAAGACAATTTGCATCAGGCTAGCACGACCTTTGTGCTATTGTTACTATTGAGTTGTTCAGGAAGGCTCCAGAATAGAAATAATGTGTTGGTGGAATCTTTCCATTGACATCTAGGATGGGGCTTTTAAGTGCTCGCTGGTCGTGCCCCCTAAGTCAAGGAATACTCTTAAGGAGCTCAAAATGGGCAAAGGGATAGGAAAAGGTAGTAGCTTAGGTGGAAAAGTTGCTCCACTGACTGATAAAGCAAGATAAATTGCTACCTGCCTTTTGGGTAGGGAAACTTCTGAACTGCTGAAAGATCTCTTTCTGTGAAGCCTGTAAGAACTTTATCGGAGACAGGACAGCAGCGTGCGAGGATCAGCGGGCAGCGGGTGGGGAGGAGGCGAGTGGAGGCACGGGCACATGGTGTGCCAGCGCTTTGACACTGCCTGGAAAATTTGTTATCTCAATGTCCTTGGTCCGACTAGCTTGTTGTTAGCTCACGATACTGCGGCTGTGTCTCTGTTGGGTTTTTCTGTCTGGTCTGGGACAGGAGGATATTGTGAGAAGTGAAGAAAATGCAAGAAAAAAATGCAAATTTTGGAAGAGCCTAATTGCAGGTTTGGGGAAAAGGGTACGCCAAAATGTTGCTGAGTGCTAAAATAAAGACTTTCATATATTTTTAATGTGGTATCCACGGCAAGGTTTCAGATAGCCCAGGTGTCAGCATTGGTTATGAGTATCCCAAAAAGCAGCACCACGATCTCTCCCTGTGTTAGCTGGAGGTGGCTGGTGTGATGCTTCTGCCAGAGTTTGGAAAGGCAGAAAGCAGGATGTGAAAGCCAGGCATTAAATGTTTGTCAAAGTTTGGCATTGTTGGCATGGGAGACGGAAAAAGGCAGTAACGATACAATCCCAATATGAGTACGATTGTTCTCATTTATTAGTCAGCAAAACAGGTTTATATAGCAAAGCAATAACAGCATCTGATTGGTTAGATACCCTTAACCATATGTAGGCAAAACTGCTGTAACTCGCTGCGATTGGTGCAAAGCTTCATCTCTCGATGCGGAAGCAGTGATATGACAGGAAGCAACAGCGTGGCAGGAAGTGGCAATGTAACAGTCCCCATGCTCCAGTGTTCCGAGCTCGTCGCTCTACCTTCCCAACCGGGTTCCGTGTTCGCCGCTCTCATGGCCCATCTCTAGTTTCAAAGCCTGGGTTGCTCAGCGGCACCAAATTATGTCCCTCCTCGTCCAGCCAGGGCTCCACATGGCATAACTTCGAAAATCCAGTAATCCTGTTCAATACACCTTTTTACAAAAAAGAAAATTCTTCTATGGCTTGTGCTAAAGCCTCGTACTAACAGCTTTGGAACTTCCACACTGTCTATCATAGCTTGCCCTGAAGCCCCAACTCATCAGTCAGAGCGTGTATTTCTCACAGATTCTTCAGGAGATTGTACGATTTCAACTATTGCCATCTCAAGTCTTCCTTCCGAGGTGTTTCTCGGTTTATTATCAAATCAATGAATTGCAGGCAAACAGAATGTTCCCTAGTGCTGCCATTTACATTGAACTGAAGCTACGTATGGTGACGAGGCAAAGAAACCCAGAGAAAATGTTTTTGGGCATCTGCTTCCCGTACTGAACAACTCTCCCCAGATCTCTGCAAGTGAGATTTGTGCTTCTGCCATATTCAGGGCATTTTCTGTGCAAACTGTGTCTTTGCTTTTGAGCTTCCTAACACGGCTTCCTAGGCGGTAAAGACTACTGACGGCTTCTTCTTCTCATCTGCCATGCTTCAGCTAGGGCATCTCTAGACAACTTCGCTTGCAACCAAGTATGCTCAAGCTGTAGAAGAGTGGCCAGTTTCTCAGTTCAAGGAGCATGGGAATGATTGCACTTCTCCTCTGCCTGAGTCCCAGTGCCAGACGGAGCGCTGCCCATGCGAGCGCCGGATGAGGAGACAGCCCACTGTGACCTCACGGAGCGGTGGATGGCGATGTCAGCGAGCGAGGGACTGTGACTGGCTCCTGCCTGGACTCCTGCCTGGACTCCTGGCGCCCAGCGAGCCTGCAAGGTCTCGACGGTGGAGCGAGGCTTCTCCTGCTGCTGGGGGTTCTCTGGGGGCTGCGGTCGACATCCCCGGGTGCCCGTCCTGCAGCCATCGCCTGTGTTTCCCCGGCCCTGCCTGCTCCAGGCAGCCGGGCACCGTGGGCTGTGCTTGCAGCAGCGCAGGTGAGGTGTGCTGGGAAATGTCCCCCTGCTGTGGCCATGGGGTGGGCAAGAGGGCTCGCGGAGCCGGGAGGGTGTCCTTCTTGAGGGGCCTGGGCATTTCTTCATCTCCTCCCCTCTCCTCTGCGGGACAGCGAGTGACCATGGCCTCTCTCCATCTTGCAGCGTGTGACACCAGTAGTGAGGGAGAGCAGCTCCTTGTCCTCGTCCCTCCCCAGCCAGCAGCAAGGAGCAAACATGGCCGCAGTGGCAGAGTGGAGCTGCCCCATCTGCCGCGATGCTGAACATGATGTGGCTTATGTGACCCCCTGCCTCCACCAGTTCTGCCTGGGCTGCATTGTGCGGTGGGCAAAGAGAAAACCATCATGCCCCCTTTGCAGGCAGACTGTCAACAGCATCATCTATTCTGTGCGGTCAGAGCATGATTTTTTGGAGATGGTTGTTCAACGCCGCTCAGATCCATCGGTTGTCAACCGTGAGGATGCGCAGGGGGCTGCGGAGCCATGGCCCAGGACTTATGTGGCTCTCTTCCAGCCCAGGTTCTGGGCCTCCCTGTTCCGGGAGTCCCTGGAGACGCTCGAGCCCGTGCTGCCCTGGCTGCACCAGGAGCTGTCGGTGCTGTACGGGGCCCACTGGTGGGAGGTGGATGTGGCACAAAGCACCGTCATAGCAAACCTGTGCCGCTACGGGCTGGACGAGGAGGCCTTGGTCCGGGAGCTGCAGCCCTTGCTGCAGCACCAGACGGTGACGTTTGTGCGCCGGCTCATCAGCGTCGCCGCAGACCGGTGCAGTGAGCAGCTCCTGCGTGAGATGGAGCTCCTGGACACCCGTGGTGCCGAGGAGCAGGAGGAGGCCCGTGGTGCTGAGGAGCAGCAGGATGCTGATGGTGCCGAGGAGCACGATGATGCCAACAGGGCTGAGCAGCAGGAGGACAGCCCCGCGGCCACCCCTGGACCCACTGCCTCCTCCGGGGGGACTCCTGCCCCCAGCCCCAGCGCTCAGGAAGAGCCCTATGAGGAGCTGGGGCAGGCAGTTGCAGGTCCCTCTGCTCCCACCCAGGGCAGGGACTGCTCACACGGGGGGCCCCGTCACCCCCCGAAGAGGAGGGCCAGCGGCTCCCAGGACTCGTCAGCCCACAAGAGGCCATGCCGCCGGCAGCAGTAGGGTGCCCCAGGAGCCGGCAACACAAGGGCCGGGTCAGCAGCTGGGGCACACGGTGGCCCCCAAAGGGACTTGGAAGCCCTTGTTTGTAATTTAGTTATTAAAGAAGAAAATAAAACTGTGCAAACTGCAGGAAAGGTCTTAGTCTCTCCTTAGAAGCAGCGCAGCTGGCATTGCGATTGCCGCCACCCACGGTGCTTTCTCCTCCTTCTCCTGGCGCTGTGCACCCCTTTCCCCTCGTGAGTCTCGTGCAGCCTGAGGTCAGAGGAGCCCTTCTGGTGGGAGAGGGTGCAGCCGTGCCGTCCTTTGTCTGGGGAGGTCTCCAGGTGCAGCCTGCGCCCCGTTGCTCATTATCCCAGACCTTCTGATCCCCTCGGAAGGGAGTCTCCTACGACAGTGATCCATCTCTTTTTCTTATGGAAGTGGTTTTGACACAGGGCGTAGGCCAACCGAACCTTGGCAACATTTCCAAGCTAGATGAGCCATCATCCTTGTCATCGTTCAGCTCCACCTGCAATGGCACCAGGGAAGGTGGGGTGGTCTCGGAGGAGATGGGCCTGCTGCGCCGGTCAGGAGCTTGTCACCATTGTCCCCTGTCCCTCAAGTCACCGCGTTCTCCCGGGTGGGGAGACGCTAGGGAATCCTCTGTATCAGGCGCCCTGTCTGCCTGGAGGGGGAAGCATCCGGCACTGGCATGAGCAGGGCACAGCCGGCAGCCTGGCCCCAGGGAAGCAGCATTTTCCCACCGGAGCTCTGCCTGCAAAGCTTCATCATCGTGGCACGTGCAGGCTTTAGAGAGGACACAGCTTTCTGCTCGGTGGATACTGTCACTCCCTGCTCGAGCTGGCACAGCCGCAGCGGCCTTTCTGCCCACCCTGTCCATGGCACTGCTGGTCGCTCACGCTCCCTGGGGAGGAAGGCTTGGCCCTGCCCAGGTCTCCTCAGCTGCTGGGGCTGGGGCCGCGGGCTCCTGCCCAGGTCTGTCAGCTCCCCTGAGGTTCCCCCAGTTTAGGAACCCAACCCACCCCAGCCCCACCCACCGTGCATCGTGCTCGGCCACCGTGTCTCTGTGTGGAGCCCTGCTTTGGATGCGCCCAGCAGTGCATGGAGAGACAGCGTTGCCAGCCCGGGACATGGCAAGACCTTCCCAAGATGGGGGAACCCTCAGCAACTGCGGTCGGTCCACTCTATCTTCTCATCTCCCCACTCTTTGCAAGCATGTGGGTGGACTTCTCTGTTTTCTCATTAAGAGTTCGAATTTTTTAAAGTTGCCAAGCTTAAAAGAAGAATTCTTTTTTCTCACATACAGCACTGGAGGTTAATCCGTTAATTAAAAGGAGATTTTCTTCCTTTCAGTTGGTCCCAGAAAGCGCATTTGTGGGTTTCATTTCATCACAAGGGTGTGGGTGTTGATAACAGTCCATTTTAGAAGCATTAGCAGTGGGCAGTGGAGGGTCCAGATTCATCGTACTCCTGCTTGCTGATCCACACCAGCTGGGAGGTGGACAGGGAGGCCAGGATGGAGCCTCGGATCCAGGCAGAGTCCTTGCGCTCAGGTGGGGCAATGATCTTGATTTTCATTGCGCTGGGTGCCAGGGCTGGGATCTGCTTCCGCATCCTGTCAGCAATGCCAGGGTGCACTGTGGTACCACCGACAGCACTGTGTTGGCATACAGGTCCTTACGGGACCGAGATATTCTTCCTTTCAGTTGGTCCCAGAAAGCACAAACCAGAAGGTTTCTCAAGAACGCTTGCTTTAGGATTCAGCTGCCAAGGGAGCTCCACTCCTGTTGTCCTACAAATGCATTTTATAAAGGAGAATCACAGGTGTATAGGGGAGAAAAAGAGGAGGGCAATTTCTCCAAAGAAATGTCCTTGCCACACCCCTTCAGCTCACAGATCATGCTGTGCATTTATGGTCGTTTCTTCCAGCCTGATCATCAGACGCTCAAGCCTGCAGTTAGTGACAACGTGACTGAGGCAAAAAAGTTGTTCAGCACCTCAGCTTTCTCCACTTCCAGGATAACCAGGTCTCCAGCATCCTTCCGGAGAGGGCCCACATTTTCCCTAGTCTGCCTTCTATCACTGACATACCGATAGAAGGCTTTCTTGTTCCCGTAAAATTTGTTGTGTAAGAAATGAAGAGACAGGTTTTACCAACAGCACCGTCACCCACAACTACACGCTTGATCGTCTGCATAGCTGAAGTGTACTAGAATATCAACTGCAGTGAGAACCTCAGAGTCTGCGCCGGCTGTTGGCAGCTCGCTGCGGGGTCTCCTTACAGAGAGGTACAAACAATTGTTACAGTACACGGACACTTTTTCATGACTGGCTTTGTGGGCTCCACTCTTAGAATTTGTGCCGACCGATGTGTAACCTCGGTACAAATCCTAGTCTCTGTTTCTTGCATATGGGGAACATCAATCTCTTGCTAATAACAAAAAGTTTAATTTCTAAGTGTGTATGAGATGGCGGCATGTTTTCTGAAGAATAAAACAATGTGTGGTGGTTTGACCTTAGCTGGACACCAGGTGCCCACAAAAGCCACTCTATCACAGCCCTCTTCAGCTGGACAGGGGAGAGAAAATATAATTAAAATATTCCATTCCATTCCAATCCATTCCATTCCATTCCATTCCATTCCATTCCATTCCATTCCATTCCATTCCATTCCATTATTTTCCCCAAATCTGTGATGAAGGAAAAATTCTGTTTTCCTGGAATTCATCAATTTGGTAATAAACTGAGAGACACATTCCTTTTACCTGTCATAAAGCAGTGTTTCTGCAATGATGTTTTGTGAAGAAGTTCTGTGGAATCTTCTTCCCCAAGCCAAACATTTTTTGAACTTCTTCTATTCAGGGAGGTGTGAAGTTCAAGAGATGCATGCAAATAAAAAAGGTGGTGAGCGTAGAAAGTCACAGAGTCATAAAAACGGTAAGAGATTGTTCATGATTTGCACACAATCGCACACAATTACAAAAACATTAGCTTTGGGTAGCCAGAGATGTACCACATTCATCTCCGAGCTGGATTTCTGTGCCATGAAGCAGGAAGTACAAGATGATTATTTTCAATGATGGCATCAACTTGGCATCCTAACCTTCAATACGATGCAGGATTAGCAGTACTAAACGTCTTCTGCAGGAAGTCTAACTAAAAAAAAAAGTCATGACTGGACAAAAAAAAAAAGTCGTCTCAGGACAAAACCTGAGAAAGCTGTCAAGAAACTTCATGCTGCTGAAAAGACAATTTGCATCAGGCTAGCACGACCTTTGTGCTGTTGTTACTATTGAGTTGTTCAGGAAGGCTCCAGAATAGAAATAATGTGTTGGTGGAAACTTTCCATTGAAATCTGGGATGGGGCTTTTCAGTGCTCGCTGGTCGTGCCCCCTAAGTCGAGGAATACTCTTAAGGAGCTCAAAATGGGCAAAGGGATAGGAAAAGGTAGTAGCTTAGGTGGAAAAGTTGCTCCACTGACTGAGAAAGCAAGATAAATTGCTACCTGCCTTTTGGGTAGGGAAACTTCTGAACTGCTGAAAGATCTCTTTCTGTGAAGCCTGTAAGAACTTTATCGGAGACAGGACAGCAGCGTGCGAGGATCAGCGGGCAGCGCGTGGGGAGGAGGGGAGTGGAGGCACGGGCACATGGTGTGCCAGCGCTTTGACACTGCCTGGAAAATTTGTTATTTCAATGTCCTTGGTCCGACTAGCTTGTTGTTAGCTCACGATACTGCGGCTGTGTCTCTGTTGGGTTTTTCTGTCTGGTCTGGGACAGGAGGATATTGTGAGAAGTGAAGAAAATGCAAGAAAAAAAGCAAATTTTGGAAGAGCCTAATTGCAGGTTTGGGGAAAAGGGTACGCCAAAATGTTGCTGAGTGCTAAAATAAAGACTTTCATATATTTTTAATGTGGTATCCATGACAAGGTTTCATATACGTCAGGTGTCAGCATTGGTTATGAGTATCCCAAAAAGCAGCACCACGATCTCTCCCTGTGTTAGCTGGAGGTGGCTGGTGTGATGCTTCTGCCAGAGTTTGGAAAGGCAGAAAGCAGGATGTGAAAGCCAGGCATTAACTGTTTGTCAAAGTTTGGCATTGTTGGCATGGGAGACGGAAAACAGCAGTAACAATTCAATCCCAATATGAGTACGATTGTTCTCCTTTATTAGTCAGCAAAACAGGTTTATATAGCAAAGCAATAACAGCATCTGATTGGTTAGATACGCTTAACCATATATAGGCAAAACTGCTATAACTCGCTGCGATTGGTGCAAAGCTTCATCTCTCGATGCGGAAGCAGTGATATGACAGGAAGCAACAGCGTGGCAGGAAGTGGCAATGTAACAGTCCCCATGCTCCAGTGTTCCGAGCTCGTCGCTCTACCTTCCCAACAGGGTTCCGTGTTCGCCGCTCTCAAGGCCCATCTCTAGTTTCAAAGCCTGGGTTGCTCAGCGGCACCAAACTATGTCCCTCCTCATCCAGCCAGGGCTCCACATGGCATAACTTCGAAAATCCAGTAATCCTGTTCAATACACCTTTTTACAAAAAAGAAAATTCTTCTATGGCTTGTGCTAAAGCCTCGTACTAACAGCTTTGGAACTTCCACACTGTCTATCATAGCTTGCCCTGAAGCCCCAACTCATCAGTCAGAGCGTGTATTTCTCACAGATTCTTCAGGAGATTGTACGATTTCAACTATTGCCATCTCAAGTCTTCCTTCCGAGGTGTTTCTCGGTTTATTATCAAATCAATGAATTGCAGGCAAACAGAATGTTCCCTTGTGCTGCCATTTACATTGAACTGAAGCTACGTATGGTGACGAGGCAAAGAAACCCAGAGAAAATGTTTTTGGGCATCTGCTTCCCGTACTGAACAACTCTCCCCAGATCTCTGCAAGTGAGATTTGTGCTTCTGCCATATTCAGGGCATTTTCTATGCAAACTGTGTCTTTGCTTTTGAGCTTCCTAACACGGCTTCCTAGGTGGTAAAGACTACTGACGGCTTCTTCTCATCTGCCGTGCTTCAGCTAGGGCATCTCTAGACAACTTCGCTTGCAACCAAGTATGCTCAAGCTGTAGAAGAGTGGCCAGTTTCTCAGTTCAAGGAGCATGGGAATGATTGCACTTCTCCTCTGCCTGAGTCCCAGTGCCAGACGGAGCGCTGCCCATGCGAGCGCCGGATGAGGAGACAGCCCACTGTGACCTCACGGAGCGGTGGATGGCGATGTCAGCGAGCGAGGGACTGTGACTGGCTCCTGCCTGGACTCCTGCCTGGACTCCTGGCGCCCAGCGAGCCTGCAAGGTCTCGACGGTGGAGCGAGGCTTCTCCTGCTGCTGGGGGTTCAGTGGGGGCTGCGGTCGACATCCCCGGGTGCCCGTCCTGCAGCCATCGCCTGTGTTTCCCCGGCCCTGCCTGCTCCAGGCAGCCGGGCACCGCGGGCTGTGCTTGCAGCAGCGCAGGTGAGGTGTGCTGGGAAATGTCCCCCCGCTGTGGCCATGGGGTGGGCAAGAGGGCTCGCGGAGCCGGGAGGGTGTCCTTCTTGAGGGGCCTGGGCATTTCTTCATCTCCTCCCCTCTCCTCTGCGGGACAGCGAGTGACCGTGGCCTCTCTCCATCTTGCAGCGTGTGACACCAGTGAGGGAGAGCAGCTCCTTGTCCTCGCCCCTCCCCAGCCAGCAGCAAGGAGCAAACATGGCCGCAGTGGCAGAGTGGAGCTGCCCCATCTGCCGCGATGCTGAACATGATGTGGCTTATGTGACCCCCTGCCTCCACCAGTTCTGCCTGGGCTGCATTGTGCGGTGGGCAAAGAGGAAACCATCATGCCCCCTTTGCAGGCAGGCTGTCAACAGCATCATCTTTTCTGTGCGGTCAGAGCATGATTTTTTGGAGATGGGTGTTCAACGCCGCTCAGATCCATCGGTTGTCAACCGTGAGGATGCGCACGGGGCTGCGGAGCCATGGCCCAGGACTTATGTGGCTCTCTTCCAGCCCAGGTTCTGGGCCTACCTGTTCTGTGAGTCCCTGAAGACGCTCGAGACCGTGCTGTCCTGGCTGCACTAGGAACTGTCGGTGCTGTACGGGGCCCGCTGGTGGGAGGTGGATGTGGCACAGAGCACCGTCATAGCAAACCTGTGCCGCTACGGGCTGGACGAGGAGGCCTTGGTCCGGGAGCTGCAGCCCTTGCTGCAGCACCAGATGGTGACGTTTGTGCGCCGGCTCATCAGCGTTGCCGCAGACCGGTGCAGTGAGCAGCTCCTGAGTGAGATGGAGCTCCTGGACACCCGTGGTGCCGAGGAGCAGGAGGAGGCCCATGGTGCTGCTGAGGAGCAGCAGGATGCTGATGGTGCCGAGGAGCACGATGATGCCAACAGGGCTGAGCAGCAGGAGGACAGCCCCGCGGCCACCCCTGGACCCACTGCCTCCTCGGGGGGACCCACTGCCTCCTCGGGGGGGACTCCTGCCCCCAGCTCCAGCGCACATGAGGAGCCCTATGAGGAGCTGGGGCAGGCAGTTGCAGGTCCCTCTGCTCCCACCCAGGGCAGGGACTGCTCACACGGGGGGCACCAGCACCCCCCGAAGAGGAGGGCCAGCGGCTCCCAGGACTCGTCAGCCCACAAGAGGCCATGCCGCCGGCAGCAGTAGGGTGCCCCAGGAGCTGGCAACACCAGGGCCGGGTCAGCAGCTGGGGCACACGGTGGCCCCCAAGGCGACTTGGAGGCCCTTGTTTGTAATTCAGTTATTAAAGAAGAAAATAAAACTGTGCAAACTGCAGGAAAGGTCTTAGTCTCTCCTTACGAGCAGCGCAGCTGGCATTGCGATCGCCGCCACCCATGGTGCTTTCTCCTCCTTCTCCTGGCGCTGTGCACCCCTTTCCCCTCGTGAGTCTCGTGCAGCCTGAGGTCAGAGGAGCCCTTCTGGTGGGAGAGGGTGCAGCCGTGCCGTCCTTTGTCTGGGGAGGTCTCCAGGTGCAGCCTGCGCCCCGTTGCTCATTATCCCAGACCTTCTGATCCCCTCGGAAGGGAGTCTCCTACGACAGTGATCCATCTCTTTTTCTTTATGGAAGTGGTTTTGACACAGGGCGTAGGCCAACCGAACCTTGGCAACATTTCCAAGCTAGATGAGCCATCATCCTTGTCATCGTTCAGCTCCACCTGCAATGGCACCAGAGAAGGTGGGGTGGTCTCGGAGGAGATGGGCCTGCTGCGCCGGTCAGGAGCTTGTCACCATTGTCCCCTGTCCCTCAAGTCACCGCGTTCTCCCGGGTGGGGAGACGCTAGGGAATCCTCTGTATCAGGCGCCCTGTCTGCCTGGAGGGGCAAGCATCCGGCACTGGCATGAGCAGGGCACAGCCGGCAGCCTGGCCCCAGGGAAGCAGCATTTTCCCACCGGAGCTCTGCCTGCAGAGCTGCACCGGTCGTGGCAGGTGCAGGCTTTAGCGAGGACACAGCTTTCTGCTCGGTGGATACTGTCACTCTCTGCTCGAGCTGCCACAGCTGCAGCGACCTTTCTGCCCACCCTGTCCACGGCACTGGGGTGATGTTGCCCCTTCTCCACTCGGTGGTACCTCCCCAGACCGCCATGACCTCTCAAATGTGATGGAGAGTGGTTTGGCAACTTCGTCCGCCAGTTCCCTCAGGACCCGCGGGTGCATCTCATCAGGCCCCATGGAATTGTTGGGCAGTCTCAGACCTGGTCTTCTCCTACAGTGGGCGGGTCTTCATTTTCCCAGTCCCCGCCTTTGCCTTCTGCAATTTCGGCGGTGTGCCTAGAGCACTTGCTGTTGGAGACTGAGGCAAAAAAGTTGTTCAGCACCTCAGCTTTCTCCACTTCCAGGATAACCAGGTCTCCAGCATCCTTCCGGAGAGGGCCCACATTTTCCCTAGTCTGCCTTCTATCGCTGACATACCGATAGAAGGCTTTCTTGTTCCCATAAAATTTGTTGTGTAAGAAATGAAGAGACAGGTTTTACCAACAGCACCGTCACCCACAACTACACGCTTGATCGTCTGCATAGCTGAAGTGTACTAGAATATCAACTGCAGTGAGAACCTCAGAGTCTGCGCCGGCTGTTGGCAGCTCGCTGCGGGGTCTCCTTACAGAGAGGTACAAACAATTGTTACAGTACACGGACACTTTTTCATGACTGGCTTTGTGGGCTCCACTCTTAGAATTTGTGCCGACCGATGTGTAACCTCGGTACAAATCCTAGTCTCTGTTTCTTGCATATGGGGAACATCAATCTCTTGCTAATCACAAAAAGTTTAATTTCTAAGTGTGTATGAGATGGCGGCATGTTTTCTGAAGAATAAAACAATGTGTGGTGGTTTGACCTTAGCTGGACGCCAGGTGCCCACAAAAGCCACTCTATCACAGCCCTCTTCAGCTGGACAGGGGAGAGAAAATATAATTAAAATATTCCATTCCCTTCCATTCCATTCCATTCCATTCCATTCCATTCTATTCTATTATTTTCCCAAATCTGTGATGAAGGAAAAATTCTGTTTTCCTGGAATTCATCAATTTGGTAATAAACTGAGAGACACATTCCTTTTACCTGTCATAAAGCAGTGTTTCTGCAATGATGTTTTGTGAAGAAGTTCTGTGGAATCTTCTTCCCCAAGCCAAACATTTTTTGAACTTCTTCTATTCAGGGAGGTGTAAAGTTCAAGAGATGCATGCAAATGAAAAAGGTGGTGAGCGTAGAAAGTCACAGAGTCATAAAAACGGTAAGAGATTGTTCATGATTTGCACACAATCGCACACAATTACAAAAACATTAGCTTTGGGTAGCCAGAGATGTACCACATTCATCTCCGAGCTGGATTTCTGTGCCATGAAGCAGGAAGTACAAGATGATTATTTTCAATGATGGCATCAACTTGGCATCCTAACCTTCAATACGATGCAGGATTAGCAGTACTAAACGTCTTCTGCAGGAAGTCTAACTAAAAAAAAAAGTCATGACTGGACAAAAAAAAAAAGTCATCTCAGGACAAAACCTGAGAAAGCTGTCAAGAAACTTCATTCTGCTGAAAAGACAATTTGCATCAGGCTAGCACGACCTTTGTGCTGTTGTTACTATTGAGTTGTTCAGGAAGGCTCCAGAATAGAAATAATGTGTTGGTGGAAACTTTCCATTGAAATCTGGGATGGGGCTTTTCAGTGCTCGCTGGTCGTGCCCCATAAGTCGAGGAATACTCTTAAGGAGCTCAAAATGGGCAAAGGGATAGGAAAAGGTAGTAGCTTAGGTGGAAAAGTTGCTCCACTGACTGAGAAAGCAAGATAAATTGGTACCTGCCTTTTGGGTAGGGAAACTTCTGAACTGCTGGAAGATCTCTTTCTGTGAAGCCTGTAAGAACTTTATCGGAGACAGGACAGCAGCGTGCGAGGATCAGCGGGCAGCGGGTGGGGAGGAGGGGAGTGGAGGCACGGGCACTTGGTGTGCCAGCGCTTTGACACTGCCTGGAAAATTTGTTATCTCAATGTCCTTGGTCCGACTAGCTTGTTGTTAGCTCACGATACTGCGGCTGTGTCTCTGTTGGGTTTTTCTGTCTGATCTGGGACAGGAGGATATTGTGAGAAGTGAAGAAAATGCAAGAAAAAAAGCAAATTTTGGAAGAGCCTAATTGCAGGTTTGGGGAAAAGGGTACGCCAAAATGTTGCTGTGTGCTAAAATAAAGACTTTCATATATTTTTAATGTGGTATCCATGACAAGGTTTCAGATACGTCAGGTGTCAGCATTGGTTATGAGTATCCCAAAAAGCAGCACCACGATCTCTCCCTGTGTTAGCTGGAGGTGGCTGGTGTGATGCTTCTGCCAGAGTTTGGAAAGGCAGAAAGCAGGATGTGAAAGCCAGGCATTAACTGTTTGTCAAAGTTTGGCATTGTTGGCATGGGAGACGGAAAACAGCAGTAACAATTCAATCCCAATATGAGTACGATTGCTCTCCTTTATTAGTCAGCAAAACAGGTTTATATAGCAAAGCAATAACAGCATCTGATTGGTTAGATACGCTTAACCATATATAGGCAAAACTGCTATAACTCGCTGCGATTGGTGCAAAGCTTCATCTCTCGATGCGGAAGCAGTGATATGACAGGAAGCAACAGCGTGGCAGGAAGTGGCAATGTAACAGTCCCCATGCTCCAGTGTTCCGAGCTCGTCGCTCTACCTTGCCAACAGGGTTCCGTGTTCGCCGCTCTCATGGCCCATCTCTAGTTTCAAAGGCTGGGTTGCTCAGCGGCACCAAATTATGTCCCTCCTCGTCCAGCCAGGGCTCCACATGGCATAACTTCGAAAACCCAGTAATCCTGTTCAATATGCCTTTTTTCAAAAAAGAAAATTCTTCTATGGCTTGTGCTAAAGCCTCGTACTAACAGCTTTGGAACTTCCACACTGTCTATCATAGCTTGCCCTGAAGCCCCAACTCATCAGTCAGAGCGTGTATTTCTCACAGATTCTTCAGGAGATTGTACGATTTCAACTATTGCCATCTCAAGTCTTCCTTCCGAGGTGTTTCTCGGTTTATTATCAAATCAATGAATTGCAGGCAAACAGAATGTTCCCTAGTGCTGCCATTTACATTGAACTGAAGCTACGTATGGTGACGAGGCAAAGAAACCCAGCGAAAATCTTCTGGGGCATCTCCTTCCCATACTGAACAACTCTCCCCAGATCTCTGCAAGTGAGATTTGTGCTTCTGCCACATTCAGGGCATTTTCTGTGCAAACTGTGTCTTTGCTTTTGAGCTTCCTAACACGGCTTCCTAGGCGGTAAAGACTACTGACGGCTTCTTCTTCTCATCTGCCATGCTTCAGCTAGGGCATCTCTAGACAACTTCGCTTGCAACCAAGTATGCTCAAGCTGTAGAAGAGTGGCCAGTTTCTCAGTTCAAGGAGCATGGGAATGATTGCACTTCTCCTCTGCCTGAGTCCCAGTGCCAGACGGAGCGCTGCCCATGCGAGCGCCGGATGAGGAGACAGCCCACTGTGACCTCACGGAGCGGTGGATGGCGATGTCAGCGAGCGAGGGACTGTGACTGGCTCCTGCCTGGACTCCTGCCTGGACTCCTGGCGCCCAGCGAGCCTGCAAGGTCTCGACGGTGGAGCGAGGCTTCTCCTGCTGCTGGGGGTTCTCTGGGGGCTGCGGTCGACATCCCCGGGTGCCCGTCCTGCAGCCATCGCCTGTGTTTCCCCGGCCCTGCCTGCTCCAGGCAGCCGGGCACCGCGGGCTGTGCTTGCAGCAGCGCAGGTGAGGTGTGCTGGGAAATGTCCCCCCGCTGTGGCCATGGGGTGGGCAAGAGGGCTCGCGGAGCCGGGAGGGTGTCCTTCTTGAGGGGCCTGGGCATTTCTTCATCTCCTCCCCTCTCCTCTGCGGGACAGCGAGTGACCGTGGCCTCTCTCCATCTTGCAGCGTGTGACACCAGTGAGGGAGAGCAGCTCCTTGTCCTCGCCCCTCCCCAGCCAGCAGCAAGGAGCAAACATGGCCGCAGTGGCAGAGTGGAGCTGCCCCATCTGCCGCGATGCTGAACATGATGTGGCTTATGTGACCCCCTGCCTCCACCAGTTCTGCCTGGGCTGCATTGTGCGGTGGGCAAAGAGGAAACCATCATGCCCCCTTTGCAGGCAGACTGTCAACAGCATCATCTATTCTGTGCGGTCAGAGCATGATTTTTTGGAGATGGTTGTTCAACGCCGCTCAGATCCATCGGTTGTCAACCGTGAGGATGCGCAGGGGGCTGCGGAGCCATGGCCCAGGACTTATGTGGCTCTCTTCCAGCCCAGGTTCTGGGCCTACCTGTTCCGGGAGTCCCTGGAGACGCTCGAGCCCGTGCTGCCCTGGCTGCACCAGGAGCTGTCGGTGCTGTACGGGGCCCGCTGGTGGGAGGTGGATGTGGCACAGAGCACCGTCATAGCAAACCTGTGCTGCTACGGGCTGGACGAGGAGGCCTTGGTCCGGGAGCTGCAGCCCTTGCTGCAGCACCAGACGGTGACGTTTGTGCGCCGGCTCATCAGCGTTGCCGCAGACCGGTGCAGTGAGCAGCTCCTGCGTGAGATGGAGCTCCTGGACACCCGTGGTGCCGAGGAGCAGGAGGAGGCCCATGGTGCCGAGGAGCAGGAGGAGGCCCATGGTGCTGAGGAGCAGGAGGAGGCCCGTGGTGCTGAGGAGCAGGAGGATGCTGATGCTGCTGAGGAGCAGCAGGATGTCCGTGGTGCCGAGGAGCACAATGATGCCAACAGGGCTGAGCAACAGGAGGACAGCCCCGCGGCCACCCCTGGACCCACTGCCTCCTCTGGGGGGACTCCTGTCCCCAGCTCCAGCGCACATGAGGAGCCCTATGAGGAGCTGGGGCAGGCAGTTGCAGGTCCCTCTGCTCCCACCCAGGGCAGGGACTGCTCACACGGGGGGCCCCGTCACCCCCCGAAGAGGAGGGCTAGCGGCTCCCAGGACTCGTCAGCCCACAAGAGGCCATGCCGCCGGCAGCAGTAGGGTGCCCCAGGAGCTCGCAACACCAGGGCCGGGTCAGCAGCTGGGGCACACGGTGGCCCCCAAGGCGACTTGGAGGCCCTTGTTTGTAATTTAGTTATTAAAGAAGAAAATAAAACTGTGCAAACTGCAGGAAAGGTCTTAGTCTCTCCTTAGAAGCAGCGCAGCTGGCATTGCGATCGCCGCCACCCATGGTGCTTTCTCCTCCTTCTCCTGGCGCTGTGCACCCCTTTCCCCTCGTGAGTCTCGTGCAGCCTGAGGTCAGAGGAGCCCTTCTGGTGGGAGAGCGTGCAGCCGTGCCGCCCTTTGTCTGGGGAGGTCTCCAGGTGCAGCCTGCGCCCCGTTGCTCATTATCCCAGGCCTGGCCTCCTCCAGGCTTTACCCTCTGCCCTGACCCCTTGGGGCTCTGCTCTCCTGCCAGCAGTCACTGCTCGGTGCGGCCTCGGCAAAGTTCCACCCAATGCCGTCTTCTGCACAGAGACACATCCTGGGGTGGTCTCCGTGTAAATGCATGGTTCTACGCTACCACGGTGAGTACGAAGGCAGTGAAGGCTACGCAAAAAAGCAGGAATGGATAATAACCCGAGGGCAGTACTAGGGTAGGAAGTCTTTTCGTCTTCAACCTGGGGCCCAGGCAGGGCAGCAGACTTGCCTAAGAAGTCAGATCAGAGCGGCATATTGGACCTTCTGATCCCCTCGGAAGGGAGTCTCCTACGACAGTGATCCATCTCTTTTTCTTTATGGAAGTGGTTTTGACACAGGGCGTAGGCCAACTGAACCTTGGCAACATTTCCAAGCTAGATGAGCCATCATCCTTGTCATCGTTCAGCTCCACCTGCAATGGCACCAGGGAAGGTGGGGTGGTCTCGGAGGAGATGGGCCTGCTGCGCCGGTCAGGAGCTTGTC
The DNA here is from genome assembly GCF_030867145.1 of Opisthocomus hoazin. Taxonomy (NCBI): domain Eukaryota; kingdom Metazoa; phylum Chordata; class Aves; order Opisthocomiformes; family Opisthocomidae; genus Opisthocomus; species Opisthocomus hoazin. The sequence continues at coordinate 2,494,285 of NC_134420.1, read as the reverse complement.
ACCATTGTCCCCTATCCCTCAAGTCACCGCGTTCTCCCGGGTGGGGAGACGCTAGGGAATCCTCTGTATCAGGCGCCCTGTCTGCCTGGAGGGGGAAGCATCCGGCACTGGCATGAGCAGGGCACAGCCGGCAGCCTGGCCCCAGGGAAGCAGCATTTTCCCACCGGAGCTCTGCCTGCAGAGCTGCACCAGTCGTGGCAGGTGCAGGCTTTAGAGAGGACACAGCTTTCTGCTCGGTCGATACTGTCACTCCCTGCTCGAGCTGGCACAGCCGCAGTGGCCTTTCTGCCCACCCTGTGCACGGCACTGGGGTGATGTTGCCCCTTCTCCACTCGGTGGGGACCTCCCCAGACCGCCATGACCTCTCAAATGTGATGGAGAGTGGTTTGGCAACTTCGTCCGCCAGTTCCCTAAGGACCCGCGGGTGCATCTCATCAGGCCCCATGGAATTGTTGGGCAGTCTCAGACCTGGTCTTCTCCTACCGGTCTTCATTTTCCCAGTATCCCCTTTGCCTTCTGCAACTTGGGCGGTGTGCCTAGAGCACTTGCTGTTGGAGACTGAGGCAAAAAAGTTGTTCAGCACCTCAGCTTTCTCCACTTCCAGGATAACCAGGTCTCCAGCATCCTTCCGGAGAGGGCCCACATTTTCCCTAGTCTGCCTTCTATCACTGACATACCGATAGAAGGCTTTCTTGTTCCCATAAAATTTGTTGTGTAAGAAATGAAGAGACAGGTTTTACCAACAGCACCGTCACCCACAACTACACGCTTGATCGTCTGCATAGCTGAAGTGTACTAGAATATCAACTGCAGTGAGAACCTCAGAGTCTGCGCCGGCTGTTGGCAGCTCGCTGCGGGGTCTCCTTACAGAGAGGTACAAACAATTGTTACAGTACACGGACACTTTTTCATGACTGGCTTTGTGGGCTCCACTCTTAGAATTTGTGCCGACCGATGTGTAACCTCGGTACAAATCCTAGTCTCTGTTTCTTGCATATGGGGAACATCAATCTCTTGCTAATCACAAAAAGTTTAATTTCTAAGTGTGTATGAGATGGCGGCATGTTTTCTGAAGAATAAAACAATGTGTGGTGGTTTGACCTTAGCTGGACGCCAGGTGCCCACAAAAGCCACTCTATCACAGCCCTCTTCAGCTGGACAGGGGAGAGAAAATATAATTAAAATATTCCATTCCATTCCATTCCATTGCCTTCCATTCCATTCTATTCTATTCTATTATTTTCCCAAATCTGTGATGAAGGAAAAATTCTGTTTTCCTGGAATTCATCAATTTGGTAATAAACTGAGAGACACATTCCTTTTACCTGTCATAAAGCAGTGTTTCTGCAATGATGTTTTGTGAAGAAGTTCTGTGGAATCTTCTTCCCCAAGCCAAACATTTTTTGAACTTCTTCTATTCAGGGAGGTGTAAAGTTCAAGAGATGCATGCAAATGAAAAAGGTGGTGAGCGTAGAAAGTCACAGAGTCATAAAAACGGTAAGAGATTGTTCATGATTTGCACACAATCGCACACAATTACAAAAACATTAGCTTTGGGTAGCCAGAGATGTACCACATTCATCTCCGAGCTGGATTTCTGTGCCATGAAGCAGGAAGTACAAGATGAGTATTTTCAATGATGGCATCAACTTGGCATCCTAACCTTCAATACGATGCAGGATTAGCAGTACTAAACGTCTTCTGCAGGAAGTCTAACTAAAAAAAAAAGTCATGACTGGACAAAAAAAAAAAGTCGTCTCAGGACAAAACCTGAGAAAGCTGTCAAGAAACTTCATTCTGCTGAAAAGACAATTTGCATCAGGCTAGCACGACCTTTGTGCTGTTGTTACTATTGAGTTGTTCAGGAAGGCTCCAGGATAGAAATAATGTGTTGGTGGAATCTTTCCATTGAAATCTAGGATGGGGCTTTTCAGTGCTCGCTGGTCGTGCCCCCTAAGTCGAGGAATACTCTTAAGGAGCTCAAAATGGGCAAAGGGATAGGAAAAGGTAGTAGCTTAGGTGGAAAAGTTGCTCCACTGACTGAGAAAGCAAGATAAATTGGTACCTGCCTCTTGGGTAGGGAAACTTCTGAACTGCTGAAAGATCTCTTTCTGTGAAGCCTGTAAGAACTTTATCGGAGACAGGACAGCAGCGTGCGAGGATCAGCGGGCAGCGCGTGGGGAGGAGGGGAGTGGAGGCACGGGCACATGGTGTGCCAGCGCTTTGACACTGCCTGGAAAATTTGTTATCTCAATGTCCTTGGTCCGACTAGCTTGTTGTTAGCTCACGATACTGCGGCTGTGTCTCTGTTGGGTTTTTCTGTCTGGTCTGGGACAGGAGGATATTGTGAGAAGTGAAGAAAATGCAGGAAAGAATGCAAATTTTGGAAGAGCCTAATTGCAGGTTTGGGGAAAAGGGTACGCCAAAATGTTGCTGAGTGCTAAAATAAAGACTTTCATATATTTTTAATGTGGTATCCATGACAAGGTTTCAGATACTTCAGGTGTCAGCATTGGTTATGAGTATCCCAAAAAGCAGCACCACGATCTCTCCCTGTGTTAGCTGGAGGTGGCTGGTGTGATGCTTCTGCCAGAGTTTGGAAAGGCAGAAAGCAGGATGTGAAAGCCAGGCATTAACTGTTTGTCAAAGTTTGGCATTGTTGGCATGGGAGACGGAAAACAGCAGTAACAATTCAATCCCAATATGAGTACGATTGTTCTCCTTTATTAGTCAGCAAAACAGGTTTATATAGCAAAGCAATAACAGCATCTGATTGGTTAGATACGCTTAACCATATATAGGCAAAACTGCTATAACTCGCTGCGATTGGTGCAAAGCTTCATCTCTCGATGCGGAAGCAGTGATATGACAGGAAGCAACAGCGTGGCAGGAAGTGGCAATGTAACAGTCCCCATGCTCCAGTGTTCCGAGCTCGTCGCTCTACCTTCCCAACAGGGTTCCGTGTTCGCCGCTCTCATGGCCCATCTCTAGTTTCAAAGCCTGGGTTGCTCAGCGGCACCAAACTATGTCCCTCCTCGTCCAGCCAGGGCTCCACATGGCATAACTTCGAAAATCCAGTAATCCTGTTCAATACACCTTTTTACAAAAAAGAAAATTCTTCTATGGCTTGTGCTAAAGCCTCGTACTAACAGCTTTGGAACTTCCACACTGTCTATCATAGCTTGCCCTGAAGCCCCAACTCATCAGTCAGAGCGTGTATTTCTCACAGATTCTTCAGGAGATTGTACGATTTCAACTATTGCCATCTCAAGTCTTCCTTCCGAGGTGTGTCTCGGTTTATTATCAAATCAATGAATTGCAGGCAAACAGAATGTTCCCTTGTGCTGCCATTTACATTGAACTGAAGCTACGTATGGTGACGAGGCAAAGAAACCCAGAGGAAATCTTTTGGGGCATCTGCTTCCCGTACTGAACAACTCTCCCCAGATCTCTGCAAGTGAGATTTGTGCTTCTGCCATATTCAGGGCATTTTCTGTGCAAACTGTGTCTTTGCTTTTGAGCTTCCTAACACGGCTTCCTAGGCGGTAAAGACTACTGACGGCTTCTTCTCATCTGCCATGCTTCAGCTAGGGCATCTCTAGACAACTTCGCTTGCAACCAAGTATGCTCAAGCTGTAGAAGAGTGGCCAGTTTCTCAGTTCAAGGAGCATGGGAATGATTGCACTTCTCCTCTGCCTGAGTCCCAGTGCCAGACGGCGCGCTGCCCATGCGAGCGCCGGATGAGGAGACAGCCCACTGTGACCTCACGGAGCGGTGGATGGCGATGTCAGCGAGCGAGGGACTGTGACTGGCTCCTGCCTGGACTCCTGCCTGGACTCCTGGCGCCCAGCGAGCCTGCAAGGTCTCGACGGTGGAGCGAGGCTTCTCCTGCTGCTGGGGGTTCTCTGGGGCCTGCGGTCGACATCCCCGGGTGCCCGTCCTGCAGCCATCGCCTCTGTTTCCCCAGCCCTGCCTGCTCCAGGCAGCCAGGCACCGCGGGCTGTGCTTGCAGCAGCGCAGGTGAGGTGTGCTGGGAAATGTCCCCCCGCTGTGGCCATGGGGTGGGCAAGAGGGCTCGTGGAGCCGGGAGGGTGTCCTTCTTGAGGGGCCTGGGCATTTCTTCATCTCCTCCCCTCTCCTCTGCGGGACAGCGAGTGACCATGGCCTCTCTCCATCTTGCAGTGTGTGACACCAGTGAGGGAGAGCAGCTCCTTGTCCTCGTCCCTCCCCAGCCAGCAGCAAGGAGCAAACATGGCCGCAGTGGCAGAGTGGAGCTGCCCCATCTGCCGCGATGCTGAACATGATGTGGCTTATGTGACCCCCTGCCTCCACCAGTTCTGCCTGGGCTGCATTGTGCGGTGGGCAAAGAGGAAACCATCATGCCCCCTTTGCAGGCAGACTGTCAACAGCATCATCCATTCTGTGCGGTCAGAGCATGATTTTTTGGAGATGGGTGTTCAACGCCGCTCAGATCCATCGGTTGTCAACCGTGAGGATGCACAGGGGCCTGCGGAGCCATCGCCCAGGACTTATGTGGCTGGCTTCCAGCCTGAGTTCTGGGCCTCCCTGTTCCGGGAGTCCCTGGAGATGCTCGAGCCCGTGGTGCCCTGGCTGCACCAGGAGCTGTCGGTGCTGTACGGGGCCCGCTGGTGGGAGGTGGATGTGGCACAGAGCACCGTCATAGCAAACCTGTGCCGCTACGGGCTGGACGAAGAGGCCTTGGTCCGGGAGCTGCAGCCCTTGCTGCAGCACCAGACGGTGACGTTTGTGCACCGGCTCATCAGCGTCGCCGCAGACCGGTGCAGTGAGCAGCTCCTGCGTGAGATGGAGCTCCTGGACACCCGTGGTGCCGAGGAGCAGGAGGAGGCCCATGGTGCTGAGGAGCAGGAGGAGGCCCATGGTGCTGAGGAGCAGGAGGAGGCCCGTGGTGCTGAGGAGCAGGAGGATGCTGATGCTGCTGAGGAGCAGCAGGATGTCCGTGGTGCCGAGGAGCACAATGATGCCAACAGGGCTGAGCAGCAGGTGGACAGCCCCGCGGCCACCCCTGGACCCACTGCCTCCTCGGGGGGGACTCCTGTCCCCAGCTCCAGCGCACATGAGGAGCCCTATGAGGAGCTGGGGCAGGCAGTGGCAGGTCCCTCTGCTCCCACCCAGGGCAGGGACTGCTCACACAGGGGGCCCCGTCACCCCCCGAAGAGGAGGGCCAGCGGCTCCCAGGACTCGTCAGCCCACAAGAGGCCATGCCGCCGGCAGCAGTAGGGTGCCCCAGGAGCTGGCAACACCAGGGCCGGGTCAGCAGCTGGGGCACACGGTGGCCCCCAAGGGGACTTGGAGGCCCTTGTTTGTAATTTAGCTATTAAAGAAGAAAATAAAACTGTGCAAACTGCAGGAAAGGTCTTAGTCTCTCCTTAGAAGCAGCGCAGCTGGCATTGCGATCGCCGCCACCCATGGTGCTTTCTCCTCCTTCTCCTGGCGCTGTGCACCCCTTTCCCCTCGTGAGTCTCGTGCAGCCTGAGGTCAGAGGAGCCCTTCTGGTGGGAGAGCGTGCAGCCGTGCCGCCCTTTGTCTGGGGAGGTCTCCAGGTGCAGCCTGCGCCCCGTTGCTCATTATCCCAGACCTTCTGATCCCCTCGGAAGGGAGTCTCCTACGACAGTGATCCATCTCTTTTTCTTTATGGAAGTGGTTTTGACACAGGGCGTAGGCCAACTGAACCTTGGCAACATTTCCAAGCTAGATGAGCCATCATCCTTGTCATCGTTCAGCTCCACCTGCAATGGCACCAGGGAAGGTGGGGTGGTCTCGGAGGAGATGGGCCTGCTGCGCCTGTCAGGAGCTTGTCACCATTGTCCCCTATCCCTTAAGTCACCGCGTTCTCCCGGGTGGGGAGACGCTAGGGAATCCTCTGTATCAGGCGCCCTGTCTGCCTGGAGGGGGAAGCATCCGGCACTGGCATGAGCAGGGCACAGCCGGCAGCCTGGCCCCAGGGAAGCAGCATTTTCCCACCGGAGCTCTGCCTGCAGAGCTGCACCGGTCGTGGCAGGTGCAGGCTTTAGAGAGGACACAGCTTTCTGCTCGGTGGATACTGTCACTCCCTGCTCGAGCTGGCACAGCCGCAGCGGCCTTTCTGCCCACCCTGTGCACGGCACTGGGGTGATGTTGCCCCTTCTCCACTCGGTGGGGACCTCCCCAGACCGCCATGACCTCTCAAATGTGATGGAGAGTCGTTTGACAACTTCGTCCGCCAGTTCCCTAAGGACCCGCGGGTGCATCTCATCAGGCCCCATGGAATTGTTGGGCAGTCTCAGACCTGGTCTTCTCCTACCGGTCTTCATTTTCCCAGTATCCCCTTTGCCTTTTGCAACTTGGGCAAAAAAGTTGTTCAGCACCTCAGCTTTCTCCACTTCCAGGATAACCAGGTCTCCAGCATCCTTCCGGAGAGGGCCCTCATTTTCCCTAGTCTGCCTTCTATCACTGACATACCGATAGAAGGCTTTCTTGTTCCCATAAAATTTGTTGTGTAAGAAATGAAGAGACAGGTTTTACCAACAGCACCGTCACCCACAACTACACGCTTGATCGTCTGCATAGCTGAAGTGTACTAGAATATCAACTGCAGTGAGAACCTCAGAGTCTGCGCCAGCTGTTGGCAGCTCGCTGCGGGGTCTCCTTACAGAGAGGTACAAACAATTGTTACAGTACACGGACACTTTTTCATGACTGGCTTTGTGGGCTCCACTCTTAGAATTTGTGCTGACCGATGTGTAACCTCGGTACAAATCCTAGTCTCTGTTTCTTGCATATGGGGAACATCAATCTCTTGCTAATCACAAAAAGTTTACTTTCTAAGTGTGTATGAGATGGCGGCATGTTTTCTGAAGAATAAAACAATGTGTAGTGGTTAGACCTTAGCTGGACGCCAGGTGCCCACAAAAGCCACTCTATCACAGCCCTCTTCAGCTGGACAGGGGAGAGAAAATATAATTAAAATATTCCATTCCATTCCATTCCATTGCCTTCCATTCCATTCTATTCTATTCTATTATTTTCCCAAATCTGTGATGAAGGAAAAATTCTGTTTTCCTGGAATTCATCAATTTGGTAATAAACTGAGAGACACATTCCTTTTACCTGTCATAAAGCAGTGTTTCTGCAATGATGTTTTGTGAAGAAGTTCTGTGGAATCTTCTTCCCCAAGCCAAACATTTTTTGAACTTCTTCTATTCAGGGAGGTGTAAAGTTCAAGAGATGCATGCAAATGAAAAAGGTGGTGAGCGTAGAAAGTCACAGAGTCATAAAAACGGTAAGAGATTGTTCATGATTTGCACACAATCGCACACAATTACAAAAACATTAGCTTTGGGTAGCCAGAGATGTACCACATTCATCTCCGAGCTGGATTTCTGTGCCATGAAGCAGGAAGTACAAGATGATTATTTTCAATGATGGCATCAACTTGGCATCCTAACCTTCAATACGATGCAGGATTAGCAGTACTAAACATCTTCTGCAGGAAGTCTAACTAAAAAAAATAAGTAAATACGTAAATCTGTAACGGAGGTTAATAAGATGACACCTGACTTGAAAGAAATTCCCGGAAGAGTCATCAGTGGTTTTCAGACTGCTATGGATGGTACAGGAGAGGAAGGACAAAACCTGGAGAAAGCTGTCAAGAAACTTCATTCTGCTGAAAAGACAATTTGCATCAGGCTAGCACGACCTTTGTGCTGTTGTTACTATTGAGTTGTTCAGGAAGGCTCCAGGATAGAAATAATGTGTTGGTGGAATCTTTCCATTGAAATCTAGGATGGGGCTTTTCAGTGCTCGCTGGTCGTGCCCCCTAAGTCGAGGAATACTCTTAAGGAGCTCAAAATGGGCAAAGGGATAGGAAAAGGTAGTAGCTTAGGTGGAAAAGTTGCTCCACTGACTGAGAAAGCAAGATAAATTGGTACCTGCCTCTTGGGTAGGGAAACTTCTGAACTGCTGAAAGATCTCTTTCTGTGAAGCCTGTAAGAACTTTATCGGAGACAGGACAGCAGCGTGCGAGGATCAGCGGGCAGCGCGTGGGGAGGAGGGGAGTGGAGGCACGGGCACATGGTGTGCCAGCGCTTTGACACTGCCTGGAAAATTTGTTATCTCAATGTCCTTGGTCCGACTAGCTTGTTGTTAGCTCACGATACTGCGGCTGTGTCTCTGTTGGGTTTTTCTGTCTGGTCTGGGACAGGAGGATATTGTGAGAAGTGAAGAAAATGCAGGAAAGAATGCAAATTTTGGAAGAGCCTAATTGCAGGTTTGGGGAAAAGGGTACGCCAAAATGTTGCTGAGTGCTAAAATAAAGACTTTCATATATTTTTAATGTGGTATCCATGACAAGGTTTCAGATACGTCAGGTGTCAGCATTGGTTATGAGTATCCCAAAAAGCAGCACCACGATCTCTCCCTGTGTTAGCTGGAGGTGGCTGGTGTGATGCTTCTGCCAGAGTTTGGAAAGGCAGAAAGCAGGATGTGAAAGCCAGGCATTAACTGTTTGTCAAAGTTTGGCATTGTTGGCATGGGAGACGGAAAACAGCAGTAACAATTCAATCCCAATATGAGTACGATTGCTCTCCTTTATTAGTCAGCAAAACAGGTTTATATAGCAAAGCAATAACAGCATCTGATTGGTTAGATACGCTTAACCATATATAGGCAAAACTGCTATAACTCGCTGCGATTGGTGCAAATCTTCATCTCTCGATGCGGAAGCAGTGATATGACAGGAAGCAACAGCGTGGCAGGAAGTGGCAATGTAACAGTCCCCATGCTCCAGTGTTCCGAGCTCGTCGCTCTACCTTGCCAACAGGGTTCCGTGTTCGCCGCTCTCATGGCCCATCTCTAGTTTCAAAGGCTGGGTTGCTCAGCGGCACCAAATTATGTCCCTCCTCGTCCAGCCAGGGCTCCACATGGCATAACTTCGAAAACCCAGTAATCCTGTTCAATATGCCTTTTTTCAAAAAAGAAAATTCTTCTATGGCTTGTGCTAAAGCCTCGTACTAACAGCTTTGGAACTTCCACACTGTCTATCATAGCTTGCCCTGAAGCCCCAACTCATCAGTCAGAGCGTGTATTTCTCACAGATTCTTCAGGAGATTGTACGATTTCAACTATTGCCATCTCAAGTCTTCCTTCCGAGGTGTTTCTCGGTTTATTATCAAATCAATGAATTGCAGGCAAACAGAATGTTCCCTAGTGCTGCCATTTACATTGAACTGAAGCTACGTATGGTGACGAGGCAAAGAAACTCAGAGAAAATGTTTTGGGGCGTCTGCTTCCCATACTGAACAACTCTCCCCAGATCTCTGCAAGTGAGATTTGTGCTTCTGCCACATTCAGGGCATTTTCTGTGCAAACTGTGTCTTTGCTTTTGAGCTTCCTAACACGGCTTCCTAGGCGGTAAAGACTACTGACGGCTTCTTCTTCTCATCTGCCATGCTTCAGCTAGGGCATCTCTAGACAACTTCGCTTGCAACCAAGTATGCTCAAGCTGTAGAAGAGTGGCCAGTTTCTCAGTTCAAGGAGCATGGGAATGATTGCACTTCTCCTCTGCCTGAGTCCCAGTGCCAGACGGAGCGCTGCCCATGCGAGCGCCGGATGAGGAGACAGCCCACTGTGACCTCACGGAGCGGTGGATGGCGATGTCAGCGAGCGAGGGACTGTGACTGGCTCCTGCCTGGACTCCTGCCTGGACTCCTGGCGCCCAGCGAGCCTGCAAGGTCTCGACGGTGGAGCGAGGCTTCTCCTGCTGCTGGGGGTTCTCTGGGGGCTGCGGTCGACATCCCCGGGTGCCCGTCCTGCAGCCATCGCCTGTGTTTCCCCGGCCCTGCCTGCTCCAGGCAGCCGGGCACCGCGGGCTGTGCTTGCAGCAGCGCAGGTGAGGTGTGCTGGGAAATGTCCCCCCGCTGTGGCCATGGGGTGGGCAAGAGGGCTCGCGGAGCCGGGAGGGTGTCCTTCTTGAGGGGCCTGGGCATTTCTTCATCTCCTCCCCTCTCCTCTGCGGGACAGCGAGTGACCGTGGCCTCTCTCCATCTTGCAGCGTGTGACACCAGTGAGGGAGAGCAGCTCCTTGTCCTCGCCCCTCCCCAGCCAGCAGCAAGGAGCAAACATGGCCGCAGTGGCAGAGTGGAGCTGCCCCATCTGCCGCGATGCTGAACATGATGTGGCTTATGTGACCCCCTGCCTCCACCAGTTCTGCCTGGGCTGCATTGTGCGGTGGGCAAAGAGGAAACCATCATGCCCCCTTTGCAGGCAGACTGTCAACAGCATCATCTATTCTGTGCGGTCAGAGCATGATTTTTTGGAGATGGTTGTTCAACGCCGCTCAGATCCATCGGTTGTCAACCGTGAGGATGCGCAGGGGGCTGCGGAGCCATGGCCCAGGACTTATGTGGCTCTCTTCCAGCCCAGGTTCTGGGCCTACCTGTTCCGGGAGTCCCTGGAGACGCTCGAGCCCGTGCTGCCCTGGCTGCACCAGGAGCTGTCGGTGCTGTACGGGGCCCGCTGGTGGGAGGTGGATGTGGCACAGAGCACCGTCATAGCAAACCTGTGCCGCTACGGGCTGGACGAGGAGGCCTTGGTCCGGGAGCTGCAGCCCTTGCTGCAGCACCAGACGGTGACGTTTGTGCGCCGGCTCATCAGCGTTGCCGCAGACCGGTGCAGTGAGCAGCTCCTGCGTGAGATGGAGCTCCTGGACACCCATGGTGCCGAGGAGCAGGAGGAGGCCCATGGTGCCGAGGAGCAGGAGGAGGCCCATGGTGCTGAGGAGCAGGAGGAGGCCCGTGGTGCTGAGGAGCAGGAGGATGCTGATGCTGCTGAGGAGCAGCAGGATGTCCGTGGTGCCGAGGAGCACAATGATGCCAACAGGGCTGAGCAACAGGAGGACAGCCCCGCGGCCACCCCTGGACCCACTGCCTCCTCTGGGGGGACTCCTGTCCCCAGCTCCAGCGCACATGAGGAGCCCTATGAGGAGCTGGGGCAGGCAGTTGCAGGTCCCTCTGCTCCCACCCAGGGCAGGGACTGCTCACACGGGGGGCCCCGTCACCCCCCGAAGAGGAGGGCTAGCGGCTCCCAGGACTCGTCAGCCCACAAGAGGCCATGCCGCCGGCAGCAGTAGGGTGCCCCAGGAGCTCGCAACACCAGGGCCGGGTCAGCAGCTGGGGCACACGGTGGCCCCCAAGGCGACTTGGAGGCCCTTGTTTGTAATTTAGTTATTAAAGAAGAAAATAAAACTGTGCAAACTGCAGGAAAGGTCTTAGTCTCTCCTTAGAAGCAGCGCAGCTGGCATTGCGATCGCCGCCACCCATGGTGCTTTCTCCTCCTTCTCCTGGCGCTGTGCACCCCTTTCCCCTCGTGAGTCTCGTGCAGCCTGAGGTCAGAGGAGCCCTTCTGGTGGGAGAGCGTGCAGCCGTGCCGCCCTTTGTCTGGGGAGGTCTCCAGGTGCAGCCTGCGCCCCGTTGCTCATTATCCCAGGCCTGGCCTCCTCCAGGCTTTACCTTCTGCCCTGACCCCTTGGGGCTCTGCTCTCCTGCCAGCAGTCACTGCTCGGTGCGGCCTCGGCAAAGTTCCACCCAATGCCGTCTTCTGCACAGAGACACATCCTGGGGTGGTCTCCGTGTAAATGCATGGTTCTACGCTACCACGGTGAGTACGAAGGCAGTGAAGGCTACGCAAAAAAGCAGGAATGGATAATAACCCGAGGGCAGTACTAGGGTAGGAAGTCTTTTCGTCTTCAACCTGGGGCCCAGGCAGGGCAGCAGACTTGCCTAAGAAGTCAGATCAGAGCGGCATATTGGACCTTCTGATCCCCTCGGAAGGGAGTCTCCTACGACAGTGATCCATCTCTTTTTCTTTATGGAAGTGGTTTTGACACAGGGCGTAGGCCAACTGAACCTTGGCAACATTTCCAAGCTAGATGAGCCATCATCCTTGTCATCGTTCAGCTCCACCTGCAATGGCACCAGGGAAGGTGGGGTGGTCTCGGAGGAGATGGGCCTGCTGCGCCGGTCAGGAGCTTGTCACCATTGTCCCCTATCCCTCAAGTCACCGCGTTCTCCCGGGTGGGGAGACGCTAGGGAATCCTCTGTATCAGGCGCCCTGTCTGCCTGGAGGGGGAAGCATCCGGCACTGGCATGAGCAGGGCACAGCCGGCAGCCTGGCCCCAGGGAAGCAGCATTTTCCCACCGGAGCTCTGCCTGCAGAGCTGCACCAGTCGTGGCAGGTGCAGGCTTTAGAGAGGACACAGCTTTCTGCTCGGTCGATACTGTCACTCCCTGCTCGAGCTGGCACAGCCGCAGTGGCCTTTCTGCCCACCCTGTGCACGGCACTGGGGTGATGTTGCCCCTTCTCCACTCGGTGGGGACCTCCCCAGACCGCCATGACCTCTCAAATGTGATGGAGAGTGGTTTGGCAACTTCGTCCGCCAGTTCCCTAAGGACCCGCGGGTGCATCTCATCAGGCCCCATGGAATTGTTGGGCAGTCTCAGACCTGGTCTTCTCCTACCGGTCTTCATTTTCCCAGTATCCCCTTTGCCTTCTGCAACTTGGGCGGTGTGCCTAGAGCACTTGCTGTTGGAGACTGAGGCAAAAAAGTTGTTCAGCACCTCAGCTTTCTCCACTTCCAGGATAACCAGGTCTCCAGCATCCTTCCGGAGAGGGCCCACATTTTCCCTAGTCTGCCTTCTATCACTGACATACCGATAGAAGGCTTTCTTGTTCCCATAAAATTTGTTGTGTAAGAAATGAAGAGACAGGTTTTACCAACAGCACCGTCACCCACAACTACACGCTTGATCGTCTGCATAGCTGAAGTGTACTAGAATATCAACTGCAGTGAGAACCTCAGAGTCTGCGCCGGCTGTTGGCAGCTCGCTGCGGGGTCTCCTTACAGAGAGGTACAAACAATTGTTACAGTACACGGACACTTTTTCATGACTGGCTTTGTGGGCTCCACTCTTAGAATTTGTGCCGACCGATGTGTAACCTCGGTACAAATCCTAGTCTCTGTTTCTTGCATATGGGGAACATCAATCTCTTGCTAATCACAAAAAGTTTAATTTCTAAGTGTGTATGAGATGGCGGCATGTTTTCTGAAGAATAAAACAATGTGTGGTGGTTTGACCTTAGCTGGACGCCAGGTGCCCACAAAAGCCACTCTATCACAGCCCTCTTCAGCTGGACAGGGGAGAGAAAATATAATTAAAATATTCCATTCCATTCCATTCCATTGCCTTCCATTCCATTCTATTCTATTCTATTATTTTCCCAAATCTGTGATGAAGGAAAAATTCTGTTTTCCTGGAATTCATCAATTTGGTAATAAACTGAGAGACACATTCCTTTTACCTGTCATAAAGCAGTGTTTCTGCAATGATGTTTTGTGAAGAAGTTCTGTGGAATCTTCTTCCCCAAGCCAAACATTTTTTGAACTTCTTCTATTCAGGGAGGTGTAAAGTTCAAGAGATGCATGCAAATGAAAAAGGTGGTGAGCGTAGAAAGTCACAGAGTCATAAAAACGGTAAGAGATTGTTCATGATTTGCACACAATCGCACACAATTACAAAAACATTAGCTTTGGGTAGCCAGAGATGTACCACATTCATCTCCGAGCTGGATTTCTGTGCCATGAAGCAGGAAGTACAAGATGAGTATTTTCAATGATGGCATCAACTTGGCATCCTAACCTTCAATACGATGCAGGATTAGCAGTACTAAACGTCTTCTGCAGGAAGTCTAACTAAAAAAAAAAGTCATGACTGGACAAAAAAAAAAAGTCGTCTCAGGACAAAACCTGAGAAAGCTGTCAAGAAACTTCATTCTGCTGAAAAGACAATTTGCATCAGGCTAGCACGACCTTTGTGCTGTTGTTACTATTGAGTTGTTCAGGAAGGCTCCAGGATAGAAATAATGTGTTGGTGGAATCTTTCCATTGAAATCTAGGATGGGGCTTTTCAGTGCTCGCTGGTCGTGCCCCCTAAGTCGAGGAATACTCTTAAGGAGCTCAAAATGGGCAAAGGGATAGGAAAAGGTAGTAGCTTAGGTGGAAAAGTTGCTCCACTGACTGAGAAAGCAAGATAAATTGGTACCTGCCTCTTGGGTAGGGAAACTTCTGAACTGCTGAAAGATCTCTTTCTGTGAAGCCTGTAAGAACTTTATCGGAGACAGGACAGCAGCGTGCGAGGATCAGCGGGCAGCGCGTGGGGAGGAGGGGAGTGGAGGCACGGGCACATGGTGTGCCAGCGCTTTGACACTGCCTGGAAAATTTGTTATCTCAATGTCCTTGGTCCGACTAGCTTGTTGTTAGCTCACGATACTGCGGCTGTGTCTCTGTTGGGTTTTTCTGTCTGGTCTGGGACAGGAGGATATTGTGAGAAGTGAAGAAAATGCAAGAAAAAAATGCAAATTTTGGAAGAGCCTAATTGCAGGTTTGGGGAAAAGGGTACGCCAAAATGTTGCTGAGTGCTAAAATAAAGACTTTCATATATTTTTAATGTGGTATCCATGACAAGGTTTCAGATACTTCAGGTGTCAGCATTGGTTATGAGTATCCCAAAAAGCAGCACCACGATCTCTCCCTGTGTTAGCTGGAGGTGGCTGGTGTGATGCTTCTGCCAGAGTTTGGAAAGGCAGAAAGCAGGATGTGAAAGCCAGGCATTAACTGTTTGTCAAAGTTTGGCATTGTTGGCATGGGAGACGGAAAACAGCAGTAACAATTCAATCCCAATATGAGTACGATTGTTCTCCTTTATTAGTCAGCAAAACAGGTTTATATAGCAAAGCAATAACAGCATCTGATTGGTTAGATACGCTTAACCATATATAGGCAAAACTGCTATAACTCGCTGCGATTGGTGCAAAGCTTCATCTCTCGATGCGGAAGCAGTGATATGACAGGAAGCAACAGCGTGGCAGGAAGTGGCAATGTAACAGTCCCCATGCTCCAGTGTTCCGAGCTCGTCGCTCTACCTTCCCAACAGGGTTCCGTGTTCGCCGCTCTCATGGCCCATCTCTAGTTTCAAAGCCTGGGTTGCTCAGCGGCACCAAACTATGTCCCTCCTCGTCCAGCCAGGGCTCCACATGGCATAACTTCGAAAATCCAGTAATCCTGTTCAATACACCTTTTTACAAAAAAGAAAATTCTTCTATGGCTTGTGCTAAAGCCTCGTACTAACAGCTTTGGAACTTCCACACTGTCTATCATAGCTTGCCCTGAAGCCCCAACTCATCAGTCAGAGCGTGTATTTCTCACAGATTCTTCAGGAGATTGTACGATTTCAACTATTGCCATCTCAAGTCTTCCTTCCGAGGTGTGTCTCGGTTTATTATCAAATCAATGAATTGCAGGCAAACAGAATGTTCCCTTGTGCTGCCATTTACATTGAACTGAAGCTACGTATGGTGACGAGGCAAAGAAACCCAGAGGAAATCTTTTGGGGCATCTGCTTCCCGTACTGAACAACTCTCCCCAGATCTCTGCAAGTGAGATTTGTGCTTCTGCCATATTCAGGGCATTTTCTGTGCAAACTGTGTCTTTGCTTTTGAGCTTCCTAACACGGCTTCCTAGGCGGTAAAGACTACTGACGGCTTCTTCTCATCTGCCATGCTTCAGCTAGGGCATCTCTAGACAACTTCGCTTGCAACCAAGTATGCTCAAGCTGTAGAAGAGTGGCCAGTTTCTCAGTTCAAGGAGCATGGGAATGATTGCACTTCTCCTCTGCCTGAGTCCCAGTGCCAGACGGCGCGCTGCCCATGCGAGCGCCGGATGAGGAGACAGCCCACTGTGACCTCACGGAGCGGTGGATGGCGATGTCAGCGAGCGAGGGACTGTGACTGGCTCCTGCCTGGACTCCTGCCTGGACTCCTGGCGCCCAGCGAGCCTGCAAGGTCTCGACGGTGGAGCGAGGCTTCTCCTGCTGCTGGGGGTTCTCTGGGGCCTGCGGTCGACATCCCCGGGTGCCCGTCCTGCAGCCATCGCCTCTGTTTCCCCAGCCCTGCCTGCTCCAGGCAGCCAGGCACCGCGGGCTGTGCTTGCAGCAGCGCAGGTGAGGTGTGCTGGGAAATGTCCCCCCGCTGTGGCCATGGGGTGGGCAAGAGGGCTCGTGGAGCCGGGAGGGTGTCCTTCTTGAGGGGCCTGGGCATTTCTTCATCTCCTCCCCTCTCCTCTGCGGGACAGCGAGTGACCATGGCCTCTCTCCATCTTGCAGTGTGTGACACCAGTGAGGGAGAGCAGCTCCTTGTCCTCGTCCCTCCCCAGCCAGCAGCAAGGAGCAAACATGGCCGCAGTGGCAGAGTGGAGCTGCCCCATCTGCCGCGATGCTGAACATGATGTGGCTTATGTGACCCCCTGCCTCCACCAGTTCTGCCTGGGCTGCATTGTGCGGTGGGCAAAGAGGAAACCATCATGCCCCCTTTGCAGGCAGACTGTCAACAGCATCATCCATTCTGTGCGGTCAGAGCATGATTTTTTGGAGATGGGTGTTCAACGCCGCTCAGATCCATCGGTTGTCAACCGTGAGGATGCACAGGGGCCTGCGGAGCCATCGCCCAGGACTTATGTGGCTGGCTTCCAGCCTGAGTTCTGGGCCTCCCTGTTCCGGGAGTCCCTGGAGATGCTCGAGCCCGTGGTGCCCTGGCTGCACCAGGAGCTGTCGGTGCTGTACGGGGCCCGCTGGTGGGAGGTGGATGTGGCACAGAGCACCGTCATAGCAAACCTGTGCCGCTACGGGCTGGACGAAGAGGCCTTGGTCCGGGAGCTGCAGCCCTTGCTGCAGCACCAGACGGTGACGTTTGTGCACCGGCTCATCAGCGTCGCCGCAGACCGGTGCAGTGAGCAGCTCCTGCGTGAGATGGAGCTCCTGGACACCCGTGGTGCCGAGGAGCAGGAGGAGGCCCATGGTGCTGAGGAGCAGGAGGAGGCCCATGGTGCTGAGGAGCAGGAGGAGGCCCGTGGTGCTGAGGAGCAGGAGGATGCTGATGCTGCTGAGGAGCAGCAGGATGTCCGTGGTGCCGAGGAGCACAATGATGCCAACAGGGCTGAGCAGCAGGTGGACAGCCCCGCGGCCACCCCTGGACCCACTGCCTCCTCGGGGGGGACTCCTGTCCCCAGCTCCAGCGCACATGAGGAGCCCTATGAGGAGCTGGGGCAGGCAGTGGCAGGTCCCTCTGCTCCCACCCAGGGCAGGGACTGCTCACACAGGGGGCCCCGTCACCCCCCGAAGAGGAGGGCCAGCGGCTCCCAGGACTCGTCAGCCCACAAGAGGCCATGCCGCCGGCAGCAGTAGGGTGCCCCAGGAGCTGGCAACACCAGGGCCGGGTCAGCAGCTGGGGCACACGGTGGCCCCCAAGGGGACTTGGAGGCCCTTGTTTGTAATTTAGCTATTAAAGAAGAAAATAAAACTGTGCAAACTGCAGGAAAGGTCTTAGTCTCTCCTTAGAAGCAGCGCAGCTGGCATTGCAATCGCCGCCACCCATGGTGCTTTCTCCTCCTTCTCCTGGCGCTGTGCACCCCTTTCCCCTCGTGAGTCTCGTGCAGCCTGAGGTCAGAGGAGCCCTTCTGGTGGGAGAGCGTGCAGCCGTGCCGCCCTTTGTCTGGGGAGGTCTCCAGGTGCAGCCTGCGCCCCGTTGCTCATTATCCCAGACCTTCTGATCCCCTCGGAAGGGAGTCTCCTACGACAGTGATCCATCTCTTTTTCTTTATGGAAGTGGTTTTGACACAGGGCGTAGGCCAACTGAACCTTGGCAACATTTCCAAGCTAGATGAGCCATCATCCTTGTCATCGTTCAGCTCCACCTGCAATGGCACCAGGGAAGGTGGGGTGGTCTCGGAGGAGATGGGCCTGCTGCGCCTGTCAGGAGCTTGTCACCATTGTCCCCTATCCCTTAAGTCACCGCGTTCTCCCGGGTGGGGAGACGCTAGGGAATCCTCTGTATCAGGCGCCCTGTCTGCCTGGAGGGGGAAGCATCCGGCACTGGCATGAGCAGGGCACAGCCGGCAGCCTGGCCCCAGGGAAGCAGCATTTTCCCACCGGAGCTCTGCCTGCAGAGCTGCACCGGTCGTGGCAGGTGCAGGCTTTAGAGAGGACACAGCTTTCTGCTCGGTGGATACTGTCACTCCCTGCTCGAGCTGGCACAGCCGCAGCGGCCTTTCTGCCCACCCTGTGCACGGCACTGGGGTGATGTTGCCCCTTCTCCACTCGGTGGGGACCTCCCCAGACCGCCATGACCTCTCAAATGTGATGGAGAGTCGTTTGACAACTTCGTCCGCCAGTTCCCTAAGGACCCGCGGGTGCATCTCATCAGGCCCCATGGAATTGTTGGGCAGTCTCAGACCTGGTCTTCTCCTACCGGTCTTCATTTTCCCAGTATCCCCTTTGCCTTTTGCAACTTGGGCAAAAAAGTTGTTCAGCACCTCAGCTTTCTCCACTTCCAGGATAACCAGGTCTCCAGCATCCTTCCGGAGAGGGCCCTCATTTTCCCTAGTCTGCCTTCTATCACTGACATACCGATAGAAGGCTTTCTTGTTCCCATAAAATTTGTTGTGTAAGAAATGAAGAGACAGGTTTTACCAACAGCACCGTCACCCACAACTACACGCTTGATCGTCTGCATAGCTGAAGTGTACTAGAATATCAACTGCAGTGAGAACCTCAGAGTCTGCGCCAGCTGTTGGCAGCTCGCTGCGGGGTCTCCTTACAGAGAGGTACAAACAATTGTTACAGTACACGGACACTTTTTCATGACTGGCTTTGTGGGCTCCACTCTTAGAATTTGTGCCGACCGATGTGTAACCTCGGTACAAATCCTAGTCTCTGTTTCTTGCATATGGGGAACATCAATCTCTTGCTAATCACAAAAAGTTTAATTTCTAAGTGTGTATGAGATGGCGGCATGTTTTCTGAAGAATAAAACAATGTGTGGTGGTTTGACCTTAGCTGGACGCCAGGTGCCCACAAAAGCCACTCTATCACAGCCCTCTTCAGCTGGACAGGGGAGAGAAAATATAATTAAAATATTCCATTCCATTCCATTCCATTGCCTTCCATTCCATTCTATTCTATTCTATTATTTTCCCAAATCTGTGATGAAGGAAAAATTCTGTTTTCCTGGAATTCATCAATTTGGTAATAAACTGAGAGACACATTCCTTTTACCTGTCATAAAGCAGTGTTTCTGCAATGATGTTTTGTGAAGAAGTTCTGTGGAATCTTCTTCCCCAAGCCAAACATTTTTTGAACTTCTTCTATTCAGGGAGGTGTAAAGTTCAAGAGATGCATGCAAATGAAAAAGGTGGTGAGCGTAGAAAGTCACAGAGTCATAAAAACGGTAAGAGATTGTTCATGATTTGCACACAATCGCACACAATTACAAAAACATTAGCTTTGGGTAGCCAGAGATGTACCACATTCATCTCCGAGCTGGATTTCTGTGCCATGAAGCAGGAAGTACAAGATGAGTATTTTCAATGATGGCATCAACTTGGCATCCTAACCTTCAATACGATGCAGGATTAGCAGTACTAAACGTCTTCTGCAGGAAGTCTAACTAAAAAAAAAAGTCATGACTGGACAAAAAAAAAAAGTCGTCTCAGGACAAAACCTGAGAAAGCTGTCAAGAAACTTCATTCTGCTGAAAAGACAATTTGCATCAGGCTAGCACGACCTTTGTGCTGTTGTTACTATTGAGTTGTTCAGGAAGGCTCCAGGATAGAAATAATGTGTTGGTGGAATCTTTCCATTGAAATCTAGGATGGGGCTTTTCAGTGCTCGCTGGTCGTGCCCCCTAAGTCGAGGAATACTCTTAAGGAGCTCAAAATGGGCAAAGGGATAGGAAAAGGTAGTAGCTTAGGTGGAAAAGTTGCTCCACTGACTGAGAAAGCAAGATAAATTGGTACCTGCCTCTTGGGTAGGGAAACTTCTGAACTGCTGAAAGATCTCTTTCTGTGAAGCCTGTAAGAACTTTATCGGAGACAGGACAGCAGCGTGCGAGGATCAGCGGGCAGCGCGTGGGGAGGAGGGGAGTGGAGGCACGGGCACATGGTGTGCCAGCGCTTTGACACTGCCTGGAAAATTTGTTATCTCAATGTCCTTGGTCCGACTAGCTTGTTGTTAGCTCACGATACTGCGGCTGTGTCTCTGTTGGGTTTTTCTGTCTGGTCTGGGACAGGAGGATATTGTGAGAAGTGAAGAAAATGCAGGAAAGAATGCAAATTTTGGAAGAGCCTAATTGCAGGTTTGGGGAAAAGGGTACGCCAAAATGTTGCTGAGTGCTAAAATAAAGACTTTCATATATTTTTAATGTGGTATCCATGACAAGGTTTCAGATACTTCAGGTGTCAGCATTGGTTATGAGTATCCCAAAAAGCAGCACCACGATCTCTCCCTGTGTTAGCTGGAGGTGGCTGGTGTGATGCTTCTGCCAGAGTTTGGAAAGGCAGAAAGCAGGATGTGAAAGCCAGGCATTAAATGTTTGTCAAAGTTTGGCATAACTTTGAAATCCAGTAATCCTGTTCAATACACCTTTTTTCAAAAAAGAAAATTCTTCTATGGCTTGTGCTAAAGCCTCGTACTAACAGCTTTGGAACTTCCACACTGTCTATCATAGCTTGCCCTGAAGCCCCAACTCATCAGTCAGAGCGTGTATTTCTCACAGATTCTTCAGGAGATTGTACGATTTCAACTATTGCCATCTCAAGTCTTCCTTCCGAGGTGTGTCTCGGTTTATTATCAAATCAATGAATTGCAGGCAAACAGAATGTTCCCTTGTGCTGCCATTTACATTGAACTGAAGCTACGTATGGTGACGAGGCAAAGAAACCCAGAGGAAATCTTTTGGGGCATCTGCTTCCCGTACTGAACAACTCTCCCCAGATCTCTGCAAGTGAGATTTGTGCTTCTGCCATATTCAGGGCATTTTCTGTGCAAACTGTGTCTTTGCTTTTGAGCTTCCTAACACGGCTTCCTAGGCGGTAAAGACTACTGACGGCTTCTTCTCATCTGCCATGCTTCAGCTAGGGCATCTCTAGACAACTTCGCTTGCAACCAAGTATGCTCAAGCTGTAGAAGAGTGGCCAGTTTCTCAGTTCAAGGAGCATGGGAATGATTGCACTTCTCCTCTGCCTGAGTCCCAGTGCCAGACGGCGCGCTGCCCATGCGAGCGCCGGATGAGGAGACAGCCCACTGTGACCTCACGGAGCGGTGGATGGCGATGTCAGCGAGCGAGGGACTGTGACTGGCTCCTGCCTGGACTCCTGCCTGGACTCCTGGCGCCCAGCGAGCCTGCAAGGTCTCGACGGTGGAGCGAGGCTTCTCCTGCTGCTGGGGGTTCTCTGGGGCCTGCGGTCGACATCCCCGGGTGCCCGTCCTGCAGCCATCGCCTCTGTTTCCCCAGCCCTGCCTGCTCCAGGCAGCCAGGCACCGCGGGCTGTGCTTGCAGCAGCGCAGGTGAGGTGTGCTGGGAAATGTCCCCCCGCTGTGGCCATGGGGTGGGCAAGAGGGCTCGTGGAGCCGGGAGGGTGTCCTTCTTGAGGGGCCTGGGCATTTCTTCATCTCCTCCCCTCTCCTCTGCGGGACAGCGAGTGACCATGGCCTCTCTCCATCTTGCAGTGTGTGACACCAGTGAGGGAGAGCAGCTCCTTGTCCTCGTCCCTCCCCAGCCAGCAGCAAGGAGCAAACATGGCCGCAGTGGCAGAGTGGAGCTGCCCCATCTGCCGCGATGCTGAACATGATGTGGCTTATGTGACCCCCTGCCTCCACCAGTTCTGCCTGGGCTGCATTGTGCGGTGGGCAAAGAGGAAACCATCATGCCCCCTTTGCAGGCAGACTGTCAACAGCATCATCCATTCTGTGCGGTCAGAGCATGATTTTTTGGAGATGGGTGTTCAACGCCGCTCAGATCCATCGGTTGTCAACCGTGAGGATGCACAGGGGCCTGCGGAGCCATCGCCCAGGACTTATGTGGCTGGCTTCCAGCCTGAGTTCTGGGCCTCCCTGTTCCGGGAGTCCCTGGAGATGCTCGAGCCCGTGGTGCCCTGGCTGCACCAGGAGCTGTCGGTGCTGTACGGGGCCCGCTGGTGGGAGGTGGATGTGGCACAGAGCACCGTCATAGCAAACCTGTGCCGCTACGGGCTGGACGAAGAGGCCTTGGTCCGGGAGCTGCAGCCCTTGCTGCAGCACCAGACGGTGACGTTTGTGCGCCGGCTCATCAGTGTTGCCGCAGACCGGTGCAGTGAGCAGCTCCTGCGTGAGATGGAGCTCCTGGACACCCGTGGTGCCGAGGAGCAGGAGGAGGCCCATGGTGCTGAGGAGCAGGAGGAGGCCCATGGTGCTGAGGAGCAGGAGGATGTCCGTGGTGCCGAGGAGCACAATGATGCCAACAGGGCTGAGCAGCAGGTGGACAGCCCCGCGGCCACCCCTGGACCCACTGCCTCCTCGGGGGGGACTCCTGTCCCCAGCTCCAGCGCACATGAGGAGCCCTATGAGGAGCTGGGGCAGGCAGTGGCAGGTCCCTCTGCTCCCACCCAGGGCAGGGACTGCTCACACAGGGGGCCCCGTCACCCCCCGAAGAGGAGGGCCAGCGGCTCCCAGGACTCGTCAGCCCACAAGAGGCCATGCCGCCGGCAGCAGTATGGTGCCCCAGGAGCCGGTGGCACCAGGGCCGGGTCAGCAGCTGGGGCACATGGTGGCCCCCAAGGGGACTTGGAGGCCCTTGTTTGTAATTTAGCTATTAAATAAGAAAATAAAACTGTGCAAACTGCAGGAAAGGTCTTAGTCTCTCCTTAGAAGCAGCGCAGCTGGCATTGCGATCGCCGCCACCCATGGTGCTTTCTCCTCCTTCTCCTGGCGCTGTGCACCCCTTTCCCCTCGTGAGTCTCGTGCAGCCTGAGGTCAGAGGAGCCCTTCTGGTGGGAGAGGGTGCAGCCGTGCCGCCCTTTGTCTGGGGAGGTCTCCAGGTGCAGCCTGCGCCCCGTTGCTCATTATCCCCAGACCTTCTGATCCCCTCGGAAGGGAGTCTCCTACGACAGTGATCCATCTCTTTTTCTTTATGGAAGTGGTTTTGACACAGGGCGTAGGCCAACCGAACCTTGGCAACATTTCCAAGCTAGATGAGCCATCATCCTTGTCATCGTTCAGTTCCACCTGCAATGGCACCAGGGAAGGTGGGGTGGTCTCGGAGGAGATGGGCCTGCTGCGCCGGTCAGGAGCTTGTCACCATTGTCCCCTATCCCTCAAGTCACCGCGTTCTCCCGGGTGGGGAGACGCTAGGGAATCCTCTGTATCAGGCGCCCTGTCTGCCTGGGGGGGGAAGCATCCGGCACTGGCATGAGCAGGGCACAGCCGGCAGCCTGGCCCCAGGGAAGCAGCATTTTCCCACCGGAGCTCTGCCTGCAGAGCTGCACCGGTCGTGGCAGGTGCAGGCTTTAGCGAGGACACAGCTTTCTGCTCGGTGGATACTGTCACTCTCTGCTCGAGCTGCCACAGCTGCAGCGACCTTTCTGCCCACCCTGTCCACGGCACTGGGGTGATGTTGCCCCTTCTCCACTCGGTGGTACCTCCCCAGACCGCCATGACCTCTCAAATGTGATGGAGAGTGGTTTGGCAACTTCGTCCGCCAGTTCCCTCAGGACCCGCGGGTGCATCTCATCAAGACCCATGGAATTGTTGGGCAGTCTCAGACCTGGTCTTCTCCTACAGTGGGCGGGTCTTCATTTTCCCAGTCCCCGCCTTTGCCTTCTGCAGTTTCGGCGGTGTGCCTAGAGCACTTGCTGTTGGAGACTGAGGCAAAAAAGTTGTTCAGCACCTCAGCTTTCTCCACTTCCAGGATAACCAGGTCTCCAGCATCCTTCCGGAGAGGGCCCACATTTTCCCTAGTCTGCCTTCTATCGCTGACATACCGATAGAAGGCTTTCCTGTTCCCGTAAAATTTGTTGTGTAAGAAATGAAGAGACAGGTTTTACCAACAGCACCGTCACCCACAACTACACGCTTGATCGTCTGCATAGCTGAAGTGTACTAGAATATCAACTGCAGTGAGAACCTCAGAGTCTGCGCCGGCTGTTGGCAGCTCGCTGCGGGGTCTCCTTACAGAGAGGTACAAACAATTGTTACAGTACACGGACACTTTTTCATGACTGGCTTTGTGGGCTCCACTCTTAGAATTTGTGCCGACCGATGTGTAACCTCGGTACAAATCCTAGTCTCTGTTTCTTGCATATGGGGAACATCAATCTCTTGCTAATCACAAAAAGTTTCATTTCTAAGTGTGTATGAGATGGCGGCATGTTTTCTGAAGAATAAAACAATGTGTGGTGGTTTGACCTTAGCTGGACGCCAGGTGCCCACAAAAGCCACTCTATCACAGCCCTCTTCAGCTGGACAGGGGAGAGAAAATATAATTAAAATATTCCATTCCATTCCCTTCCATTCCCTTCCATTCCATTCCATTCCATTCCATTCCATTCCATTCCATTCCATTCTATTCTATTATTTTCCCAAATCTGTGATGAAGGAAAAATTCTGTTTTCCTGGAATTCATCAATTTGGTAATAAACTGAGAGACACATTCCTTTTACCTGTCATAAAGCAGTGTTTCTGCAATGATGTTTTGTGAAGAAGTTCTGTGGAATCTTCTTCCCCAAGCCAAACATTTTTTGAACTTCTTCTATTCAGGGAGGTGTAAAGTTCAAGAGATGCATGCAAATGAAAAAGGTGGTGAGCGTAGAAAGTCACAGAGTCATAAAAACAGTAAGAGATTGTTCATGATTTGCACACAATCGCACACAATTACAAAAACATTAGCTTTGGGTAGCCAGAGATGTACCACATTCATCTCCGAGCTGGATTTCTGTGCCATGAAGCAGGAAGTACAAGATGATTATTTTCAATGATGGCATCAACTTGGCATCCTAACCTTCAATACGATGCAGGATTAGCAGTACTAAACGTCTTCTGCAGGAAGTCTAACTAAAAAAAATAAGTAAATACGTAAATCTGTAACGGAGGTTAATAAGATGACACTTGACTTGAAAGAAATTCCCGAAAGAGTCATCAGTGGTTTTCAGACTGCTATGGATGGTACAGGAGAGGAAGGACAAAACCTGGAGAAAGCTGTCAAGAAACTTCATTCTGCTGAAAAGACAATTTGCATCAGGCTAGCACGACCTTTGTGCTGTTGTTACTATTGAGTTGTTCAGGAAGGCTCCAGAATAGAAATAATGTGTTGGTGGAATCTTTCCATTGAAATCTGGGATGGGGCTTTTCAGTGCTCACTGGTCGTGCCCCGTAAGTCAAGGAATACTCTTGAGGAGCTCAAAATGGGCAAAGGGATAGGAAAAGGTAGTAGCTTAGGTGGAAAAGTTGCTCCACTGACTGAGAAAGCAAGATAAATTGGTACCTGCCTCTTGGGTAGGGAAACTTCTGAACTGCTGAAAGATCTCTTTCTGTGAAGCCTGTAAGAACTTTATCGGAGACAGGACAGCAGCGTGCGAGGATCAGCGGGCAGCGCGTGGGGAGGAGGGGAGTGGAGGCACGGGCACATGGTGTGCCAGCGCTTTGACACTGCCTGGAAAATTTGTCATCTCAATGTCCTTGGTCCGACTAGCTTGTTGTTAGCTCACGATACTGCGGCTGTGTCTCTGTTGGGTTTTTCTGTCTGGTCTGGGACAGGAGGATATTGTGAGAAGTGAAGAAAATGCAAGAAAAAAAGCAAATTTTGGAAGAGCCTAATTGCAGGTTTGGGGAAAAGGGTACGCCAAAATGTTGCTGTGTGCTAAAATAAAGACTTTCATATATTTTTAATGTGGTATCCATGACAAGGTTTCAGATACTTCAGGTGTCAGCATTGGTTATGAGTATCCCAAAAAGCAGCACCACGATCTCTCCCTGTGTTTCCTGGAGGTGGCTGGTGTGATGCTTCTGCCAGAGTTTGGAAAGGCAGAAAGCAGGATGTTAAAGCCAGGCATTAAGTGTTTGTCAAAGTTTGGCATAACTTTGAAATCCAGTAATCCTGTTCAATACACCTTTTTTCAAAAAAGAAAATTCTTCTATGGCTTGTGCTAAAGCCTCGTACTAACAGCATTGGAACTTCCACACTGTCTATCATAGCTTGCCCTGAAGCCCCAACTCATCAGTCAGAGCGTGTATTTCTCACAGATTCTTCAGGAGATTGTACGATTTCAACTATTGCCATCTCAAGTCTTCCTTCCGAGGTGTTTCTCGGTTTATTATCAAATCAATGAATTGCAGGCAAACAGAATGTTCCCTTGTGCTGCCATTTACATTGAACTGAAGCTACGTATGGTGACGAGGCAAAGAAACCCAGCGAAAATCTTCTGGGGCATCTCCTTCCCATACTGAACAACTCTCCCCAGATCTCTGCAAGTGAGATTTGTGCTTCTGCCACATTCAGGGCATTTTCTGTGCAAACTGTGTCTTTGCTTTTGAGCTTCCTAACACGGCTTCCTAGGCGGTAAAGACTACTGACGGCTTCTTCTTCTCATCTGCCATGCTTCAGCTAGGGCATCTCTAGACAACTTCGCTTGCAACCAAGTATGCTCAAGCTGTAGAAGAGTGGCCAGTTTCTCAGTTCAAGGAGCATGGGAATGATTGCACTTCTCCTCTGCCTGAGTCCCAGTGCCAGACGGAGCGCTGCCCATGCGAGCACCGGATGAGGAGACAGCCCACTGTGACCTCACGGAGCGGTGGATGGCGATGTCAGCGAGCGAGGGACTGTGACTGGCTCCTGCCTGGACTCCTGCCTGGACTCCTGGCGCCCAGCGAGCCTGCAAGGTCTCGACGGTGGAGCGAGGCTTCTCCTGCTGCTGGGGGTTCTCTGGGGGCTGCGGTCGACATCCCCGGGTGCCCGTCCTGCAGCCATCGCCTGTGTTTCCCTGGCCCTGCCTGCTCCAGGCAGCCGGGCACCGCGGGCTGTGCTTGCAGCAGCGCAGGTGAGGTGTGCTGGGAAATGTCCCCCCGCTGTGGCCATGGGGTGGGCAAGAGGGCTCGCGGAGCCGGGAGGGTGTCCTTCTTGAGGGGCCTGGGCATTTCTTCATCTCCTCCCCTCTCCTCTGCGGGACAGCGAGTGACCGTGGCCTCTCTCCATCTTGCAGCGTGTGACACCAGTGAGGGAGAGCAGCTCCTTGTCCTCGCCCCTCCCCAGCCAGCAGCAAGGAGCAAACATGGCCGCAGTGGCAGAGTGGAGCTGCCCCATCTGCCGCGATGCTGAACGTGATGTGGCTTATGTGACCCCCTGCCTCCACCAGTTCTGCCTGGGCTGCATTGTGCGGTGGGCAAAGAGGAAACCATCATGCCCCCTTTGCAGGCAGACTGTCAACAGCATCATCTTTTCTGTGCGGTCAGAGGATGATTTTTTGGAGATGGGTGTTCAACGCCGCTCAGATCCATCGGTTGTCAACCGTGAGGATGCGCACGGGGCTGCGGAGCCATCGCCCAGGACTTATGTGGCTCTCTTCCAGCCCAGGTTCTGGGCCTACCTGTTCTGGGAGTCCCTGAAGACGCTCGAGACCGTGCTGTCCTGGCTGCACTAGGAACTGTCGGTGCTGTACAGGGCCCGCTGGTGGGAGGTGGATGTGGCACAGAGCACCGTCATAGCAAACCTGTGCCGCTACGGGCTGGACGAGGAGGCCTTGGTCCGGGAGCTGCAGCCCTTGCTGCAGCACCAGACGGTGACGTTTGTGCGCCGGCTCATCAGCGTTGCCGCAGACCGGTGCAGTAAGCAGCTCCTGCGTGAGATGGAGCTCCTGGACACCCGTGGTGCCGAGGAGCAGGAGGAGGCCCATGGTGCTGAGGAGCAGCAGGATGCTGATGGTGCCGAGGAGCACGATGATGCCAACAGGGCTGAGCAGCAGGAGGACAGCCCCGCGGCCACCCCTGGACCCACTGCCTCCTCGGGGGGGACTCCTGCCCCCAGCTCCAGCGCACATGAGGAGCCCTATGAGGAGCTGGGGCAGGCAGTTGCAGGTCCCTCTGCTCCCACCCAGGGCAGGGACTGCTCACACGAGGGGCCCCAGCACCCCCCGAAGAGGAGGGCCAGCGGCTCCCAGGACTCGTCAGCCCACAAGAGGCCATGCCGCCGGCAGCAGTATGGTGCCCCAGGAGCCGGTGGCACCAGGGCCGGGTCAGCAGCTGGGGCACACGGTGGCCCCCAAGGGGACTTGGAGGCCCTTGTTTGTAATTTAGCTATTAAAGAAGAAAATAAAACTGTGCAAACTGCAGGAAAGGTCTTAGTCTCTCCTTAGAAGCAGCTCAGCTGGCATTGCGATCGCCGCCACCCATGGTGCTTTCTCCTCCTTCTCCTGGCGCTGTGCACCCCTTTCCCCTCGTGAATCTCGTGCAGCCTGAGGTCAGAGGAGCCCTTCTGGTGGGAGAGGGTGCAGCCGTGCCGCCCTTTGTCTGGGGAGGTCTCCAGGTGCAGCCTGCGCCCCGTTGCTCATTATCCCCAGACCTTCTGATCCCCTCGGAAGGGAGTCTCCTACGACAGTGATCCATCTCTTTTTCTTTATGGAAGTGGTTTTGACACAGGGCGTAGGCCAACCGAACCTTGGCAACATTTCCAAGCTAGATGAGCCATCATCCTTGTCATCGTTCAGTTCCACCTGCAATGGCACCAGGGAAGGTGGGGTGGTCTCGGAGGAGATGGGCCTGCTGCGCCGGTCAGGAGCTTGTCACCATTGTCCCCTATCCCTCAAGTCACCGCGTTCTCCCGGGTGGGGAGACGCTAGGGAATCCTCTGTATCAGGCGCCCTGTCTGCCTGGGGGGGGAAGCATCCGGCACTGGCATGAGCAGGGCACAGCCGGCAGCCTGGCCCCAGGGAAGCAGCATTTTCCCACCGGAGCTCTGCCTGCAGAGCTGCACCGGTCGTGGCAGGTGCAGGCTTTAGCGAGGACACAGCTTTCTGCTCGGTGGATACTGTCACTCTCTGCTCGAGCTGCCACAGCTGCAGCGACCTTTCTGCCCACCCTGTCCACGGCACTGGGGTGATGTTGCCCCTTCTCCACTCGGTGGTACCTCCCCAGACCGCCATGACCTCTCAAATGTGATGGAGAGTGGTTTGGCAACTTCGTCCGCCAGTTCCCTCAGGACCCGCGGGTGCATCTCATCAAGACCCATGGAATTGTTGGGCAGTCTCAGACCTGGTCTTCTCCTACAGTGGGCGGGTCTTCATTTTCCCAGTCCCCGCCTTTGCCTTCTGCAGTTTCGGCGGTGTGCCTAGAGCACTTGCTGTTGGAGACTGAGGCAAAAAAGTTGTTCAGCACCTCAGCTTTCTCCACTTCCAGGATAACCAGGTCTCCAGCATCCTTCCGGAGAGGGCCCACATTTTCCCTAGTCTGCCTTCTATCGCTGACATACCGATAGAAGGCTTTCCTGTTCCCGTAAAATTTGTTGTGTAAGAAATGAAGAGACAGGTTTTACCAACAGCACCGTCACCCACAACTACACGCTTGATCGTCTGCATAGCTGAAGTGTACTAGAATATCAACTGCAGTGAGAACCTCAGAGTCTGCGCCGGCTGTTGGCAGCTCGCTGCGGGGTCTCCTTACAGAGAGGTACAAACAATTGTTACAGTACACGGACACTTTTTCATGACTGGCTTTGTGGGCTCCACTCTTAGAATTTGTGCCGACCGATGTGTAACCTCGGTACAAATCCTAGTCTCTGTTTCTTGCATATGGGGAACATCAATCTCTTGCTAATCACAAAAAGTTTCATTTCTAAGTGTGTATTAGATGGCGGCATGTTTTCTGAAGAATAAAACAATGTGTGGTGGTTTGACCTTAGCTGGACGCCAGGTGCCCACAAAAGCCACTCTATCACAGCCCTCTTCAGCTGGACAGGGGAGAGAAAATATAATTAAAATATTCCATTCCATTCCCTTCCATTCCATTCCATTCCATTCCATTCCATTCCATTCCATTCCATTCCATTCCATTCCATTCTATTCTATTCTATTATTTTCCCAAATCTGTGATGAAGGAAAAATTCTGTTTTCCTGGAATTCATCAATTTGGTAATAAACTGAGAGACACATTCCTTTTACCTGTCATAAAGCAGTGTTTCTGCAATGATGTTTTGTGAAGAAGTTCTGTGGAATCTTCTTCCCCAAGCCAAACATTTTTTGAACTTCTTCTATTCAGAGAGGTGTAAAGTTCAAGAGATGCATGCAAATGAAAAAGGTGGTGAGCGTAGAAAGTCACAGAGTCGTAAAAACGGTAAGAGATTGTTCATGATTTGCACACAATCGCACACAATTACAAAAACATTAGCTTTGGGTAGCCAGAGATGTACCACATTCATCTCCGAGCTGGATTTCTGTGCCATGAAGCAGGAAGTACAAGATGATTATTTTCAATGATGGCATCAACTTGGCATCCTAACCTTCAATACGATGCAGGATTAGCAGTACTAAACGTCTTCTGCAGGAAGTCTAACTAAAAAAAATAAGTAAATACGTAAATCTGTAACGGAGGTTAATAAGATGACACTTGACTTGAAAGAAATTCCCGAAAGAGTCATCAGTGGTTTTCAGACTGCTATGGATGGTACAGGAGAGGAAGGACAAAACCTGGAGAAAGCTGTCAAGAAACTTCATTCTGCTGAAAAGACAATTTGCATCAGGCTAGCACGACCTTTGTGCTGTTGTTACTATTGAGTTGTTCAGGAAGGCTCCAGAATAGAAATAATGTGTTGGTGGAATCTTTCCATTGAAATCTGGGATGGGGCTTTTCAGTGCTCACTGGTCGTGCCCCGTAAGTCAAGGAATACTCTTGAGGAGCTCAAAATGGGCAAAGGGATAGGAAAAGGTAGTAGCTTAGGTGGAAAAGTTGCTCCACTGACTGAGAAAGCAAGATAAATTGGTACCTGCCTCTTGGGTAGGGAAACTTCTGAACTGCTGAAAGATCTCTTTCTGTGAAGCCTGTAAGAACTTTATCGGAGACAGGACAGCAGCGTGCGAGGATCAGCGGGCAGCGCGTGGGGAGGAGGGGAGTGGAGGCACGGGCACATGGTGTGCCAGCGCTTTGACACTGCCTGGAAAATTTGTCATCTCAATGTCCTTGGTCCGACTAGCTTGTTGTTAGCTCACGATACTGCGGCTGTGTCTCTGTTGGGTTTTTCTGTCTGGTCTGGGACAGGAGGATATTGTGAGAAGTGAAGAAAATGCAGGAAAGAATGCAAATTTTGGAAGAGCCTAATTGCAGGTTTGGGGAAAAGGGTACGCCAAAATGTTGCTGTGTGCTAAAATAAAGACTTTCATATATTTTTAATGTGGTATCCATGACAAGGTTTCAGATACTTCAGGTGTCAGCATTGGTTATGAGTATCCCAAAAAGCAGCACCACGATCTCTCCCTGTGTTTCCTGGAGGTGGCTGGTGTGATGCTTCTGCCAGAGTTTGGAAAGGCAGAAAGCAGGATGTTAAAGCCAGGCATTAAGTGTTTGTCAAAGTTTGGCATAACTTTGAAATCCAGTAATCCTGTTCAATACACCTTTTTTCAAAAAAGAAAATTCTTCTATGGCTTGTGCTAAAGCCTCGTATTAACAGCATTGGAACTTCCACACTGTCTATCATAGCTTGCCCTGAAGCCCCAACTCATCAGTCAGAGCGTGTATTTCTCACAGATTCTTCAGGAGATTGTACGATTTCAACTATTGCCATCTCAAGTCTTCCTTCCGAGGTGTTTCTCGGTTTATTATCAAATCAATGAATTGCAGGCAAACAGAATGTTCCCTTGTGCTGCCATTTACATTGAACTGAAGCTACGTATGGTGACGAGGCAAAGAAACCCAGCGAAAATCTTCTGGGGCATCTCCTTCCCATACTGAACAACTCTCCCCAGATCTCTGCAAGTGAGATTTGTGCTTCTGCCACATTCAGGGCATTTTCTGTGCAAACTGTGTCTTTGCTTTTGAGCTTCCTAACACGGCTTCCTAGGCGGTAAAGACTACTGACGGCTTCTTCTTCTCATCTGCCATGCTTCAGCTAGGGCATCTCTAGACAACTTCGCTTGCAACCAAGTATGCTCAAGCTGTAGAAGAGTGGCCAGTTTCTCAGTTCAAGGAGCATGGGAATGATTGCACTTCTCCTCTGCCTGAGTCCCAGTGCCAGACGGAGCGCTGCCCATGCGAGCGCCGGATGAGGAGACAGCCCACTGTGACCTCACGGAGCGGTGGATGGCGATGTCAGCGAGCGAGGGACTGTGACTGGCTCCTGCCTGGACTCCTGCCTGGACTCCTGGCGCCCAGCGAGCCTGCAAGGTCTCGACGGTGGAGCGAGGCTTCTCCTGCTGCTGGGGGTTCTCTGGGGGCTGCGGTCGACATCCCCGGGTGCCCGTCCTGCAGCCATCGCCTGTGTTTCCCTGGCCCTGCCTGCTCCAGGCAGCCGGGCACCGCGGGCTGTGCTTGCAGCAGCGCAGGTGAGGTGTGCTGGGAAATGTCCCCCCGCTGTGGCCATGGGGTGGGCAAGAGGGCTCGCGGAGCCGGGAGGGTGTCCTTCTTGAGGGGCCTGGGCATTTCTTCATCTCCTCCCCTCTCCTCTGCGGGACAGCGAGTGACCGTGGCCTCTCTCCATCTTGCAGCGTGTGACACCAGTGAGGGAGAGCAGCTCCTTGTCCTCGCCCCTCCCCAGCCAGCAGCAAGGAGCAAACATGGCCGCAGTGGCAGAGTGGAGCTGCCCCATCTGCCGCGATGCTGAACGTGATGTGGCTTATGTGACCCCCTGCCTCCACCAGTTCTGCCTGGGCTGCATTGTGCGGTGGGCAAAGAGGAAACCATCATGCCCCCTTTGCAGGCAGACTGTCAACAGCATCATCTTTTCTGTGCGGTCAGAGGATGATTTTTTGGAGATGGGTGTTCAACGCCGCTCAGATCCATCGGTTGTCAACCGTGAGGATGCGCACGGGGCTGCGGAGCCATCGCCCAGGACTTATGTGGCTCTCTTCCAGCCCAGGTTCTGGGCCTACCTGTTCTGGGAGTCCCTGAAGACGCTCGAGACCGTGCTGTCCTGGCTGCACTAGGAACTGTCGGTGCTGTACAGGGCCCGCTGGTGGGAGGTGGATGTGGCACAGAGCACCGTCATAGCAAACCTGTGCCGCTACGGGCTGGACGAGGAGGCCTTGGTCCGGGAGCTGCAGCCCTTGCTGCAGCACCAGACGGTGACGTTTGTGCACCGGCTCATCAGCGTTGCCGCAGACCGGTGCAGTAAGCAGCTCCTGCGTGAGATGGAGCTCCTGGACACCCGTGGTGCCGAGGAGCAGGAGGAGGCCCATGGTGCTGAGGAGCAGCAGGATGCTGATGGTGCCGAGGAGCACGATGATGCCAACAGGGCTGAGCAGCAGGAGGACAGCCCCGCGGCCACCCCTGGACCCACTGCCTCCTCGGGGGGGACTCCTGCCCCCAGCTCCAGCGCACATGAGGAGCCCTATGAGGAGCTGGGGCAGGCAGTGGCAGGTCCCTCTGCTCCCACCCAGGGCAGGGACTGCTCACACGAGGGGCCCCAGCACCCCCCGAAGAGGAGGGCCAGCGGCTCCCAGGACTCGTCAGCCCACAAGAGGCCATGCCGCCGGCAGCAGTATGGTGCCCCAGGAGCCGGTGGCACCAGGGCCGGGTCAGCAGCTGGGGCACACGGTGGCCCCCAAGGGGACTTGGAGGCCCTTGTTTGTAATTTAGCTATTAAAGAAGAAAATAAAACTGTGCAAACTGCAGGAAAGGTCTTAGTCTCTCCTTAGAAGCAGCGCAGCTGGCATTGCGATCGCCGCCACCCATGGTGCTTTCTCCTCCTTCTCCTGGCGCTGTGCACCCCTTTCCCCTCGTGAGTCTCGTGCAGCCTGAGGTCAGAGGAGCCCTTCTGGTGGGAGAGGGTGCAGCCATGCCGCCCTTTGTCTGGGGAGGTCTCCAGGTGCAGCCTGCGCCCCGTTGCTCATTATCCCCAGACCTTCTGATCCCCTCGGAAGGGAGTCTCCTACGACAGTGATCCATCTCTTTTTCTTTATGGAAGTGGTTTTGACACAGGGCGTAGGCCAACCGAACCTTGGCAACATTTCCAAGCTAGATGAGCCATCATCCTTGTCATCGTTCAGTTCCACCTGCAATGGCACCAGGGAAGGTGGGGTGGTCTCGGAGGAGATGGGCCTGCTGCGCCGGTCAGGAGCTTGTCACCATTGTCCCCTATCCCTTAAGTCACCGCGTTCTCCCGGGTGGGGAGACGCTAGGGAATCCTCTGTATCAGGCGCCCTGTCTGCCTGGAGGGGGAAGCATCCGGCACTGGCATGAGCAGGGCACAGCCGGCAGCCTGGCCCCAGGGAAGCAGCATTTTCCCACCGGAGCTCTGCCTGCAAAGCTGCATCATCATGGCAGGTGCAGGCTTTAGCGAGGACACAGCTTTCTGCTCGGTGGATACTGTCACTCTCTGCTCGAGCTGCCACAGCTGCAGCGACCTTTCTGCCCACCCTGTCCACGGCACTGGGGTGATGTTGCCCCTTCTCCACTCGGTGGTACCTCCCCAGACCGCCATGACCTCTCAAATGTGATGGAGAGTGGTTTGGCAACTTCGTCCGCCAGTTCCCTCAGGACCCGCGGGTGCATCTCATCAAGACCCATGGAATTGTTGGGCAGTCTCAGACCTGGTCTTCTCCTACAGTGGGCGGGTCTTCATTTTCCCAGTCCCCGCCTTTGCCTTCTGCAGTTTCGGCGGTGTGCCTAGAGCACTTGCTGTTGGAGACTGAGGCAAAAAAGTTGTTCAGCACCTCAGCTTTCTCCACTTCCAGGATAACCAGGTCTCCAGCATCCTTCCGGAGAGGGCCCACATTTTCCCTAGTCTGCCTTCTATCGCTGACATACCGATAGAAGGCTTTCCTGTTCCCGTAAAATTTGTTGTGTAAGAAATGAAGAGACAGGTTTTACCAACAGCACCGTCACCCACAACTACACGCTTGATCGTCTGCATAGCTGAAGTGTACTAGAATATCAACTGCAGTGAGAACCTCAGAGTCTGCGCCGGCTGTTGGCAGCTCGCTGCGGGGTCTCCTTACAGAGAGGTACAAACAATTGTTACAGTACACGGACACTTTTTCATGACTGGCTTTGTGGGCTCCACTCTTAGAATTTGTGCCGACCGATGTGTAACCTCGGTACAAATCCTAGTCTCTGTTTCTTGCATATGGGGAACATCAATCTCTTGCTAATCACAAAAAGTTTCATTTCTAAGTGTGTATGAGATGGCGGCATGTTTTCTGAAGAATAAAACAATGTGTGGTGGTTTGACCTTAGCTGGACGCCAGGTGCCCACAAAAGCCACTCTATCACAGCCCTCTTCAGCTGGACAGGGGAGAGAAAATATAATTAAAATATTCCATTCCATTCCCTTCCATTCCATTCCATTCCATTCCATTCCATTCCATTCCATTCCATTCCATTCCATTCTATTCTATTCTATTATTTTCCCAAATCTGTGATGAAGGAAAAATTCTGTTTTCCTGGAATTCATCAATTTGGTAATAAACTGAGAGACACATTCCTTTTACCTGTCATAAAGCAGTGTTTCTGCAATGATGTTTTGTGAAGAAGTTCTGTGGAATCTTCTGCCCCAAGCCAAACATTTTTTGAACTTCTTCTATTCAGAGAGGTGTAAAGTTCAAGAGATGCATGCAAATGAAAAAGGTGGTGAGCGTAGAAAGTCACAGAGTCATAAAAACGGTAAGAGATTGTTCATGATTTGCACACAATCGCACACAATTACAAAAACATTAGCTTTGGGTAGCCAGAGATGTACCACATTCATCTCCGAGCTGGATTTCTGTGCCATGAAGCAGGAAGTACAAGATGATTATTTTCAATGATGGCATCAACTTGGCATCCTAACCTTCAATACGATGCAGGATTAGCAGTACTAAACATCTTCTGCAGGAAGTCTAACTAAAAAAAATAAGTAAATACGTAAATCTGTAACGGAGGTTAATAAGATGACACTTGACTTGAAAGAAATTCCCGAAAGAGTCATCAGTGGTTTTCAGACTGCTATGGATGGTACAGGAGAGGAAGGACAAAACCTGGAGAAAGCTGTCAAGAAACTTCATTCTGCTGAAAAGACAATTTGCATCAGGCTAGCACGACCTTTGTTCTCTTGTTACTATTGAGTTGTTCAGGAAGGCTCCATAATAGAAATAATGTGTTGGTGGAATCTTTCCATTGAAATCTAGGATGGGGCTTTTCAGTGCTCGCTGGTCGTGCCCCGTAAGTCAAGGAATACTCTTGGGGAGCTCAAAATGGGCAAAGGGATAGGAAAAGGTAGTAGCTTAGGTGGAAAAGTTGCTCCACTGACTGAGAAAGCAAGATAAATTGGTACCTGCCTCTTGGGTAGGGAAACTTCTGAACTGCTGAAAGATCTCTTTCTGTGAAGCCTGTAAGAACTTTATCGGAGACAGGACAGCAGCGTGCGAGGATCAGCGGGCAGCGCGTGGGGAGGAGGGGAGTGGAGGCACGGGCACATGGTGTGCAAGGCTTTGACGCTGCCTGGAAAATTTGTTATCTCAATGTCCTTGGTCCGACTAGCTTGTTGTTAGCTCACGATACTGCGGCTGTGTCTCTGTTGGGTTTTTCTGTCTGGTCTGGGACAGGAGGATATTGTGAGAAGTGAAGAAAATGCAGGAAAGAATGCAAATTTTGGAAGAGCCTAATTGCAGGTTTGGGGAAAAGGGTACGCCAAAATGTTGCTGTGTGCTAAAATAAAGACTTTCATATATTTTTAATGTGGTATCCATGACAAGGTTTCAGATACTTCAGGTGTCAGCATTGGTTATGAGTATCCCAAAAAGCAGCACCACGATCTCTCCCTGTGTTTCCTGGAGGTGGCTGGTGTGATGCTTCTGCCAGAGTTTGGAAAGGCAGAAAGCAGGATGTGAAAGCCAGGCATTAAGTGTTTGTCAAAGTTTGGCATAACTTCGAAAATCCAGTAATCCTGTTCAATACACCTTTTTACAAAAAAGAAAATTCTTCTATGGCTTGTGCTAAAGCCTCGTATTAACAGCATTGGAACTTCCACACTGTCTATCATAGCTTGCCCTGAAGCCCCAACTCATCAGTCAGAGCGTGTATTTCTCACAGATTCTTCAGGAGATTGTACGATTTCAACTATTGCCATCTCAAGTCTTCCTTCCGAGGTGTTTCTCGGTTTATTATCAAATCAATGAATTGCAGGCAAACAGAATGTTCCCTTGTGCTGCCATTTACATTGAACTGAAGCTACGTATGGTGACGAGGCAAAGAAACCCAGAGAAAATCTTTTGGGGCATCTGCTTCCCGTACTGAACAACTCTCCCCAGATCTCTGCAAGTGAGATTTGTGCTTCTGCCACATTCAGGGCATTTTCTGTGCAAACTGTGTCTTTGCTTTTGAGCTTCCTAACACGGTTTCTAGGCGGTAAAGACTACTGACGGCTGCTTCTTCTCATCTGCCATGCTTCAGCTAGGGCATCTCTAGACAACTTCGTTTGCAACCAAGTATGCTCAAGCTGTAGAAGAGTGGCCAGTTTCTCAGTTCAAGGAGCATGGGAATGATTGCACTTCTCCTCTGCCTGAGTCCCAGTGCCAGACGGAGCGCTGCCCATGCGAGCACCGGATGAGGAGACAGCCCACTGTGACCTCACGGAGCGGTGGATGGCGATGTCAGCGAGCGAGGGACTGTGACTGGCTCCTGCCTGGACTCCTGCCTGGACTCCTGGCGCCCAGCGAGCCTGCAAGGTCTCGACGGTGGAGCGAGGCTTCTCCTGCTGCTGGGGGTTCTCTGGGGGCTGCGGTCGACATCCCCGGGTGCCCGTCCTGCAGCCATCGCCTGTGTTTCCCCGGCCCTGCCTGCTCCAGGCAGCCAGGCACCGCGGGCTGTGCTTGCAGCAGCGCAGGTGAGGTGTGCTGGGAAATGTCCCCCCGCTGTGGCCATGGGGTGGGCAAGAGGGCTCGCGGAGCCGGGAGGGTGTCCTTCTTGAGGGGCCTGGGCATTTCTTCATCTCCTCCCCTCTCCTCTGCGGGACAGCGAGTGACCGTGGCCTCTCTCCATCTTGCAGCGTGTGACACCAGTGAGGGAGAGCAGCTCCTTGTCCTCGTCCCTCCCCAGCCAGCAGCAAGGAGCAAACATGGCCGCAGTGGCAGAGTGGAGCTGCCCCATCTGCTGCGATGCTGAACATGATGTGGCTTATGTGACCCCCTGCCTCCACCAGTTCTGCCTGGGCTGCATTGTGCGGTGGGCAAAGAGGAAACCATCATGCCCCCTTTGCAGGCAGACTGTCAACAGCATCATCTTTTCTGTGCAGACAGAGCATGATTTTTTGGAGATGGGTGTTCAACGCCGCTCAGATCCATCAGTTGTCAACCGTGAGGATGCGCAGGGGCCTGCGGAGCCATCGCCCAGGACTTATGTGGCTCTCTTCCAGCCCAGGTTCTGGGCCTACCTGTTCCGGGAGTCCCTGGAAACGCTCGAGCCCGTGCTGTCCTGGCTGCACCAGGAGCTGTCGGTGCTGTACGGGGCCCGCTGGTGGGAGGTGGATGTGGCACAGAGCACCGTCATAGCAAACCTGTGCCGCTACGGGCTGGACGAGGAGGCCTTGGTCCGGGAGCTGCAGCCCTTGCTGCAGCACCAGACGGTGACGTTTGTGCGCCGGCTCATCAGCGTTGCCGCAGACCGGTGCAGTGAGCAGCTCCTGCGTGAGATGGAGCTCCTGGACACCCGTGGTGCCGAGGAGCAGGAGGAGGCCCATGGTGCTGAGGAGCAGGAGGATGCTGATGCTGCTGAGGAGCAGCAGGATGTCCGTGGTGCCGAGGAGCACAATGATGCCAACAGTGCTGAGCAGCAGGAGGACAGCCCCGCGGCCACCCCTGGACCCACTGCCTCCTCGGGGGGGACTCCTGCCCCCAGCTCCAGCGCACATGAGGAGCCCTGTGAGGAGCTGGGGCAGGCAGTTGCAGGTCCCTCTGCTCCCACCCAGGGCAGGGACTGCTCACACGGGGGGCCCCGACACCCCCCGAAGAGGAGGGCCAGCGGCTCCCAGGACTCGTCAGCCCACAAGAGGCCATGCCGCCGGCAGCAGTAGGGTGCCCCAGGAGCCGGCGGCACCAGGGCCGGGTCAGCAGCTGGGGCACACGGTGGCCCCCAAGGCGACTTGGAGGCCCTTGTTTGTAATTTAGTTATTAAAGAAGAAAATAAAACTGTGCAAACTGCAGGAAAGGTCTTAGTCTCTCCTTAGAAGCAGCGCAGCTGGCATTGCAATCGCCGCCACCCATGGTGCTTTCTCCTCCTTCTCCTGGCGCTGTGCACCCCTTTCCCCTCGTGAGTCTCGTGCAGCCTGAGGTCAGAGGAGCCCTTCTGGTGGGAGAGGGTGCAGCCGTGCCGTCCTTTGTCTGGGGAGGTCTCCAGGTGCAGCCTGCGCCCCGTTGCTCATTATCCCAGACCTTCTGATCCCCTCGGAAGGGAGTCTCCTACGACAGTGATCCATCTCTTTTTCTTTATGGAAGTGGTTTTGACACAGGGCGTAGGCCAACCGAACCTTGGCAACATTTCCAAGCTAGATGAGCCATCATCCTTGTCATCGTTCAGTTCCACCTGCAATGGCACCAGGGAAGGTGGGGTGGTCTCGGAGGAGATGGGCCTGCTGCGCCGGTCAGGAGCTTGTCACCATTGTCGCCTATCCCTCAAGTCACCGCGTTCTCCCGGGTGGGGAGACGCTAGGGAATCCTCTGTATCAGGCGCCCTGTCTGCCTGGAGGGGGAAGCATCCGGCACTGGCATGAGCAGGGCACAGCCGGCAGCCTGGCCCCAGGGAAGCAGCATTTTCCCACCAGAGCTCTGCCTGCAGAGCTGCACCGGTCGTGGCAGGTGCAGGCTTTAGAGAGGACACAGCTTTCTGCTCAGTGGATACTGTCACTCTCTGCTCAAGCTGGCACAGCCGCAGCGGCCTTTCTGCCCACCCTGTCCATGGCACTGGGCTGCTGTTGCCCCTTCTCCACTCGGTGGGGACCTCCCCAGACCGCCATGACCTCTCAAATGTGATGGAGAGTGGTTTGGCAACTTCGTCCGCCAGTTCCCTCAAGACCCGCGGGTGCATCTCATCAGGCCCCATGGAAATGTTGGGCAGTCTCAGACCTGGTCTCCTCCTACAGTGGGCGGGTCTTCATTTTCCCAGTCCCCGCCTTTGCCTTCTGCAATTTCAGCGGTGTGCCTAGAGCACTTGCTGTTGGAGACTGAGGCAAAAAAGTTGTTCAGCACCTCAGCTTTCTCCACTTCCAGGATAACCAGGTCTCCAGCATCCTTCCGGAGAGGGCCCACATTTTCCCTAGTCTGCCTTCTATCGCTGACATACCGATAGAAGGCTTTCCTGTTCCCGTAAAATTTGTTGTGTAAGAAATGAAGAGACAGGTTTTACCAACAGCACCGTCACCCACAACTACACACTTGATCGTCTGCATAGCGGAAGTGTACTAGAATATCAACTGCAGTGAGAACCTGAGAGTCTGCGCCGGCTGTTGGCAGCTCGCTGCGGGGTCTCCTTACAGAGAGGTACAAACAATTGTTACAGTACACGGACACTTTTTCATGACTGGCTTTGTGGGCTCCACTCTTAGAATTTGTGCCGACCGATGTGTAACCTCGGTACAAATCCTAGTCTCTGTTTCTTGCATATGGGGAACATCAATCTCTTGCTAATCACAAAAAGTTTCATTTCTAAGTGTGTATGAGATGGCGGCATGTTTTCTGAAGAATAAAACAATGTGTGGTGGTTTGACCTTAGCTGGACGCCAGGTGCCCACAAAAGCCACTCTATCACAGCCCTCTTCAGCTGGACAGGGGAGAGAAAATATAATTAAAATATTCCATTCCATTCCATTCCCTTCCATTCCATTCTATTCTATTCTATTATTTTCCCAAATCTGTGATGAAGGAAAAATTCTGTTTTCCTGGAATTCATCAATTTGGTAATAAACTGAGAGACACATTCCTTTTACCTGTCATAAAGCAGTGTTTCTGCAATGATGTTTTGTGAAGAAGTTCTGTGGAATCTTCTTCCCCAAGCCAAACATTTTTTGAACTTCTTCTATTCAGGGAGGTGTAAAGTTCAAGAGATGCATGCAAATGAAAAAGGTGGTGAGCGTAGAAAGTCAGAGAGTCATAAAAACAGTAAGACATTGTTCATGATTTGCACACAATCGCACACAATTACAAAAACATTAGCTTTGGGTAGCCAGAGATGTACCACATTCATCTCCGAGCTGGATTTCTGTGCCATGAAGCAGGAAGTACAAGATGATTATTTTCAATGATGGCATCAACTTGGCATCCTAACCTTCAATACGATGCAGGATTAGCAGTACTAAACATCTTCTGCAGGAAGTCTAACTAAAAAAAATAAGTAAATACGTAAATCTGTAACGGAGGTTAATAAGATGACACCTGACTTGAAAGAAATTCCCGAAAGAGTCATCAGTGGTTTTCAGACTGCTATGGATGGTACAGGAGAGGAAGGACAAAACCTGGAGAAAGCTGTCAAGAAACTTCATTCTGCTGAAAAGACAATTTGCATCAGGCTAGCACGACCTTTGTTCTCTTGTTACTATTGAGTTGTTCAGGAAGGCTCCAGAATAGAAATAATGTGTTGGTGGAATCTTTCCATTGAAATCTGGGATGGGGCTTTTCAGTGCTCGCTGGTCGTGCCCCGTAAGTCGAGGAATACTCTTGGGGAGCTCAAAATGGGCAAAGGGATAGGAAAAGGTAGTAGCTTAGGTGGAAAAGTTGCTCCACTGACTGACAAAGCAAGATAAATTGGTACCTGCCTCTTGGGTAGGGAAACTTCTGAACTGCTGAAAGATCTCTTTCTGTGAAGCCTGTAAGAACTTTATCGGAGACAGGACAGCAGCGTGCGAGGATCAGCGGGCAGCGCGTGGGGAGGAGGGGAGTGGAGGCACGGGCACATGGTGTGCCAGCGCTTTGACACTGCCTGGAAAATTTGTTATCTCAATGTCCTTGGTCCGACTAGCTTGTTAGCTCACGATACTGCGGCTGTGTCTCTGTTGGGTTTTTCTGTCTGGTCTGGGACAGGAGGATATTGTGAGAAGTGAAGAAAATGCAGGAAAGAATGCAAATTTTGGAAGAGCCTAATTGCAGGTTTGGGGAAAAGGGTATGCCAAAATGTTGCTGTGTGCTAAAATAAAGACTTTCATATATTTTTAATGTGGTATCCATGACAAGGTTTCAGATACGTCAGGTGTCAGCATTGGTTATGAGTATCCCAAAAAGCAGCACCGCGATCTCTCCCTGTGTTAGCTGGAGGTGGCTAGTGTGAAACTTCTGCCAGAGTTTGGAAAGGCAGAAAGCAGGATGTTAAAGCCAGGCATTAAGTGTTTGTCAAAGTTTGGCATAACTTTGAAATCCAGTAATCCTGTTCAATACGCCTTTTTTCAAAAAAGAAAATTCTTCTATGGCTTGTGCTAAAGCCTCGTATTAACAGCATTGGAACTTCCACACTGTCTATCATAGCTTGCCCTGAAGCCCCAACTCATCAGTCAGAGCGTGTATTTCTCACAGATTCTTCAGGAGATTGTACGATTTCAACTATTGCCATCTCAAGTCTTCCTTCCGAGGTGTTTCTCGGTTTATTATCAAATCAATGAATTGCAGGCAAACAGAATGTTCCCTTGTGCTGCCATTTACATTGAACTGAAGCTACGTATGGTGACGAGGCAAAGAAACCCAGAGAAAATCTTTTGGGGCATCTCCTTCCCGTACTGAACAACTCTCCCCAGATCTCTGCAAGTGAGATTTGTGCTTCTGCCACATTCAGGGCATTTTCTGTGCAAACTGTGTCTTTGCTTTTGAGCTTCCTAACACGGCTTCCTAGGCGGTAAAGACTACTGACGGCTTCTTCTCATCTGCCGTGCTTCAGCTAGGGCATCTCTAGACAACTTTGCTTGCAACCAAGTATGCTCAAGCTGTAGAGGAGTGGCCAGTTTCTCAGTTCAAGGAGCATGGGAATGATTGCACTTCTCCTCTGCCTGAGTCCCAGTGCCAGACGGAGCGCTGCCCATGCGAGCGCCGGATGAGGAGACAGCCCACTGTGACCTCACGGAGCGGTGGATGGCGATGTCAGCGAGCGAGGGACTGTGACTGGCTCCTGCCTGGACTCCTGCCTGGACTCCTGGCGCCCAGCGAGCCTGCAAGGTCTCGACGGTGGAGCGAGGCTTCTCCTGCTGCTGGGGGTTCAGTGGGGGCTGCGGTCGACATCCCCGGGTGCCCGTCCTGCAGCCATCGCCTGTGTTTCCCCGGCCCTGCCTGCTCCAGGCAGCCGGGCACCGCGGGCTGTGCTTGCAGCAGCGCAGGTGAGGTGTGCTGGGAAATGTCCCCCCGCTGTGGCCATGGGGTGGGCAAGAGGGCTCGCGGAGCCGGGAGAGTGTCCTTCTTGAGGGGCCTGGGCATTTCTTCATCTCCTCCCCTCTCCTCTGCGGGATAGCGAGTGACCGTGGCCTCTCTCCATCTTGCAGCGTGTGACACCAGTGAGGGAGAGCAGCTCCTTGTCCTCGTCCCTCCCCAGCCAGCAGCAAGGAGCAAACATGGCCGCAGTGGCAGAGTGGAGCTGCCCCATCTGCCGCGATGCTGAACATGATGTGGCTTATGTGACCCCCTGCCTCCACCAGTTCTGCCTGGGCTGCATTGTGCGGTGGGCAAAGAGGAAACCATCATGCCCCCTTTGCAGGCAGACTGTCAACAGCATCATCTTTTCTGTGCGGTCAGAGCATGATTTTTTGGAGATGGGTGTTCAACGCCGCTCAGATCCATCGGTTGTCAACCGTGAGGATGCGCAGGGGGCTGCGGAGCCATCGCCCAGGACTTATGTGGCTCTCTTCCAGCCCAGGTTCTGGGCCTACCTGTTCCGGGAGTCCCTGGAGACGCTCGAGCCCGTGCTGCCCTGGCTGCACCAGGAGCTGTCGGTGCTGTACGGGGCCCGCTGGTGGGAGGTGGATGTGGCACAGAGCACCGTCATAGCAAACCTGTGCCGCTACGGGCTGGACGAGGAGGCCTTGGTCCGGGAGCTGCAGCCCTTGCTGCAGCACCAGACGGTGACGTTTGTGCACCGGCTCATCAGCGTCACCGCAGACCGGTGCAGTGAGCAGCTCCTGCGTGAGATGGAGCTCCTGGACACCCGTGGTGCCGAGGAGCAGGAGGAGGCCCATGGTGCTGAGGAGCAGCAGGATGCTGATGGTGCCGAGGAGCACAATGATGCCAACAGGGCTGAGCAGCAGGAGGACAGCCCCGCGGCCACCCCTGGACCCACTGCCTCCTCGGGGGGGACTCCTGCCCGCAGCCCCAGCGCTCAGGAGGAGCCCTATGAGGAGCTGGGGCAGGCAGTGGCAGGTCCCTCTGCTCCCACCCAGGGCAGG
Source organism: Opisthocomus hoazin (assembly GCF_030867145.1). Classification (NCBI taxonomy): domain Eukaryota; kingdom Metazoa; phylum Chordata; class Aves; order Opisthocomiformes; family Opisthocomidae; genus Opisthocomus; species Opisthocomus hoazin. Next base: position 2,449,837 of record NC_134420.1, on the reverse strand, counting down.
GACTGCTCACACGGGGGGCCCCAGCACCCCCCGAAGAGGAGGGCCAGCGGCTCCCAGGACTTGTCAGCCCACAAGAGGCCATGCCGCCGGCAGCAGTAGGGTGCCCCAGGAGCTGGCAACACCAGGGCCGGGTCAGCAGCTGGGGCACACGGTGGCCCCCAAGGGGACTTGGAGGCCCTTGTTTGTAATTTAGTTATTAAAGAAGAAAATAAAACTGTGCAAACAGCAGGAAAGGTCTTAGTCTCTCCTTACAAGCAGCGCAGCTGGCATTGCGATCGCCGCCACCCATGGTGCTTTCTCCTCCTTCTCCTGGCGCTGTGCACCCCTTTCCCCTCGTGAGTCTCGTGCAGCCTGAGGTCAGAGGAGCCCTTCTGGTGGGAGAGCGTGCAGCCGTGCCGCCCTTTGTCTGGGGAGGTCTCCAGGTGCAGCCTGCGCCCCGTTGCTCGTTATCCCAGGCCTGGCCTCCTCCAGGCTTTACCCTCTGCCCTGACCCCTTGGGGCTCTGCTCTCCTGCCAGCAGTCACTGCTCGGTGCGGCCTCGGCAAAGTTCCACCCAATGCCGTCTTCTGCACAGAGACACATCCTGGGGTGGTCTCCGTGTAAATGCATGGTTCTATGCTACCACGGTGAGTACGAAGGCAGTGAAGGCTACGCAAAAAAGCAGGAATGGATAATAACCCGAGGGCAGTACTAGGGTAGGAAGTCTTTTCGTCTTCAACCTGGGGCCCAGGCAGGGCAGCAGACTTGCCTAAGTACTGGATCAGAGCGGCATATTGGACCTTCTGATCCCCTCGGAAGGGAGTCTCCTACGACAGTGATCCATCTCTTTTTCTTTATGGAAGTGGTTTTGACACAGGGCGTAGGCCAACCGAACCTTGGCAACATTTCCAAGCTAGATGAGCCATCATCCTTGTCATCGTTCAGCTCCACCTGCAATGGCACCAGGGAAGGTGGGGTGGTCTCGGAGGAGATGGGCCTGCTGCGCCGGTCAGGAGCTTGTCACCATTGTCCCCTGTCCCTCAAGTCACCGCGTTCTCCCGGGTGGGGAGACGCTAGGGAATCCTCTGTATCAGGTGCCCTGTCTGCCTGGAGGGGGAAGCATCCGGCACTGGCATGAGCAGGGCACAGCCGGCAGCCTGGCCCCAGGGAAGCAGCATTTTCCCACCAGAGCTCTACCTGCAAAGCTGCATCGGGACTCCATAGCAAAGAAAGATGGCTGGAAGAGGGCCTCAGGGCACCTGAACCTCTCCTTGCCAATGATGATGACCTGGCCATCCGGGAGTTCGTAGCTCTGCTCCAGGGAAGAGCTAGAGGCAGCTGTGGCCATCTCCTGCTCAAAATCCAGGGTGACATAGCACAGCTTCTCCTTGATGCCATGCACGATTTCTCTCTCGGCTGTGGTGGTGAAGCGGTAGCCTCTCTCTGTCAGGAGCTTCACGAGATAGTCCGTCAGGTCAAGGCCGGCCAGATCCAGACAGAGGAAGGTATGGGGGAGGGCATAACTATCACAGCTGGGCACAGTGTTGGTAACACCATCACCAGAGTCCATCACAGTACCAGTGGTACAACCAGAGGCATACAGGGACAACACAGCCTGGATGGCTACATACACGGCTGGGGTGTTGAAGGTCGCAAATGTGATCTGTGTCATCTTCTCTTTGCTGGCCTTGGGGTTCAGGGGAGCCTCTGTGAGCAGCACAGGGTGCTCCTCAGGGGCTACTCTCAGCTCACTGTAGAAAGCATGGTGTCAGATCTGTTCCATATCATCCCAGTTGGGGACAGAGGATGCACTTGGCCACAGGCTGGCCTGAGATTGCTGGAGGGGCTGCAGAGCCAGCCCTGGCCCTCAGCTGTCTTGGGGGGACTGAAAGGGCCGTCCGTTAGCTCTGCTGTCCACGTTAGCTCTACTTTGTCCACATTGATGCATGTCTTGCGATTCTTCATATCGCTTTGGAATAAATGACTTTTTTTTAAACGGTTTCCACTGTTATAGTTCAAATCACAGGAAACCCTGTGTAAACATCTGCTGCTCTGCTTATAATAGGTAAATAGCCCCTGTTAGGCAGTAGTGGACATCTCACCTTTTCACCCAGTTGGTGGAAATGAAACATGACTCTAAGTAGTCTATACTTTTTATGGAACAGGAGCTATGGACCAGGAAAGATACCTTGGGTCATCTTGCATGCACTTGTGTTTAGAAAACTGAATTCCAACTGTCCTGTAGGTCAGGACATCGAACTCGGTGGGAAGCTCTGTGGCGTTGCAGCTATATGGGTGGCCTTACCAACTTCTTAATGCTTGACTTCAAAATTTGAGTGGTCTTGGATGGACTTATATGCATTTTGTTAAGTCAGTGAAATATACTTTAAAAAAAAAAAAAAAAAGCAAGCCCCAGAAAATGCAGAATGTATTACCCTAGAGAAAAACTCTTTGGTCATTACAGTTGACTTTTGAGCCCATTGTGAACATGACAGCTGAGAATGGATGAAGCTTAAATTATTTCCACTGGTTTAATATTAAGGATGTGCATTTGCTACCACTAAGATATGAGTTCCTGCAGAAAAGTCATTAGCTCATCCTTTACACCAAGACAGCAACCACAAAAAACGCCACTGAGAAAGTCCTTGACATTTGTTTTTAGTAAGAAGTAGAAGTAGTGTGCAAACAAGTAAGTCACATCAGTTATTTAACCCCAGGCACAACAGCTAGAATGACATGCCACAGCACTTTAACACAGCCCAAGGTCCAGCTCAAGCTGTACGAGTTTATCACCCCAGCACAGAGCCACGTAGCTTATATACAGATTTATAGCTCCAGCTCACAGAGGAGACTGCACAGCACCCCTCCACTCCCGCACATCCATTTCCACCTTTTTGTCAGCCATGCCTTCCCTTTTTGCCTGGAGTGAAGCACTGTTCCTAGTTATGGACTCACACAGATCTCAGGCACACTCTGTAAACCTTCCTTCAGTCTGCCAATGGTGAGAAAAGCGAGAGCATGGCTGTGCGATGGTCACAAAGCCCATGACTGCAAAGCCTCCCTTTCACCCCCGTGCAAACGATGGCCAGATTGCGACTGGTGACACTGTGGGTGTTGCAGTTGGATTCTTGGCATGTTCGTTGAAAACACACCTAGAGCAATGACCTTAAATGATGGCAGAGGAGCCTTCCTTCCAGTCTGCAGGTTCCTGCAAAGGATGTGCTTACGTTTTCTGCAGGAGCAATGGGGTCAATTTGAGGCACCAGCCCTATAAAATGTGTTAGTACAGAAGAACGTGTATCTAAGTGTGCCTACAGCACCAATTCCCAGCATTCACACTCTAAGATATGCATCCAACACCTGTGTCTAAGGCTGAAGCTCTCATCTAAGCTTCCTCTGTGGTCAGTGGAGAAAAACATTACCAGCTGAAGTCACCTCCTCCTGTGATCATGACTTAAAGCTGTTCCATCCAGTTGACCTTCTGGAGGTGCACACCTCCCCCTTTTAACTGTGAAGGGAGTCCAGAGAAGGAGTTTTGATTCCAGCATCTAACTTTTAGATGGCTAAAGTTAGAGAAGATCAGTCAAACTGCAGCGTCTATCCAATTGCTAGGGCTCCAGAGGACACCAGAGACGGAGAGGGATGTTCTTGTCTTGTTAAAGCAGTTCTTACCTGACTGATCACTCTTCTTAGGGCACATTTAACTTCTTTGTTCCTCAAACTGTAGATTATGGGGTTTAGCAGGGGGGTGAGGATTCCATAGAGCATGGAAACTATCCTATCCTGATTAGGTGAGTAGGTGGAGGAAGGCCGCACATATGTGCAAATGGTGGTCCCATAGAAAAGACATACTACTGTCAAGTGAGAACCACAAGTGGAGAAAGCTTTCTGCCTGCTCTCCGAAGAGTTCATGCACAGGATAGCCAAGAGGATATAGATATACGAGATCAGAGTGACCACACAGGCACCGCTTCCAAGGACCCCAGCAACTGTGAGAAGTACCAGTTCGCTACTATAAGTAGGCGAGCAGGAGAGGGCCAGCACAGGAGGAATATCACAGTAATATTGATCAACTTCATTAGAATCACAAAAAAAGAGTGTAAAAATCATAGATGTGTGCAACAGAGAATTAAAAAATCCTACTACCCAGGTGCCGATGGCTAGGTGAGCACACAGTTTCATAGTCGCGATATTCATGTACTGCAGCGGATGACATATTGCAACGTAACGGTCATACGCCATCACAGCCAAGAGAAAAATCTCTGTACCTACAACATCAATGAGGAAGAACAGCTGGAGCATACAGCCAGTGAATGAAATCACCTTGTTCTCAAGCAACAAGGCCTCCAGCATCTTTGGCACAGTGATAGTTGGGCATAAGATATCCAGCAAAGATAAGTTGCCAAGGAAGAAGTACATGGGGGTGTGCAGACGAGCGTCTGTGCTAATGGCAACAAGGATTGTGATGTTGCCTGTCATGGTGGCCAAATAAATTATCAAAAAAAACACAAAGAGAAGAAAACGGACTTCCGGAGCATCAGAAAGGCCTACAAGAACAAATTCAGATACCGTTGATAAGTTGACCCTCTGCATCCTATCTTTTGTTGCGGAAATGATTGCAGAGGTTTACCTGGCAGAAAAAAGAAGTCATAACTTAGTCAAAATTGCATCTCCATTCTAAAGAGTGTGATTTTTTTTTTGTCAGAGGTTTACCTGGCAGAAAAAAGAAGTCATAACTTAGTCAAAATTGCATCTCCATTCTAAAGAGTGTGATTTTTTTTTTGTCTGTTTTTAGTTCAAAAATATTTGCAAGTTTGCATTGCCATATTCAGAATCTAAATTTTACTCACATATACCTAATGCAAAAGGCAAAATATAGGCATTAAACTTAACAGTGATTGATTAATCAAAAAAGTTTAATTCTTGCAAACCATCTTCTCAGACTGAACAGCTGAAAGCTGAAGACAAAGATATCGCCTCTGTGGTGGCTAGCTTGGTTGGACACAGCCCCCAGCAGCCTGACTGGGCTTTGAAGGTAGCTGTACTGTGAGCAAGGGGAGCACAGTACACATCTCTATAAATTGTTTCAGTATAAATTGTTTAGTGGTAATAGTATCACCAAAGGGGTCTACATTACTAGCTGAGGTAAAGACCTAATTTTTTTTAAGCAAGTAATGCTGTCACAGGAGAATTAAATCCCTGGTAATCAACAGACAGGTAGTATACCCCAGATGCACTTTGGTTTTTTCAGCTTTATTCAGTGGGATCTAGTAACCAGTTAAAGGTCTCCCTCAATCCTATAAATTTTACCCTACAGATTTCCATAACAGTATTAGTACTTTTAGAATCTAGCTGGACTTCTCCCCGAAGCCCCCCTTTTCCCAGTTCAAAGAAGTCTAGGAAGAGTTGGCATTGAAGGATCTTTCCATCTACCCTGCATTGCTATATCATATGTAACTCAGTACCTATGGTAACGATTTACTTAGTAGTCCTATAGAGAGATGAAGCAAAGTTCAGCACAAGCACCTCCTTGTTTGCAGATTAGAGCATGATTATGAGACAGTATGAATACTGTAACACATTCTCATTTGTAAGGGATACAGAGAACAAATTAAATAGGTGACTATCATACCCCGTCTGAGACAGGCTTGTCTACTGTCTCATGTTCTCATTGAAGATTGCTTCCAGCTTGAAAGGGACAGAAGCGAGAGCTTAAACTGCCATAAGAAGTGTTGTAGTCAGTAGAAATAAAGGGCATACAGTGCTTTAAATCACAGCATCACTTGTTCTTAAAATGGGAAACTTATTCAGGTGAAATACAACAGAAACTTAACACAGAAATGCTCACTGCTACAGAGAACTAATTACTGGTCATATAAAGTTGTCTGTACCTCCAGGAAATGCAACTATCCTTTTTCTTCTTTCTACATCTGATTAGAACATCTACGTATGTCAGAAAAATTATTTCACTGTAGACTCAGGAACATCATCTATTAAGGAAGTGATGGGTCCAGATTTAGCAGCGTAGGAATATTCATACAGATGTCTGCAAGCACTGGCAAAGCTGCTAACCTGACTGCAAGGGCAAGCGCCTCTTTTCTTTAATGAGGCTTTATAAACGCATGAGGATGTATCTGGGGAGCAGCGTCTCTGAAGCTTTCCTGGAACTACCTTTTAAAGAATATTGTCAAAGGGGGCTAGAAATATGATAAACTGTTTCTTCACCCTGAATCCTTTGATTCCTGTGACTTTCATGTTGTAGGACCTTTTTAAAGGGCTGTGGTATGATACTTGAGTCTAACCCCAGGAAAAAGAAACAGATGATGGTGTTCTCCCTAGGTCCTGCCAGCCCACCTCAGGTGCCATCCAGGTTACTGAAGTTTTACATCTCACAAGGCTCCACTGTTCTGATTTCTTTAAACTAAACTACAGCCTTAAAATTACTTGATCACAAATCTGGCTCTGGAGACTGAAGTCAGTTGCTTACACATATTGGGTCACAATAAATGTCACAACAGCTACTCTGCAAAAGCGCATACCCTAGACGAGGGCAGTGGCAACAGTGTCTTTGCAGGGTAAAGAGCAGAACCTGAGTGACTGCTGTGGAGCAGTTGTACAGGTGTTGCAAGGGGAGAGAGCACAGCATCATGTGCCAGTGTAAATGCCTTCCATGCTGACTTCATGAGCAATCTCTAATTCTTGCACAGGAGCAACCTTTTAGTTTTGTATAGCCCCTACAGAAATGACAGAAGAGAAACCACTTGTGAAATCCATGCACCTCTTGAAGTAGATGTGTACCCTGGCATAGGAAGAAATGTAAATTACCAACACTACTTTGAAAAGCTAATGAAAATTCCCTGCTTCGGCAGGAGGGTTGGACTAGATGACCCACAGAGGTCCCTTCCAACCCCTACTATTCTGTGATTCTGTGATTCCCCTCTGGTTCCAGAAAGCATCCACGCATTACACCTTCATTTATGGGAGCTCCACTTCCCGTATGATGTACAGGAACAGAACCAGACCTGTCCCTATTCCAAGTATTGCCTGCCCTTAACTTCTGCACTGTTAACATGAATCATACTATTTGTCGATCATTCTTAAAGCCTGTTTGCTGTGTTTGCAGTGTGCAACTTAGAAAATTAAGACTTCTGTGTATCTGTCAGAAGATAAATTGGAGCTCTCCAAGGGTTACAAAGCACGGGCCTGTCCTGCCATGGTCCTGGCTGGAATAAACCCACATGGTCCCGATCTCGCTCTGTGTACTGCAGTTAGCTCTAGGACCATCATACTTCCCGTGAAGTTTTGCAACAAAGAATGGAGCTAATTATTTTGTAATAAACCCAGATGCCAGAAACAAGATACAATGAGAAATAAAACTCATCCATAGGTGTGAGAAGAATTGCGACTGTGCCCTTTTTTCTTCCTAAACTGGTGTCGTGCCACTTCCACTGACTGACTGTTACCTATCTTTTTGTTGAGCAGCCACAAGAGGGCAAGATCTCATGTCAAATCCCTGCGTGGAGGAAGGCTTCAAATTACATTGCTGTACCAACAGCCAAGAGATGATGTGCTAATGTTGGCCCCGGAAAGAGGCCTCCTACTGTTTCCTTTCGGTATTTTTAAACTGACACCATATGTCTAAAGCCCAGTGCTGATAATCCAAGCTTAGTACAACATAATGAGCCAACAGGGTGCCCTTGCTGCCAAGAAGGTCAATGGGATCCTAGGGTGCATTAAGAAGAGTGTGTCCAGTAGGTCGAGGGAGGGTCTCTCCCCCTCTGCTCTGCCCTGGTGAGGCCCCATCTGGAATACTGCATCTAGTTCTGGGCTCCCCAGTTCAAGTTTGCTCTCTGCAAATAGAACCATTGCAGAAACACCTGGGAGAGGAAAAGGAAAAGCAAGAAAGAGTAGAGGACAAACAAGAATTCACGATAACTTGGGCCCCCAAAACCCCAGATCCTGTGAAGATCCGTAAGCTAATTGTGTCCCCAGAAGACTGGGATGGACATACGTGGCAGGACCTTGACCAAGAATTTAGCGAGAAGAGGGAGAGAGATGAATCAGAATTTAAGGCAGTCCCTATCACTAAAGCTGAGGTATCTGCTGGACGCCAAGGGGCCAACTGCAGAGACACCATCAAAACCACTCCATGGGATCCCCTTGAACTGGCCAATCTGCAAGAAAAGTCTGGGCAGAAGCCTGCCAAGAGTGAGACTGAGTATCTGTGGCACATCTTCCTAACTGGGGGGGACCCTATTAAGTCAGATCACGGCAAAGCAGGTAGCTTTTGAGGACCAGGAGTGTCCTTGAATGAGTGACCAGCCCCTGACACCGAGCGTATTGGGCACGGGGCACAGACCCTTGGGACAGCGGGGAGCCCTATTACCTTTTAATTTTAGTGGACTTCTTCAGGGCTATAAGCGTTCACCTGCTGTAGCTCAGTGGAGCTAAACATAGTGCTAGCACTAGGTAGACATACCCTAGCCACTCTCTGGAAGGGGTAGCCAGTCTAGAGTCTCCCCGCTAAGACTTGTGTTATTGACCTTTCCAGGAACAGTAGCGGGAATGATACCAAAACACCTCCATGGAGACTGGGTCAGTCACTGCAAGAATACTTTTCCTTCTTGAAGGAGTAATCAGCTTGAATCTCATCCAAATTATACGTTGACAACCCTGACGTACAGCCTGTAGAACCTGGCTTACTTTATTTGTACTAATCAATGTGGTAATGGTCATAACCATGCTAACGCCCGAGTGCATTGCAGAAACAATGGCTAACAAAGCAAGCTATAATTGTACAGATTTAGGATTGCCACTCGTTAACATGAATTTGGCAGAGGGAAATAGAAGCATAACATGTGAAACACAACCCTCAAACAATGACAGTCCGGCTGGTATTAGCAGCTAGCGCTGGCGTGATGCGGGACTGAGGTGCCCCCACCCACAGAACTGTGACCTCGCAGTAGCAGCAGTGTAAGACATGTGCCACCCTCCCACAGCTTCCACTGTCAGACTCTGCACTTGAGCAACAACAGCTTTCTTCTTGGCCTCAGCATCCTGTTCCTGGCTCCAGGGCCATCCTGCTCGCCATCAGCCATTGCCAACAGGCACGAGTCCTCTCGGGGCCAAGGGGCCGCTCGTGGCCAGCGCTGGCAGGGGCTGGCCCCAGGCAGGTGACACTGCCACACTCCTGTGCCCACAAGGTGACAGCTGCAGCCAGCAACGCCGGAGATGGAGGCAGCAAGCGGAGACAGTTTGGAGACCCCTGCGGGTCCCCCCGGGGCTGCACAGGAACATCCCCAGGACAGGCCAGGGCCTCTCAGAGTAGCCGAGCCCCGCTGCCGAGCAGCCCAGGTGGACGGTCCCTGGGTGGTCCCAGTGCCCCTGGCCCCCACAGCTCAGTCAACCTCTCCCTGCCTTGCAGGTGCTCCTGTGGGTGCCCTGTCCCTGCAGCCCCAGCTGCACCCACTGCATGAAGGCTGCCCAGGAGCTGCAGAAGCTGCTGCTGTTGGCATATACTGGGAACGGGGCCTCAGCCACACCAAATGCGGACACCTGGCAGGACATATGCCAGGAGCTGGAGGCAGTGGTGGGGTGGGGCCACCTCTCCTGCTCTGGCTGCACCTCATCCTGCTCCCTCGAGAGCTTCAAGTCCTGCGAGAGCGGGAGAGACATGTGCCTGACTCAGGATGGAGAAGCCTCCATGGAGAGGAGCTCTGCCTGCTCCCTCAGAGCCGGGTGTGTGAGCAGAGCCCGTTCAGTCCTGAAGATGCACGTGGCCAGGAAAAGGCTGGAGGTGCAGCTGGGGGTCCTGCCCGTGCCAGTGCAGCTGTCCCAGCAGCAAGCAGTGCAGCAGCAGGGCTGCTGTGTCCTGCCCAAGCTCATCCGACCAGGCCAGAGCCAGCCCTTGCTGCGGAGCAGGCTGTGCCCCTCGCTGCAGGTGAAGGCGAACGCCATTGTGGGCAACACCAGGGAGAAGGAAGTGTGGAGGCTGTGGGGGGATACCAACCCCACTGAGGAGTCCCTGTCCCTGCTGGAGCTGTGCCGCCCACTCCAGCTTGCTGCCCTGGACCTGCAGTTCCCCCAGCAGCACAGTGCGGGGTGGCCCCAGGCCCAGGCCTGCAAAGTGGGACACCCCAAGGAGAGAGAGCAGGAGCCGCACAGCCAGCACATCTCAGAGGAGGAGCCGGCCATCCAGCCCCCTCTGCTCTGCCCTGGTGAGGCCCCACTGTGTCCAGTTCTGGGCTCCCCAGTCTAAGAAAGATGGGGAACTACTGGAGAGAGTCCAGCGGAGGGCTGCAAGGATGATGAGGTGACTGGAGCATCTCTCCTATGATGAAAGGCTGAGGGAGCTGGGCTTGTTTAGCCTGGAGAAGGGAAGGCTGAGAGGGGACCTTAGAAATGCCTCTAAATATCTGAAGGGTGGGGGTCAGGAGGATGGGGCCAGACTCTTTCCAGTGGTGCCCAGCAACAGGACAAGGGGCAACAGGCTTAAACTGAGCCATAGGAAGTTTCACCTGAACATGAGGAAGAACTTCTTCACTCTGAGGGTGACAGAGCACTGGAATAGGCTGCCCAGAGAGGTTGTAGAGTCTCCTTCTCTGGACAGAATCAAAACCCACCTTGGCAAGGTATTACCAAGCCTGTTCTTGGTGACCCTGCTTTGACAGGGGGGTTTGGACTACATGATCCACAGAAGTCCCTTCCAACCCCTACCACACTTGGGTTTGTGATAATGCGTGACATTCTGCTAAACTGTTTATTGCTGGCCACCAGCGTCGTGTACATGTGGTAGGTAGCTGTCTCACCAAAACGCAAACTTCTGCAACATGGCAATGTGGTAATGCGTGCAGGTATAAACATCTTCAAGGATAGGTTTGTGTCAAATCTTCAATGCTTCTTTTGGGGTGGGATGCATTGGCCCCATCCAGGTGGCAGTCACCAGTGGCTATGGTGAGCACCTTTTGCTGCTCTCTCTCAACTCCATATCTAGTGCTCACTTGTGTATTTGCAGGAATGTTCTTAGCTGTGTTGTCAGAAGTAGAAGCACAGGACAGTATTAGAGAGATTCTTTTCACCTAATCTAATCAGGCATTCCATTTAACAAGGTTATTTGTGACATTGCTAGTCCAACATTACAAAGGCCTAACCCCCAAGGACTATCATGCCTGTGAAATATATATGCCACCAGTGTGTGCCACATGCAAACACAGTCTTTAAGCTCTCATGAAGAATTATCAACACTTACAAAAGCTTCCTCAGCCGTGCTGTTACTGTAATAAGTTTAATTTACTGTATGCTTGCCATGGCCTAGTGAATGGCAAGTGGTTCTGGCAAGAAAGACCAGCCAGAAGAGTTCTGCAGGAGCCCTGGGACGGCTCTGGACTGGCCTTATCTTTGCCAAGAACCATTTCTGAGTTTAGTTCTTGCTGTGAAGACCAGATTCATTAGTTTCCAGTGTCACCCCACAAAAGATATTTGAAACCAGCCCAATCCAAGCAATTTTAAAGCTGCACCCCCAACAGTGCAACGCAGATAGCTCTGCTTGACCCATAATCTTTAAATAAAATTGATTAGACCAGATCTCTTCAGTTCTTGTGGGATTTAACAAATGAAATGTACAGATCCTGCCAATTTTCAAGGGACTTTTTTTTCCTTTGAGGCTGTCTTTCACTGTCCTCTAGATTAGGGCAATAGCCAAACCCAAGTGTAAGCTCAGAGAGCTGCTAATTTCCAGGAGAAAAAGAAGTTGAGCTTTTAATGATGCACAGTGGACCCAATTTACACACACTTATAAACTAACTTGCCAAGTTGCACCATCACAATTTGTCAGGCACCAACTTTTTAACAGCATCTACTGAGGCCTTATTAAAAGTCATCCCAAGCTATTTCCTGGAGAGACAAATCAATTCTATTAAATTGCTTGTCTTGAGACACAGGCTCCCAAAAGCGACACAGAATTTACATTTAGCTTCCTTGTCAAAATCAGTGATTATTTCAAACCAATACAGGCCATGATCTGCATAGTGTTTGCTCATACAAAAGCAAAGGAAACAGCAGGCACTTCCCCTAGAGGATATGCGGAACTTAAAAAAAAAAGAAAGTAGGAAATTACAGCTTTGCAATCACAGATAGAACAAAAAGAAACAGCTGAAATTCAGCACTTGTTCTGATGGGGACTTTGTCATCAGACAAAAACTGTTAGTCATCAACTAGTAGTTACAGCCTGGCATGCCCATTTTGCATGGTCTTTCTCTTCTGGCTCCCCAGCACAATCATTTCTTCTTAATGGTAAATACCGGACCGCTGAGAGAAAAAGATGGCAATTGAGAAATCCTGTGTTGAACAAAAATGTCCATCACTGACACAGACTGTGAAACAGATTGCCTCATATGAAGAAAGCTTTCAGAGTAAAGTAAGCGAAATGGGACAGTGTACATCCCACAGACAAAGAGCAAGGTCCTTTCTAGTTTTAAAATCCACAGGGTTCGCTCCGCAACCTTGTGCTGTGGAGTGTGACTCTGAGGCAAGACTGAGTCTTGAATTTTCTCAGCGGTCTCCGAGATCGAAACTACAACAAAGACTGAAACACTGTCAAGAAAAAAAGTCACTCAACTTGGGCATGCACTTTTCAAAAATCTACCTGCTCGCCACCCAAAGGGTCTCTTATTGTACCCAATATGTAAATTCTGTCCACTTTGGTCCCTCTTTGCCACCTCTTCTGGTGTGTCAGGGCAGACAGGTTGCCTTGGGCAGCAGATCACCTGTGGCAGCAAAACAGCCACGACCCCAGCATGGCCAGATCCTGATAGATGTACAGAGTGGCAGAAGGTTGTGGTTATGAAGGGGCGGGAAAGGAAGAGCCCCCTCCCAAAACAGGAAAACCAGGACACAATTGCCAGTCTCCTTGGTAGTGAGCAGTAAGTTGCAGCTCTTCAGGGCTGTCTGTTAACATGTCACAGAATGACTAAATCATTAAATCACTGAGGTTGGAAGGGACTTCCTGAGATCATCCAGTTCAACGCCTCTGCTCAAGTAGAATCAGCTAGAACAGGCTGTCCAGGACCGCGTCCAACCAGGTTCTTAATATCTTCAAGGATGGAGACTCCACAGCCTCTCTGGGCAACCTCTTGCAGTCTTTTGACCACCCCCAAGTTGCTCCTGCACAACACTCTGCTTTCAGGGTTGGCAGTTTTCAGGTAACTGCTGAGAAGTCTGTCAGCCAACCCCTCCAGCTCTGCCAATGCGGCTCATACCTCAAACCCTGCCCCACAAGCACCCCATAGTTTGATGAAGGCTCCCAAATCCTCACGTGCTCTCCCGTTTTCCCTACGATATCAACAACCAAAGGCATCTCCATCCCATCTCCCCATATGTATCAACCCACAGACCCAAATGCAGGCTGCTAGTTAAATACCTGGAAACACAGGATTCAGTCCCCTGTTCCAAAAAGACCTTTGGCACCCCAGAATGTATTTACACAACAGCAGACCATGCAGAGGCACCGCTTGCATCCACCAGTGAACATCAGCTCTGGCCTCGTTATATTGAAATGTCTTTCAGACAGGGAAAAAACCTCAGGGCCAAGGATAATCTGACTGTTGCTGCGACGCCAGAACCTGGAGGTGAGGGAACCTATACATCTGGGTGATTGAACCAGCTGCAGCCAACACTGCTACAGGCTGTGGAGTACATGCCAAGCTGGGGCAGAATGGGCAGAGCAAGTGACCTGGTTGAGGAAGACTCTGGGGTGTGTGGGGAAGAAAGCAAACCACAGTGGTGGGGTGGGTTTGGCTGTGTGGGAGGATTCTGGCTTGGGATGGAAGACAGGCAGGGGAAGGGAAGGAGAGAGTAAAAAGAGACATTATAATGCAGGGGAAGGAAAAGGCATGAGTAAGGGAAGCAAGGGCCCAAAGCAAGAGCAAGAAGTGTAGTTGAGGGCAGGATAAAGACAAGCAGCTGGAGGACTGGCCTGGCCTCCAGGCAGGGGTGCAGACTGAGTGTTGGCAATGACTGACAGCGCTACCCCAACCTGGTGCTAGGACATACCTCATTTGAGCAAGGTGATCAGATATTGCGAAGATAAAACTAGTCTACATGTCCTCAGCAGACATGTCCTCAGGATAGTTCTGCTCCTAGACTCACCACCATCGCCATCCTGTGAAATCTCCCCAGCATCCAGCTGCACCAGTGCCGTTTTACAGCACAGCCACCTCTGCTGTTTCAGCCTGCCCTCACCCCCACACAGATTCAGAGACACCTTTCCCATAAGCTGTTCCTGGGAAATAATTACATTCCCAATTATTTTCAGTTGATAAATCTTACATGCTTAGATTAGTGTGACAGGCACAAATACAGACTTATTTCTACATCAACCACTTGAAATTTCACTTTTTGCCTTTTACATTATGGTTATTCCTCTTTTAAAAAACATCCCTGGATTTACTACTTCCACTGTAAGATCCAGTGGCAAGTTCAGCACAAAGCAACACCAGTATTAAGAAATGATTTAGAGTAGATATGCCAAGCCTCTGTGCCTTTGGGGAGGCCAACCAGCACCTTGCAGGCCAATTTCAATGTGAGGAAACAGGTAACAGGGACTGACACTATGTAGCAGGAGAGCTTAAAACTAATTAAATATTCCACAAATCCAGGTTTAGATATTTATGAATAGGTTCATGAATACCAGTAAGTAACAGAAACAGTGAAGATTGCTGGTGACATCCCTTCTGCCTCTCTGAGCAGGAGGACTCAGTCTCCTATCCCAGTCCCCTCTGATCCTGCTGCCCCATCTATTAGTTTCCTTACATTCACCTGGATAACACACACAGGGCCTTTCAGCCTAATTCAAAAATCTGCAGATCCCAAAGCAACAGTTCTAACTTAACACAATCTGCTAAAACCCCCAGGCTTCTTGAGAGACTGAATGACAATAGGAGTAATCTGGTTTTTTAGTTACACAGACTCCTTACAAATAGGAAAATAGGTCCCTTAACTGACAGAAGAGCCACTGCCAGTTTGCACTTGCTGTATGTAAGCAGCTGCAGCAGCATTTCTAGGGTACAGAGGCCCCCCCCAACTTCAAGATACTTGGCCAAGGGCTGTCACTGCAACATCACTCACACTCTTGACTACCTCTCTCTGCTAGGAGAAGTTCTGACCTTTTCCCAGAGACAGCACTTGCTTACCTCAGACATGAGCTCACTCTAGCAGCTTCTAGCAGCTCTGACCTCTTGATGCTCCTGATTTACACGTGCTGAACAAATGAAACAAAACAAATTAACATCAGCTGAACAACTGGACCACAGCTCTGATTAGGCTTGCATTGATTTGCAACAGCTGAAGCTTTTTCCACCTGTTTCCCGTAGCTGTGCTTACCCTGTTCTGAGGATTTGGTTTATAAGCCTCAGTGGTGCAAAAGTTATTTTTTCTACAAAAGTTTTTACCCAGTATCTTAAGTGGAGGTGTTAATACTCTACAACACAAGAAGTTCTGGAAAAAATACTGCAGTGGAGTACTGTTTAGCCAAAGGATTTTACCAGAGGTGGTGGTGATTCACCAGAGCTGGGCCATGTCAGCAGAATAGAGCACGTTTACCCAACGCTAGCCTCTCTGCGTTACAGGTGATTGCCTCTAACCTACACCTTAGCTACTTGGTCTTCACAGGAGCTGCGCTCATTCGTATCAGCTAAGATCTGGGGGTTTGTCCTCAGTTTAGATACAGCATTTTGCACCGAATGAGACGTTTCTCCCAATCATGTAAGTGATCCTGGTCTATGCACATTTTAAACTGTTTTTCCTTCTTTTAAGCTAGCTGCATAGCTAGTCAGCTGGCATAGTCTGACATGAATCCATTATTACATTTTAGATCACAAGTTTCAAAATGCCAGATAAGTTTGGGGAGTTGGTATCTTGTAACATTGAAGCATTTGCCTCAGAAAGACAAAACACCATTCATGCCTATTTTCCTGTCTAGTTTTATCTGTTTTTAAATACTATTATAAAATATTATATGATTGTGCATGGTTTCTATAATGCACACTCTGAAACATCTAACAAAAACTTTACTGAAATTATTCAATATTATCAAAATTATACATTTTTATTTTTCTCAATTGACATTTACCCTAATTGACCCAGCGGACATTTTACTAAACATTTATCTCTAATACAAAGGAAGATTACAGAAGCAGGAATTCACCATTGAAAAGGAATACCATTTCTACAGAGATAGGAGATATTTGGCTATCTGTCTTGACCAGGAGGATCAATGACTCATCAGTGCTTCTGATTTTCCTCCTCTTTCTCCTGGTGTGGGAGTGAGGGCCAATTTAAGATCGCGCTCTGCCAGAGGAGAGACAGGGAAGTGGAAAGCCTCTCACTTCCTTGCAGCAATTCACCTGCTCAGAAAAGAAGGTTGGGATCAAGGCACAAGTTTATTCTCCATCTAGTCTCCCCCACGTATCTATCCTGGGGACATTACAAATGGGCTGGTATCTGTGTGCCCCCGAGCCACAAGGCTGAAAGTCTGGACAGTCTGCAAAGGAAAGCTGTTAGAGTCTTCCGTGTTGCCATCGTCCGAGTCTCAAATTGGAATTAGAAACTGCAGTGATGGCTACAAAAGACAGACATGTAGCTGGTGCTATGGCCACTCAGCTCGTTTTGTACAGCATTTTCAGAGCTGTCCCTGTGCCCTGGGCAGATCAAATATCTCAGATCACTGCTGCAGCACAAGCAACAAGTTTCGATGCAAGTAAGATGGAGGAGATGCAGGATGCAAAAAATCTCACCTGTCAGTAACTAGGTTATCAGCTCTCTCTGCAGTGAAAGGTTATGGACAAGCAGATTCAGAAGACAACTCAGGACCCCTAGGAAGAGTTTGTAAGAGAGATGATTATTTATCTTCTGAAAGGGTCTGTTTCTTTCCTCTATTGTAAAGGGAGCCTAGACAACTAGATTAGATCAAGTCACCTAATATTTAAATAGCTTGACTTCAGAGAGATGAATCCTACTTGTATATACTCAGTAAGCCAGGTGTTTCTGGATCTACCGCACAGCTATGCCCAGAGATGGCTGCAGCTGTGAAATACCGTGTTGCTCTGACAATCTCCACGTGCACAGCAAACCAGCCGTATTTGGGATGCACTGCACTTAACAGACGTGGACAAGGCATGTCTGAAATGGCAAATACATGCATAAAAATGCCTGCCCTGGAAATCCACCTGCCTTACCCTCGAAGCCCACAGTTTTGTCCCACGCCATAACGCCATTTTCCACACCACACCAATCCATGAAGTAAGTCTCCACAACGAACTGTTTCAAACACTCGGATGTGTCAAACACTTGGGGTAAACATATAGGAAGATTTCCTTACTGAACTTTCACTGTACATAAATGACCTGTTTAATCAGGCTTCCTCTATATTCATCAGAGAGAAAGAAAGCAGTGTTTTCAAAGAGTGAGTCTTCCTGAGGGGGGGGATGAATCAGTGACGGAGCCCTGGCCCAGGCTGCCCAGGGAGGTTGTGGAGTCTCCTTCTCTGGAGACATTCCAGACCCACCTGGACGCGGTGCTGTGCAGCCTGCTCTGGGTGACCCTGCTTTGGCAGGAGGGTTGGACTAGATGACCCACAGAGGTCCCTTCCAACCCCGACCATTCTGTGATTCTGTGTGATTCTGTGATTTCCAGGAACTGCCTTTCTCCACTGAGTATGGAGGGAGCTTGGATGACAAGATCAGACTCAGATAACACTTGTACATGCTTACTGCTAGATGGCACCAACTTTTTCACACTGAACTCTCACTATTTTTTCCACTTTAAAGGTATCTTTTTCTCTATTGAGAGCCCTTGAACCACCCACGCTCCAGAATGAGATGCTGCACTTGGATGCCCTAATTGAGGTGGGATGAATCCAACCCTAAGTCATTCCAGCATACAGAAACTTACTGTGTTCTCCTCTTGGCACACTGAACTTCTGAGGGATTTGGTGATCTAATTGCTATCCTCATAAAGGATAAATTTTGCTAAAGGAGTACAGAAACTTAATTACTCCAAGGTGGAAATGTCAGCTATTAAAAACACATCACATAACAAAATCCTGTTGTCTTTTCTTTAGTCTTCTTCCCCAAACACTGTTGCTGTCTCCCCAGATACAATGGCTGGCTTGTGTTTCTTCTTCCTCTATATATTGTCCCTTGCATGATTTCACTAATTTGCTTGTATGAAAGAATTATGACTATTTTCTGAAACGTTAAAAAAAGTCGCCTCCTTATATGTCTAAAGAAAGTTCTACGAACAAAATCTCCACCAGTGGATGCGTTTAGATACATTTCACATGTGTGCCTCTGCCATCTGGTGCCAAAGCACAGTAATAGCACGTCAGAGAGGGAGAGAATTCTTGTGCTGGATTTATTTCTTTGAAAATTATGATCCCACACAAATGAAACTGTTTAGAAAGTTTCAGGTTTTCAACATTTACTTTTAATATTACCAGTTATATATATATATATATGCGTAATTTGAAGAGCTTGTTTTTTGTTGATCCTTGACTGTGTGATATTTATTGTTTACTGCTGCTAGTTGTTGATGATGTATTGCCTTGTGTTATATTGTATTGAACACTATACCATTGAATTATGTATTGATGTGGTGACAGCAAGATATAAGACATGCTCTGATCAAATAGCTGAGCATGATTGTAGCTATAAGCTTCAGCCACAGGCTGTCCCAAGTTATTCCAAATATGGATGAGCGCATCTCACCCAAATCTGCACCAGAAGTGAGTCCATCCGATCTCATCAGTCTAAAATTCCTTCATGGTCAAAAAAAAAGCACTTCTTGGGCACTGTTCATCTTCCCTTAGAATAGACATGTTCATACACATCTACTTTGTTAACTAGAAAGATCGGATGAACAACACAAGTGAAGCTGATTACTTCTGAGATCATGTACCTCACATCACAGAGAGGTAAAGTGTAGAAAGCAAAAACTCACACCTTGTCCTTCAAATTGGGGGATCCAAGTGACCAAATGTAAACATAACCCCATGCTCTCTCATGTGTCCTGAAATACTGATTGAGTCAGGTATAGCCATGCCACCCTGTTGGGCTAAGGTAAGACAGGTCTTTGGCGTATAATAAGCACTAAGGTCAAGAAAACCCCAACCAAAAGCAACTAATTCTTGCTTCTTGCAGGAGGGAATTCAGCAGTTACACTGGTTAGTATGAAACTTGTGTTCTTCAGGTCTTAAAAATTAGTGGTGAAAGACCTGTTTCCCATTACCAGTTTCTTCGTTATGACAGAAGGCCAATTCTGCTGTCGTAGCTACTGTTCAATTCTGCTAGAACAGCGGATTTCAACACAGGCAGAGTTGCTTGCTTTCCGAATTGGGAAATAATCTGGGTGGGCATTTCAGCAGTTCTTGTATCAGCCAAGCAGAAGCTGCTGTGTAACTGCCTGTCAATCTCTCTGGTAGGGACTGGGATACTTGCCAGATTTCCCTATAGACCTTTGATCTGCCGATATCTATACATACCCATAGAAGTTCCATTGTTAACCCAATGCAAGCCTTTTTGGAGCTGCTTTTTATTTTTACAGTGCTGGGAGTTACCAAAACTGGAATAAGACTATGCTGGGATTCTTCGACTGTAATCTTCCAGTTCCACATTGTCCTGAAATGTTGTTTTGCTAAATTTAAGCCCAGCCTTAAATAGAATCTGACTTTGTCTCTGTTATTTCACATTATTCCTAAAATGTCTATAAGAAGCAGTCCAAAAAACAAGAAGCAGTCTAAAAACTTAGAGGCCTAATGCTAGTTGCTGTGGACACTGAAGTCTTTTCTTCCACAGACCTAATGATTTCAGAGCAAGTAGAGGAAATTATTTTCTTTCACTAACAATGTGGAAAAAGAAGTCACTCAGGCTCCAGAACTACTTTCTGACCAGATTTTTGTGGTAACACCAGGTAATGTCTTAAGAAGGGATCTGAAATGGTTTTGAACAGGTTGTAATCGCTTGCCATGGCAGAGAAATGGCTGTGGTGATGGGAGGAGTCCATCCATTTTTATGAGAAACAGAGGAACATCACAGAAACAGATATAGAAAAGCAAATACAAGACAAGAGGAGAAAAAAGACACTGACAAAGACCACAGTTATTCAGACCTTTCTGATTTGTAGTTCATGGAAAAGAAATGACCATGCCTTAAACATTTGTCCCTGTTTCTTAATAAACAGTGACAATGTTAGTGCAAGTTCTGTTGTGTAATGGTGGTTTACTCATTCCAAGCAATGTTCAGAGGCTTCTCAACGCTTCCCACTCGCGCGGAACCAGTGTTCAAATGGTTGCTATTTAGACTCTACAATATTCCACAGCACAATTCCTTTTCCCTTAGAATTCCATCCCAAATATCTGAGCCCTGCCCAAGCAAAACTTGTAATTCACTCATTGCATCACACAGCTCACTGCGTAATGCTGTCATTGTATATTCTTGGTCCTCCTGATTTCTCCTTGAGGGTGCAGAGAAGAATGTTTTAATTGTCATCAGAAACTGCAATTCTAATTGCAAAGCTACGTGAATAGTAAAAACCTTTAAAATGTCTTGTCTGTCCTGCAGCACTGAAAAATCCATAGGTGGACTAAGGGGACCTAAAGTCCACAAAACAGCTAAAAGTACCAGTGAAATCTTGGGCTCTGAAGAAACCAAGGTTAGGTAAATTCCTTAACTGGAACTAAGAATCCTTTGGATTCCAGATACTGCCCTCCATGTTGGATTCCAACCCTGTTCCCATGCCCTAATCTTCCATTAGTCTCTGGGAAAGTGACTCCAGGTTTGCTGCAAACCCAGCTTATTTCAGAAGACTCTGCAGCGCTTCCACAATCTCCACATGGACGTCTTCACCTCGTTATTCCTCAGGGTGTAGATGAGGGGGTTCATCACTGGGGAGAAGACAGTGTAGATCACACAGATGTGCTTGTCGGAGGGGAAGGTAGAAAAGGGTCGGAGGTAGATGAAGATACAGGGTACAAAGAAGAGGGTGACAACCATCACATGTGAGGCACAGGTGGAGAGTGCCTTCCAGTGCTCCTCCGTGAAGCGGACCCTGATTGTGACCAGGATGAAGGTGTAAGATGTGACCAGCACCAGGAAGCAAACCAGGGATATTAAGCCGCTGTTGGAAGCCATGAGCCACTCAGTGGCATAGATGTCTGTGCAGGCAAGCCGAATGACAGGAGGCACGTCACAGAAGTAGTTGTCAATTGTGTTAGGGCCACAGAACGGGAGCTGGATTGTGAGGAGGGTCTGGATGATGGAGTGGAGGAAGCCCCCTGCCCAGCAGGCAGAGACCAGGACCCAGCACACCTGCCTGCTCATGATGGCGGTGTAGTGCAGGGGCTTGCAGATGGCGGTGTAGCGGTCATAGGCCATCACAGTCAGGAGGAACATCTCTGATGCCCCAACAAAGTGCAGAAAAAACAGCTGGGCTATACAACTTTCAAACGCAATGGCCTTCCTCTGGGAGAACAGGTCCACCAGCATCCTGGGAGAGGTGACAGTGGTGCAGCAGATATCTATAAAGGACAAATTGCAGAGGAGAAAGTACATGGGTGAGGACAGCTTGGGGTCAGACCTGACTGTCACAATGATGAGAAGGTTCCCCAGCAGAACCATGGCATAAGCCAGGAAGAAGAGGATGAAGAAGAGGACTTGCAGCTCCGTTTTATCAGAAAGCCCCAGGAGGATGAATTCCTTCACCCGTGAGAAGTTTCCCAGTGCCATCGCTTCAGCTCAGGCTCCCATAGCAGACGTGTGGGGGTGAAGTCATGGGCTGACCAGGATGAGAAGGGGATGTGCTACATCTCCAAGGTTCATGCATGATGACAGCAGGATGCATTTACTGCTGTTCTGCCTGCTACAGAAAGCACAGTGTCACATCATAAATTATGGTGAGCAGTGTTTGCAAAGGGCACTGTTTGCCTCTCTACTCCTGCCTTCCCACTCCCTTTTCAGGTTTCTGGTCCCTCCACACTGACCCTCACCGCTGAACTCACGCTGACCACTATTTCTCTGCATTGTAGTTGGTGTGACAAAGCGTGTGCTCCCATTCTGTCAGGGAGGAATTGCATCCTGCTTTCTCAGGACAACAGGCACAAATGCTGGAAAAATGCCATGCTGTCCTTTTACCTATTGGGAGTTTAAAGTGCCATGATAGAAAGCAAACGCTTGCCATGCTCAAGCATTATGTCTACAATATACGGCTCAACCATGAGATGTTCCGTGTTCTACTCCTAATTGCATCCCTCTAAATTAGCGAAAAGATTCTCCGCTTAGCTTGTCCACTCTGAAACTAGAAATACATGTCCTTCAGTATAAATGGAGAGCGGATTCCTGCCCCATGCTAGATGTCTATGACACAATCAATATTAAATGAAGCTACCTTGAAGGATCCAAATGATCAAAATGTCACAGTAGAATTTAAATTTTTCTGTATATTTTTCAACAGATTACCAAGCATTTCTCTCTGCCTTTCACATAAACAAACACAACCAAGCACATGTGCTTTAATATGCCATGGCTGATACAAAGAACATAAGGAAAGGAGAGGAAAAAACCACTGCACCCAGTTACTAAATGCTGATACAACATGAACTTTCAAGTCTGAACTCCACAGCATCTGTTGTCTGAAAACATTTTAAATCATTCACTCCAAATCTGTTTCAGGTTATTCCTCCAATGGGTCAGGGCACTGTTCCACTCTTCTCCCTCCTGTTTGTGATTGCCATATCCTGGCTTCTGTTTAAGTTTCTTGATGCATAGAAATTTGTTTTGTGGAGGTTTTCAAGCTATTTTTCTTTTCCCGGCAGGTTACAGGCAAATATAACTGTGATGGTATCAATGTCCCTTTGTCCATCTATCATTAGATGGAAAGATCCAAGGAGGCAACACCTCCAAGGCTTTCTGAACTGACCTCTGTGTTTCTCGCATCTGCTTTCTCCCTAAAGTTATCCCATCCCAGCACAACATATAAATACTCCTGTAACATACTGAGTACTAAACATAGGCAAAAGATAGTTTTTCGCTAGTGGAGTTGGACCTGTGAGAATTGTGTCATTACCAAACCCCAAGCAGGTACCCAAGGGCCTTATTAAACAGTTTTGGTGGCTGGGTCCCTTGGTGTGTAACAACACACCAGTTTGCTCAATGGCCTTCTGCGCGTGGAGTCCTGAAGGCTGATAAAGAGGAGAAGACACCATGCACTTCTAAGTACTTAGAAGCCCTTTATATGAAAAAACAAGTCTCTAGTCATAAAAACAGAAATGTAGGGTTGTACTACCAATCCCCACACTGAGATGGTGTCAGGCACCAGGAAATGTTGCTTGAGATCAGAGAAGGTGCAGAACTAGGACAGGTAGCATTGGTGGGAAATTGCAGTCACTCAGGGATAGACTGGATCAATGCCTCACCAGGATGAGAGATAAGCTAATAGGAACGTTCATTCCCCAAGACAAAAGAAGGTCAGGGCAGACCAGAGGTATCAGTGGTGAAATGCCACTGAGAACTATGGCTCAAGTTCAAATCACTTGAACTGATTGTTTTGCCTGTGATGTTAATTGATGCGAGATCCCCCTGTCTTTATCTCAACCCACAAGTTTTTTTATCTTTTTCTCCCCCTGTTCTGTTGAGGAGGGTGAGTGAGAGAGGGGTTGGGCGGGTGTCCAGCAGCTAGCCAAGATACACCAAACTCATGGCATGAACTTTAAAGACTGGGAACCAGTCTCTGAAAGCATGCAATCTAGAAAAAGAAGAAATGTGATTACTGAATTTTACAGCCATTTCTACTACATTTTCAGGGGGTGAGAGGAGTAGCCTCTTCCAGTGAGGAAGAACCTGGAAATCTAGAAAGGAAATCTTGGTGACTACACACCTGTTTTTACACCCTAGCAGCAGGAAAGATAAACCCTTTCTCTTCTGTCAGTCATTGCTACCTCTTTCTCTTCCTATTCTGCCTGGAAATACAGAGAAATTATAAAAATTCTTTGCCTAAGTAGTGAAGTTTTACTTCTAATTTTACTACCATCATAAACTAACAAGGAGTTACTGCTGTATTTCATCTCTGTGTGTCACCAACTACCTGGAGGCAAATGAGTGAGTTGTCAACTATCCTGATAATTCCACTGGATTGTGGATCAGTCAGTGTCTTTGGTCTTTAACCACGCTCGGATTACTGCCCTGATGAATTGCAAAGGTCACCTATGACATAAACTCAAGGTCTCAGAAATGTGCCAGACAGCAGGGCTCCTTTAAATGAAATTGATTCAGGCAAGAATAGCCATAATTTTAGTTTTATAGGACAGGAGGTTCTTTTGGACCTGGTTGTTAATTTGCCTGTCTTACATTTGTTGTCACTGGACAGCTTAGATTATGAGTGTTTGAGCAACCAAGGGCAGGAGGGAGAAAAAAACTGAAATAGCACATTCACCAGAAAGTACCAAATACATAAAAATGGGAACATTCAGACTCACCATTGTAGAAAAGCTTTTAGCTATTAGCTTGGGGAGCTGTTGAATTATGGTACTGACACTGAGCTGTAATAATACTAATTATTATTACTAGAAATTGCACTGGCAGGGGAAGGAGAGAAGATTCTCCTCCTGCTATCGGCATCATCAAATGACAAAACTTGCACCTGGCACCAGCTTTTTAATAGCTAACTCATGGATTCAGCATATGACAATGTAGTATTCATAAGAAGGCATCTACCATAAGCAGGAAGGGAATGCCAATGGTATGATAGCTTCCAGCAGCAGGCAACAACCAATTTTTCAAACACATTGGGCCACCATTTCCCAGCTGAATGGGCTACAGAGTAGCTGCAGGTTGTCTGACTGAAAGTTCTCACTCTAGCTAATGGGATGCTCTGCCTGGAAAACATTATTGATACTTACATAGTGGTGTTTATTTATTTGCTGCCGTTTCAGTACAATCTGCCACGTCTTCCTCTCATGCAGAGACCTAATATAACCTCCTACTTCTCTCTTGGTCCTGTTTTACCGTTAAATGAGTCCTATCTGCCCAAAGGCTGTTGACTTTCTTCAGTGGCTTGCTCAGTTGTAGATACCTCAATGTTAGCAGGTCAAAATACATGAGATAAAAGCTGCCAGTGCTTTGCTGTGCTGAAAGGTTTGTGTATTCTTGGAAGCTTGGTACCACCATTACTCCTTTGTGCAGAAATGTAAGGAGGTGCTACTCTCCAAAGCTTTCAGGAGCTAGTAGGAAAAAACAACCTCTCAAAACAGTTGGTTGTTTCTCCTAATGCCAGGAGAAGCCCAAATACCCAAGATACAGCTATGAGGTGCCTGAAGGTAAATGCCACAATATCACCCCTAAAGCTCAGGTTTGGTAGCTGACAGTAACCTCACATAGTTTTGACTGACAGTTTCCAAAGAAGATAAGTTACCTAAAGCCTAGAATTTAGTGTCAGCCCTAATCTGAACAGTTGTGCCTAAAACAGAGCAAAATTGCTGGAAAGTCTCTCCTGAACACTTCTCCCTCCCTCCCCATGGCTTCTTAAGCTCATATCATCTTACAACTATGCACTGTGTTGTTTCATTTCTCACTTCTCTTCACTTTTCTCCTCCACAACTTTTTCATGGCATTTTTCACCTCTTCGTTTCGGAGGGTGTAGATTAAGGGATTGAGCATGGGTGTGATGATGGTGTAGAACACAGAGACCATCTTGTCTGCTGAGAAGGTGGTGGAAGGGCGCATATAGATGAAAATGCATGGCCCAAAGAACAGAACTACAACAGTGATGTGGGAAGTACATGTATAGAGTGCTTTGAGACGCCCTTCAGAAGAGCGTGTCTTCAAAGAAACCAAGATAACAGCATAGGATACAACAAGAACAACAAAACAGCTCAAAGAAATCACACCACTATTGGCAGCCACAGCGACACTGACGATGTAGGTGTTGGCACAGGCCAGCTTCAGTAAAGGGTGAACATCACAGAAATAGTGGTCAATCTCATTGGGCCCACAAAATGGTAGCTGAATGGCCAGCAGGGTCTGCACCACGGAGTGTACAAAGCCTCCCACCCAAGAAGCTGCCACCAGCCAGCTACAGACATGCTTGCTCACAATGTTTGTGTAATGAAGCGGCTTGCATATAGCAATGCAACGATCATAGGCCATCACTGTGAGAAGGAAAATTTCGGTGCACCCAAAGAAATGGCCTGCAAACAGTTGAGCTATGCAGCCCACAAAAGAGATGGTCTTCTTCTCAACAAGAAGGTCATAAATGAGTTTGGGAGCTGTGACAGTAGAGTAACTGATATCTACAAAAGACAAGTAGCTCAGGAAGAAGTACATGGGCGAGTTCAGCTGTTCACTTGTCTTTACAGTAATGATGATAAGCAGGTTTCCAAGAATGATGATAGCATAGAAGACTAAGAATAATGAGAAACACACTTTTGATACTGTCTTATATTGTGTCAGTCCATGGAGGATGAACTCTGTCACATTGTTTTTGTTCTCCATAGACATCATGTAGACAGGACCTGAAGCACAGAAAAGAGACACCAGCTATGGCATTAGACACGGAACGTTATCAGTACAGATACATCCTGACCACTGGTATGTTAAATATTCAGCACATTTCCTTTGCTGTCTTTTTGGGACAGCTTCCATTTAAAGTCAATGCTTCCCTCAAGGAATTACAGGTGATATCCGAATTGGAATGTATTGTTGCTGTATATAACAACAAGCTCAGATTATTTATTTGAGGAGGGTGGTAGGATCAAGAATCCTAGTTCTCACCTTTGCCTCTTTTAAAAAAGAAAGCTAATTACTAGGTCCCCTCAAGACCCATTTTTACCCTATAATGTTGATTTGGAAATAAAAGTTGACCAAAAGAGACAGTGTGGCTACAATTCAAGTCTCAATGCTTTGATCATGGCCTGAGGAAGGTCCTTGCACAATGATTGTACTTTCCTTTTCAGTCCCCTAAAGATTTGCAACAGAACTACTCCTCATTATCTCTCTGGCTATGAGAGACCCCAATAAGTTCAGTAACAGAAAGAGCTGGCAGTGTTTTCTTGGACTGCCTTTCTTAGGGCACATGAATGAACTAATCTGGAGCTAATTTGTATCGAAGGTGCGTTAGCAGGGGTTTGTATAGCTCACCCAGGTCCCAGCCATAGAGTGGCTAATAAATACACCTGTAGTGACACTGGGGTAATGACTGCACTGCTGGTGGCCCTCCTTTACTCACAAACACCCGTGAATTCACCTCTGCGGCAATCCCATGCGGTACACGAGTATCACTAGTGTTCAACTTACACGTGAAGATAGAGGTGGCAAATGTGTAATAACCTTGTCTGTGATGTCAAGCCCTTTGGGGTCTGAAATCTATTTGACAACCACAGGACACCCAGTTCTTTCTCCTGAGCTCTCTGCCTCACCTTCT
Source organism: Opisthocomus hoazin (assembly GCF_030867145.1). Lineage (NCBI taxonomy): Eukaryota > Metazoa > Chordata > Aves > Opisthocomiformes > Opisthocomidae > Opisthocomus > Opisthocomus hoazin. Next base: position 2,422,396 of record NC_134420.1, on the reverse strand, counting down.
GGCTACACCCCAACTAAGGCAGCAGACGACAGGCTTTTCAGTGTCTCCATCCCTATCTCCATGCCCGTCTATGAGCAGAGGGAATGCACAGCGGGGAAGACCAAAGCTTGTGTTTCATGCCCACTGTTGCCTGACACATTCAGCTCAGACAAGATAAGACTGAGCACGTAGGCAGTGCTGTCATCAGCTCCTGAGTCCTGTCTGTAACACTGACAACATCCTTTTGACAGATCTTTCTGGAGACAGCATATAGCTGAGGAAAAAAGCATATATAACACTAACTAAAACGAAGGCTGAAAAATCTGTAATTGAGTTTTTTCTAATTCATAAAATAGACCTCACAAAAACCACTCACCAGAAATGCCTATTTTCAAAGGTGGGATCTGAGTCATGCTTGAACAAAACAAAGGAACAATATCAGAAAACTTACACAGTTCATATTTGCCAGTTTCCAAGAGTTCACTTGCTATTGCTCCTCTGATGACCTCCTCTGACCACTTTAGGTGGATTTATCAAAATGTGTCAGCTGCAAGTTGCTGCTTAGCTGTTGTGAAAGCAGTCCATATCTCTGCCAATTCTGAAACCTACAGTGGCTGAGAAGAACAGCCTGACTCTCTATCTGTATTTCTCATTCTCCAAAAAAACACCTTCCAAGAGCATCTACAAGAACAATTCTCTCTCACAAGATGGGGAAATTGTAGCAGAAATATTTAAAGTAAACCACAGAGCAGAAGCACAAGACTATCAGGAATAATGAGATCCCAGAGGCATACAAAGTTTTGTCAGAAAACATCAGCAGACAAGGAGCTAAAAACTGTACTTTGAACAGCTACCAGGGTAATCTCTGGAGTGTGATGTTGGAGTGTGGTCATCTCAACTGTTCACTGCCCATGGGTTTGCTTGCTTACTTGTTTGTTTGCTGGCTGGCTTTTTAATGCTGTCCAGATAAATAGACTTTATTTACTATTGCACATGTATTTCTCCTGGAAGTATTTCTGGTTCAAATAAACATCACACCTGACCATCTGCAAGATTTATATTCACCTTACCTTTGCAATCAAACATCCTTGAAGTAAGAACTCTCTTACACAGGACGTGTATATGAATTCTGTTTTCTGTCCTAAGCTAATATTTCTCATATGCATTCTTATTTTTTATTAACTTGTTCTCACCATTGCATGTTGACAGCACAAATGAATATCACAACCGTGCTATAGACTGCTATCCCTTAATCACCTGCTGTATAAATTTGAAACAAGAAGTAAAACAGGAAATTACTTCAAAAATTTAGAAAGTTTTGTGGTTAGTCCTTACTGCGTACCAGGTATTTTTACTGAGACAATACAAAACACAGAAGCTACTCTTTACCCAAGTATTAAGTTCTTCCAAGAATTCTTACTGAAGCGTAGAGGAGCCTAATGTTGTTTTCAGTGCCACCTTCCATAAGCTGTGGTCGAATATTTGCCCAGCAGCACCCAGAACCGAGACCTCCATAAAAAACACCTCTGGTGTTCACCCCCAAAGCATTAAAAAAAGTCTATTTTTAATATATAGAGATAAATTTATAATTTTGTGTGTATATATCTATATATATACACAAAGTTATAAGCCCTAGCTTGGACTGGGAACAGCTTCTAACCTTGAATCCTACTTAAGTCAAGTTAAGGTGAAACACAGGTGCAGGTGCTTATGGGCAATATAGATAAAGAAATAAAAGTGCTTCAATTACTTGTGGATGGCACCAAGCAGGTCTTTTCCTCTCTCACTTAGCTGATTTAGTGTTTTTCTACTGGCAAGGTAGGGGCTAGGGTCTCATGTTTCATTGGGGCTCCTCAGGTGGAGACCCCGAGCTGCTATAGCTTATCACCCTATGACAGCTTTGGCTGGCACTGAACTTGTTTGGTCTTTCATCCTCAGGTTTCTTCTCTTCCCTCTTGCAATAGCAGGTGTACCAGCAGTTCCCATGGAAAACACGCTTCTTCCCTTGTGTGGGTATGTAAATGTGTTCTGTTGGGCTAGGAGCTGTCTTGCATACTGGAATAGCTCCTAAACACTTCTGTCTTCTTCTGTTGACACATGAAATTTTGCCTGCAAATGCCTTCTCTGGTGACTCCTTCATTTCTTACAGTCAGCAAGATGTCTTTCATTAGATCTATGATTCTGTGTTAGTCTAAACATTAAAATAAAACACTTGAGTCAGAGCTGAAGGATAGAGGGGATGGTTGGAAGGATGGCGTCAATGGTAGGTGAAGTACATAGAATTATAGAACAATTTGGGTTGGAAGAAACCTTTGAAGATCATCTAGTCCAATCCCCCTCTGCCGCAGGGAGGGAAATCTTTCACTAAATCAGGTTGCTCAAAGCCCCATCCAACCTGTTTCAAACACTGCAGAAAGCCTTTGTTGCACTGGCAGGGGAAGGGAAGAAGATTCCCCTCCTGTTACCTGCATCAGCAAATGATGCAGGTGTCACCTAAAACTAGGTTTTCAGTTGCTAACCCATGGATTCAAGACACCACAATGTGGTTCTCATAAAAAGGCACTTACTGCAAGCAGAAAGGGGCCTCTGCTTCCAGCAGCGGGTGACCATGGTCCTCTGTCTCCCAGCTGAATGCATTCCAGAGCAGATGGAGCTTGTCTGCAAGTTTATACCTGACTAATGGGATGCTCTTCTACCTGGACAATATTTTCAGTATTTTTGATAGTATTTATTTAAACATTGATGTTTCAGTTAGTGCTCAGGAGCCCCAAGCCTGGGCCTGTGCTAGCTGACAGAAGAATAGAAAGGAAATGCCTGCTTGTCACAGACTTCATAATGTCTTTTAAATCAAAAGATTCAGTTCATCAGTGTCTTCCTAATTACAGCATTAATCCAGAGTGTCTTTCTAATTACAGCAGGAGCTAGCAGCAAGCTTTTCTTTGAAAGGCAGTTCTTGGGGAATTTTCGCAAAACAAAATTATAGTGAAAGATGCTTTATTTTCTTCTGCCCTTTGGAAATGTTACCCCAGTTCTACACCTTTCTATTTTCACTTTGCACTTTTCTACTCCACAGTTTTCTCATGGCACTCTTCACCTCCTCATTTCTTAGCGTATAGATGAGTGGGTTCAGCATGGGTGTGATGACAGTGTAAAACACTGCCACGTTCTTGTCCTCCGACAGATTGCTGGACGGACGTATGTAGATGAACGTGCATGGCCCGAAGAACAGAACCACCACAGTGATGTGGGACCCACAGGTGGAGAGGGCCTTGTGCCGCCCTTCAGATGTTTGACTTTTCAAGGAAACCAGGATGACAACGTAGGACATGACTAGAATGAAGAAACAGGTCAGAGTGATCATTCCGCTGTTGGCAACGACAATGATGCCCACAGCGTAGGTGTCGGTACAGGCCAGTTGTAGCAGGGGGTGAACATCACAGAAATAGTGGTTGATTTTGTTAGGGCCACAGAAGGGGAGCTGAGTGGTTAGAAGGGTCTGCGCTAGGGAGTGGACGAAGCCTCCTACCCAAGAGCCGATTACCATCCGGCCACACACACGCCTCGTCATGAGGGTGGTGTAGTGGAGAGGTCTGCAGATGGCAATGTAACGGTCATAGGCCATCACAGTGAGGATGAAGATCTCTGTGCAGGCAAAGAAGTGTACCCCAAACAGCTGGGCTATGCAACCCACAAAGGAGATGGTTTTGTTTTCCTCAAGGAAGTCGGCAATCATTTTGGGGGCTGTGACAGAAGAGTAACAGATATCTACAAAGGACAGGTAGCAGAGGAAGAAATACATGGGAGAGTTCAGACATTGACTGCTAATTACAGTGATAACAGTGAGCAGATTTCCTGCCACAATAATCGTATAGAAGAACAGAAAAATTACAAAACATATTTTCTGCACCCCTTGATTATCTGAGAGGCCCAGAAGAATGAATTCCTTCACGCTGCTTGCATTCTCCATGTTAATCAATTGGGCGGCGATAAGCAATATACAGCCTAGGCACATGGAAAAACAAAGACAAACAATTCATCAGGTTTTTTCATTATTAATAATGAACTATTTATCACAAGTGCATACAGACTAAGACATATACAGGATTAATATTAAGTTTATGAAGTGGGTTTTTTGTTGGCTTTTTTCTTCTCCCCCTAGGTATTTAATTCTCCTTGCATGAGACTTCAGCAATGCCTGTTACCACACTGAGAGATGCACTTTGTGATACGTTCCTCCATCCTGGTCCTGCAGGATTCTGAAGGACTGGATCCATAGCTGCTGTGCTAAGGACAAGGCCAGAGTGTTCACCTCGAGCACTACAGTGGCTGCCGATGTTCAAAAGCGTGTTTGCCCTCAGTGTAGGCCACGAAGACAATCTTTGTAAAAACAGTGCCTTTAAGAACACCTGGAAATATTCCTTGAAATACTAATTTATTTTTTTTATAAGGAAAAATCATCTTTGAATTGTTCTGCAGAGGGGAAATGAAACCCACCCACAGAGAAAAAAAAAATCTTTTGTGTATATACATTTGCAAGCATAAATTTGCAGCTTCACAGGCTGAAGAATGAGTTCAGGGGAAGTTATCATGGTGAAAACAGCAATTTCACGTATGACTTGCTCTAGCATTTAGCTTGCTCTAAATCTCAGGAATGTTCCTTTGAGATGAAGGAAGAATGAAAGGATCTTTTCAGCTCTTCTGTTGCAGCATTGTATGAGTTTTAGTTAATATTGATCTGTGATACAATCCGGGGGATAGTCTCAAGTGTTAATTTCTGTTTAGCGAAGCCAGTCTGGCTGGTGGTCAAGGTCTCTCTATAGGCAGAACAGCTAAACTAAGGTCCTTTACAGAACCCTTTCTTTTTCCATTGACTAGGAGGACCCTGAGTAAATTAACATCACCAGGGCAAAGTTAACTTCAGAGAACAATCCTTTTCGTCCCCTGAAAGTAGTTCAGAGATTTCCATAATGCCATCCCCATTTTTTTTGGTGCTATGGCTGAGCTCCTTATCTCTAGGCATTTCTACACCTCTATAGTATCTCTTTTCAGACACTGTCACATTCCAGTGTTAATGTGGGGCTTCTTTGGTTGGGCCTGTTCCTGCTATAGCTCCCGGAGCAGTACATGTCACTAGTAAACAAATCATCCACATTTTAAAAAAGTCCTGAACATTACCGGCTTGTCATTATGCACCCAAATATCGAAGTAGTTTTGGTCCAAGAAGCCTGGGAACCACTGGATTAAACTCTTTACAGAGTTTAAGCAAAAACAGGCACCTCTTAGAAACAAATTATCAATCAGCTTTATGGGATTCATCCTAGTATCAAAACATTGCCAGACAACTGCTGTTAAAAATCGTCATTGCAGGTCCTGCCCAATGAAAACACAAGCAGTTCTTCCTGTTTGTGTGGGTGATCCGAGCAGATCTGTGGAATGATTCAGTTAATTCGAACTATCTAGCACCTATTTAAAATTACAGCAAAATCAGAAACTCTCGTGCAGGCAAAAGCCAATCAAACATCCACAGGAAACACTGACATGGAGAAAAACCAGAATTGCTCTCAAACCGACAAAGTAAAGCCTAGAGAGGAACTTGGGAAAGTTCGGGACTTTTCCCGTGCTTACAGCTGTACTAAAAGTAGGCAGAAGATATTCAAGAAGGGGAATAAAATTTACATGGCTAATTCCTTTTCTGATACATCTCCAAGAAAAAAAAAAAAAAAAACATCAGTAAGAACAATGTGATATCAATTTCTGCCTGGTTTTACCAAGTAGTGATCTTCTCTGTCCCTCCTCTTTTCACCTAGCACACTCTTTTTTCTGCCTTTGCAGGGCAATTCGTGGCCAGCCTAAGGTGTCTACTTAAAGATGTGACGGATTACCTGCTGGAGGTGCCTGTTTCTTTCTGTTGACTGTAATAGGATGACTGGAATGGCTAATTCAGTACAGCATTCCCACAAGTTATGGCTTATCTCTTAATGTATCTTTTCAGGGACAGGCTAGAGGGATATCATATAATGCAATCAATTGCAAAATAAAATAAGCACAATGTGGACTGCTAACATTTCAAAAAGGATGAGAAATTGCACCACCTCCTTACTGCAAGCATTCTTCCCTAATATCTCAGGTGGTTAATGGGGAAAAAAAAAACCTCAAAATAACCTAATCCGGGGCTACAGAACTAGCTCTCTAGCCAAAGATAGCCATAGACAGTTGATAACTGCAGTGAAAATTTCTTTTTGTATTTCCACATTTGTTCAAGAAAAAGGGAAACAAAAGAGGAAAGGAAATCAGGAAAAGAAATTAAGAAAAGAAACAAACAATTAAAAAAAGAAAATAAGTAATCCAGAGAACCTGGAAAACTTACCTCTTCTGTGTCTGGAGATCTAATTTTTTGTGTAAGAGCTGTATGATTTTATCTCCTCAACACCTGCCTTCCCTGGTGGGAATGTGTTAGAGCACAGAGGCTTTAAAGAACATAGAATGGCTTTTGGAAAGCTTCCAACACTTTCTTAGGAGGTGCCTTTTACTGTATTATCCCATCTAATTTAATTCTTGCTTTTCTGTATCACAAGTGTATCTTGGTATTCTCTGCCTGCGTGAGAAGCGCTTTGATGGGCTGTCAGGATAGCGTGGCCTGGCCCGTGTGTGCAGAATGATGCATGCACATCCCAGCAGCAGCAAGAAGGCTGAGAGGAAAACTGCGTAAGTAGCACTCTGTAACCCTCTCCAAGGAGATCCCCCACCCGAAGGGCTCTTGGGGCTCGAGGAGGCAGGCGTGGAGCATTAGTGAAGGGAAGGCATAAAGGGAAGGTGCAAAGGAGGAGAAATTAATTCTGTCCTGACTGGTAAGTTTAAGCAAACATATTCTAAACAAACAGCCGCCGGTCAGTGATAACGATATTATGAAGGCATTTCAGGATTTCTCCAGCAGAAATAACAGCCAATGGATTAGCTGAATATTAAACTGGACAAGCATGAGCAGCAAGCTTGTCCGGTTAACCCTTTCCAGAGTCCTTCATTAAGCCATGCTTTATGGTTTTCCCAAGTGTAGAGGCCCATTAGATCCACTGCCTCAGCTTTATAGCATTGTGAGTTATAAAACAGTACTTCACATCTTGGTGTATTCCAGAAAGAAAACAAATGAAACACAAATCTGCATTAAAAATAAGTCAGAGGGATTTCTAGTAGTAAGAATAGAGGCGCCATGCTCTGGAGGTGATAACGCGTTACCTGTCACAGTAGTTTTTTAAAGGGCAGGTTAGGTACACTTCTCTCGGTGGTTATGCTTAAGTTTTCACAGAGACAGAAGATGGCCTGGGTTACCTCTTGATAACCCTTCAAGTCCTATTTTGCATGAAATTTCGTCACTGGCAAGCCAGTGAATAAAGCCTCTTGCAAGAACTTGCATGTCTTAGCAAAGGTCAGCAAATTACAGAGTAAGTAAAAAAAAAAAATCCTTCTTTTACAAATGGGGAAACTGAGGGAGGAAGTCAGCTCATTTATGCCAATGGAAGTCAGCTGAGCTGAGCCTTTGTCAATTCAGGGTCTCCTATGGAAAGAAAGAGATATCTTCAGATACTGACTCACCTGATCTACCTCAGACCTGATTTTAGGAGGGGATTAGGTCTGAAATAGACGTCTAGATTTTGAACTGAATTACTTAGGGCAGACAAAGGCCATGCCCAAAGAGTTACAGTCAATGGCTCAATGTCCAAGTAGAAACCAGCAAGGAGTGCTGTCCCTCAAGGGTCTGTACTGGGACCAGTACTGTTTAGTATCTTCATCATTGATATACACAGTTGGATCCAGTGCACCCCCAGCAAGTTTGCAGATGACACCAAGCTGAATGGTGCAGTTGATATGCTTGAGGGAAGGGATACCATCCAGATGACCAACAGGCTTGAGGAGTGGGCCCAGGAGAACCTCCTGAAGTTCAGCAAGGCCAAGCGCAAGGTCCTGCACCTGGGCTGGGGCAATGCCCACTATCAATACAGGCTGGGGGACGATGATTGAGATTGATTGACTCAGAGCAGCTCTGCAGACAAGGATTTGGGGATACTGTTGGATGAAATATTAAACATGAGATGGCAATGTGGGCTTGCAACCCAGAAAGCAAATCATATCCTGGGCTGCATAAAAACAAGTGTGACCAGCAGGTCAAGGGAGGTGATTCTCCCGCTCTACTCTGCTCTGATGAGGCCTCACCTGAAGTACTACATCTCGCTCTGGGGTCATCAGTACAAGACAGACATGGACCTGTTGGAGCGGGTCCAGAGGAGGCCACAAAAATGATCCGAGGGCTGGAACACCTCTCCTATGAAGGAAGGCTGAGAGAGATCAGCCTGAAGAAGAGAAGGCTTCTCTTGTGGCCTTTCAATATATAAAGGGGGGTCATAAGAAAGACAGAGGAAGGCTTTGCAACAAAGCCTGTAGTGACAAGGCAAGGGGCAATGGTTTTACAATGAAAGAGAGTAGATTTATATTGGACACAAGGAAGAAATTTCTTATGACAAGTGTGGTGAGGCACTGGAACTGGCTGCCCAGAGAAGGTGAGGATGTCCCATAACTGGAAGTGTTCAAGGCCAGGTTGGATGGGGCTTTGAGCAACCTGATCTAGTGGAAGATGTCCCTGCTCACTGCAGGGGAGCTGGAACTAGATGACCTTTAAAGGTCCCTTCCAACCTAAGCTATTCTACGATTCTGTGCAGTCTTGCTGTCAAGAAGAGCCTCATCTTTCTTAACTTAAAACTCCTGCAGCCAAAGGTGAATCTATGAAATGAAACACAATGATGTCCATTCATACATCAGTTCAATTCAAATTCATCACTGCTCTGAAGTCTACTGTGTCTTTTTAGCTTCTAACTTACAGGTGTCAATAAATAAATTGTTTCATCCACTGCCCGTTTCTTTCTTTTGTTGACATTTCTTGAAATTTAGAATGGCCCAACAACAACCAAGGTAATGTAACCACCTCCCAACACAGAATGCCAGTGATCCATGCAGTGAAAATTAAAATCCCCAGATTAACGAGGAGGTTAAATGCTGCTCAGGGTCAAAATAGTCCTCTAACTTAATTACAATCTTACACTGTAGCCTGGAGTCCTGGCCAGGTTAATAAGAGTTAACAGTAGTCACTATAGGAAACAGAATATTGGGTAAGAAAGTAAAAACAGTTTTATGGTCTTTGGGAAAGGAAGAGGAACAATGTATGACAGAAAAAGCTAAAGATGAACCATCGGGTATCTGGCCTGGTAAGCTAATTTGGGCCAGATCTGCCAACCTCTGTACCCACTGGCACGCATGGCAGCAATTTGGCTAGCGTCATACTCATCTCCCTTTGTTTCCCTAGCTAAATGGAGTAGCAGAAGTGACTTAATATATAAGTCCAAATCAAGAGTTGCTGGTATCTGCTGTTACAAAATAGTTCCCTATAACGATGTGCTTACTGCCAGGAAAGGAGAAAGGTATTTTCTCTGTTTTCACTCCACTTACTTTGGCATGTGGATTTGGACAGCATAGGGGTGGTAGCTCATGCACATGGAGGGACTGTGCCTGGTGAGAAGATGAGCGAGGAGTTGTAGATGGGTAGCAATTGCTGGCAAGGGGCCGTCTTGATAGAGACGTGAGGTGGTGAAGAGGTGTGAACCTGGTGGTGGGCAGGATGGGGCTGAGGCACTGTTTGTGGAGAAGTTGTGAAAGTGGAAATGGAAAGCACGAGGCTGGAGGCTGTCTTGAGGGATTTTGTGAAATCGGAAGTGCCTGAGGTGTGGTGAGGGACTGTGCTGAAAGATAGTACGAAGCAGCAGGTAATACTGTGGGGTGTGAAGTTGCGTTGAAACTGCTCATGACATCAGAAGCGGGCATTGTGTATTCAAAGCAGCACAAGCAGAGGTTGTGCAATTGTACCTGCTGAGGTGTGGTAAGGCTATGGAGTTTGGGTGGACCTTCCTTTGGGAAAGGCTGTGTGAAGCACTAGGGACTAAATAGGGTGATAACTTGTGTTGGGAGGGGCTGTGGGTCAGAAGAGGACACTGTGGTGATGGGCCTGTTAAGGCCAGTTTGGCAGGGACAATAGGCCCTTGGGGAAGGAGAAGTTGTGCTGAGGGTTGTGAAATCATCAACAAGCATTATGGAAGAGGACTGACAATTTCTCAATCTGTGTGGCCCTGAGCAGCAGTAGGGCATCCTCTTCAAGGACTCTGAAACTAGAGCTTTTCAGTGACAGGAGTAGGAAACAAAACATCAGTGCAAGAGGCAAGGCGTAATTTTGTACATAGAGTTCTTACTTTCTTTGTATCGTGAGACTGGCTGAAGAAAGGAGAAGTAGTAAAAAAACATTTCCAGAGCCACAACAGCGACAGGTTCTGTACAAAGCGGGAAGGGGGAAGTGGTTCAAACCTGTGTGACCACACACAGCCAGCTAGCTGTTTCCCCAAGAGAGTGATTGGCTGGCTGTCGGATGTCACAGTGAAAAGACCGTGGCTTTTTAAACAGTGTCTAACTAGCCCAGCACCACAGCATGACACAAGGATTTTATCTGCACCATATGTCACAGAATTCAGGTGACAATTTTCCCCAGCAGATCCATACCAGACGGCTGCTGCAAATCAGTCACTGAAATTCCAAGGAACCCACAATAAGGTGAGAAATTCCTGGATGGTATCTTTGCCATTGCACTATGTCTAATGCTTTCTGTCATGCTTTTGGAGAGATGGTGAGGGGAAGGGAGGAGAAAAAAAAAACAACGGAGGAAAGGAGATCAAACATTTTCTTCTCCTGCTGGTTAGAAATTCATGATAGGTAAGAAATTGTGTTGATCATTTTCAAGATAAGGAGAGCTTTATTCTGGGGACACTTTTCCAGGAACAAGTGCTACTGAATTGCTCTAAATACACCTCTGTAATGTAAGATGTCATTATTCTGAGACTTAGCATTAGCAGTTTTGGTCTTAGATGATCACTTAAGATTAGCCAAGAAAATACAACAGTATAACTTTCTGTCCGTAGTCTAAAAAGTCTTTGTGGTGTCAAGGTTGTTCAGACTGACATCTGCCACAAGAACTACATGGTACTCAGCATGCAAATCAGAGGGAGGATGTTTCATCTCAGGGGAGAAAAAGACCACCTAGTCTCAGTCTGCTGCTCTTTGATGCAAGCTTTCACTAATTAGTTTCATTAAGGAAGTAGACTCATGTCTTGAATGTGTCTTGGAAACAACAAGAAATCAGTCTTTCCAAGGTCATACAATAAATAAATGAGAACTGTGGGTGACATTTTTGGTATTTTTTCCACAGTCTACAAAAGTCAGAGGAGGATTTCTTCACTTCCATTGCAGCGGAAGGCAAAATTATTGATGTTTTGTCATTTATCCCCAGCGTGTCCATTACGACCACAGCTGTACCTGGCAGTCTTTATGCATGCATGACCAATGGCAGAGGGCCATGTCATTCAACATTAGGAAATATGCTTGACAAGCTTAAGTTAGACAGCTAATCACCTGGCATTGCCTGAATGCCCAGTGGAGAGAGACGAACTTCTGGAGGATGGGGTCAATTGCCTTTGGGAGATGACTGCAGCAGGGAGGCACAATAGCCACTTACCTAAAATGGGCACCTGGTCAGAAGGCTGGAGTGGGCTTAGACAGAGCTTAAGTGACACTCAAATGTTCATGTCCTCCTCTAATCAATAGGAAGTTTTCTTCGGGTTACACAGATAGCTTATGGCAGAGGACAGTGCTGCTTTGGGTCTTCTGAAGGCTAGGAAGCCACTCGGCCACAGGGTCTTCCTTTCTCCTCACAGCAGACTTGCTTCACAGAATTAGAAGCTGCTTCGGCTGCTTTCTACTGTGAATCAAGGTCTGATAATTTGCTGCCACACCAAAAGCAGCTAGTGAGGAAGTAAACAAAGTCATAAGGCTTTCAATTTGCCTGCTACAGATGTTCAGGGAAGAGGGAGCCTCACTAGTGATGTTGGTCAGGCAGTATGCTGCTCTCCCCAGATAAGGAAAGAGAAGGTGAGCTTGAACTCAGGGATGTTCCTGTTGTGAAACTGTGCTACAACAGAGATTCTATGCATTCTGAAGGAGATGATGTTTTTTGTTTTCTGTAGTCCCTTTCAGTATGTACTAAAACTCTTTCTTTAGAGAACACTGGTATCCGAAGTCTTAATGTTAGAAGCACTCGAGGTCCCATAACAGCTGAAGATGGAACCGTCCAGCTTCCTATGAGTATGGTGCAGTGCCAGAAGCTCCCTGGTTTCAGTCAACCCTAAAGGTTTCACACCCTGCAAGCCCTGGTGAAGTTAAGGGTGGAATTCACCCCAGCTAACTTCAGCTGTCTGCACACCAACCCTCTCGCTGAAGCTGGCACTCTGCAACGCATCTGCAGTCTGCAAAGACAGGCAGGTGACTGCACGCTTACCTACGACACCCATCTTAGGACAAAATACGTTACCGTTGGAGGTGCTCATAAACCTCCATTAATTCAAATGGCAGCTTTAAAGGCAACGTTAAATGAGATGTTTGCATTTTTAATGGTGAAAGCTAGGTGTGACAGTCCCAGCTGGATTCCCAGCCAAGCACTGCTGGCATACATGCCTTCCATGGACTAATGCAGCAAGATTGTCTCCACTGCCCCAGGCCATCAGCCGGGTGAGGAAATCACCTGTATCATGCATTTCTCTTGCCTCTGTCCATGTAGCACTGAAGACAGTGTGTCTGGCGTGCTGAGATGAAACGATAATTATTAAATCTCTCACATTCTGTGTGTTTATGGGAGTTTGTGTCCATGTATGCCACAGCATTTTATGAAGAGAGAACAGACTATTCATGCTGGTTAGACTGTTCAATGACTCACATCTTCCAAGCTCTCCCTGTTTTGACTGGTTCCTCTCTTTTTTTTTAACTGTCTCCTGCCATCTCTCATGACACTTCTCAAACTTCCCATGTCAAAATTAATAGCTGGTGGGGAGAGAGGAAAAAAGCCATGGTGTTCAACCTCGACAGACAAAAAAAAATGTATGAAATCTATTTTTTGACCTTTTTTTTTTTTCAAGATACTCATTCAGCTCCCAGTATCATGGGGTAAGAATTAGGGTGAGCTGCCTTAGGGAATGGAATGAAAGAACTATTTGAGCCATAATTTCAGTGCCCTGTGAGGGTCATACATTTTGTCCCACATATGTTTCTTGCAGTTCCTCTCTGAGAAGGAAGTCAGTAAGCGCTGAGTCTGTCAGACTGAATTGTTCGTTGTCCATACGTAGGGGTCAGGAGAAAAAACCACCCACATTAAATTACACTTTATGAAAGCAGAAATCAGTCATCAACATAAAAACCTACCAGCTATTTTGAGTACTCTCTATCATGTATGCTGGGCAGATGCATAGGACAAAACTCCCATCAGCTTTCATGCTGATTAAACTGGTATGCTAATTGCCTAGAACTTGCACACACTTTTGACAAGATTTGTCTTACCTAATACTAGCTACATGAAGCAAAGACAATCATCCCAGAGTTGTTAACACTGGGCTCTCTTTTTATTCAGACAAGAGGTACTTTGCAGACACGATTAATCCAAGATATAATTGCTTTAAGATATTTGTTTCCCAATACTGACTGCAAAAAGGGCCCTCAAGAAATAAATTTTTAAAAGGGAGAAATTTACTGCAATCTAACTTTTCCTAGATGTCATACAGAATTTGCTCTTAGATACATTACTTCGAACAATGCCTCAAAGCTCTGAGCTCCAAGTCAGAACCCAGCAATCCCTCACTAAATCAAGCTCTGGCTACAAAGGGCTGGAACAAATTCAGAAACACCACCAGGTCACCATGAAGGAAAGTCCCACTAGAGTTACCACCACTCTCCTTTCTGTTTACAGGTCTGTCTGAAATCCCTCATTATGAGTACTTCAGCTACATCAATCTTCCTTCCGACTGCTACCATCCAGGTTCCTGGGACTAATCAGAGCGGGACTGAGGGAAAGACAGAAGCATCCTATGCTGTCCTCAAGTTCATGGAGAGCTTCTGCCTCATCAGCGCTGCCTTTGGGATGGTGGGAAATGGCATGGTCCTGTGGTACCTTGGCTTCCGCATTCGGAGAAACCACTTCACTGTCTACATCCTGAACCTGGCCGCTGCCGACTTTGGGTATCTCCTCTGCATCGCCATTGAGACAGTTCAGTACCTGATGCAGTTCAATGTAGGGGTGCAGTTTGGGATATTCCTCTTCCTGGATCTTTTCATGTATGGCACCGGCTTGTATCTTCTGACCACCATCAGCATTGAGAGGTGCCTCTCTGTCCTTTGTCCAATCTGGTGCCGAAGCCACCGCCCAAAGCACTTGTCCGCCATCATCTCTGGCCTGCTCTGGGGTCTCTCCCTGCTGCTGAACACGCTTGGGTACATTCTGTGCACCATTCGCCCCTCTGCCAGGAGCTGCCACCTCCTGCTCATCACCATCGGAGCCTTGGACTTCCTCTTCTGCACACCCCTCATGCTGCTCTTCAGCCTGACACTCTTCCTTAGAGTCAAGTGCAGCTCCCAGCACCTCCGAACAGGCAGACTCTTCACCGTCATCATGCTCACTGTCCTCTTCTTCCTCATTTTTGCTGTGCCTCTGAGTGTCCTGATCCTTTTTGACTTCTTGGGCTACAAATTTCTCTACTCCCCGGAGATCGGCTTTGTGCTGTCCTGTGTGAACAGCACTCTCAACCCCGTCATTTACTTCCTTGTGGGGAGCTACCGGGATCGCAGAATCAAGTTCACCCTCAGGCTGGCATTCCAGAGGGCCTTTGAAGATTCAGCAGATGACAAAGATGAACGGGAAACCCGTGACACAGTAACTATGTCCTCCTAATACCCTGCTGTGCCTAGCACAGTGACACTGGTCTGGAGCTGAGCGCAAATAGTTTACAGACCTGAAGAAGTCTGAGGTATTGGGGAAGGTTTATCTCACCTAATATTCAGTATCTTCACTGTAGATCTTTTAAGCTCCATCTGTGTTTGGTGAAAACACACAAGCACCTGGACCACAGAATTTATCTGACCTGTATTAGGACCACATTGAAATGCCTATTTCTTTTCAGTGGCCATTAAATGATTTCAATGTGGTAAGGTGAAACGTCTTGGAGTCTGCAATTCATCAAAGGAATCCCACTTCGAATTTGCAGCTCACTCAATAAATCTCTGGCTTTCAGAGCACAACAATATCTAATTCATAAATTCTCAGTCGCTTTTTACTCAGATCTCTGAAGATGAAATGGGAACCAATCCTCCTCCTGTTGAAATCAGCCACAAAACTCCTGGAAGGAGAGTCTACCTATCTCACTTAATTTTAAGTACCTGTATCTCAGCAACACACACAACCTTTTGCAGCTCACAGAGTGCACGACTCTTCACTTTGTAATGTGAGCATTTCAAATAGTGAAATGATTCATGCCCTAGAAGTTCCTTTCTTCTATTAACTAGGGAGGTTTCCATACCATAGAGTTGTGATATAGTAGAAAAGCGCGGCAACCCCTACCAACTTGCCTTACAACTTTATACACTGAGTTGCATGCTCCCCTTTCTTGTGTTTCAGAGAAATACAGGCTGGAGCTGCATATTATTTTAGCTTCCTCCAGTCCAGGACAGTGTATCTGCATCTAACTACAACATGCATTGGGTTGTTAGTTCTTCTCATAAGAAGAATAGATGCTAAGAACCCATGGCTTCTAACATCTCCTCTGCCAATAGAAATAAACCCGAGGAGAGGGAAAAAATAGGAAATCGAAGAAAGGTAAATAAATACCACAATTTGCAACAAATTAGTCTCCAGACCCAATCCCATGAGACGCAAGATGTGATTATCTGAAGTGTTGTACTATCAGACTACATAACCTTTACTCTTTCAACCTAAACTGATAGAAAAGGGAAACAGAGGTAATTTTCTTTGAGAAACCTTACAGATTTCCTCTTCATACCTTCATCTGCAAATATTTTTGTAAAGGGAAGCTGCATTCTTCTATTGCATATTATGTTTTTTCTGTTCATTTGTCTTTTTATTAATTTTGAAATGCTACACTTTAAAAAATAGTGGTTCACCCTAACGTCTGTAGTTGCTTTTTGCTTCTTGTTTACAGTTCCTGAAAGCCGAAATTTGATTTCCATTTGTACTATTCTTTCTTTAATTTTTAATGCTATTGTTCTGTGATGTACATATAGTTGATTCAGATTAGGTCTATGTCATCAATTGTTTTTGCTAAAGCTTTTTTCTTTTACCTTCTACTGCTGAGGGGAAGAGAGCATTCATTTATCAGAAAACATGTTAAAAATGTTTTCCTTGTAATACCTGTAATGATTTTATCATTGCAAGAACTGAAACATTTCTGTTATTAAAAAAAACCTGAAAAGTCTTTTTTTTAAAGGGAAAACAAATTGCATTTAAAAACATTATTGTGCTTAGAAGAAGCTATCAAATGAAAAAAAAACGTACGGAATATAAACTGTGAAAAATTTTCCATCCTGACAGTTTGTCCTTAAATGTACCCATCACGAAGACATGCGACATTTGATGCAAACACATTTTACACATCACATTAACGTACACTTTACATCCAACCTTGGGCATTTAAAAAGTGATGCCTGCATATAAGCCACCATCATAGACGCCCTACATCATCCCTGGTAAAAGACAGGCATTCTCAGGGGTGGCACCTGCCAGATATTTGCAGTGTGTCTCCTGTGGTCCAAAAGTCATCAGTGATAGGTTCTGCAAGGAGATGGGAATCATTTGCAGGGTTTTCCTCCCTGACCTAACACCAAGATAGTCAGCCCAGCCTGCCAGGGAGAATGTCCTCAGCATCTGAACTAAATTGTCCTCTGAATTGCTCGGTATCTCTCTGGAAGGATGCCAGGTCATCCAGAAGATCAGCAGTCACGCATGAGAAGGGTACATTCCTCAGGAACCACCAGCACCCTGAAAAAAAGCCCACATTTCTGCTTCCCTGGGAACAGCTGAAAGGAGACAGGCAACCCAGGCCTGAAGTGTTGAGTGTGCTCCTCAGCGTGGTCCATGTGCCAGCTGCAAGGGATGGTGTCACCTGTTCCCCAGGACAGCAAACCTAACTCCACTCCTCCGAGGAGTCCCTAGACACCAGAGTCTGAAATAATCTTTATTTTCTCATTGATTTCAGCAGAAGGCACACACATTACTGTTAGTATTTCTGCGGTGTAGTTGAGGCCTGGAGGAAGGGATGTGTATGGCCATATGGATGATTCAGAAGGGTCCTGTTTTCACTACATGCAGGAGAGGGAAAGACTGTCTGGTCCCTTGATTCGGTTCTCTTTCCCAAGCCTCTGTCCCCCAGTAGTTATCCCCACCCTCCCCTTCCAGCAGCTACCCCATTCTCCATTCCAAGAACTTCTACAACAACCAGCCCACTTCTCTCCCTCACCCAAGCCTACCTCACACACACCTCAAAGGAGCAGACTCCCCCTTGGATCCCTCCCCAGTATCAGCTGCCAAATTCCTTTTTTCGCACCTTTCATGGAGATGTGTCTTCATGCCACAGGAAGGAAGGGGCAGCAGCTAGTAAGAGAAGGCTACATCCCCTCTGGAAGAGGAGAGTGAAGGTCAGCTAACTGGGGGCAGAAGGAGGGGTGAGCACCTCTAGACAGCTATCTTTTGTGCTATTTAGCTGTTGCACCAGCTCATAGCCAAGGGGTGTCTTACAACCCACAGAGCAATGCGGGATCAAGCACAAAGCAGAGCAGAGCAGGCACAACAGTGCAAACGGCTTTGGCAAGCCTTGATGGTGAGACCTGAGACATGTTGTAGACACCTTACTTTAGGCTCTACAGGTCACACTTTAAAAGCTTACCTGTTGAAAACATTGTCACCCATTCCTACCCAGGCCAGAAGAAGGCAGCACATCAAAGCAAGTGTCCATAGGCAAGAAGCTGTAGAAAAAGGACTTAGTCCGATCCAAAGCGCTGTTTAATTTGAACTAAGAGAGGTGACAAAGTCAGGTAATACAACATCACAAAATTCATATCAGGTCTGCTCCTTTGAGCAGACTCAACTGACAGAGCAGACTCAACAGACTACAACTCCTGACTGCAGAGGCAGAGAAAAACCCTTGCTTCTTCACAGTGTGACACCTGATGACCGAGGGACATTTGTCCCCCTGGAGCCAACCCGCCTATTTCAAAACTTGCACAGCCACTTTGTTAAAAGTCCTTTTTCTCCATCCGCTTTATAAGTGGCACACAGCAAGTTTATCTCCTGTCTGCAGTATTTCTGTCAATTGCCACGAATTAGGGTTCCTGCCAGGAATTAGGTTCCTGCTGAAGCTCAGCCTTTTAAAGTATTTTCTTTCTCTGGGGTCAGAGGTGAGCCATGAGTCATCAAGGAGCTGTAACAGCCCTGTGCAGTTCAGAGAGGCTCTGCCTGTCAGCAGGAGAAAGAAATAGGCACCTTTTTACACATACTGTGAAAGAAGGGCTCAGAAGAGCTCTGGGGTGGAAGGTGAGGGCTGGTCAAGTCCAGAAAGGATTGCTGATGCCTAGCACTCAGGAGATGAAGGCCTCATTGTCTGATCTGTCTCCCTCACTCCAGGCACACTGGACAAGCCATTTCTCTTCTTCTTGGGGTCTGGGCAGGGTTTGGGATAAGGAATTGCACAGGAAGTTAATTTTGAAGCAAACATTGGGAAAAGGGATACTTTCCCTCAGACTAATCCAGTCTGAACCAAGTCTGATTTTTCAAGAAAGACAAAACAAAATCGAATACCATTCCTCTGAGAACTCCCCACAATCTCTGCTAACAACTCATTTATACATCCCTAGCACAACAGCACTTGGACCCAGTACAAATGCACAAGGAGCCTCTCACAGATGCAAGCAACATCCCAGAGCATTGCCAGCAATGGAGTCCCTGGCAGGTGATTTTCTCCCCACCTACTGTAGGACCAACCAGAAAAGCAGAGCAGAAATGTGAAATTGCCTTACAACATAAAAGAAATCCATTCTCATCTGCTGCTGACTTCATCCCATCGTTCCCTGTGGGAAACCATATAATTTGAGACAGAACAGCACTGTCTCATGACCCTGAAGGATCAGCGCATCCTGTGCCTCCCTTCTCTGTTCTCAGGAGGTAAGTTGTTTTCACACATCCAGCTGCAAAAGATCCTGGAAAACAGCAACCGCAAACTGGCATTCGCAAAGCCACGAATCCAAAGCTGATTGGCTCTAGTAACTGTTGTATTAGTATATAAGGTATTCACTTGAGCTATAAAATGATTCTGATCGAGCACGAGATTGGGGTCCGTGAAGTCATTCACCAGTTCCCCTCTGCGCAGTGAAAATGCTCCTTCCTGACAGCACCTGCTTCAGTACATCACAGAAGACACAAACTGAATCTGCAGACTGAAACATCTTCCCCATCATTTCCACAGCAAGTGTTTCCCAGAGGATCCAATGGAATATATCAGAAACCAAGAGAAAGACACTCTAGAGCTGATGCCAGATCCCAGCTTCTCGGAGAGCTGAATTCAGCTGCAGAAGGCAGAAGGTAAGCGTTTTGAGAACTGGGTTCAGAAATGCCTCAGCATCCACACGTTCTGCAGTGTCCTTTCTCTCCACTGTGCCATTTTCCAGTCCTTTCTCACAGACATACATGCACACACAGTCACTAGGTAGTCACACCCTCCCCATCTCCTACTGCTCTGTCTGTAAGCAGCAATGTTTTCCTCTGCTTCATTTTCTTTACTCTGTTGAATGGTCTCATTCTTTTTCCTTCTGCATGGATGCCACAGTTACTGGATCTCCATCTCTCCAAATTTCTGCATGAATTTGCCCTCTCCTCAACATTTTGCATCTTGCTAGCTGTTATCTACATAGATAGTAACCATGCCTGTCCCTTTAAAGCTATCATCTGTCCCAAGCCACAAAGCTGCTATGTCCTCTTAAATTTCTCCCTTTCCTTGCACAATCACCTTTTGAAATGGAGAGAGAAAGTAAAAGAGAGGAAGAATATAAATATCCCTTCAACCACTGGCCCCTAGATCCTAGGGATGGCAGGAAAAGTGAATATATGAGTCTAATTTAGGGCTATACCAAGCCATGTTCCTAGCCCCATATGTTCACCCCAAATTCAAATGCACTTTTTTTTATTTAGACTCCTCCGTGGTAAAGCATGAGAACTGTCTTTGTGGCTAGCTTACTTTGCTTACTGTCACTCTCTTTGGACACCAAGTTTAATAAACAGCACTTTAAAATGGCTCTGCCTGGGCTTTGTTTCCTTTTTTCTCTCAGCCATCACTCTAGAGACAACATTTCAGCTCCTTTTTCATTAACTTTCTCACTTCTAAAGCCATTGCACAGCTCACATTGTCAAAAATGCCTTCTCAAAACTAATTTCAAACCCAATTGTTTTTGACGCTAAAGCATAACAGCTGTCTCCCTTCACCCCCCAACTTTTATTCTTTCAAAAAAACCCAGAAATCAGCTGTTCAAAGAGAAACACGGAAGCAAGCATGCCCACAATGTCCTGGAGGCTGGGAGATCTGCGTGGGAGCTCTGCTCCTCTGCTCATGTGCTCCTCCCCAGGTGTCTGCCTGGGTACTGCCCCTGCGGCCCACCAGAAGGAACCTGCCCAAACCACCCTGGCCACAAACCAAAAGCCTTCTCTTAAAAATAGGGAGGGTCACAGAGATGCAGAGTAGGGTTTTGTGGGGGAAAAAATGAACAAAGGGGTGAGATTTTTGGGGAGATGGTAGTGCAGACGAGCTTCAGAAGCAGCTGAGAAAGACACGCACTGCACAGTCCTGCACAGTAGAGGAGTCTCTGGGAGACTTGGCAGCAAAGGTGTTACCTGGCTGCAGGTTCAGACTAGGTTTTTCAGACCCTCTCTCCTGGCATCTGCTTCAAATCCCTGTGGGCGTCCCATGAAGCCCTGGCCAGAAGAAATCTAAAACATCTTTTCGGGGAATCACAGGGGGAGGGACAAGGTGTTGGAGGACACAGACAGGATTAGTGCTGGTCAAGGACATTCTCTTTCCTGAATGTATCTTTATGCAGAATTTATTTATCCTCATTTTTACTCATTCACGCACCTTCAAAAAGTACTTGCATAGCAACAAAGGAACCTTTTCTCTCTCCTTCACCCCCAGCTCAGGCACCTGGGGATGCTCCCTGAGTGAGCACATCTCAAACAGTGTGACACATCCCTGCAGTAAAGCTGACTGGTTGCAGAAATTCCAGTGAATTCAGGGAATTAAGCCAAGGAAAGAGCCAGGCCACGGCTGTTTCATGGGCTCTTGGACACTCCACGTAGCGTCTGCCATGTCAGACTTAATCCTCAATGCCATTCACCTTGTTTGTTTCTCTAAGAGAACGAACGGATGTCATCAGAGACTAAAATTAAAATACTAATACTATTTAAGATGTCAAAATTACCCCAAACGTCCAAGTACAGATGCTATTATTCTGGGGTTTTTTCAGGTTAGTAACGTTGTGCTACATCTTCCCTGACAGTGAACTGGACAGGGATTTGGAAGGTTTAGAAAACAAGGCAGAAAACTTTACGGCATCCAAACAGAAAACACAACTTTGTCAAGAAGATGAGCTAAGGAAAGAAGTGAAGCAGTCGTGGTAGGGAAAGGTGATTTTTCATTGTATTAAACTCACTAAACTTCGCAAATTTCAGGTTAAACACATTCTGAGAGCAGTTCCTCTGAGCACAATCTCCCACCTTCCATTTTTGTTTTACCCTTCAGAGGCTTTCCATAGCACAACAAACCCTTTCGCCCTCTTGGGTTATTCCTTATAGGGCAGAAGATTAAAAAACCACAAAAAAAAAAGCTACTGGTGTTTGCAGAAAGAAAACCTCTGGGTACAGCAAGTGGTGACCAGCTAAAAATGTGCTGGGTTTGGTAGATGCACTGAGGAGAACATCAGGCAGGGAGGGAGTGATAAGAATGTAGATCCCTTCTAGCTGATATTGCTCTGTCTATGTTTTAGATGCTAGTAAGGAGGGGAAGATTGAGAAAAATCAGGAGCGAAAATAAACAAATTGGGAAATCCGATATGAAGATGGCCTCACATGTATCTGCATTGCTAAAACACGTTGCTCCACACAGCATTACAGAATAGGCTCTTGGGCTGGGGGACTCCACACCTCATCCTTTGAAAGATGACACAGAAAAGAGGAATAGGAGGATAGAAACCAGGGAGAAAAGTGGCGACCGTATCTAACACCAGGGACACAGTGTAAACAGGCTGCTGGCGATGAACAGAGAGGGAGCATACAGGCTGACTTCAGGTAAAGGTTGAGGGGAAGGGTGATGAAGGGAAATAAAGAAATAAATAAGCTTAGACAATGCTTATGAAGACTTAGGTAATGCTAGTCTAGCTCAGCTCGGCAAATTCCTTAGCTTGGCAAATTCCTTAGCTTGGCAAATTCCTTAGCTCCGTGAATTTTGTATCTGTTTGAGTGATAAGGCTGGAAAGAAGAGCTACAGAACAAGAAGTCTCCACATCAAGCCAGCCGTAGCCAGCTCTGTAGTTTGGGTAAAGGCCAAGAAGTAACTGAGCCTGCGTGAAGTTAAAAGGTTACTAGCGGTGACGAAGAGGAGTCACCTATCTTCATCCCCACGACCCCTGACGGCCACCACAAGGAGGCACCGCGCAAGCGCAGTCGAGAGGAGTTTATGGAAATGACTTCTTGGAACTAATTTTAATACGAAGCAGGAAAGGTTATGCATATGTATATGTGTATATGAATATGCAAAATAGAACTGTATCAGTTATAGATGGCTTGGCGATATCAGCGCGCACGTCTTTGGTGGTGTAACCCCCGTGCGCCCGGCGCGGAGTAAAACACACCTACTTTACAATCGGAGGATTGTGGAGTCTCATCTTTTCCGCAAGTCAAGGGTAAGAACGAAGGAGTGAAACAATTAACAACAATATTTCAATTACAACATGTGAAAATTACCTCAAGAAACGGGCTGCCCTTCCTTCCGGACCGGCACCTCGGCAGTTTCTCCAGCTCGGCGCCTCGCCTCCCGCAGTCTCTCCTCACGGAGTTTCCAGGCGGCGGCAAAGATGGCGCCATCGAGGGCAGACAGCGTCCCACAGGAGAGGGAGCAGGGCCAGGAACGCCCCAAATCCGTGAAGTACCACAAATTGTGATCTTTTGTGTGTGTGTGTGTGTGTGTGTGCTGGGTGCCCACAGGGCGGGCTGCAGGGTGCTCTGTGAGGGGGGCTGAGGGGCGGGGGGGGCCAGTGCCAGAAGGCTCCAGAAGGTTCCAGAAGGTTCCGGATGGTTCCAGCCGGCTCCATGGCAGCCCCAGCCCAGCCCTTCAGGGGAGCAGCTGTGGAAACACCTCTGAGAAGGGGCAGAAAGCGCCGGAGGGGCAGAGCAGGAGGGAAAATTGGTGCGAAGCAGCGGGGAGAGGGGTGAAGGCAGAGGAGGAGAGGGGCGCAGGGGCCGCTGCGCAGCCATGTTGGCTGGCAGGAGCACCCAGCCCGGAGCAGGGGAAAATGGAGGAGGGGGAAGGGCTGTGTGGAGGAGATGGAGGGAAGGAGCGAAGTGGGGTGGGAGTTGGGGGGGAGGTCTTATTTGAATTGCCTCTCACTACCCAAATCTATTTTAATTGCCAATAAATTGATTTTTTCACAGAATCACAGAATGGTCGGGGTTGGCAGCAACATTTGGGGTCACCCAGCCCAACTGCCTGCCCAAGCAGGGTCACCCAGAGCAGGCTGCACAGCACCGCGGCCAGGTGGGGCTTGAAGATCTCCAGAGAAGGAGACTCCACAGCCTCCCTGGGCAGCCTGGGCCAGGGCTCCGTCACCCTCAGAGGGAACAAATTCTTCCTCATGTTCAGCTGGAGCTTCCTCTGCTTCAGTTTGTGCCCGTTGCCCCTTGTCCTGGCACTGGGCACCACTGGAAAGAGTCTGGCCCCTTCCTCCTGACACCCACCCTGCAGATATTTATAAGCATTTCTAAGGTCCCCTCTCAGCCTTCTCTTCTTCAGGCTGAAGTCTTGTCTGTTTTGCCCATGCCAGTGGTTGGTAAGACATCTCCTGCGTGGAGGGGAGCTTGGGACGCGTTTCTCCACTGGTTTTAAAAAGAACCGAGGAATCCTGAGGGTCGGCCATGACACACCGATCCCTGCACCTCAAACCTGTCTCCATCAGAGGAAAGGACTCATGACAGATCTTTCCTGGCTGGGGTTTCTCTCCCCATTTCTCCCCTTTCTCTCCCATCCTTCAAGAGGGAAGAGCAACTTTCCCGCGCCCGGGTCTCTGCTTTTCTGGTAATGTCTGTCCCTAACCAGGTCCCAGCTTGGAGCTGCCGCATCCCGGTGTGGGGGGGGTAAAACAGGGACCGAGACCACCACCACGGGGGGCTTCCAGTGAAAGATGCGTAAATGGAATGGGTGGGAACCAGATCTGTAAAAACCATAAGCTAAGGTGCGTTATTAGTTATTGAAAAATAAATAAAATCCTTCTTCTCAGCTCCTGGGCCTGAACCGGGTACGGTAGGGAGTTGCCGTGGGGCTAAGGCAGAGGAGTTCCACAAGCTCAATGGCTTTCACTCACGATTTTCCCCGTGTGAATGCTTGCTGATTTACGGCCGGTCACTTGGAAGTCTAGTATTTCCCAGCTGCACCATGGGTGGAATTTGTCCCCTTGGGCTCTCTTGGGACCTTTTTCAAAGAGGCTGTCTTTGCATCACCGCAAACCGAAGGAGGAATAAGTTCATGATGTCAAATTTCTTCTGAACAAAAACCAAGTTTTAGGGCACTCTGATGCTCATGACTTCGAATCTTCTCTGAATACAGGAAACAACTAATAGAAAGAAATTTTGCAAGATAAGCAGTATCGAAAACATCCCTTCTCACTGACAGATATTCCTATTTTGTGTAGGGTATATTTGTTTGATTGATATTCGTTTCTGTCCTGGTAATTATATGAATATTAGCACCTACTTAATTGTTTTGTTTCTATTTGTTCTCTGCTTTTAATTGATGTTTTTTGTGGATATTTGTCAATATGATTTTCTCTGTCTTAAGATACAGGTTGTGATCTCAGTCCATTATGCCTAGTCTGGAGCTTTCTTAAGCTGTGTTTCCACCACAGCTGTGCAATATATGCATACATTTTATGGCAAGTTCCTGGAAAAAAGGAGGGATCTGAGAAGAACCAGGAATACTCATTGCACAATGTGTGGTAGAGGAAATAATACTTGAATTCCTGCCAAAGACAGCACTAAGTATAAGGCAAAGCATAATGAAATAAACAAAGGGGAAAATGAAGACAGCGCACGGGGACTGGACCAGATAAATAATTTTTTGTTTAAGACACAGGAAGAACCTTCAAGCCAGTGTGTGCTGAAAAAGGACAGAAAAGCCGAGTTTGTTTTAGAGCAGCTAATTCCAGCTCTTAGTCCGGTTTTTCACAGCTGCGCTTGCTCTTTGCTGGGTGAGCAACACTTTCTCCAGTGATTCCAGAGGGAGCAGGACCAGCCCCTGTGTGATTCGCCCAACTACACATGAGGGTTTAGCACTCTGGGGATATTCTTCTTCACCTGTCCTGCCCAAGCAAATCCTTTGTCATGCAAACACTTTATACTGTCCCTGTTCCCCAATTCTACCTGTACCTCAGCCATGCTGGCAGCTCTTTGGTCTGCATCCCAAGGTACGTGTTCGTGTGCCATCTTTACCGTACCAACACTTGTCTATTCTGTGCTTAGCAAGCTCCGGGGCTTAGGTACTCCTCCTGTGCCATTCACGGTAGACATTTACACCTGTGTAAACACTCCGGCTGTTGTTCACGGCTTCTTGAGGCTGCTACCGGCCCATGAAAGAGCAGAGCTTTCATGGGAGCTGTATTATGTGAAAGTGAACTTCAGCAAGGTCCAGAGGTACTGCTTATACCTACAAATCCTCCCTCCGTTATGTCCTAAGACTATCATAAGAAACAGCAATACTTCTATTGTTAAGGTATTTTACTTTTCCCTTCTATTGCTGAAGAAAACTTCAGTTAGAAATAAAATAGAGTATTTGGGGTGGGAGGGGTTCCTGCAGTGCCAGGTGACCCCGCTACAAACACAGAGATCCTGTAAACACAGTCGGTGGAGCTGAGAGCGTAACTAGGTCAGGGGAGAAGACAGTGGGGAGGCATCATGGTTTTAGTGAAACCTCTCCTGAAACAGTATTGTAATCAACCATCAAAAGTTCTCCAAACCTTGTTCACTAACATGAAACGGCTTCGGTGAAAGTGCTGCCCTGTAAAAAGAAAAACAAACAAAAAAGAAAGGCTGTGACTGCCTGTTATTTATCTGAATGTTCTAATCAGAACATGTTCCCTTCTTTCTCTGATTTAGACCTAGCTTCAAAAAAGCAGATTTAGATCCCCCAAAAGACTCATTCACTAACCAAAGGGAGGAAGAGTTCATTAGGTTGGGTCCAGGGCATGGGGGCCCTCTTTCCCCTTGGGCTGCCTGGGGAGGTCGGCATCTCCAGCCCCTTCTGACCCCCCGTGTCCCGCTGCCTGAGCCCTCCCCACTCCCACCAGCACCTGGTTTTCGCACAGTTGGTAGCTGAGGTAGCTGCAGCAAAACCCATCTCTGCTGGGAGCAGCCTCCCATGGGCTCCACATTGCACGGGAGCCCTCCAGGCTTGGCCTCAAGTCCTGGGTAGGGACATGTTGGTATGCAGGGTCCACACCTGGCTGACATCCAGGGTCACTCCTCCTCCCCTGCCGTGCCGGGGATGAGGAGAGGCATCAGCCCCGAGGAGAGACAAGGACGCTGTCCCCATCACAGTCCCAGGCAGTGGAGACACGTCACCAGCCCAGCCTCTTGTGCCTCCGCTCTGGCCCACGGGAGCAGCCCCGGCCTCCCTCCCCTTGCCGGCAGGGATTCAATCAGCCGTCTCCGCAGCCTCCACGGGCAGGCAGCTCCCCTCCTTGCACACAATTTTCACTTTGAACACTCAGGGCAGGGTAGCTGCCATGGAGCCATGGAACCGGTGCTGCTGGTAGCTCCCCAACAGGAGGTAAATTAATGGGTTAATGCTGCTTTTTGCAGCCGGCAGCAAGGACGGTGAACTTATCCCAAGTTCATCATGTTCGATGAACAAGCCTTCCAAAATTTGCTCGACAGCTTTGTCCCACCGTGCGAGGGGCTTCTGGCTTTCACTGTGTGTACCTGGCGCTGCACCAGGAGACCCTCCATGTTGGGAAGTCACCAGTGTGTGGACACGCAACAGCAGAAGGGCTTCACCCGCTGCCTCTGATGAACACCCCAGGCACGTCACCTTAGAGATTGCGTCTGCGGGTTACACAGGGCTGCAAATGGGATTTTGTCTGCAAGATTCTTGTCTCACCGAACCTCATCCGTCAGCACCACAGAGACAGCTCACTTTTCTCTGTATTTCTTGCTCTGTCTCTCTTTCTCTCTTTCTTTCTCTCTCTTTCTCTCTCTCTTTCTTTCTCTCTCTTTCTCTCTCTCTCTCTTTCTCTCTTTCATTCTCTCTCAGTTTCCTTCTTTCTTTCTTTCTTTCTCTTTCTTTCTCATTCTTCAAATTGTAATTTTGCCCTATATGTCATATTCTCTACTCCACTAATACCCCAATCACTCACCAGGACCCATTGGCTTGCCCAATTTTGCAATCTTTTTTGAAGAGCCCTGACTTCTTGAACAGCAGAGATGCCCAGACCTCACCCAGGGCCTACATCAAGCAAGAGATCGCCCAAAACACCACGAAACTTATCTGCTGAGCCAAAGGAGCCAGAGTTTATTAACAGTGGCGAGAGCAATGAGGGTCATTGCAGTGGGGAGTACAGCCCAGGCACAGGCACCGAGCCCGGCTGAGCAGTGCTGCGCCGGGTCTGTGCCACAAACCCCCACGCTGAGCTGCAGAGTTGTTCCCCACCCCGGGAGCAGGCAGGCACTGAGCGCATGGGGACCGCCATCCTTCTGGCTGTCTGCGAGACCCCACATCTCCAGGCATCCCCGACAGCAGTGCCTTATACAGTGGTCTCCACCACAGTGCCCTCGGGCACACGGCTCTCCTCCTCGCTCACCACTTTCTCTTCAAACACTCGGCGGAAGGCGAGTTTCACCGAGCCTTGGAACCGGCGCTGCCGACAGCTCCCCACCAGAAAGTAAATGACTGGATTGATGCCGCAGTCCAGCAATGCCAGCAGAAAAGATGTCTTTTCAGGAAGCAATTCGTGTGAGCTTGGAAGGTTGAGGAAAACCTCTACACTGAAAGGAATACCGAGGGCAAAGAAGAAGATCACGTTGAGAAGGACAGCAACATAGAGTTTCCCTGGATGTCGTCTCTGTGAGCCATGTCGGAGTTTGATGAACAGGGACAGGTTGGAAATCAATATCATTGACGAGAAAATCATGGAAATTGCAATGGCTACACCTGCAAATATTGTCTCATAGCTCTCAGCAAAGTTAATGCTGAGATACAAAGAGGAAACAAAAAATCCAGCGAGAGCCCAGAGCACCCCACTCACAATGCCTGATAAGTGCTTTGGGCGGTGGCAGCGATACCAGATTGGGAAGATGACGGAGATACACCGCTCCACACTGATTGCTGTCAGGAGACCCAGGCTGCTAAGGTCAAAGAAGTGGCAGAGAACTTCAACTACAAATACAAACTCTACACAGGAAGAAATAAAAGAATATGAAGAACAGGTTGTTGTTAAGCTCAAAATTACTGACATGAGCAGAAAAAACAGGACGAGCAGAGAGAAGTCAGCAACAGCTAGATTTAGGATGTAGACAGTGAAAGGGTTCCGTTTCATGTGGAAGCCCAGGAACCATATGACTCTCCCATTCCCCACAAGTCCACAGACAGAAATCCCCATACAGATGCCTGCAAAGACCATCAAATCGTGAGGTAGGCTTAAGCATTCGTATTCGATATTTTCCCCATAGCCCACATATCCAGCAGTCGTGTAGTTCAAAGAGAGGTCTGTTGTGTTGGTCTCCTCCATGGTGAATGACCCTGCTCCGGGTGGCTGCCTTCTCCCTCTCCCACCACCTCCTAGGACAGATGAGGAATGAGAAGGAAATGAAGGGCATCAGTGCTCCCAGCACTCGCCGTCTCTCCCCACAGCCCCATGCCAGCCCCAGGCTGCACCAGAAACGACCCCGTCCCCTGCCGTGCCCAGGACAGGCTCCCACCCCTCCAGCCCTGTCCATGGACAGGAGGCATCTCCCACCCGCACATCCCTGGCCTCCTACCTCCTGGTGCTCCTCGGAACAGTACTGCTGCAGGAGCCCCAGCACACAGGGTCTACAAAAGGCCAGGCTTGCTAGGAGAAAGGGGCTGGTGGTGGCTGCTGTGGCCACCCCACTCTGCTTTGGCCTCATCTCTCATGCCTGAGGAGCAGAGCTTTGCCCAGAGATCATGTCCTGTGGTCAGGAGTGTCCCCTCACAATCTCATCACATCGGTGACAGCTTCCCCTCACATGTCCTGTGGATGGTGATCTTGTCAGCAGGAGCTAGCCACATCACTCCCTTCATCTCCTGCCCCTAGTGTTTCACTAGGAGGTGCTGATCTGTTACGATCCTGTTAAGAAAGGTACTCAGATTCCATAAAGTATCATTTTAAATGCCATTTTCTAGATCCAAAACTATGAAAAATGAGAAGACAGCACAGATAGTCTTCTGTCCCTTCAGGTGCTGGGAATCCCGGATCTTGCAGCATCAAACAGATCTCTGATCAGGGCAGATCCTCTCCATGGAAAGGTTACCCCATTATTGTCATTAGAGTTATTACAGGATTTTCCTTAAAAAAGAAAAAAACTCATTCTACTGTCAAACAAAAAGGATGTTCTCATGAGAACCGTCGCAGCAGTCTTAGATAAAGGCAAGGACAGGCAGGTGGTGTAATTGCCAGCAAGCAGTGGGAGCTGCCTGCAGGCTCTTCTCTTACTGTCTACCAGACAGGTTTATCCCATGGCCAAGGGAGATGCACAGCATGGCACAACGCAGTATGGCACGGCACAGGCCTGGGACTACTCAGGTTGAGCGTTTTGTGGATCACTAGCTCCCTGATGTGTGATGGTCTTCTGGTCAGGATCTTTACACTCCTGTCCTCCAGCTTCAGCTCGCCGTGCCAGGGTCTTCTGGGTGTTGCTGTGTGAAGCTGGTGGTGGAAGACTTCCCCTGGCTCTCTGCTGTTCCTTCGCTGTCCATATGGCTGTATCACCAAGGGGATGGCGGGGGAGAGATTTGGCAGGGCAAGAGGAAAGCAGAAAGATGAGAATGAGTGAGATGAGTCAGGGACCATCAACAACAGGGATGAACCAGCAGAAACCCCTCGGAAGACCCTGACAGTCCCGTGGCCTTAATATTCCTTCTTCTTCCCATCATTCCTCAGGTGCAAAACCACTCTTGGTCATGACCATCCCTTCCCCTAACCCCCAGGCTTCATCATACACCTGCTCCCTGCTGTGGGATACCAACAGCATCCCCTCAACGGCAGCCGGTGAGGCAGAGCACAGGCCTTGTCTCAGCTTGCTGTGTGAAACCACAAGTATTCAGATACAGAACAGCACGAGGGCTTTGCCCACTGCCTGTAATCACATCCCCAACATGCACGTGTCTCCTCTGAGGTTACGTTTTGTGGGGTACACAGTGCTGCAAATGTGCTTTTATCTGCAAGTGGTTCCTGTTACACAATCTCATTCTTTCGCATCACAGGGACTGGCATTCTTGTGGCTTATTTTCTCTCCCTCCTTCATGTGTTTTCCATCTTTTGAATACCTCTTCTTGGCAGTTATTGCCTGTGTTTGTCATCCACAAGACTGATGTCCTCCAAGGATTTCCTTTTGATTTCATGTGGTGAACGCACGGTAATGAACAAGGTCCACAGTCTCTCCAGGGGGTCCAGCCTGGAATTGGGGCCAGTGATAGACTTGAAACAAGGCTAAAGCATAGGCTCAGGGTCCATCTATGAGAGGAGAATGGAGACAAGTCTTCAGACAGGCGCAACCCCTGCATTGCTCCAGCAAAGCCTGGTTGGCCAGACCTGACCTAACTGGAGCCCCTGGTCCCATGGGTAGGGGATGAACGGATGAGGTCAGGGCAAGTAAGGCCTGCTGTTGCCCTCAGGACCCTGGAAGAGAGAATCAGAGTCCCTCACATGGACAGTGGAGTGTGCTATGTTGTTCAGTCATTCTGCACCTGCACTGTGAAAAACATTTCCCTTGACCGATTTCTTCTATGGCTTCGTGGCACCAAATTTCTCACAAGCATTATGTTCCAACACACCCTTCATACACTTCCCACTTTGTACATGAACCAGCCAGCCAGCATTGTCCCTTATTGGCACGGTGCTCCTCTCTCTTCCTTCACCTCCAGGCAGAATACATTGCTTGCCCTTGGCTTTGTTGGGGCTTTCTCTTATGGTTTTGGGGCTACAGCTACTTGCAGTCTCTGTATGGGGGCAAAGTGCCCCCAGGGAAAGCAGGAGGAAGTCCTAGACCACGAGGTACACACAGCAAAAGCCAGAACCTCCTCTCCTGGTGAGACAAAGCTGGAGGACAGCAGGAGAAGACAAAGGGGGTCACATGGTCAGCGACTGCTGACAAGATCACCATCCACAAGACATGTGAGGGGAAGCTGTCACCGCTGTGATGAGATTGTGAGGGGACACTCCTGACCACGAGGCGTGATCTCTGGGCAAAGCTCTGCTCCTGTGGCACAAGGGACAAGGCCAAAGCAGAGTGGGGTGGCCACAGCAGCCACCACCAGCCCCTTTCTCCTAGCAAGCCTGGCCTTTTGTAGACCCTGTGTGCTGGGGCTCCTGCAGCAGTACTGTTCCGAGGAGCACCAGGAGGTAGGAGGCCAGGGATGTGCGGGTGGGAGATGCCTCCTGTCCATGGACAGGGCTGGAGGGGTGGGAGCCTGTCCTGGGCACAGCAGGCAACTATCAGATGGTTTAAGCACTGCAAATTTTCTCATTGTCTCTTTATTCCCATGGCTTTCCAACCTTTCACTGTTCATCAAACTCCAATGTGTCTCGCAGAGACAACACCCAGGGGTGCTCTATGTTGCTGTCCTGCTCAGTACGATCTTCCTGTTCATCTCTGGGTTTCCTCCCAGTGTGGCAATTTTCCTTCATCCTATTGATTCAAACCTGGTTTACCTTGATATTTTTTTACCTGCTGGCTTCACTGAACTGCAGCATCAACTCATTCATTTACTTTCTGGTGGGGGGCTGGTGGCAGCGCCGGTTCCAAGGCTTGGTGAAAGTTGCCTTCCACTGAATGTTTGAAGAGAAAGCTGTGAACAAGGAGAGCAATGTGCCTGGGGGCACTGCGATGGAGACCACTCTGTAAGCTGCTGCTGGTGAGGAGGTTTGGAGATGTGGAGCCTTGCAGACAGCCAGAAGGACGGAGGCATGGGGGCTCGTGGCACAAACTCGGTGCAGCATTGCCAGGCTCGGTGCCTGTGCATGGGCTGTACTCCCCACTGCAATAACCCTCATTGCTCTGGCCCCTGTGAATAAACTCTGGCTCCTTTGGCTCAGCAGACAAGTTTTGTGGTGTTCTGAGGGATCTCTTGCCTGGGGAAAGTCTGATACGTTAGGCCCTGGGTGAGGTCTGGGCATCTCTGTTGTCCAAGCAAGGAAGGACTCTTCAAAAAGGATTGCAAAAATGGGCAAACCGAGGGGGTCGTGCAGGTGTCTCGCCGGCACCGCTGCACCCGTGCTGGAGATCAGCGAGGAGTGGAGGTGGTTGCTGCCGTGGGAAGCAGCCGTGTGGCTCGTCCACAGGGCATCGCAGCCCCTTCCTCACCCTGGGTCCCTCGCCACGGAGACACAGCGACGTGCCTCGACACCCTGATGGGAGGTGGAGGGTGAGGATTCTCAGCAGAGCCACTTGCTCCTGGAAGCCGAGCAGGACACCCTCGTGAAGAGAGGCTAGCTGGCAGCTCTAACCCCCGCTGAAATCCCCCTCCCAGCCCAGCTGAGCCCCTCTGCTTCTCCGGGGCTGTGCGGACCCCCCTGCGCAGGAGCCCCAGGCCCCGCTGCTCACCCACACGCGGGCTCGGGGGGCTGCGGGGACACATCCAGCGCGGGGACACATCCAGCGCGGGGCCAGCGCTGATTTCACAAATGTGATGCCTCTAGATGGCAGGAGAGGAGTACGGATTGCACAGAGCATCCTCGATCAGCATCCTCAATCGTCTCTAAAGGGCGGGTCAGCAGAGCCAGCCTTGCACCTCCAGCTGATGGAAAGAGAAGCAAACCAACATCAGGTTGGGCTGCAGAGCTGGGGAAGAAACAAGACCGTTCTCTTAAAGTGAGAATTTGTCACACTGTTTAATTCCAGGTTAAATCGTTCTGAGAAAAACATGGGTTCGATAGTGCCAGCGGACTACGCGTGGCACGTCCCTGGTGCTCATGTTCTTGCCAAGAAGTTCACACAAGGTGCTGCTTTCCGGCCGTGCTCTGGGGGAACACAGCTCATTGCAACAGACTACGGCTGGCTGTCGAGACGTCGCATCCTGGAGGTTGTCACCTCTCTGCTGTGGTGCCTCAGGGAGTGGACAGCACAGTAAGCATCCCTGTGAGGGGACAAGAAATCTTCTCCAGCCCTGCTCTTATCAGTCCCCACAGGAAAACCAGGAATGGATTTTAAGACGTGTTTCACTTTTCAATATCCCCACAAAAGTTTTGTCCACAGGGACAAAAGCATCGCAAAGGAGGTTTCAGACTCTTGCCTTACTTCAGCCAAGGCTATGGCACCTTGTCCTCCAAACTTGGAAGAGGAGATGAGGAGAGC
Source organism: Opisthocomus hoazin (assembly GCF_030867145.1). NCBI lineage: Eukaryota > Metazoa > Chordata > Aves > Opisthocomiformes > Opisthocomidae > Opisthocomus > Opisthocomus hoazin. The sequence continues at coordinate 2,388,606 of NC_134420.1, read as the reverse complement.
TACGTTGCCAGAAAAGGCACCGAATTTGCAAAGGAAATATTTCAAGGTGAAGAGTGAGATAACACGGTGCAACTCAGCGTGTCTAATGCTGAAGATCACCTCTCTGATGCCATGGAGAAGCGCAGCAGGCTGAGACGGGAACCCGCTCTGGCACAGCTCACCAAACACTCCCCAGACACGGCTCCAAGCCATGCCATGAAGCACGGCAGGGGATTACCAGCTCGATGGTCTTGGCAAGTCAGAGAGACTAACTCCTGTATTGTCTTTGCTCACAGCAAAAGTGTCATAGTAACTCCACCGAACACACCTCTGTGTCCATGACCAAAAAAAAGCCTGAAATATGGAAATTAACATAACCAGATGTATGGGCCACTTAATTTTCTAGAAATTAGGAGCATCATGCTGCTCATCTGCTTGTGCAGGCTGGCAGCGAATGGGGCTATCCTTTGGTCCCCCAGCCTCAGCATGGGGAGGAAGCCCTTCGCTGCCTCCGCCCTGAACCTGGCCTTTCTTCGAGGAGCTGAGGAGCTCCTCTGCACAGCTGTTTCAATGGCTGACCATACACTCCAAAGTCCTGACTGTACCCATCTTTTTCTAGTTACCTACTTAAGGCGTCATTTTGTTACTACTCCTAAATTAAATCTGGATTTGTTTGTTTGTTTGTTTCCAAGGTGGTAACTCTGACCCCAAAGTTTGTTGGATACACACCAACTGAGCTTCACTGCACGGTTTGTCGCTGGTGAACAGAGCGAGGCTGGCTCAAGCCTGTCAGAAAATGGCTCATTTCCTCTCTAAAGCCTCTGTCTTGTCTGTGAGGAGGACAGGTACCTCCAGAGCATGATGCACCTCATCCTAGGGGAGGTGCCTGCAATAGCTGGGATGAGGCAGCTGTTGACAACGCCAAGACCTCCTCGTTCGTTCTGGGCGGGACCTGGTTAGCAGAGGACGTCTCTCTGGGATGCTTGCAGTTAGCAGAGATGTATCTCACTGTAAGAAGCCTCCAGCAGAGCCAAACCATGGCAGTGGAGCTGCCCACACATGCTGAAAGCTTTCCTTGTCTACAGCTGAGCACACCAGGAGAGCACCTCCTCGTAGGATGGAGGGCTGAAGCTGGCTGAGGCAGGCAGAGGTGGAAGGGCAGAGGGAAAGACCAGAAGGAAAGGGCCTCACTGCATCCCAGCAACTGGGAGACTGCTGGGAAAAGCGGGGAGGGGGGACACAGCCTGGCAGGGCAGATCGTCCCACCTGCAGATGTCAGGGACGCCTGTGCCCACCCACCCGTTTCCCTGCCTCTTACACAGCGGGACGTTGTCCGTCCTTTTCCCACTGCTGTAAATCCAAGGGTAACTGAGGTGCCACTGCTTTTAGAAAGAGAAGCGAGAATATAACCCATGGGTGGTGAGTCATGCTTTGGAGACACATGATGAGTTTAAACATCTAAGAAACATTTATTAACAGAGTTCTTTTACAGAACAAGGCAGGAGTCTCCCACAGCTGAGAGGGGTTTTTTCTCCCTCTCTCCCATCTTCATGTCCTTTGGAAAGTAAAAGCTTTCTGAGTTAGAACCTGTTGTCCAGGAGAGGGCTCCCAGCATGGAGGGAGTGTCTCCCAAGGCAGGTGAAGAAGAACCACGAGATCCTCCCGTGTACTTTTCCTGCTTCCCAGGATCTCCCTTACCTGCAGAGTCACCTAGGCCACCACCTATATGAGCTGCTTGTTTTTACCAGAGAGTTTTACTGGTTTAGTTGTCGTGGCTCTGTACCTGCACTGCGCCAAGTGATCGATTTTCCTTCCTGCCTGTCTGGTGACACATGGCTCTGGGCTGAGGGACGAGCCGAATGGTTTGTTGGTGGCTCAGTTCACAGGCAAATGAGAGCTGGTGTAGCCCCCAGCTGCTTCATAGCAAGGGCTGACAGACATGGAGGGGAGAGAGGAGCAGAGAAAACGCTGCCACTACCCCTTTTACCCAGCGAGTGCCTGAGCCAGGCTACAGGGACTCAGTCCTCATGGCCTTAACGGGGTCTTTGCCATTAAAAGTCCACCACAAGAGAGAACTTCTTCACTCTGAAGGTGACGGAGCCCTGGCCCAGGCTGCCCAGAGGGGCTGTGGAGTCTCCTTCTCTGGAGATATTCAAGCCCCGCCTGGACGTGGTGCTGTGCAGCCTGCTCTGGGTGACCCTGCTTCTGCAGGGGGGTTGGGCTGGGAGACCCCAGAGGTCCCTGCCAACCCCGACCATTCTGTGATTTTCCTTCCCTCCCCCTGTATCCTCTTTCCCATGGAAAAGCCAGTCTTCACAGAGTCTTCAGGCAGGGCTGTGCTTTTTGGGATATTTCATTTTAACCCTACTCCTCTTGTTTTCTCTAGCTGAGGAACAGACACACCAGAAATGGGTACGGACCTCAGGTCATGGTTGCGAAATGGCATTTGCTCAGGCTTACCGTTCAGACAGCCCGGACAAAAGCAGGAGGAACCACGAGAGGCAGTTCCGGTCAAAACCCCTCGCATGCAGCCAACCCACATGATGTGCGGACAGAACTCGGTTTGCAGCAGAAGCAATGCGTTTCGGGGAAAGCCTTCCAGGGAAGATCCCAAACGCACGCCTGCTCGCCCGGTAACAAAGCTGACTGTGAAGTCTCCACATGTTCTTCACATGTGTCGGCGCCCGCTGGAGATGCACACACAAGGGTTTGCCCAGGAATTTGTTCTGCCCTGCTGTGACAAGCTTTCTCATCCACCCACTCTCTGCTCTTAACCAGAGACCCAAAATAAAACCCACTGGCAGGAGCTGAGAGCCTCCACGGCTCTGTTTTAATAGTGCGCAGGGTAGAGCAAGCTCACTTCTGAGACAAGGAAAGCTCAGAACTGTTGGGTAGGACAGATTCAAAGCAAAAGTTTCAAAGCAAAAGATTTCAAAGCAAAAAAAAAAAAAGGTTTCAAAGCAAAAGGTTGTGATGGGTCCACCACGCCGTCCAGTGTCCATCCCAGGCAGGAGTTCCCGTGCTGCCCAGCGCGTTTCGTTGTGCTGCAGTTGATCCCGTTCAGCCGCAGCCAGGCCCGCCGCGAAGCCACCTCCCCTGTCTCGCCCTGGCTCACGGGACGGCTCCGTTCTGAGAGCACCTTCTCTCAGGGAGGTTTAAGCGGCTGTTTCCACTGTGTTGTCTCCGGGAGTTTCTCCTCTGTTTTGGGGCTCTGTTACGTCTTCAAAAGCCCTCTGGAAAGCAACCCTAACAGAGAGTGTGAACTCCTTCGTACAGCTCCCAGCCAAGAAGTAAATAACGGGGTGGACACTGCTGTTCACGCAGGCGAACGGGAGAGAGGTGTCGAAGACAAAAACAGAAAAATCGAACAGCCTTAGCAAAAGCCAGAAGCCAAAGTCGGCAGTGAAGAAGGGGAGGAAGCAGACAGCTAGCAGGACCACAACACAGAGCTTCCTGGGGGGGTATCGCCGTGAGCAGCACAAGACCCTGACGAGCAGGGTCAGACCAGAAAAAATCAGGATAAGGACCGATAAGAGGTAGGTCAAGACAAAGACAAGGAGTGCCGCAGGGCAGAGGTAGAGGGTCACGGTGAGCAGGAAGGAGAGGGCCCAGAGCAGGGCACACACGAGCACTGGCAAACGCTGGCAGGGGCAGCGGGCTGAGGGGAGGACAGACAGAGACGTGGTGGCACTGAAGGCTGTCAGGAGGTAGATGCTGGCAGTGAAAGCGAAGAGGATGGTGATGTTCAACACAGTTGTCACATTCCGTGAGCCCAGCCTGTGACAAAGGCTCTCTGGGCCATAAAATATCACAAGGGTGATGGCGATGGCGAGGAGGAAGGTGAAGTTGGCGACAGCCAGGCTTAGGGCGTAGATGATGATGGGGTTCCTGCAGACACGGGAGCCGAGGAACCAGAGGACAGCCGCGTTCCCCACCAGCCCGCAGAGGCAGACGAGCAGCGTGACAGGGACTTTGCTCAAGTGACCGGCTTCGCAGTCAGTCCGGTTGTAGTCATCGCCCTCATGCCTCAGCAGGCTGTGATGCCAAGTCCTGTTATACGCCATCCCACCGGGCTGGCTCCAGAAAGCAGGGCTGGCTCTTTCCATGGCAGGGAGCAATGTGGTCCTTACAAAATGTCTGCTGCTTCTCCTTCCCTCTCACGCAGCTGGAGGGACGAGACAAAACAGAGACATGTTAGCAACTCTGCTGTCCCCCACACTAGGTTTTTCAGATCTTTGCACCCATGCCCTGACTTCCACATGGAGGAGCAGAGAGAGAAACAAGGGACAGAGGAGATGGAAGACAAGATGTGGGGAGATGGGTATGAAACGCCTGGCACAGGAGAATGTACAGAGGTGGAGCATAAGCTAGGGAGATGCCTCCTTCCTGGCTTTGGACAGGACAGATCTGGAGGAGGGAAATAATAAGATGAAAGGGTTGTTCTTGGAGATGTCAAGGAGCAAGTGGGTTTGAGGGTGGATCTGATATGGATTCCCAGGTGTCTAATATTACAATCGATATTACGGAGCTGCTGGGTTCCTCGGTGGGACCCTCATTTCAGTATTCCCCTACCACCTTTTACCACAATATTTATAGGTCTTAATATCCTAGAGACCACTATTCCCCAGTCAGATTTGGTGCAAATTGACCAACAGGTTCAAACCCAATGAGGAGAGGCACTGATTAAGTTGAAAAAAAAAAAATCACCACTCAGAAAAGTCTGACCTTCTTTCGCAGCCTGGAGAACTTCTCTGGAGCAGCCGTGCTGCAGACTCACATCACTCCGCGCTCGCCAGCTGCCGCCCTCGTGATGGGATCTTCATGATGTTTCCTGGAATTACCACTTGGAAAACTGGACCCGAGCCTGCCTTGGTGAGCCTGTGCAGCGTCTAGCATGGGGTCTTCCTCAGCTCCTTTCGCAAACCACTCCTCTCTGTGTCAGCCAAGCGGGTCATGTTCTCCAGGGTTCTTGCAAACAGGGAACTGTTCCGTTGTGTTTGACAGTATCAGGGTTCTGGTTGCAATCTGTGCTTGCCTTGCTACAGGAAATGACTAACCAAAAAGTGTCTCAGAAACCGGACCTATGGGAAAAGCGGATTGTCTCCGTGTCGGGTTCCTCTTTCATTTCATTTTAAAGCAACCCCAATCCCAAAATATTTGTATCTTTGAACCGGCCGAACGTTTCTCCCGTTGTTCCGGGGGTGTGTCTTTAGGACCCTGCGCTACAAGCTTGGCGTCGCTCCAGACCTTCTCTTTCCGATTCCAAGCTGGGTTTGCCACTCGTATACCACAATTTCACGGTATTATTTCACCTTCGAATACACAATTTCCAAGAGCGTGCTACTATACGCATGAAAGAGCTAACTGAGCAGCGAGGTCTGCGCGTGAACCGGAGCACAGGCGGACGGTGGAGAGATGACTTTGGGATGTCAGGAAAACCTTTTTTTTCCGTAAGGAGAGGTGAATCGATGCTGCTTGCTTGGCTTTAGCCATCTAAAAGTTACGGGTTTCATCCGAGTTGTCTCCTATGCTCCCTTTGTAGTCAGTCAGCAGCCTACAAAGGTTTTCCTGGATGGACTCAGGTGATTTCTAGAGTTAGGTGAGAGGATTCCAACCCAGATCGGCTGCGGTGAAGGTCAGATGCCGACAGCTCCCGTTGCGTCTGGGAGCCAGGGGTGCTCCTGCTGGGAACTGGCACATGTGGGGACCCCAGGACCAAAACCGCCTCCTCTCCCCGTTGCTGACGCTGCGTTTGCGTCCCCCACTACAGAATCTCACATCCCCTTGCCCAGCCAACGCTTTCGAGCGCCAACAGGCCATGATAAGCAAAGCATGGAGGTACACCAGAAGAATGCCGTGCAGCACAACGCTCGCTGCCCGGTCTACCTGTGTGCTCAGCAAAAGAGCAGAATTACCCAGGGTTTCTCAGCTTCTGCTTTCACGGGCAACACCCTGAGCAAGTTCACCTAAAATTTTGATTTCCAGCACAATATTTACAGACGCCGGTTATTTGTTTGCATGTGTGAGATTCGTACGTGTTCAAAGGAAGCTACGTTCTCTAAATATGATGGCGCTGGTAGCAGTTGCCCCTGTGTGTCAGGAAAGCTGAGAAAACCATCTGGCAGGCAGAGCTCAACCTCCTGGAGCTGTCGCTGGCGAGAGCCTGCCCATCCTCTATTCCTGTCTCTTTTCTGGGGTCTGCCCTGGCAGTTTGCTCCGTGGCCTTCTCCACCCTGTGCCCAGAACCGCACTTTCCCGCAGCCACCAGCCCTTAGTTGTCTGTCCGTCCGTCCTCTGTCCAACCTGGCACAGTGCTCATCCCTGGCAGCGTGTGTTTGCCTGTCCCTTGCCGGTTGAACCCCCTCGGCGGGGTGGAGGTTTGGCTGCTGACTGGTGCCGCCAGATCCGTCAGCCGGACGGAGACGGGTTTCCGCTGTCAGACTGCGGCACAGGAGGGCAGCAAGCCAGACAGAGCCGAAAATGTCATTTCTGTCCCTCGCCATCATCTCCTCTGCTCTGGGGGGCTTTTGACGATCAAGGTAGTGAGCGGTCGGTGCTTTAGTATCCAGGTCCCAAGGTCCACCAAGGTCCCAGAAGAGGGTGGGGGCAGGAGGAGTTGGGAATTTCCATGCGGGTACGGAGACATGGTACAGATCGGGGCCCGGGAGCGTGGCCGTGTCCACCCTGGAGAAAAAATGATGCAGGACTTTCTGGACCACATCATTTCAGTGTAATAAACTAGCGGGCAGCGTGAGGGAGCTGTCGCAACTGAAATTATGAGAACCAGAAAGGGCACCCCAAGGACCCAGCAAGGGAAGAAACTGCAGTCACCAGTAAGCTACATGAAAGACAATTTTATTAAAATAACTTAAAAAGAAATTTGAGGTGGGAACCAGCCCTGCCCCTGGAAGTCTCTCTGAGCATGGATGTGTCCTGAGGGACGTGGGACTGTCCACTGCCAGTCCTGCTCACCCAGGGCGGTGGGTGCTGGCGCGGGGTGCAGAGGCAGGGCTGCCCCACTCCAGGTGCCCATCTACATCCGTAGGGATTTAGGCAGCAATTCCCATCACAGGGGTCTCACCCACCTCTTGGGAATCTGCTCTATCTTCAAAGACCCTCTGAAGAGCCACTTTGACGGATCCCCTGAACTTGGACTTCCCGTAGCTCCCAACCAGGACGTAAATAACCGGATTGATGCTGCTGTTGAAAGAGGCCAGCAACAGGCAGATCTCAAAGACAAAATTAATGTAGACAAAGAAGTTGAGGAAGATCTGGACACTGAGCGGGATGCCAAAGAGGATGAAGAAGAAAACGGCAAGGAAGATGACAGTGTACAGCCTCGCCGGGTGGTGTTGCCAAGAGCTACGTCTAAGCTTGATGAAGAGGATCACGTTGGAAAGAACTATCAAGGGAGTGAAAAAGCAAAAATTGAGAAAGCACAATGTTCCAAGCACCATCCAGCAGCGTTCAGAGTGACCCAGGTCACACAGAAAGTACACCAGCCCAGCAAGGACACAGGCGAGGGCCCACAGCAGGCTGCACATGATGGCCGACAGGAGCTTCGGGCGGTGGCATCGGCACCAGAAGGGCCAGAGGACACTCACACACCTCTCCACGCTGATGGCCGTGAGCAGATAGAGGCTGGTGCTGTACGTCAGCAGAACCATGGAGTGAAATAGCGGCAGCACCCGCAAAAGTGCCGGCTGGAAGCAGCTGAGCATGGGCATATGATATATCACAAGGAAAGCTGACGTGCAGAGGAGAAAGCAGGTGTCGGCGACGGCCAGGTTCAGGAGGTAGGCGGTGAAGGGGTTCCTGCGGATGCGGAAGCCGAGGAGCCAGAGGATGGCCGCGTTCCCCACCAGCCCGCACAGGCAGATGAGCAGCGTGATGCTACCGGTGACGATTTCAGGGACGTGTTCTGCGAAGCACCTGGTCCCGTTGTGTCCATCCCCATAGACCGTGCTCTCCGTAGGTGCTGGGGACACTGTATTCCTGTCATGGATCATGTTGTCGGGGTGTTGTCCGTCTCCCTCCTTTCTCTCTTGTGCTCACCTGGGGAAAGACAAGAGATCAAGGCAAAATTAGTGACTCTCGGGTCCCCAGTACTGTGAACACCCTCTGGTCATTCAGTCTTCCCCCTGCTCCGTGAGCCACAACATCTGCCACCCAGAGAACTTTAGAACTGAGGGAAGGGAAGGGAAGGGAAGGGAAGGGAAGGGAAGGGAAGGGAAGGGAAGGGAAGGGAAGGGAAGGGAAGGGAAGGGAAGGGAAGGGAAGGGAAGGGAAGGGAAGGGAAGGGAAGGGAAGGGAAGGGAAGGGAAGGGAAGGGAAGGGAAGGGAAGGGAAGGGAAGGGAAGGGAAGGGAAGGGAAGGGAAGGGAAGGGAAGGGAAGGGAAGGGAAGGGAAGGGAAGGGGGAGAGGAGGGGAGAGGAGGGGAGAGGAGAGGAGAGGAGAGGAGAGGAGAGGAGAGGAGAGGAGAGGAGAGGAGAGGAGAGGAGAGGAGAGGAGAGGAGAGGAGAGGAGAGGAGAGGAGAGGAGAGGAGAGGAGAGGAGAGGAGAGGAGAGGAGAGGAGAAGAAGAAGAGAAGAAGAAGAAGAAGAGAAGAGAAGAAGAAGAAGAAGAGAAGAGAAGAAGAAGAGTTGAGAGAAGAGAGATAGGAATAGGAGGGAAAACTTGGGCCCAGGGTGGCAGGAGACAGACAGAGAGCTGGAAGAGGAGTGGAGGGAGAAAGAAAAGGCATGCAGAGCAGTTTGCCCTTTAAGCACTGAAAAGGGATGAGGAGGTGAATGGGAAGGATGGAAAGACCGAGGAAGAGCAGAGCTGCATGCCCCGGCGAGCGGAGGCAAGCCCCAGACCCGTCTCACCAGGCACAGTGGGGTCCGGTGAGGGCAGAGTCCTTGCGCAGCCTCGGTATTCCGGAGCTGCAAACTCCAGTCCTCTCTGTCAGACTTGCAAGTGAAATCTTACAAAGCTGCCACGCCAAAACCATCCCGGACGAGATCTGGCCACCAGAAACAAGGTAACTCCATGAAGAGGTTCCTCTGACGGTCTGGCACCCTGTCCCTTCCAAAGACAGAGGCCAAATGGACCCTGGGACCACGGTCCCGGGTTTCTGCTGAGGGGAGGGTGGCCGCGGGCACGCAGACGTGCCAGGGCTTGGTGATCGCTGCCGAGAGCAGCGGAAGCAGCTCACCAACGAGTCACCCTCACGGGACGGGCGTTGCAGACCGATCGGCTGGTTGCTTCAGAGGCTTCCTGTTTGCAAACCTGCCATCGAGTCGAGCACGAAGTTCTCGTCTTCCTTCCAGGCAGGAGCTGGGACGGAGGTGCGGCTGGGATGCGGCTGCTGCTGCGACGCGCTGCGTCCCCTGCGGCTTCGCTCCGGCCACGGGTGAAATCGCCTGGCGTTAGTGAGCCGTCCTGATCTGGCGTGACACCCGCGCTCCTCCAAACTCCTCAATAAATAACATTTATTTAAATGATGACGAAGCTGGACAGAAGGAGAGCTTCAGTGCCATAATCTGCCCCGTCCAGCCCTGGCTCTTCGCCACCTCCAAAGCCCCCGAGCTGCTCCAGCCACCGGCCGGCTTCGAGAGCGGCTTCAGCTCCCCCGGGATCACCGGGAAAGGGGCCGCACCGCCGCGTTTCTTCTGATATTTCAAAGGTTCGACAGAAAATGAGATTAAAGGAGGGAGTCGTAGGACCCGTAAACAGTCTGGTGAGAGCCCAGAGCCCAGCCCTGCCGTGGGGACGGTTCCTCCTGACGGCTCTTTCTTGGCCCGTGGAGAAGTGCAGCCGGCAGCTGTTCGGCTACGTTTCCCAGTTGTTTGTAAATAACGTTAAATATTTGTTAAATGTTCAATAGTGTTAGTCTGAGAAATAAATAACAAATAGTAAATAATAAATACTACTAGTAGTAAATAGTAAATCATAAACTGTGGATGGTAAATAATAAACTGTGGATGGCAGATGAACACTAAAAAGTAAATTAGTGAATAAATAGTAAATAATAAATTACAAACAGGAAATAACTAACAAATAATAAATATAAATGGCATGTAACAAATAATAAATATAAATTGCAAATGACAAGTACACACAGTAGATAAACTAAACTATAAATAGAAAATAATAAATAGCAGTTGTTGTTGTTACTAACATGATAAATACAGTTGGCAGCTGCTGCTTGGGGAAGCTCCGTTCTGCTGGGCGGGCAGGGATGTGCACGAGGCCGGGGGCCGTGGCTCCTGACGGCAGCTCCTGACTGACCGGGGGGTCCTGGCGCACCCAGGGACAACCAGTGTGGTGACAACGATGATTGTTGGACTGAGCGCCCGGTTCTTCGTGTCACCTTGTGGTAGTCGCTTGGGCATCAAAACCTCCGATTCTGCATCAGGCTTGGCAGTTAATAACTCCCGCTGATGCGGCGACAGCTGTGCTGGGGACATAGGTGACAAGTTCCCTCACACCAATGTCCCTAAATGCACATTTTGGCATCATTTTAAATCACAGAATCACAGAATGGTCGGGGCTGGAAGGGACCTCTGGGGTCACCCAGTCCAACCCCCTGCCCAAGCAGGGTCACCCAGAGCAGGCTGCACAGCACCGCGTCCAGGCGGGGCTTGAAGATCTCCAGAGAAGGAGACTCCACAGCCTCCCTGGGCAGCCTGGGCCAGGGCTCCGTCACCCTCAGAGGGAAGAAGTTCTTCCTCATGTTCGGCTGGAGCTTCCTCTGCTTCAGTTTGTGCCCGTTGCCCCTTGTCCTGTCGCTGGGCACCACTGGAAAGAGTCTGGCCCCATCCTCCTGACACCCACCCTGAAGATATTTCTAAGGTCCCCTCTCAGCCTTCTCTTCTCCAGGCTGAACAAGCCCAGCTCCCTCAGCCTCTCCTCGCAGCAGAGATGCTCCAGTCCCCTCATCATCCTCGTAGCCCTGCGCTGGACTCTCTCCAGTAGCTCCTCATCTTTCTTGAAGTGGGGAGCCCAGAACTGGACACAGCACTGCAGATGGGGCCTCACCGGGGCAGAGCAGAGGGGGAGGAGAACCTCCCTTGACCTGCTGCCCACACTCCTCCTGATGTTCGAGTTTCTTCTCTCTGGTAAAAACAGGGAGAATCAGACTTGAAGACGATCTTTTGCCATCTCTGCTGTACGCCAGCTGGATGCAACGCCAAACCACAGGAACATGTGTGTGAACTGAACTTCATTAATCGGCATTCCCCTCGCTGTGCGCCGCTGGGCAGGGCTCGAGCGGAGGCACTCGCTTCCCGGCAGAAACGTCTTCCCACAACCCGCCCAGCCGTCAAAGAGAACCCATGCTATTGTGTGAAATTAGAACAAAATTCTAAATGGTTCTAACAGGGTAGTCACAAAAACATGTGCTCGGTAACAAAGGGCAATCCTTTCACCCAGATTTTTTGCATAGCCTGAGAAAAATTCAAGTGTCTGCCAAGCGTCCCGGTGAAGAACGACGCTGCCAAAGCTTGCAGTAATTACCGCTGCCCTCTCCAGCTCTTGCTGCCTGTGCCCCAAATGTCCTCCCAACCACAAGTCCTCTGGGCCAGCTTGCTCCAAATTCCCCCTCGGCACGCTCCCAGCATCCGCTGTGGCCGTGGAGGAGTGGGCAGGGTGTCCCGGGGCGGCATCCTCTGGGAAGCCCCTGGCCAACTGGGAAAGGCGCTGGGCTGACTGGGAACAGCCTCCCTCTGCAGTGCACCCTGCCAGCTCCGAACCGGTGCTGCTGGAGGGCTTCTCGTCAGCCCCTGCAAGGATCAGCCCCAAGGCAGCTTTTTCTTGCTAAAGCAGTGTTAGGATTAGCTAAAAACCTCCCGTCCCGGTAACAGGCTGCGTTAAACGCAGTGCTGCTGCGCTGCGCCGTCTCCCTCTGCTCCCAAAGCTTCTGTTCCGTCAGGTTTCCGTGGGCCAGGGGGGAAAGCACGGCTCTGTACTTTCTTAACCCATCCTCAGCCGGTGGGAATCGGCACAGGGATCTGCGTTCTGCTGGGAAAGCAGAGCCCGCAGGCACTGGAGCTGTGCCCGGCTCCGGGTGAGACCCGTCGCAGCGTCCGTAGCTGTGACTGCCACGAAAGCATCCCAACGGCTCGCGCTTCCCAGGCGTCTTTTCCTCACTGAAACTCATCCAGATCGCCCTCCGCTTTTGTTTTGCCTTTTCCCCGGGGTACAAATCTTGCAGGAGTGACCGTGGATCCCCCGGTGCTGGTGGAAGCAGCTGGGAAGATCCCGGGGTGCGCTCCTGAGGTCCATTTGCAGAGACGTAGCACAAACTGACTTCAGCAAAAGGCTGAAAACGTTTCCGTGCGACCGAGGGGTGATGCAGCCCTCTTAAGGTCTGTTTTCTTCGGATAAAAACAGGCATCTGGGGGAAAAACCCTACGCCAGCTGCAGAATCTTACCGATGGGTGCTAACGAGCCATCCCTGCCCTTGCGAGCACCAAGGCTGCGCTTCCACGAGAGAAGGTGCCTGCTGATGTGAGAGGGGTCAGGAGGCTCCCGGATGACTCCTCCCCTGAGTTTTTTTACTGATAATACTCGGTAGTTTGCACACGTGGCACAGAAAAGAAGCGGCACAGATCCTTAAGACTTTGCAGAGAGAGAAAAAAAAAAATAACCCGAAGCCACTCAGCCCCGAGAGGAGGGAGCCGTTCCCTCCAGCTCAGAAGGTGTCATTCTGGTCATGAAGAATTGGCTTGAGCTGCACCAAGGGAGGGTTTGTTGTTCCCCATCAAGGGATGCGGTGACACCCTGAGGTGTAAGAGCACCTTAAACACAGTCGATATTCAGATTTAATTTTCTAAACTCAGCCAAAGGCTCGTTAGGGTACGTGCCCTTCCGCACTCGGCTGTCTTCGTGGCGAAGAGCTGACGATGAAGAGAATTCCCCTTTCCGAAAGAAGTGGCCGTGAGAGTGGCGCGGAGCCCAGCGCCCGCTCGCTGGAGCTGCCCCGTCCCGGTGAATCACCCCCGCGTGCGCCCGCGGCGCCGGTGCCGACGGCGGGGCTGGCGGTGCCGCAGCTGCGGGAAAGGTTAAACGACTGCAAGGTAAAATCGGTTCCTTCTTTTCCTCACAACGAAAAAAAGGCCGGCCCCCTCCCGAAAGCAGCCGAGAAGGGGGAGAGGGCGATGCTCAGCGGCTTCCCCGCCTGCGGCTTGCGGAGATGTCGGGTTTGTGACGTTAATTGAGCAAAATTCGTTGTTGTAATAAAGGCTCTGTAGAGAACCCCGACACAGCAAAGATTCAGCCGGGATGGATTTTCTCTCCGAATGCACTTTATCAGGCAGACAAAGAGACTCGGCAAGAAACAAAAGGCAGAAAACAGCTTTCTGTCGTCCCCAGACCAACGTCCCCGACCGCTTCACTGAACCCCACTGCCAAAAAACGGCCAATTCTCCGCGAACTCTGTGCGCCCATTGGAAAAGACAGTGAGGTTTTCAGCTGCCCCCCCCACCCCGTCTAGCAGGGAATTCCCAGTCTCCGGCGGGCCCCGGCCGGGATGTCTTTATCGGTATTTCCCGCGGGGGTGAGCTCGGCTCGGGGGCAGCCAGCCCGCGCGGGTGATGAGCGGCCCCGGAGCAGAGGGCTTCCTCCCCGCTCCCCCTCACAGTGCTCCGGTGCAGCTCACCATGACTCAGAACGCTAGGTTTAGCCTTAAAAACAAAGCAAACGAAGAGATAAAATTCCCCAAAAGGAACCTAGAAGTCAGCCCACAAGAATCTCTTCGGGAACAAACATGTGGCTTCCCAGAAAGCAGATGTGTGTGCACTCAACAGTTGGGCGGCAGAGCTGGAGCAGTTCGTTTCTGGCTGCTCCAGCGACCTGAAGAACGAGCGGGAGGTTGCGCTCGGAAATCCTCCGGCGCGCGGTGCCGCAGACGCGCACGCCTGTGTGCCTGCTCCTGGGCTGTCCCGTCCGTGCCGCCCTGAGTCCAAAGCCCGGCGGCGCTGCGGTAGCGATGCTCTTTCCCTTCCAACTCTGCAAAACTGGAAAGCAGCCACACACAGAATCACACACAGAACGTTCAGGGTTGGCAGGGACCTCTGGGGTCACCCAGCCCAACCCCCTGCCCAAGCAGGGTCACCCAGAGCAGGCTGCACAGCACCGCGGCCAGGTGGGGCTTGAATATCTCCAGAGAAGGAGACTCCACAGCCCCTCTGGGCAGCCTGGGCCAGGGCTCCATCACCCTCAGAGGGAAGAAGTTCTTCCTCATCTTCAGCTGGAGCTTCCTCTGCTTCAGTTTGTGCCCGTTGCCCCTTGTCCTGTCGCTGGGCACCACTGGAAAGAGTCTGGCCCCATCCTCCTGACCCCCACCCTGCAGATATTTAGAGGCATTTCGAAGGTCCCCTCTAAGCCTTCTCTTCTCCAGGCTGAACAAGCCCAGCTCCCTCAGCCTCTCCTCGGAGGAGAGATGCTCCAGTCTCCTCCTCATCCTCGTAGCCCTCCGCTGGAGTCTCTCCAGTAGCTCCTCATCTTTCTTGAACTGGGGAGCCCAGCACTGGACACAGTACTGCAGATGGGGCCTCCCTGGGGCAGAGCAGAGGGGGAGGAGAACCTCCCTCGACCTGCTGCCCACACTCCTCTTGATGCACCCCAGGATCCCTTTGGCCTTCTTGGCACCCAGGCAGGACATGCCGCTGGTGATGAACTGGGAGGGGTGCAGCTCGCTGGGACAGCCCCCTGGGAAGGGGAGCGCAGCACCCCAAAAGCTGCTCCCTAATAGCTTTCGCTGCGTTACTGAGGGGCACCAGCAAGAATTAATCCAGGCTAGAAGTGCTGGTATCGTCGCGACATGGCTGAAAACAACTGTTTGTTGTCCATCCGCTGGGCCGTCAAAGCCCACGTTAGATTACAAGAAATGTGAATTCCCGGCTCGGGAGGAAACGAGGAGCCATTCACGAAATCCTGCTCTCAGAGGCTCTGGCAGAAGCCACTTCCTTTGTCAAAGCCACTTCCTTTGGGGGGAAAAAAAAGAGCAGGAGAAATAAAAACAAGCGAGCGGAGCTCTGACGTCGCCGCAGTTGCAAAACCGTTCCCTCCAGCCCCGCGACCCTGCTGCGGCCGCGCTGCCGAGGGGTGCACCGGGGGCCGGGCACGGAGAGGAGCCGGTGGGACCGGAGAGGGGAGGAACTCCTGGAGACTAGGGGACTTTCTGCTTCATGCCACTGTCCAGGGAGGATCGGCTTCAGGCTATGGATCCGAAGGGAGCGTGAGATGCCAAGACACCGACGCTGATCTGCCGGAGCGCAGCTGGACAGACAGCCCTTGCCTGCTGCTTCGCCGAAGCGAACAGTTAAGTGCGATGTTCTCCTCCACCCCTACCCCACCTCCTTCTCCCCCAGCATCCACTGCCAGCAGCTACATCCCTCCCACCCTCTCCCGGTGACCGGCAGCGCTCTCCCCAGGTCCTCTCCCCGCTGCTCTGCTCTTGTCTTCTGCATCTCCTGGTGAACCTCCCTCCCCTCCCATCTCCCTCTCCCACCCCACAATGTCCACCACTCCCCTCCCCAGCGCATCCCGCTTGCCCTCCGCTGATGCCTTCCCAGCGCAGCGAGCTGGCGAGGGTCCAGGCAGCTCAGCCCCGGCTTCTCCAAGCCTCTAATTACCCATCCGCTCCAACCACAGCCGAGGACCACGTCCCACCGCCTGCCCAGCGTCCGACCATGGAGGTGAACCACACGTCCCCGCCTCCCACGCCACCCACGCCGACCACCGGCGCAGATGGCACCTGCAACGTAGACGTCACCGACATGGCCGTAGACATCGTCGCGCTGCTCGTCTGCCTCTGCGGGCTGGCGGGGAACGGGGCCGTCCTCTGGCTCCTCGGCTTCCGCATCCGCAGGAACCCCATCACCGTCTACATCCTCAACCTGGCCGTCGCCGACTTCACCTTCCTCCTCTTCATGGCCGCCTCGTCCCTCCTCTACGTGATGGAGAACGTCTGCTCCGCTCTTGCGTCCCTGACGTACGCCAGGTCGCTTTTCCTGCTCTCACTGTTCTCCTACAACATGGGCCTGTACCTCCTGACGGCCATCAGCATCGAGAGGTGCGTGTCCGTCCTCTGCTCCAGCATCCACCGCCCCCGGCACTTGTCGGCTGTGGTGTGTGCCCTGCTCTGGGCCCTCTCCGTCGCTGTCATTGCCGCGGTGACTTCGCTGTGCCTGTCACACGAGCATTGGCACTGCCAGGTGGCTCTCATCTCCATGTACGTCCTCAACTTCGTCATCTTCGCACCACCCATGGTCGTTTCCAGCACAATCCTCTTCGTTAAGGTCCAGTGTGGCTCCCAGCAGCACCAGCCGAGGAGGCTGTACATTGTGATCTTCCTCACCGTCCTCTTCTTCCTCCTCTTCGCTCTTCCCCTCAGCATCTGGAATTTCCTGCAGCAGTTCGGCTACATGCTCATGTCCTCCCAGGTCGTTTTCCTGCTCGCCTGCATCAACAGCAGCATCAACCCCTTCGTCTACTTCTTGGTGGGGAGCTGCCGGAGGCAATGCTCCTTGGTGTCCTTCCAGGTCGCCTTCCGGAGGGTCTTTGAGGAGCCTGAGGACAACACCACGTGCAGCGATGACACTGCCATGGACACGCTGGCCCCAGCCTGTTGAACAGTCCCCTGGGGCAGCGGCTGAGGGTTTGCTCAAGTAACCAGGTCAATAAATATCTGCTGACTTTCCCCCCATGTCACCCTAATTCTGTCCCCCGCGGAAGGGGAGAGAGGGGGCGTTGCCAAGGGCGAGGTGGGGAGCGACGCTCTGCGGGGAGCGCGTAGGAGCGCGGCTGTCCTCCTCCCCGCCAGCCCACCCCAGGTCCTGGGGTCCTGTCCCCCCGAGGGGAGAGTGTCCCAAAGGGTTAGGGACGAGCGTTGCCTTTGGGAAACTCTGACTCGGGCATGGAGTGGGGGTAAAACCCAGTCGCTGCCCTGAGCCCCTCTCCCCATCCCGCGGCCTCTCCGAGCTCCGCTCCCCTCCGTCCCCCTGCCACACTGCCGGGGGGGGGACCCCTGCCCCTCTCCAGGCCCTCCCCTCCCGCCAGTACCCCAATCCTGCATCTCAGTGCTCCCCCCATCCCACCCCGTGCCCCCCGAGCTGCCTTCGGTCCACGTGCCAGCGCTTGCCGGCTGCGTCGGGGTCCTGGTCCGGCCGGGGCGCGGGTGGAGGGAGGGGAGATGCCAAAAATGATGCCAAGGACCCACAGCTGGGACCGCACCGGCAGGATGGTGCCCCCACCCAGTTTTATTACTGTCATAGCAAGCACCTCCCCAAATATATTTTTTAATTTTGTAAGCCAGGTCTAAGGGTAAAGGACTCTTCCTGCTGAAGTTCTTCCTCTCCCCCGGCTTCAGCAGACTGGAGCGTTTCTGCTTCTCCAGCAGGCAAGGGGAGGGGGACTCGGAGGTCCCCAGCCCGGCCACCACCTTCGGGAGCAGGGTGCCACCTCTGAGGGTCACCACGCGCCCCGCGGGGCGTCACACATGTCCCGACGGCTCTGCCAGGGTCTCAGCCGGTCGCAAAGCCTCCGGTCACCGGGGTGCGGAGAGCTGCGGGTGTGCGGGAAGACGGCGCTGGAGCTGGCGGCGGTGGCGCGGACGGCTCCGGAGCAGGCACCATCGCACCGTGCCTCAGTTTCCCCCGGGGTCATCACAGAGACGTGGCCCGTCCCCAGGGACACGCCACGCTGCTCGGTGTGGGCTCCTCCCACACTGCCCCAGTGTCACATCTGGGGCTGGTGTCCCTCCTGTCCTGATGAGCGTGGACCTCCACCACCTCCCGCACCCCCCCATGCCAACCCCACCACTTCCCGCACCATCCCACCAGCCCCACAACCTCCCACAGCCCCCTTGCAGCCCAACCATCTCCCGCACCTTCCCACCAGCCCCACCACCTCCCACTCTCCCCACCAGCCCCACCACCTCCCACACCCCCCATGCCAACCCCACCACCTCCCACACCTTCCCACCAGCCCCATCACCTCCCATGCCAACCCCACCACCTCCCACACCATTCCACCAGCCCCACCACCTCCCACACCCCCCACACAGCCCCACCACCTCCCACATCATCCTACCAGCCCCACCATGTCCCACACACCCCACGCAGCCCCACCACCTCCCGCACCCCCCATTCCAACCCCACCACCTCCCACTCCCCCCACCAGCCCCGCCACCTCCCGCGCCCCCCGGCCAGCCCCAGGACCACCCCATCAGGTTTGGGGGGGGGGGCTGTTTCTCGAGGAGACCCTCACCCCGTCAGAGGTTCCCCCCGCAGCCCCCGCCTCGGGAGGAACGGGAGGCGGCGGCGGGACCAGCGGCGTTTATTGGGGCGGGAGGAGCGGGGCCGGGGCCGCGGGGGCTTCGCCGGGGTTTCCCGCAGGCAGAGCCCGACCCGGGGGCGGGAGCGGGGCCCGTCGGGTTCCCGGAGCTCTCCCGGCCGCGCTTCCCTCGCTGGAGGGCAGCAAAGCCCAGCGCTCCGCGCCCGCAGCCGGGGAGCGGGGGGGACCGGGGGGTGAGGGCGGGGACGGCGTGGGGATGGGGATGGGCGGGGAGGAGATGGGATTGGGGTGGGGATGGGGATGGGGATGGGGATGGGGATGGGGATGGAGATGGGATGGGGATGGGATTGGGATGGGGAAGGGGATGGGGATGGGGATGGGGATTGGGATGGGGATGGGGATGGGGATGGGGATGGGGATGGGCAGGGAGGAGATAGGATTGGGGTGGGGATGGGGATGGGGATTGGGATGGGGATTGGGATGGGGATTGGGATGGGGATGAGGAGGAGATGGGATTGGGGTGGGGATGGGGATGGGATTGGGGATGGGAATAGAGATGGGGTGGGGATGGGGATGGGACTGGGATGGGGATGGGGATGGGATTGGGATGGGGATGGGATTGGGATGGGGAAGGGGATGGGGATGGGATGGGAATAGAGATGGGATGGGGATGGGGAAGGGGATGGGGATGGGGATGGGGATGGGATGGGGATGGAATTGGGATGGTTTTAGGATGGGATGGGGATGGCGTGGGGATGGGGATGGAAATGGGATGGGGATGATTTTAGGATGGGATGGGGATGGAGACAGGGATGGGGATGGGATGGGATTGGGATGGGGATGGGGATGGTTTTAGGATGGGATGAGGATGGTTTGGGATGGGATGGGGATGGGCAGGAGATGGAGATGGGGAAGGGGATGGGTTTGGGATGGGGATGGGATGGGAATGGGGATGGGGATGCGGAAGGGGATGGGGGCGGGATGGGCTTAGGACAGGATGGGTGTGGATGGGGAAGGGGATGGAGATGAGGATGGCGAAGGGGATAGGATTGGGATGGTCTTGGGATGGGATGGGGATGGGGATGGGAACAGGGATGGGGATGGGATGGAGATGGGGATGGGGACAAGACTGGATCAGGATCGGATGGGATAAAGGATGGGATGTATCCCAACACACAGCTGCGGGAAGGTGACCTGTGGGCCTGGAAGGAAGCAAGCGTGGGCGGCTGAGTGTGAGGCTGGGGTGGGCAGCATGGTCAGGGTGACCACAGCAGCCTCTTAGCTGGAGGTCATGACTCCTGTCTCTTCGAAGACCCTCCAGAAGGCGACCTGGAAGGACACCAAGGAGCATTGCCTCCGGCAGCTCCCCACCAAGAAGTAGACGAAGGGGTTGATGCTGCTGTTGATGCAGGCGAGCAGGAAAACGACCTGGGAGGACATGAGCATGTAGCCGAACTGCTGCAGGAAATTCCAGACGCTGAGGGGAACCCCGAAGATGAGAAAGAAGAGGACGGTGAGGAAGATCACAATGTACAGCCTCCCCGGTTGACGGCGCTGGGAGCCGCACAGGACCTTAATGACTAGGATCACGTTGGAGATGACCATGGGTGGCGCGAAGACGATGAAGTTGAGGACGTACATGGAGATGAGAGCCACCCGGCAGTGCTCATGCTCGTGTGACAGGCACAGCGAAGTCACCGCGGCAATGACAGCGACGGAGAGGGCCCAGAGCAGGGCACACACCACGGCCGACAAGCGCTGGGGTCGGCGGCAGCGGTACCAGAGCGGGCAGAGGACGGACACGCACCTCTCGATGCTGATGGCCGTCAGGAGGTACAGGCCCATGTTGTAGGAGAAGAGCGAGAGCAGGAAAAGCGACCTGGCGTACGTCAGGGACGCAAGAGCGGAGCAGACGTTCTCCATCACGTAGAGGAGGGACGAGGTGGCCATGAAGAGGAGGAAGGTGAAGTCGGCGACGGCCAGGTTGAGGATGTAGACGGTGATGGGGTTCCTGCGGATGCGGAAGCCGAGGAGCCAGAGGACGGCCCCGTTCCCCGCCAGCCCGCAGAGGCAGACGAGCAGCGCGACGATGTCTACGGCCATGTCGGTGACGTCTGCGCTGCACGCGTCGTCTGCGCCGGTGGTCGGCGTGGGTAGCGTGGGAGGTGGGGACGTCTGGTTGGGTTCCATGGCGGGAGGTGGGACGCGATCCCCGGCTGCGGTCGGAGCAGATGGGGAGTCAGTGGGACCCCGAAGGACGTGTTGGGGAGAGGGGTCCTGGTGGCGTGGGACAGCAGGGGTGGGGCTGGGGGGTGAGGCTGCCTCGCCAGCGATGGGCTGGGCCGGTGGGTGCCCAGGAGAGGTCGGAGGGGCTCCGAGGGAGGGTGCACGTGGGAGCAGTGAGAGGGGAGCGCCGGGGGGCCGCAAGCAGCTCCCCGGGCCAGCTCCAGTCCCGACCCCCTACCTTTCCAGGCAGCAGCCCGGGGCCGACCTTCCCGCGTGTCCGAGCAGGGCACGCTCCCTCCCTCCGGCTCTCCTCGCCGCGATCTTCTCCGACGAAGAGCACGGGGGTCTCCGCGCCCTCGGCAGACCCCAGCAGCCCACCCGGCCTCCAACCGAAGCCGCTTTTTGGGTCGTTTCTGCAAGATCCGGCGGCGAGAGAGCGGCGGGCGGGCGCAGAGACGCGGGCTGCATCACCCAGCCCCTTCTCCCGTCGAATTTCTGCCGGCCTTGCGGGAAAGGAAATGTTTTGTCCGAGAGAAAACCCCAGAGGATGAACACCGCAGCGGCTACGTCTCGCTGCGAAAGAATCCCGATGCTTTTAGGATTCGACCTGATATCTCATTAGGCTGGTAATTACCACCTTCCTAATTGTTTTATTGTGCTCTGGTCTCCTTCCCCCGCCCCGCCCTGACGCTGGCATCCTTCGGAGATTGTTCATTACCGCGGGCATCTGCCTGCCAGCCTCCCGCCTTGCGAATCGCCGCCGCGTCGCCTTCCTCAGGCCTGGGGGGGGGGGTTTGGCGTCCGAGCCGTCGGTTCCGACGACCCAGCTGGGGTCTGGGGGCTGCCGTGCCCACCTGGCCGGGCTGGCACCCACCGAGGGAGCTGGGGGGCTGGAGGCAGGAGATCGGGTACGGCACAGAACGGCGCACACGATCCCCCCCCCCCCCCCAATCCCTGCACCCCCACACCAGAAGCACCTGTTGACCCCACCTTGGGGCCAGAAGCACCCGTTGACCCCACCTTGGGGTGGCAGAGGAGGGCGGGGAGGGGGTCTCGGGGACCTCCAAGCTGGGACGTGGGGGACGCGGTCTCTCCTTCCCTCCCAGAGCGGCACCAGCTGTCCCCCACGTCCCCTCCAGCCACAGCCCCCCGCCCCGTGTTGGTGGGGGGGCACGGCCAGGCGGTGGGCTGAGCACCCACCCCCCCAGCACCCCAAGCAAGGGCGGGAAGCCGCTCCTTCGGCTCGTTAAGCCGGCTAATTACTGCTGGGACTGCTGACACCCCTGCCCGGCCCCCCTGGCGGACCCCCGGCCGGGCTGGGGAAGCTGGCGGGAGGGGGCACCCACACATGGGGGTCCCCAAGCCCACCCGCCACCCAGAAAACCCCCGCGTCCCAAACCCCTCGTGTCTGGGCAGCCTCTGAGCTCCCGCACCCCGGAGCGGGGCTGTGGGGGGGTCCCCATCCCATGGGGGGGGGGGGGGGGGGGGGCTGTGATTGCTGTGGGTCGTATGGGGTGGGCAACGTGGGGGGTCTGCCCACCCCGGCCAGGTCCCGCTGGGCTTCCCGGCGGGGTCATGGCTCGGCATTGGCAGGGCGTCACCGGCTGTGACGGGAGGGTGGCACGGACCGGGGAGGGGGGGGCCGGGGCTGTGAGTCACCCCCCCGCACCTCCCTCCACCCCGGACTTTGCCCCCCGTGGGTGCTGGGGGCAATAAAACCGGGGCTTGGGGCTGGGCCAGTGCTTCCCGCCGCCTTGTCCCCATCGCCGTCCCCATCCGCGGCCGAGCGGGCTCCGTGTCCCCTCCGGACACCCCCATGCAGCGGGAGCAGAGGGGGCAGAGCCCGGGACCCCCCGAGGCCGAGGTCAAGGCTGTGGTGGTGGGGGACGGGGGCTGCGGGAAGACGTCTTTGCTGGTGGCCTTCGCCAGGGGGGACTTCCCCAAGGTACCGACCCCCCCCACCCCGGGTGGGACACGGTCGCGAGTGGGGGTCACGAGCCGCGGCCACCGGAGCAGCGTCGCGGGCGAAGGGTGACGGGCGCGGTGACAGCGGGGTCACTCGCAGCAGGACACGGGGTCGGGGGGCTGGGGGTCGCCCAGCATGGGGCTGATGGGCACCTCTGCGTCACCTGGGGGGGTCTGGGATGGGGAGGGGGGGTCTGTGGGACACGTGGGACCTGGGGGGACAGCCCACAGAGACCCCAGCACCTCGGTTCACACCGGGGGTGGGACAAGGACCCACCTTCTCCCAACCCCAGGTACAGGGGACACATCCCCAGGGAGGTGGGGGGGGGGGGGTCCGCTCCGTCGGCGCCCCCCGTCACCGCCGGGACCCGTCTCATGCCCCGCTGTCCCCCCGCCAGGTCTACGTCCCCACCGTCTTCGAGAAGTACACGGCCTCCCTCCAGGTGGGCGGCAAGCCGGTGAAGATCCACCTCTGGGACACGGCAGGTGGGACACGGGGGGGACGGCGGTCGTGAGGGTCCGGGGCGTCGCGCCCCGCCGTGGGTCGTGCCGTGGAGGGGCGTCCCCGGGTGCTGACCGTGGGGTGACGGCAGGTCAGCCCGCAGCCGGCCAGCCAGCGGACCCCGAGGTGGTCACCCTGCTGCCTTGGTGACCCCAGAGGTGGTCACCCTGCTGCTTGGTGTCCTCCGAGGTGGTCACCCTGCTGCCTCGGTGTCCCCCGAGTTGGTCACCCTGCTGCTTGGTGACCCCAGAGGTGGTCACCCTGCTGCTTGGTGTCCCCAGAGGTGGTCACCCTGCTGCCTCGGTGTCCCCAGAGCCACACTGCGCCCCAAGGTTGGAGAGGCAGATGCGGTCCCAGGCTGGGGGAGGACCCAGCCCAGTAAGGAACTGGTGCGTGATGGTCTTCTCCTCTGCCCGGCAGGACAGGAAGACTACGACAGGCTTCGCCCGCTGTCCTACTCGGAAGCGAACGTGGTCCTCATCTGCTTCGACGTCACCAACCCCATCAGCTACGACAACGTCCTCACCAAGGTGACCAGCCACCCACCCCATCCATGGGAGGTGGTGTGGAGCTGCTGCCCATCCCATGTCCCCGTCCCCACCCCGGGTGACACCCGTCCCCCTCCCCGCAGTGGTACCCGGAGGTGAACCACTTCTGCAAGGGCGTCCCGGTGCTGCTGGTGGGCTGCAAGACCGACCTGCGGCGGGACCCGGAGGGCCGTCAGGAAGCCATCTCCCGCCAGCAGGCAAGCGTCACCCCCTCCCCGGCACCCCTGGGGTGCCCCCCGCCATGGGGTGCTGGGGTCCCCACGGGGGTCTGACCCCACGGCCGCCCACAGGGAGAGGCCATGGCCCGGCAGGTCCACGCCGTGTCCTACTCGGAGTGCTCGGCCAGGTACCAGGAGAACGTCGCGGCCATCTTCGTCCAGGCCTGCGGTGCCGCGCTCAGCGCCACGCGCCGGAGCCAGCGCCGGAGGCGACGCGGGAGGGGCTGCGTGGTCTGCTGAGCCCCCCCCTCAACCCCGGCGTAGCCCCCCGGGACCTCCCGCCGTCGCCCTGCCACGGACCTCGTTGACCACCGCCGCCATGCTTGGGGCGGCCGGCGCGATGGCGTCGCCCCGAGCGCGACGAAGCCATCCCCCGGCACCCGCGCCCAGCCCCCGGGCCCAGAACTGATTTTGGGGGGCGCGGGGTGAGGGGGGGTCCCCTTGGCGCTGGCGGGCCGGCGAGCGAGGGGCGACGGGGCTGGCGGCGGGGCCGCGCCGCCATTAAAGCTCAACGCTGGTCAGCGCGGCGTCCGGGGGCTGGGGCAGGGGCGCGGGGGGCGTAGGCGTGTGGGCGTGTGTTGCGTGTGCGTGGGCGTGTGGGCGTGTGTTGTGTGTGTATACATGGGTTGCGTGTGCATAGGTGTGTGGGCGTGTGCTGCGTGTGCAGAGGCGTGTGGACGTGTGTGCTGCATGTGCATGGGTGTATGTGAGGACACACGGGTATACGCGTGTTGCGTGTGCATAGGTGTGTGTATGCGTGTTGCGTGTGCGGAGGTGTGTTGCATGTGTATAGGTGTGTATATGTGTCCTGCATGTACATATGTGTGTATACCTGTGCTGTGTGTACAGGTTTGTATGGGTCCTGCATGTACATAGGTGTGCATACGTGTGCTATGTGTGTATATGTGTCCTGAGTGTACATATGTGTGTATACGTGTGCTGTGTGTACAGGTGTATATGTGTCCTACATGTATGTAGGCATGAATACGTGTGTGCTGCATGTACATAGGTGTGTATATGTGTCCTGCTTGTACATACATGTGTATATGTGTGTCCTGCATGTGTACAGGTGTGTATGTGTGCTGTGTGTCCTGCATGTACATAGGTGTGTATACGTGTGTGCTGCATGTACATAGGTGTGTACACCTGTCTTGCTTGTGCATAGGTGTGTGTGTCCTGTGTATACATAGGTGTGTGTATGTGTGTCCTGCATGTGCATAGGCGTGTATACATGTCCTGTGTGTACATAGGTGTGTGTATGTGTGCTGCATGTGCATAGGTGTGTATACGTGTGTTGCATGTGTATAGGTGTGTATACGTGTATCCTGTCTGTGCATAGGTGTGTATCCATGTGTGCTGCACATGTATAGGTGTGTATACATGTGTGCTGCATGTACATAGGTGTGTATACATGTGTGTCGTGTGTGTAGGCGTGTGTACATTTGCTCCACGTACATAGGTGTGTATACATGTCCTGCGTGTGTATATGTGTGTGCTGCATGTGTATGGGTATGTATATGTGTCCTGCGTGTGTGTAGGTGTGTATACATGTGCTGATTGTGCATAGGTGTGTATACATGTCCTGCATGTACATATGTGTGTACATGTGTGTGTTGCATGTACATAGGTGTGTATATGTGTTACATGTGTGTAGCTGTGATACGTGTCCTGTGTGTACAGTTGTGTATACGTGTGTGCTGCATGTGCATAGGTGTGTATACATGTGTTGCATGTGTGTAGGTGTGTATACGTGTGCTGTGTGTGCATAGGTGTGTATACATGTGTCCTGCATGTACATAGGTGTGTGTATATGTGTGCTGTGTGTACAGATGTGTATATGTGTGTGCTGCATGCACATAGGTGTGTATACGTGTGTGCTGCACGTGTACAGCTGTGTATACGTGTCCTGTGTTTACACAGGTGTGTGTACGTGCGTGCTGTGCATACGTAGGTGTGTATACATGTCATGTGTGTACATAGGTGTGTATATGTGTGTGCTGTGTGTACACAGGTACATATACATGTGTGCTGGGTACACACAGGTGAGTACACGTGTGTGCTGTGTGTACAGGTGTGTATACGGGTGTGCTCCATGTACATAGGTGCGTCTACATGTGTGCTGCTTGTGTATAGGTGTGTATAGGTGTGTCCTGCGGTCCACAGGTGTGTGTCTGCATGTGCTCTGTGTGTATAGGTGCATGCACACGCATGTCCCATGTGCACAGGTGTGTACACATGTGTGCCCCATGTGTGTAGGTGCGTACACACGCATGTCCCATGTGCACAGGTGTGTACACGTGTCTCTTGCGTGTGCATAGGTGGGGGGGTGTGCTCCATGTGCACAGGCGTGTGTCTGCTTGTGCTGCGTGCGTATAGGTGTGTGCACACGTGTCCCATGTGCACAGGTGTGTACACGTGTGTGCTGTGTACAGGTGTGTGCACACGCGCGTCCCATGTGCACAGGCGTGTCCCCGCGTGTCCCGCAGCCCACACGTGCGCACCCCTGTGCGCTGCGCGCACGTGCCCGTGCCTGCGCTGTGCACGGGCACCCGCGTGCCTGTCCGCGCAGGGGTCAGCGCGCGCGCGCCCGTGCCCGCGCAGGGGGACGTGTACCTACACGCACGTGCCCCCGCCTGCACGCGCGCAGCTCCCCCTCCTCCCCCCCCCCCCCCCCAACACGCGTGACCGCGGGCGCGCGCGGGGTGCCTGGAGGGGCGGGAGCTGCCCGCGCGCTCCCGGTGCGTGCGCGAGCCCGCTCCTCCCCCCGCCCCGCGAGCATGCGCAGGCAACAGGAGGGGGGGCGGGGCCAACCGGGGGGCGGGGCAAGTCCTCCGCGCCGCGCGTGCGCGCTCGCTCCCGCTCCGGCGGGGCGGGGCCGCTGGGGCGCGTGCGCGCGCCCCGTGCCCCGGCGCCGAAGCGGGGCCGGGGAGGGGGGGGGGGGGAGCCAGGCCCGGCCGGCGCATGCGCGCTGCGGGCGGCGGGGGAGGCGGCCGGGGGGGGTCAGGGGAGGTTGCGGGCGGCGCAGGCGCAGTGCGGCGGCCGAGTCAGTGTGTATGTGAGACTCTGACGGGTTCAAAATGGCGGCGGCGGCTCCTGTGTGAGGAGGGGAACGGCGTCCCGGGCCGGGCCGGGGAGGGGAGCGTGCGGCGGGGCGGTGGTGGCGGGGCACGGCGCAGCGGGTGCCGGCGGGGAGGCCGGCGGCGGCCCGGTCCCCGGTGGCGGGGCTGGGGGGACGGGGGGGGGGGGGGGGGGTGAGGTGCGGCGGGGCGCGGCGGTGAGGGAACGCGGCGCCGGGCCGGGGAGCGGGGCCCGCGGGAGCGGAGGGCGGCCCGGGGCGGCCGGCGGGGCTGTCAGCGCCCGCTCACCGCGGCTGGGGGGGGGGAGGAGCGGCGGGGCCGGGGGGGCGGCGGGGCCGGGCCCGGGCCCGGGGCGCGATCGCTGCCTGACCCGGGGGGGTCCCTCCTCCGTCTCTTCTGTTTCTCCCTGTCTCGGCGCTAGAAGAGGACAAAGGCGCCGGAGAGACCTGGTGAGCCACTCGCGGGGAGCTGGGCTGAGGGGGGGGGGACGGGGGGGGGGGTGGTCCCGGCGTCGGTCAGCCGCCCCCGGGCCGGCCGCGAAGTTTCCGCGGGTCCCCGGAGCGGGGCCGGGCGGCGGGGCCGCTGCCCCGGCCGGGAGGGTGCGGGCGGGGCTTCCTCTCCCCTGCGGCCCCCGGGAAATCTGGGGGGGGGTCTGAGAGCAGGGGGGTGCTGGCTGACAGCTCGACGTCCCGGGGCTTCCCGCCCCCCCCCTTCCCCCCGCCGCTTTGTTCTACCGGACGGCTCGGCCGGGGCTCGCTCCCTCCCCGAGGGGGGTGTGGGGGGGTGGGGTGAGAGACCTCGGCTATGAGGCCGGGGGTGTCCCGTCCCCCCCCCTCGGTGCGGGTGTTGCGTGGCCGGTGCGTGGCACTCCGGTTTGTAACCGAGAGTTTGGAGAAGTGCGGGGAAACTGCCCTGGGTGCCGTGGCTGGGTCCCGGGTGGTACGGGCTGGGGGGGGGGAGATGCTGGTGGGGTGGGGGGTAGGGGGGCTTGAGCCGCTCTGCCGTCAAACCGCGCTCGGAGGGTCGGGGCAGAGCCGGACAGCGGTTCCGTCACGCTCCCCGAAGGTCCCGCGTTCAGCACAGTGGTGGGGGTGAAGAGCTGCGAGATAGCTGGGGTTTGGTTTCCTTCGGTTCCTTTTAATAAATAAAAGGTGCCGTCTGACGCCGGGGGAGGGTTCCCCGTCTCGCTGCGCGGTGTCACGAGGCGGCAGGTTTGGAGATGCGGAGGTCTTGTCCCCGGACAGGAGTTAGTCCCCTCCGAGGTGCTGTGTGTGGGACAGAGCCCGTGCCGCCTGCCCTCTCCACGGGAGATGTTCTGTGCCGGTGCGGCTTCTCCCGAGTGCCGCGGTGCGGGGTGTCCAGGGGACGGCAAGCGCCTGGTTTGGAGGAGCTGGGTCTCTAATGCCTTAATCCCGGTGCTCTGGGGAAAGCAGGCTGCTTCCCGGCTGCCGTCGAGGGGTTGACAGCGGCGTGCCCGGTCCGTGTCCCGGCGTGGGCCAGCTGAGCTGCCGTTTGGGCTGGTAGCAGAGCGGGGCGGAGGCCTTTTCCTGATCCGAGACCTGCAGCTCATGTCGTGTTACAGAGCAGCTGGTGGAGTCATTTACCCTAGGTCATGCCTAAAGTTAGCATGGGAGCGCTGGAAGTTGAGGTGGGCTCGGCCGCTGGGTTCGCTTCGCCCTGCGCAGCGGTGTGGGATCGGCCTCGAAACGAGCAGAGAAATGAGGGGTGTAGGCGTCTCACGTCTGTGTGCCCTGCTTCACTGTTTCCCTCTGGCTTCAAAGGAGGAAGAGGAGGAAGACAGCAGTCCTGGCGTGTCCTTCTCGCTCTCTTCAGAAGAGTCGGAGATGGAGCCCGAGGAAGAAAGGATCCGTTACAGCCAAAGACTGGTCAGTATTGGCCCTAAACAACCGTATTCCGTTCTTGGTTCTGTTGCAACTGAAGAAAGGAAAGGCTTTTTGCTGGCAACAGATTCAAACAACCCAAAAAAGCGTTGTGGTGGATCGCTGCAGCCTGCCTGGAGGTTCTAGCTGAGCTGGCGGTGGGTTAGATGGCTGCGTGGGTCCTGTCTGTGTCACAAAGTTTGCCCTGATGAAGGGCACTTGGCTGCTGAGCTCGGGAAGAGCGGGGGGTTGGAGGCTGAGACTGGGTAAGATGCTCTGCGAAGCTGCTGGATAGAAACAAAATGAGTGTTGGTGGAGTTTCTGGCGCAGCAGGTTTTCTCCATGTGTTTGTAACAAGCGGAGAAGCTGAAGTTACCGTTACGTGGGCCTGGACTTGATTTGAGCGTGCTGCGAAATCTGAGAAAACCAGCTTCAGGCTCAGATCTGCTGGTGCCTGTGCACGTGTCTTGTCCTGGTGTTTTCTTTCGGAGGGAGCTGTTCCAGCAGTCGGGTCCCGGTTAGGCCCTGTCAGGAGCTCTGGTTTGTCTGATGTTTGCGCTGCTGTTCGGGGGACTGCGTGAAGCCGATGGTCGGGGAGTCGGGCCGTAACCGGGAGCAGCTTGGGAGCAGCTGCTCTGAGAGCCCGAGATGATATTCCCGGGGATGGCGGGGAAGCTGCTGTGTCTCCTCCGGGTTGGTTTCGCGTTGGTTTGAGGCAGTTGCAGACCCCCTGGGAAGGGAAGGGGGAGCGTCAGCTCCGTGAGAGCTGAAGCTGTGGTGGAGTTCCTCTCCGAGTCGCACCAGTATGCGTACCCTCACCTTCAAGGCGCTGTCTGTAAAGGTAAGTCCTTATCCTTTAATACTCTGAAATCAGCCAGCGTGGTACTGGGCAGTAAGCTTTGCCCTCTGGAGCGAGTGGTTCGTGTTGCTCTTTTGGTGCTGCTGGGTGCCCGGCCGTAGAAAGGGTGCTGGGGAGCAAGCGCCTGGTCGGTGGCCTGGGGATGGAAATCCTCTGGTGAGGGTAGAAATGGTTATTCCAGCGCTGGCCCCTGCGAGGAGGAGGATGCTGCATAGGCCGTGATTTGTCCACACACCTGGTTTAGTGAAGGTGTGTGATCTTTTCTGGTGGTGCTCGGCGTCTGTTGCGTGGCTGCTTTTGGCAGAGAGGGTTGTCAGACGAGGTGATTTGGTGACGGGCGTCCATACTTTGATAGTCAGCTGCCTTAGCCCGCGTCGGGAACCTGAAGCGACTCTGATTTCAAGTGGGTTTTAATCTTTTTCTCTTTTTTGAGAGGATGCTTACAAAAAAAACAAACCCAAACTGTAATACATCTGTGGGCCCTTCAAGATGACTTGTTTTTCCCGAGTGCTTTGGTGAGTGCTTTAATTTGGCAGCGCTGCCGAAAGCAGCGGTCCCACTTCCTCCCTCATCCTGACGCGCTCGTTCCCACAGCGGGGCAGCACGCTGCTCGGGGTGCTGGTCTGACTGGGGAGCGACCGTTCCTGTAGCCAGCAGTCAGGGTGGCGGGATGGCTTCTCTTTGGAGGCAGTGCCGGCTGCAGATTTTGGTTGAGCTATGATCTTAGCTCCGCTGTGACCAGAAGTAACCCAGAATGGTGGGATGAAGACAGGGCAGCTGAAGGGGACGAGTGGCCAGGAACTTAACAAAAACTGCTTATAATCTCACAAATAACAATCATCAGGAGGAGCTGCTGTCCCGGTGTAGGTGGCCTGAACTCCAGCAGAACGTGCTAAGCTGGATAAATGGCCGCACGCTGATGAGCTACGTGCTTAAGGGGCTTGGGAAGGCACATGGGCGGCGAGCAGAGGATGAGGCTCACCTAGGCTGCTGCGGCCTCCTGTGCGCGTCGTCTCCGCTGGCCTGCAGCCGAGCAGAGGAGGCTTGACCCCAGCGTGGTGAGTGAGGCTTAATTCACGCCTCCTGCTTCGCTTTTCACAGAATTACACAGAATCACAGAAGGTTCGGGGTTGGAAGGGACCTCTGGGGTCACCCAGCCCAACCCCCTGCCCAAGCAGGGTCACCCAGAGCAGGCTGCACAGCACCGCGTCCAGGCAGGGCTTGAAGATCTCCAGAGAAGGAGACTCCACAGCCTCCCTGGGCAGCCTGGGCCAGGGCTCCATCATCCTCAGAGGGAAGAAGTTCTTCCTCCTGTTCAGCTGGAACTTCCTCTGCTTCAGTTTGTGCCCGCTGCCCCTTGTCCTGTCGCTGGGCACCACTGGGAAGAGTCTGGCCCCGTCCTCCTGACCCCCACCCTGCAGATATTTAGAGGCATTTCGAAGGTCCCCTCTCAGCCTTCTCTTCTCCAGGCTAAACAAGCCCAGCTCCCTCAGCCTCTTCTTGGAGGAGAGATGCTCCAGTCCCCTCATCATCCTCGTAGCCCTCCGCTGGACTCTCTCCAGTAGCTCCTCATCTTTCTTGAACTGGGGAGCCCAGAACTGGGCACAGCACTGCAGATGGGGCCTCACTGGGGCAGAGCAGAGGGGGAGGAGAACCTCCCTCGACCTGCTGGCCATTTTTCCTGGGAACTTCCAGCTCTTTTGCTGGGTCGGTGAAGCTCCCTTGTTGAAGGACCTTAAAAGGATTTATTCCCTCCCCCCAAGATACGGGGAGCTGTTCTCTTAGCTAGTGTTTCTGGCCCTTGCAGAACGAGGTATCACGAGTGAATTATCCGGGAAGACAAACGTGCTGAATACAACTTATTTGAATATCCTACTCCTACGTGCGCCTGGGTCTTGGGAGTTGGTTTTAACGTGCCTACATTAAAAGTTCTAGGTAGGGAAACAGGTAGTTGGTTGTGCAGTACGTTTCGGCTGCTGTGAGCTGTGCTGCGTGTGTGTGACTGGGGATCAATGCGGGTGTGATAGCGAAAGAACAAGTATATTTAAAAAAAAAATAAATCCAGGTGTGATAGTAGTCCTACCAGCCAAACAACCTTGGCCAGAATAGTTTATGTTGGCGAAGGGGCTGAATTAATTACATGGGCGAGCAGCGTGGTTTGATGGTACCAGTGGCCTGAGACGGCTGGAGAAGCTGGCGATCTGGTGTGCCGGGGTAATTACACCGACAGCATCATTCGGTGTGTCGCCCCGGCCTGGAAACCAGACCAGCTTCCGTCCGGACGTGGAGAAGTGTGGAGCTTTTGGTGGTATTTTATTTAGTGAGCAACACTGTTACCTTCCTGGGGTTCAACAAAAATCTGATCTGTGTATGTTTTCTGAGTGGATTTGTCAGTATTGGTGAAAGATCTGGGTTCTGAGGAGAGATTCCCCTCTGCTGCGGACGTGGCCGCGCTGCTACGAGAAGTCTCTGCCCGTTCACACATCCCTGCGTAACAGAAGGACGCGTACGTTGGCTGGGCCACACTGCTCTAGCTGCGCTGGCTTCCTAGCCAAGGCTCAGCATCCGTGGCTCCCAAGACTTTGAAGGCCCGGGTGAGCTGGTCTGGGTGCGGGGCTGTCACTGGGAGGATGTCCTGCGCTCGCCTGTGGACGATGCTGCGTGAGTGGGGAGAGCGCAGCGGGTTGAGGGCTGTCCGTGTCCCTCACCCAGAGATCCAGCTGGGCCTCCCCGCACCGTGAGTAGTGAGGGTGGGACTTGTCCAGCACCGCGGAGTAGTTTGCTTCGAAGTCTGTGTACGTGTTTCTGCTCCTTGGCTCCGTACTGAGGCGGTACTTCGGGGACTGGTTTGAGGTACCGGCTTTACAAGCCGCAGCTGCGTGTTTTGCAGGCCCTTAATCGAGGAGCTGAGATGCTCCGTCGTGTCCCGCGTGCTGAGTGACGGTCCGGTCCTGGCTCCAACGATGCGATGGTCCCATGCTGCGGCTCGGAAGCCTTCCACCGGCCGTCACCGGGTGGTCGCACCCAGCCCGTGTCGCACCGAGCCGTTCAGCTGCCCACGAGGAGGCCGAGGGCACGCTGGCTCTTGGAGCAGGACCCTGGACTTCTCAAAGGCAGGAGCGGCAACGTGGGCGGCTCTGGCTGTGGACTAACAGCTGTGGAGAAAAGGAAGTTTGGTTGGTCTGGTGCTGAGGTGCTCGGGCTCTCTGCCCGCTTCGGGCTGTCCAACCAGTTTCCTCGCAGTGCGTCGTCTGCCTTGTGCCGCCTCGGAGCTCACCAGGATCTCTGTGAGGTGATGTGAAAGCCTGAGGAGAAACCATTGCGTGTATGTACCTTCATTTTTAGAGAAGGTGAGATCTGTGCCAGGCCATCAGCAGGGCAGGAATCTCCTGGTGGTGCTCGGGAGCTGTTCGGCACGCTGGCTAGTGTCCGGACACCGCTGCCGGAGGGGCCGTTTGGCGTCCGGGAGATGTGCCTGGCTGCTGGGGGTGAGGCGTGCCTGCCCCGCCGTCGCGGCACCGAGAGCGTGCGTGGTGCTCCACCGAGCAGGGGCTGCTCTCTTGCTCCAGTCTTCAGCCGCTTGACCCCTCCAGATCTGTGTGAAACTGCGGAGCTGCCGAAGGGCTCCTCAGCGGGACGTGGGGCTGGCGTCTGCCTGCCCCTCTGCAGCGGAGTCGTTGAGAGTTCCCGGGCGCTGGAAGTGCGAGGAGATCTTGGCTGCTGTCTCCTCCAGGGCTTGAGCGTGAGCTAAGGCTGGCAAGACTCCGAATGAGGAGTTGGGGTTAGCACGTCGCTGAATTCCGTACGCTTTCGGTGACGGCGCTGGAGAAGTGAAGGGCAGCGGCGCTGGATCGCTTCGGGACGGCGTCGGGGAGCACGGTGGGAGGGTGCCCTTACCCCGTCGACAAACCCTGCCCGCCGTGGGCCGCCGTCACGTCAGCGGGCTGCGTCTCGGGGTGTGGTTCCCAGCTGGGATTGCCGGTGCAGCGGAGCTGGTTTCAGAGGTTCTCTCCCTCCCTCTGAGCGCCTCGGGTGCCCCCGAGCCGAATGCTGCTTCGGGGCCTTGTGGATGGTGCCCTAGATGAAAGATGGGGCGGGGGGGAGGGCATCTGATCCAAGGTGTTGTCTGCGCTCAGCTAGCGAGCTCGCTGCCCCACCAGCAAACCTGACGAGACTGGAGAGGTGGCGGTCTGAGCTGGGGAGACGGGGTGGGGTAGGAACCTCTTCAACTGGCTGGGCCGCTGGAGAGAGCCTCGGTGGAGCCGGCCCTGCCCTCGGGGGCTCGGGCGCAGCTCTGCTGAAGGTCTGGCGGTGCCTGGGCCCGGAGTGACCGTCCCAGTGACACCCATGAGGGGAGCTGGGCCTGCGGAGGAGCAGACCCACCCCCTGTGAAGCGCTCTGGGTGCTCGAGTGTATAGGAGAGGAGAGCCAGAGGGAGAAATGCTGTCTCTCCCATCGCTTGGGGCAGCCCGTGTCCTGCCTTAGCACTGCCCTGCCCTGCCCCCTGGTCCGATCCTGACGTGAAATTGGAGAGGAGGCCTCTCCTGTAAACAGCAGTTGGCCAACTTGTCCTTACATGTTGGTGTCCACGCTATCCCCGAGGCGAGAGTTCACGTGAGCTTTACAGTCTGTGGAGTCAGCTGAGGGCTGAAGCGTGAGGAGCGTAGGGGAAAAGGTTTCTCCTGCAGCCGTGTGTGTGCTGTGGGGTGGCACCAGCACGCTCAGGTGTGTGCTCCCCGTGCCCGAGGGGTGGCAAGGCTGGCTCTGACAGGCACCCAGAGTCGCAACCACTCGAATCTTGTGGGTTTCAAGTTGTTCCTGTCAGCGATACCAAATCTGTTCTGCGGGATGGGGTGATGTCAAGTGCAGGACACAACCCACTGACCAGCAAGGCCCACGCCTGTTGCCGTTGACGCGACACTTGTGACAAAGTTCCAGCCCTTATCCTCACACCGTGAAGGGGACAGGTGGCTTCAGAGCTGAGAGAGGGAGGTCAGCAAGGAGCAGGCTGTGGGCTGGCGGGACACTGCTCGTGTCTGGTGAGATAGCGAAGAGGAGGACGCAGCAGCTTGCCCTCCCTGTGCTGGTCAGGCGGCTGCGCTTGCTCTGTAGCGAGCGGCTCGCACTGTCCCAATGGTGGGATGCAACGAGCAGCACCTTTCCACCGGGTTCGGTCTGACTTCGTGTTTGTACTCCTTGCGATGCTGCTCACCACCGGGTAACGCTTCCTCAGGGTTTCTACCATTTGCCATCCTCAGACCTTGGTGTGCCTGAGGGAGGCCAGTCCTGCTGCGTACCGGCTTTCCCAGGGCTGGTGCCGTTGCCCGGGGACTCGTGCGTGTGTGCTGGGGTGAGCCTACCAGTGTGGTTCCCATACCGAAGCGTCGGACGAGCCGCGTGCGCTGGGGTGAGAATCTGGGTGGTTGCACGTTGCCCCTCAATTTGAAACTCGGTGCTGGGAATCATAGAATCACAGAAAGTTTTGGGTCGGAAGGGACCTCCAGAGGTCACCTAGTCCAACCCCCCCACAGCGAGCAGGGACACCGCTAACTAGATCAGGTTGCTCAGAGCCCTGTCCAACCTGGTCTGGAATGTTTCCAGGGATGGGGCCTCCACTACCTCTCTGGGCAACCCGTTCCAGTGTTTCACCACCCTCACTGTAAAGAATCCCTTGCCCTGCCAAGCGATGCTCCCTCCGGTTGACCGGAAGGGCTGGGAGTTTGTCTGCCGGAGAGCCCGGTGTGGAACCCCAGCTGGCCAGATGTCTCTCAGCTGCTGGACACACCTCGCTTTCCTAGTCTAGACAGGACCCGTGTGAGTAGGGTAATTAATCTCTCCCACATGCCTCTGCCTCAAACTGGACAAATGAGTCATGCCAAACGACCCAGGTGTAATAATTGAGCTCTAAATAATTTAGGGACTGTTCGGATTTGATCTGGGCAGCTCTTTGGTGGGAGCTAGGCGCAGCTGAAGGCTATCCTTGGAAAGCTGTCGAAATCCCTGCGAGCGTTTGGATCCTGAAAGGTGCGAGAGTGCGCTGGTCCCTGGGAGAAGGCGTCCCTGAAACCAGCCGGGTGATGATCGGTGTCGGCGGAGAGGAACACAAGAGGTAAATGTCTTTGCTGGTGTCTTTCTGTCCCAGGCCTGGCTGTGCCTTGAGCGTGTCCTGGGAGCTTTCTGCGGAGAGGGACCTGGGTGTCCTGGTGGATGACAGGTTGGCCATGAGCCAGCAGTGTGCCCTGGCTGCCAAGAAGGCCAATGGGATCCTGGGGTGCATCAGGAGGAGTGTGGGCAGCAGGGCGAGGGAGGTTCTCCTCCCCCTCTGCTCTGCCCCAGTGAGGCCCCATCTGGAGTGCTGTGTCCAGTGCTGGGCTCCCCAGTTCCGGAAAGATGAGGAGCTACTGGAGAGAGTCCAGCGGAGGGCTACGAGGATGAGGAGGGGACTGGAGCATCTCTCCTCTGAGGAGAGGCTGAGGGAGCTGGGCTTGTTCAGCCTGGAGAAGAGAAGGCTGAGAGGGGACCTTCAAAATGCCTCTAAATATCTGCAGGGTGGGGGTCAGGAGGACGGGGCCAGACTCTTTGCAGTGGTGCCCAGTGACAGGACAAGGGGCAATGGGCACAAACTGAAGCAGAGGAAGCTCCAGCTGAAGATGAGGAAGAACTTCTTCCCTCTGAGGGTGACGGAGCCCTGGCCCAGGCTGCCCAGGGAGGCTGTGGAGTCTCCTTCTCTGGAGATATTCCAGCCCTGCCTGGACGCGGTGCTGTGCAGCCTGCTCTGGGTGACCCTGCTTGGGCAGGGGGTTGGACTGGGTGACCCCAGAGGTCCCTTCCAGCCCCAAACATTCTGTGATTCTGAGCTGTGGTGCTGCCTGAGCTTGAAGTTCCCATGAGTTACCGAACAATATTTGCAAGTTGTGTCTATGTCTGCTGTTAATAAGCAGGAGTAGGTTTTCACAGGGTTATCCCAGCTGGTTATCCCAGCTAACACACGTTAGGAGAGCAGTCCCCGTGCCCCCAGTACCTTTTTATTGTTGGCTGATTGTGTCAGGAGCCACCCAGGCGGGGAGCTGCAGGTCGCTGGCTGGGTTTTGGGGAGAAATGGCCCATGGGAGAGAAGTGGCGGGATGCTCAGAGGGTGGAGAAACAAGGCGGAGCACGAACACTCTCCTCTGAAAACATAGGAGTGAAAGCAGTTACGTGTCTTCGGGGTGAGACGTCTGGTGCTGCCAAAGATGGAAGAGCGTTGCTGATTCTGGAGCAACGGGTGAGCTCTGGCTGGGTAGCCTGAGCTCTGGAAAGCTCAATTTGCTGCCAGAATCGACTTCTTAGTTCACAGGCATGATGCCTGACCTGCTTTTATTTGGGCTGAAGAGGTTAAAGGCAAGTGGAAGAGGTAGAAGGTGAGGGGGAACGCGGCGTCCCGCGCTGAGTCACCGCGTGGTGTTGCGCAGCCGTGGCAGCGGGCAGCGCGTCCGCAGCGCGGTCCTGTGGCAGGAGCTGGCCGGGGGCAGCTGCTGCGCCCGGAGCTCCGAGAATAGGAGTTGTCTTTGAGCGGATCTCCTCTCTCCTTGTCCTGCCTGTTCTTGGTCCTGGCGGAGAGGGAGATGAGAGAAGGGAAGGGTCTTGCTTGGTTGCCTTGGGAGAAGCAGAAGAGCCAAGTGGAAGAGCAAACCCTGTGGTAGGATGACAAGTAGCTATGGAAGGGACGAAGCTGTGGGAAGCACTGGGAGGTGAGAAGGGCGGGCAGCACGTGTCAGAACTGGGAGAGTTGTCTCCGGCCGCCTGGGAGAGCCTGGGATCTCGGTCAAGTTGGGTGTTCCTGGGGTGGGGGTCAGACAGAGCAAACCTGTGCGGAGCCCTCCCGTTGGGAGGGAGCAGAGGGTCGGCGTATGCCCCCGTTTGGAAAGGGGGATGTGACCGTCGCAGCTGGGGCTGTCTGTGACTGCACACGTACAAACGCATCGTCAAAAAGCCCTTCAAGAAAACCTGGAACCAGCATCACAGCTGTCCTTCCTCTTGGTTGGTCTCAAGCTGCTTCAGCTGCAGACCAAACTCTACTGCACAAGTGCTTGTGCTGGTCCAGGCTCGGTTCCTGTGCTGGAGGGCTCAGGGTAGGGTCTCAGCCTCGCAGGGGCTGTAGGGAACTTTGGTTCTTCATCTGCGCTTTCCACAGTGGTGTGAGCTCCCTGCGCTGCCCGCCTCCAGGTACCTGCAGATCTCCCTTGGCAAGGGCGCTGATGACTTCTGATTTTTGAAGGCCAAGGAGTAGTGAGAGTGTGTTCCTACTGCTCCCTCTCTGGTCCTGTCTGTACTGCCAAGCAGCAGCTCGAGGAGCAAATGCTCTGCTACCTCCATGTTACATCTCGGGCGGTTAGGAGATGCTCGGTGACCCCCACCCTTAGCCTGCATGCGAACGGTTTGGACCACACTGGCTAATTTTCACTTGTCCTTGCTCACCTGATGGGGAAATCACAGCCTCCAGGATGGTGCAACGAGAGTGAGCGTGAGCTGCTGTAGGTCACTGATGCTGGAAGAGCTCTGCTCCTGGAGCTTAATCTGGAGAGACCACGAGGGATGTGAGGAACCCAAAGTTTTGTTTGCTGATCCTCTCTATTTACCTCTTTTTTTCCCAGCTCCTAGGAACCAGATGAGGAGGATGCAGAGCTGTCTGCAGTGCCACTGAGATGGTTCAGATAAACCCGGTGACAAAGTGTAGCCTGTGAATCCGTGATGGGGGAGAGGGAGGGAGCTGTCTGACAGGGTTTCTCTCCGCTCTGTTTCTGAGCGTCCGTGCTTGTGCATCTCTGTTGCTGTAGAAACAGCACCGGTAGTAAACAGCGTGAGCTGGCTGTCCAGGGACTGTGAATCCCTGTGGAAGTGCCAGGAGCTTGAACTGGAGGAGGTTTCGGGCTGGGATCTGCCCGGGGTTGCAGGCTGGTAGGACGAGATAGGTGGGTTGATGCTTCTGCAGCAGTCTGACAGGGAGGTGTGCTCTCCGTAGCCCTTCCACCCAGGTCGGGTGCCTGGAAGGGTGTGAAGCTGGGTGGCTTCCTTGCTGCCAGAAGAGCTGACGTGCGGCTCGCAGCGCTGCTTGCGATGTGCTGGGGTGTGTGGGTGAGCCGGTGCGGGGCCGGGGCAGGCAGGACTGGAAGCTTTTACTGCTGTCAACTAGAACGGGTCTTACAGAGGGCGAGGTGGTGAGTGGAGCCCTAAACTTTCCTGCCTACAGGACATTAAACACTGGCTGCTTTTTGTCTTTCCCTGGAGCTTACGTGTTTTAGCTATCACGCTGTACGCTAACAGGAGTTTTAATAAAGCCGCACCCTGTAATGTTGAGGAAGGGGCTCTGGGGTGGGATCGTGGTCTGTGGGTTTTGTTCTCGCTGCCCTCGGGGTCGGGAACCGACTGCAGAACCGCGCTGTCGCGCCTGAGCCAGTCCTGACGGAGTCTGGGAGAAGAGGTCGCCCGATAAAAGGCACCAGGGGGAGGATCAGGACGTTGCTTGGTGGAACTGTTACCTAGAGCAGGAGATCCCGGCTGGTGAGGCGCATTCTGGCCAGAAGCGAGATGTGCGGAGGGGGTGGTCCTTTTCCATGTTACCTCTTTTATTCCCAAGCTTTTCATGAGGCAGCGGTGAAGGTCGGCAGCGTGACAGGAGAGAGACGGCGCTGCGGAACGTGGAGAGAGTGAAGCAAACGCTGGAGGAGCAACCAGAAGGTGTGAGAGCAGAAAAGCCTGTGTTTAAAAACAAAAAATGAGGCTGGGCTGTCTGAGAGCGCCCTGCTTCTTCCTTGCTGTCCCGCGTATCCCCGGCTCTCGGGAGCTGTAATCTTGGGATCGAGCTGAAGCGGAAAGGAGAGAGCTGGCAGCGTGCGCTCCTCTCGGGTTAGAGTGCCTCCGCGTCTCTGATTCGCCCTGCGTAAATATTTCCACGTCTCAATGAACTCCTGAGCCCCTTTGCCCCGTTTGGAGTAAGGAGGGGGCAAATAGTGGGCTTCTGGTGGAGCCGAGGGGGAGGGAGTGCGTGCAGTGACGGTGCAACAGTGCTGATATGGAGGAAATATCCTTCCTCATGATGGTTTCACACGCTGTCCGTATTCTTCCTAGTGGCTCTGGGTTGTTTTCCTTCTTCATAAGCATCCCAGGCCCTATAGCCCGCGGTTCAGGCAGCCCGTTGCTGTTCTCCTTAAAGGACAGCGTCGGCTTGGCAGGAATTGTGGCCCAAACCCCAAAGCTTCCCGTGCTTTTGCTGTCCCAAGTCTTCCTGTGGGCCAGCCTTGTTCGGGTTGTGGGATGGGACAGAACTGGCAGCAGGTTTCTGCAGAGCTGCGTTGGGGCACTGGGAAAATTGCATTGTGAGCTCTTCCCCACTGAAAAAAAGTGGGAAAAGGGATGAAGCGCGTGTAATTTTCAAGCCTGCTTTTTCGGAGAAGTTTGCTCTACCTCGTTCCGTTGTGGGGATGCTCTGTTGCTTTCCTGTGCAAAGGAAAAGGAGTCGCAGAGCTGGTGACACTCATCTGCCTGACTGCGTAGCCCGTGTGCTGGGGACACCCCGGCAGGGAAAGGGTGCGTTTCCTTGGGTTTCTTCTGGTTTGGAAGGGGTGGGAGGTAATTAAAGGGGTTTGGAGGATGTGATGGTGCTCCATGAGCTTCCTCAAGCTTGCAGAGAACCCAGGCAGGGTTTGTCCAGGTACCAGGGTGCGACAGCCGGTGGTGGCTGTGGGTGGTCTGAGGGTTAGTAGTGCCATAAAAGCTCTTTGGGACGGTGGCTGCGTGTGAAATACGCCGCAGGTGACTGGAGTGAGAAGCCGTATCTTTTCCTAGGAGCGGTGTTTCCTCATTGGGACCGCTGCCAGGCTGGCCCATCTGTGAACTGATCTAGCACGTTCCTCTGTCTGGTGGTTTTGCTGCTGTGGCTGGTCAGCGTGTGGTTTCGTGGCAGCTGCTGGAGTTCTCCTTGGCCCGTTGGTGCTGTCTCCCCACCTGCCTCCTTCAGCTTTGCTCCAATTCCCCAGTTACTCCTCGTGCACGTCCAATTTCGTAACCCAAAAGTGCAAACCGAAGCGCTCTCCCTGCTCGTTCTGAAACGCTGCCAGCCCTGCTCGTGATAGGAATCCCTCCTGGAGCCGTGAAGCCTGGAAGGGCTCCAGTTCTGCGTAGGTTCCTCTTCGCTCCTCAGCCTGGTGCTTGGAGTCTTTGTCCAGGAACGTGCAACTTGGGGTATGCCACTTCTGCTCTCCGGTCCTGAGAGAGGCAGGAGATGATGAGGGACGTTTAGGCTGGGTTAAGCCTGTTAGGTTAGTCCTTGGGTTCCTCTTGTGAAACCAGGCAGCAAAAAAATTAGTTTAGTGCCGCCGTCGTGTCCAGATGGTCATCATTGGTGGATAGGGCATGCAGAGCTGCTAAAATTAGCTGCCTGCTAGCTTGTCCTGGCGCCAGGCGGGCCACTGAGGCAGATATGGCCACTGCCAGCTTGTCCTGGGCCTCTTGCTTGGGGGATTGTGGCCTTCTCTTCAGATCCCACGGCGGGGCCTCCTGCTAGCTGGGGGAGCGGGGACCCCAGGACCGCTTTATTCATCGTCTCTGGGGCACTGGCAGTGATTTGGCAAAGCAAATGGCTTTGCAGAGCCAAAATATTAACAGGGGCCCATCTCTGTAGGACTCTTTGTACCCCGGGGGTGACAGGAGGTGGTGTGGTTTAGTTATTGCTTCCCAAACTTGGGAGGAAGAGGAGCTGAGGAGAAACCAAAGCGATTGAAGGTGGGGAGGCACAGAAGCCAGAAGCCTGCTGCCTCTCTGCTGACAGGGAGAAACACGAGTGACGTGCTTGTATGGACCAGAGCTCGGAGCCTAAACCAGGAGCTGAGGTGGGATGTGCAGGCTTGGAGGAGAAGAATATAGAAGGGAAAAGCTCTTGTGCTGAAGATAAGCAGTCACCTGGCAGACTGCTGATGGGACGTCGTAAGCTTTGTGCCTTGGTTATTCATGCTGTAGCTGAAAATACTCGCAAGGGAGTGTCTTCCCCGCATGGTGAGTTCTGCCGTTGTCACTGCTCTGCCTTGCTGCTTCCGTGCTCGTCCGTCCTCCTGCCAGGGGCTGCCTTTGCCTTGTGCCTTCCCAGAGAAACGGGACCCTTTCCCAGGGATATGAAGGATCTCACGGGACTTTTACAGGGTGGCTGCTAATTACTGGCGCATCTCAGCACAGCGTCTTGGAGACTGGATTCTGGACGCTGCTGTTCGCCACAGGTGCTCGCTCAAGATTAAAACACCCATCGACAAGTTTGTGTGGTGAAGGTCTGGACTTAGCTAGGTGAGAGCCAAAGCTGGTTGCTGTAAAAGTGTGTGAGAAGTTAAATTCATAAACTGAGGAGTGTTGAGCTTGTTGCTTTATTACCAGTTTGGATGCATTTCAGCAAAGTAAACCTACAAAGGGGTGGATGGCTAAGGAGGCACCCGGTGAGGAAGCTCAGCGGTGAATGAGAGACCCACTGGTAAGTCCTGCTGCTCTATACAGGTGCTAGGAGCCAGGAAGAAGTTATACTACCTGCAACGAGGGGAGCTGGGAAGGAGGGAATTCAAAAACAGGAGTGAAACTTCACTGCGTTCTTCATGTCAGCGTCCTTCCTCTAAAAGGGATAAGGAAGGGAGGCTTCAAACAGAATCACAGAATAGTAGGGGTTGGAAGGGACCTCTGTGGGTCATCTAGTCCAACCCCCCTGCCGAAGCAGGGTCACCCAGAGCAGGCTGCACAGGACCTTGTCCAGGCGGGTCTTGAATATCTCCAGAGAAGGAGACTCCACAACCTCCCTGGGCAGCCTGTTCCAGTGCTCCGTCACCCTCAGAGGGAAGAAGTTCTTCCTCATGTTCAGACGGAACTTCCTGTGCCTCAGTTTGTGCCCATTGCCCCTTGTCCTGTCACTGGGCACCACTGAAAAGAGCTTGGCCCCATCCTCCTGACACCCACCCTTCAGATATTTGTAGGCATTTCTAAGGTCCCCTCGCAGCCTTCTCTTCTCCAGGCTGAACAAGCCCAGTTCCCTCAACCTCTCCTCGTAGGAGAGATGCTCCAGTCCCCTCACCATCCTCGTAGCCCTCCGCTGGACTCTCTCCAGTAGCTCTTCATCTTTCTTGAACTGGGGAGCCCAGAACTGGACACAGTACTCCAGCAAGCTGCTCTGGAAACAGAACAGGCAGAGGGGAGGAGGCACAGGGAGAGGAAAAGTGAGGGGTGCTCTGGTCTCTTGAGGTGGAAGGAGCTGTGGCCCAGCAGGAGAAGGCTTCCTGGGGACTGGGAGATGGAGGTGTTGGGAGATCAGGGAAGGAATGGCAGCAGACAGGACAGCGAGTGACTAAAACACTGTGGTGGTTGTTGGTTTCACTCTGTAAATACATGAGGCTCGTTCAGTGAAAGGATGGCTTGTTCTTCTTTCAGATGTGACCTTGTGCTCATTTTTCTCTCAAAAAACCCCACAGCAGAGTAGTCTTGTGGTTTTCTTCAGCCGCCTGTCAGTTCCTTTGCTGTTAGAGGTAGCCGTGCTCCATCAAGGCAGCACTTGCTGGTGGAGAGAGGTGTCCAAGGAAGGGTTTTGAAGAGTACCACCGTGGAGCTGCCTGAGGCGCTTCCCCTGGGAGAAGGAGACTGCAGGAGAAAGGATCAGAATAGAAGGGATGGCACTGGAGTTGCCTGCAGGATTAATATTCATGCTTCCCATTTCCTACATTAAGTGAATGGTACCCAAGAGGGCCAGAAAGAAATGGTGAAGGACAGCTGAGATGAGAATTGCTGGCTGGCTGCTGCTGGAGGATGAATAAACTGCCTTCATCTTGACCCTGCCTGACACGGAGGGAAAGGCTTTGCGCTGCTGGTCTGTTCTTCCTTAGCGAAACTCGCAGGAGCAGAAATGCCCCCATCCTAACACAGATCGCAATGGTGGGGGAAAAAAATGAGATTTAAATATCTCTGCTTAATGCTGAACGTGGAGGTTGTCTGACAGGGCTATGTGTGTAACGTGCCTGACTCCTGTCCCTTGCTCTGCTGGGGCTGAGCTTCAGCTGGCACATC
This sequence comes from Opisthocomus hoazin, assembly GCF_030867145.1. NCBI lineage: Eukaryota > Metazoa > Chordata > Aves > Opisthocomiformes > Opisthocomidae > Opisthocomus > Opisthocomus hoazin. The sequence continues at coordinate 2,345,006 of NC_134420.1, read as the reverse complement.
CTCCTGGATGGCAGCAGGTTTGGGGGCATCTGCTGATCTCCTTTCTGGAAGTCGCACGTCCCTGGCTGAGCCAACGGCTGACACCGGGAAAACTCCCGGTAGCAGAGCCACCCCTGAGAAGAAGTGGTCTTGGTCAAAGAGCCCAGAGCTGTGTCCTGCTGGTGTGCTCTGGCGAGGCCCCTGTGGATGGGGCTGCAGAGAGAAGAGTTAGGAGGGCTGCAGCGATCTGCTGGGCAGGGGTGCTCGGCCAGGACCCGGCCCCGCCGTGGGCTGTGGGACAGGAGCGGCCGGCTCCTCCCGGGAAGAGCTCAAACTTTGTGCTGCCGGAAGGATTCGCGCGGCTCTCGCGGAGTGTGTGCTAGTGGGAAGGCGAGATTGGCTTTAGCGTGGCGCGGCTTCGCGTGTCTCCTGCCCTTCGCGGGTATCGCCTGCAGCCGGTTGTTTAACCAGGTAGCAATTCCCTGCGTGGCAGGGGAGGATCGAAGCACAGCAGGGAAGAAGGGGGTCTTGGAGTGTCGTACGCAAGCCCTAGGCTCGTGCGCTGACCGCGTCCATTCTCACACGGAGACCCGGTTTGGGGAGCTTGGTTTGTGTAACTGTGCCGTGAGGAAGCTGCCGACTCCGGGAGGGGAAAGCTCTGCTGCGGAGATTTGCCCCAAGTCCCAGCAGATGCTGCCTCTCCCAAAACACACGCTTGGAAGTGCAGAAGCCTTTCTTCCCTCCTGTCCGCTCTGCACGCACCAAAATACTGTTTTTCCCCACCCTCCCAAGACAACAGTGACACGAAAGCGCGGCGGCCCCAGCCGAGTGCGCGCGAGGCGTTGTATAACTGATGGGAGCGATTTGTATTGCGGCACCGCTTCTGGGTCCTCAGCCACGACTGGGATGCTGTTCTCCTCCATACTGTGCCAATTAGCAGGCCAGACTCTGCCCTGCCCACAGGAACGAGCGAAGCTGGTCTGGCTGGGAGTCTGGAGTGGGTTTTGTGGCTGATGACAAGAGCATTAGGCTGTGGAATTTGCTCGGCTGGAGGAGATGACCCTTTCCTCCCGCTCGCTGCATCCCCGTTTCCCCGCTGCAAAGGGATTAGAGTTTGAGGTGCCCATGTCCTCGTGTTTGCACCTTTGCGGCGTGGCTGCCTTCCATTTGCCTCGGAGGCTGTGCTGGGAATGAGATCCGGGAAAAGAGTCGGAACGGTTCCCGGATCCCACCGTGCAGATCCGTGGGTGGATCTGGCTGGAGGAAGGTGGAGATGGTGTGGCTGCCGTGCCGTAGAACGCGAGTCCGCGGCAGGTTGGGCTGGTGGAGTGGCATCCTCTGAAACTTGGGAGCTGGGCTTCTTCAGCCTGAAGAAGAGAAGGCTGAGAGGGGACCTTATAAACGCTTACAAATACCTGAAGGGTGGGTGTCAGGAGGACGGGGCCAGACTCTTTCCAGTGGTGCCCAGCGACAGGACAAGGGGCAACGGGCACAAACTGAAGCAGAGGAAGCTCCAGCTGAAGATGAGGAAGAACTTCTTCCCTCTGAGGGTGACGGAGCCCTGGCCCAGGCTGCCCAGGGAGGCTGTGGAGTCTCCTTCTCTGGAGATATTCCAGCCCCGCCTGGACAAGGTCCTCTACAACCTGCTGTAGGTGACCCTGCTTCGGCAGGGGGTGGGACTAGATGACCCACAGAGGTCCCTTCCAACCCCGACCATTCTGTGATTCTTTGGTCAGAAAGCCTCCAAGTTTGTTAGAGAGCGACCAGATCATTCGCTGCGTGTTCCCGTAGGGTGGGAGTGGGGTCTGTCCTCAAAGCTGTAACGTGTGCTCAGGATTAACCAACACAAAGTGGTCTTGTGGCCCAGATGTCAAACTGGGCAAGTTTCAGCTCTTCAGCATGTTTGAAGGCCCAGCCTAAACACTGTGGGAGGGCAGTTATTAGCATAACTGTTTCGGTTAAGTGCCTGGTTTTATTGTGCTTAAATAAAAACGAAGGAGGCAGGCGCACGCTGGCAGAGCTGGGTGCTGCTCCCCCAGGGCACCAGGCGAGGGACGCGGTGGTGTGGCCCTGGAGCTGATCCACCGGCTCCCTGCTGCTGCAAGGGCAGAGGGTGCCTTCCCCTCCTGGTTTCCCCCCTCTGGTAGGTCATCCTCGATCCCATCCACGAGTCGCCTGAGTTGTGAACAATCCCAGTCCTCTCCCGGCTCGGTGCTGTCCCACCTTAGCGAGGTTTAGGTGTTCACGGAGGAGGGACGGAGCACCAGAGCCAGAACCAGCCAGGCAGCAGCGGTGACGGGGCGCGGGGAGCGAGCAGGAGCTCCGCGTAGCGTCGCTGCCACGTTACCCCTAGCTCAGCCCGCGTCGCTCGGTCGTGGTGGGGCTGCTTTCTTCCCGGGACCGTGCCCGCAGCATCCACCCGCAGCACCAGCAGGAGCCGGATCCTGACCGTGTGGTCACATTGCTGTGAAATTAGCTGGCCTACACAATCCTACCTACCAGAGGGAGGAAACCGGGAGGGGAAGGAGCCCTCTCCCTTTGCAGCAGCAGGGAACCAACGGATCAGCTCCATCGGACGTTCCGCTGGGATAAAGGAAATCTGAGCACGTCAGCCAGACACCGGGGTCTGCGCGAGGTGACGGCGGAAGAGAGCTGTTCCCAGTGTGTTGGTTACCTGCCTGCACAGCGTATTCGTGCTGTACCTCGCTGCTGCCTGGTTTTTCAGGCTGCTGGTGTCCTTGAGCGAGTGCTGTCAGCTGGCCTGTGCTGCTTTACGGTGAGCGATGTCTGCTGGAAACGGGGCTGTGGCTGGAACCACGTTCCAGCCCAGGTCTTCTGAGGTGGGAGGTTGGTGGTCAAGTGGGACGTGCCTGAGTTTCAGCCCAAGGCACTGACCCCTGCTGCGTAGCTTAGCTGGGAGCCCTGAAATACTGCTCAGGCTTCCAGCCTGGGAGTCAAATAGGAGTTATTAAGAGAGCGGTTTGGATAGAGCCGCCTCTTGCCAGCAGTTAGCACGCCGAGCCGCTTTCATCTCGTGAGGTTTTGTACCCCAGAGCTGCTTTTCCCAAAACCTGCTGGCTAGAAGCGAGCGTCTGGCGTAAGGGAGCAGGTCAAAATGCAGACCACAGCCTGGTCCTGCAGCATCCCACCACCCGCCTGATGCCAGAGCAGGCGAGACCCACCGACTACAGGGCCCAGCATCCTCTGCTTCGTTATGCACGCCCTCTAATCAACTTAATGACAGAGAACTGCCCGCTGGGGCCAGTGGTCCTAGCCCTCCTTTCCTAGGCTTGCCTGGGAACAGGGGTAAGTGGAAAAGCTAGTTGTGCAGGATGGTTATTAGCGTGCTTGCCTGGACTAGGCATGCCTTGAACCTCCAAGGTGTTGATGTAGTAAGGAATAAGATAGCTGCAAAATAATCTGAAGTCTCCTGTAGCTGCTGTCCTTGTGAGTGAGAGCAGTCAAAGCTGTCCCAGCAGGAACGGCAGCAGGCAGCTGACGCCTGACAGCATCGCAGGGCAGGGTTTAGGAAGTGTTTCAGCTGGTCGGGGCCTGCACAGCTCAGGGTCCAAACGAACGTAAGGAAGCACAGTGACCTCCAGTTCTTTCTCTGGAAGCGCAGAAATATAAAGGGGAAGCTACAAAGCTGGTTTCCTTGGCGTGTTTGCCCATATGACCTCAGCCTTCCGCCCCCTCACGCAGCAGTCGTCAGGGCAGAAGCGATTTGAACTGGTTCTGGGGTGGGAATTGTGGCTGTCCGGCAAATGGGGCTGTTTGGGCTCCCCCCTTGCCTCCAGAGGAGGTGAGGAAGGGTCTGTGGGTGTACCTGGAGCTGGAATCGGGCTTTTCCCGTTGGGCTTGTGCACTGGCCGGCCAGGAAAGCCCTGTGTTTGCGTGCTGCCCAGCAGACCTCTGAGCGTGTTTTGTCAGGGCCCTCCCTCCCCAGCTCTGGCAAAGTGACACAGGCACTGAGCTGGGCCCGTTGGCGATGGTGAGGAGAGCAGAGCGGGCGCTCCCGGTGCCCTGGCACCCAGAGGCGGGCACCTCGCCGCTGTCTGCGCGTGCTGTGCTGCCCGTGGGACTTCGGCGAGGTCTCCCATGGGTCAACAGGAGCTGACACCGGTGGGAGCTGGCTTTGCAGCTTCCTGCCCCGTGCAGAGAGCCCAAGGCACCCAAAGAAGGTCCTCGGCTAACAGCAGCGTGCTGCTCCGTCCTTCCTCACCATGGGCATCTTGCGGTCACCCTCCGGTCCTCCCAAGGAGCTGCTTGGGCTGTTTCACACCACCAGCACGGAGGTGAGACGTGAGGCTTTGCGGTGGGGAGAGGGTTGTGGATGGGGGAGCAAGGCTCTGTTCCTCCTGGGAGCTGGAAGCCTGGCTCGGTCCCAGTTAGCCACTGGGTTTCAGCAGGAGCGCGGGGTGCCGGGGTGATGCTCCCAGATGCCTGCTGAGCCGGCGCTGGGGCTGACCTGCTGGGATGTATCCCTGCCTCGGGATCTGCGCTTGAAACGGGCCTTCCCCAAATCCCTGGGGCTTTTCAGCAAACCCTGAGCGTGAGGCTGCTTCTCCTGTGTCCCAAAATCCTGCATGGGGCAGGACCTCTCCCCCCTGCGCTGTGCCCTCAGCTTAAAGCCAAGCACCAAGCAGCGTTAACCGATTCGGTGATTTTTTTTTTTAAGGGAAAGGACTTTACAGGGTGGGCTCATCCTCCAGTACGACACAGCCAGGTACTCTTCTCCCAGTAACACCTCTCCAGCTCTACCTTCAAGCTCCGGTGCATCTGCTCGACAGAGCCGACCTGGGTTTAAAGGCAGAGTGCTGGAGGGTTTGGGGAGCTCCAGGCACGCCGGGTTCGTGCTGGGAGCGGTGGGATGCGTGGCCGTAGCACCCCGCAGCGCTTCCCAGCCCGCGCCTGCCTTGGTGCGCGCAGCCCGGCCCTGGCAGCGTGAAATTCAGAGTCCCCCAGGAATACGTCGCTTGGCTTCTCCGGGTGGCACCTCCGCTTTTTTCAATCCATCCTTGTGCAGTTAGACAACTGTATCCATAACAGCCTGTAAGTAAAATGAGTTTTATCTTTGTATTGTTAAAAACAATGCAAGTAATTACTGCTGCTTGGTGTGCTTACGCCGCAGGACTGCAAACAGGCAACCCTGTCCCAGATAAATCAGCGGGGCCGCTCGGCCAGGCCCTGGGAAATCGCTGCTGTCGGGAGCAGGCTGGCGTTCCTGCCCGGTGGGCGAGGTGTTTGTGCCCCTGTTGTGTTCAGCTTTCTATGAGGGGTTTTAGGAATTTTTAAAAAAAAAAGCGAAGTTAATGAGGTGCTGACGGCGGGGAGAGGGAAGCTGCTGGGCCTGGATGGCAGGGAAACTGGTTGTGAATGGATCAGCCCGCTTGGAACTGCAAGGCTGAAGTTATGTGCTACAGAGGAGGGGGGAAAAAAAGTCCCTTTTCGAAATGAGTGTCCCCACGTGGACTGGCTGGACTAATTAGTTTAAAAAGCATCTTTAAAGCAGTGCGTCTGTATGAGGGGGTCCTTTCGCCAGCGCTTCCAACAGATGAGGCGCAGAGGAAGAGGGAGAAGCGAAGCAGTGTGGTGATGGATGGATGGATGGCCAACACCAGGCTGGAGCTCACCAGAAAATACCCTGGGCGTGTTGAATTCAGCTCTGCAGTGTGTGGTGGGCCGGGGGAGCGGGCAGGCGGGGGGCTAAGGCGGAGGTGAGGGAGGCCAGGCAGGGCTGGGGCTGCTGCTCAGGGCAAAGCAGACCCTCGCCCACTCGGGGGCCTGCACCATCACTGCAGGGTGGGCTTGTACCTCCTGGGGCTTGGTGTGGTCAGAGCAAGCCCTGCCCTACCCCTGCCTGAGCGACAAGGACAGCAGTGAGCGGAGAGTGGCTTTGGGTGACGTAGGAATCGGTGCTGGACTCCGGGCAGGAGATCTGCAGCTTGCTGCCCCAGGGAGGGGAGCCCGAGGTGCATGCCCTCGCTTGGGAAAGGCCGCGCTTGTCTCTTCCAGGAGACCCAAAAGAAGGAAGAAACGAGCTGTGGGATGAATGTGCTCTGCTCCAGGCCGCGGCAGGAGGTCACGCAGGGACTCCTCGCCGGCGATGGTGAATTCCAGCATCACCGTCCGCAGCAGGGACCGGTGGTGTTGCTGGAGACGTGACCCTGCCAGCCGCGCCGCTGCTGCGTCACCTCCTGGCCCGTGCTGGCTGCTGGCAGGACACTTGGCGTGAATGCGTTATCAGGGGAGCATCCCTAATTGGGGGAAGTCGGCTCGGCTAATTCGGACCAGGTTGGCTTTTATCTGAGAGGATTTAGGGAGCATTCCCACGAACAGCTCTGCCAGAGCACGGCCGCTCTCTGGAGGGGTGGCTAGCAGCTGGGGACAGTAATTCCTTCCAGATCCAGCCGTGCTAGAAGAGGATGTCTGTGCGGAATCCCAGTACAGATGTACTTCTGACACCCTCTAAGAAAAGGGCTGCTTCCCCCCAGCTACTCCCACACACACAAACGGGAATAAATCAACTTTTGTGTACAAGCACAGCCAAAGATGAAAACTTGAGAGTCGTCTTCAGCATAAAACCCTTCCTTTATCACTTGGCACTTCTGGCAGGGATTTAAATTCCAAAGTGCCTTTACCTTCAGCACGGCAAAATACTGATGCACCTGTGAAACTGGGAAAGTGATTCTTTTTCCTTTGCCCCAGTTATACCAAACTATCTCCCCTCCTCCCGTGTTTCTGTGTGAGCGCTCGTTAGGAGGGAATTGTCTGTCTCCCCGACAGCCCAAACTGCACAGATCTGTTGGTGGTAGGAGGAGCAGGGCTGGCGTTTCAGTGGTGTGTTTTGGATCCGGGACAGACGTTGCCTAGATAGGTTTTCTTTGGCGTGCCTCTCTTGAAAACCAAACCAACAGTGCTTTTTGAGCAAGAGACCGAGTGGAGAAGAGAACTCGGTAACGTAGGGTCTCTTCTCTCGGGGAGTAGAAGCCTGTAGGCTTCCTGGGGACTGCCTGCTTCGGGGCAGGGACTCCCCGAGAGGCCCTGGCTGAGCCTTGCTGCGTTGAGTCGAGTCCCTGGGAATCGAGCTGGTTGTTCACAGAATCACAGAATGTTCAGGGTTGGAAGGGACCTCTGTGGGTCACCCAGTCCAACCCCCTGCTGAAACAGGGTCACCCAGAGCAGGCTGCACAGCACCGCATCCAGGTGGGGCTTGGAGATCTCCAGAGAAGGAGACTCCACAGCCTCCCTGGGCAGCCTGGGCCAGGGCTCTGTCACCCTCAGAGGGAAGAAGTTCTTCCTCATGTTCAGACAGAACTTCCTCTGCTTCAGTTTGTGCCCATTGCCCCTTGTCCTGGTGCTGGGCACCACTGGAAAGAGTCTGGCCCCATCCTCCTGACCCCCACCCTGCAGATATTTAGAAGCATTTCTAAAGTCCCCTCTCAGCCTTCTCTTCTCCAGGCTGAACAAGCCCAGCTCCCTCAGCCTTTCCTCATAGGAGAGATGCTTCCACTTCCATGTTCCTCCTGGTCTGTAACACTCAACCTTCCCGGTCTGTTCTTTCCTCAGCGTGGCACGATGAGGCGACGTTACGAGGATGATGGCATCTCCGACGATGAAATTGAAGGGAAGAGGACGTTCGACCTCGAGGAAAAGCTGTCCACCAACAAGTTTAACTCCACCTTCGTGGTCTTCATGGAAGGCAAAGGTTTGTCTTGGGGATGCTGTGCTGCAGCGTGTGCTGTCGGGAAGCAGACAGCTGCCGTGGTTGGCCACGTCTCCAGTAGGGCATGGCGTGTGGGATGACCTTTCCCCAAGCCCTTTGTAGAAAGCTGTCGGCGATCACAGCTGGGTGGGCTCTTGTGCATCTGACTACACCCAAAGCCTCCCTGACTGCCAACCTGAAGGGTGGTTACGAGGCGGTTGTGGTGTCAGTGAAACCCTTCCCCACTGTCCTGCGTTCTGCTGCCTTTTATTTTCCATCCTTCTGTAAAGTCAGGTAAAGTGGCTGCTGTTTGCAACAGCTCCATGCTTTCCTCTGCTGTGAACCGTTTTACTCGCATAACCCAAGCGGTGCAGAGCGGGTGGGGGACGTTCCTGCTGCTCCCCTGCCAGTCCTGCGGCTGTCCCCAGCAGTTCAAAGGTGGTGTGAGGCAGATTGGTGGAGGATTGGCTCGAGCCCGCGAAGCCCTCGGGCCGGGGGAGCTAGTGACAGGGAGCGAGTGTGGGAAACGGCGTGGAAGCTGCGCGGCCTGGAGAGCTGCAGGCTCGCTGGGACACATGGCAGCCAGGAAGAAGAGGGTTTGCCTGGGTCAGCACCTGTAATTGCAGCCACATGTCTACTAGATGCCTAATTCAAAGACTGTGTGGGATCTTTCCCCTTTCTTTCACCACGCACATGGCTCAGCGGGATGCCTTTTCATCGCACAGCCAGCGTAAGCCTCGTGAGGATTTACTGTGAGGGAGGAACGTTTCTTCAAGGCGTCTCTTGCTTGGCTGTGAGCTTCTTGGGGAAGTGAGGACCAAAAACTTGTCTTGTTCCCCTGTCTGGTGCAGCCTGTCAGAGCAAGCTCCCCCCTCCCTGGGGGGCCTGTCTGAGGCTTGTCAGCAGCACGCTCCATGCTGCTCGCAGGACTTGTGCAAAGGAGTTCCAGGATCTCTGGAGGGGTGTAGAAACAGCGAGGAACAGGGCTTTCTTTCGCTGGCTAACCTTACCGCAGAGATACGACGAGGTTCTCGGGTCTGAACCGCACAGAGCCCTGGACAACCTGAGCTGAGTCTGAAGTCAGTTTGCTTGGAGCAGGGTTGAACCAGAGATCTCCAGAGAACCATTGTAACCTTGGTATGTGTATAGTCCTCTAAAGGAGACTCCCCTAACACCTTCCCTCTTCTTTTCTCCCCACACCAGACTTCACAGTTGAATACATCCAGCGCGGCGGCCTGAGAGACCCTCTCATCTTCAGGAGCTCTGACGGCCTGGGGATAAAGTAAGTAGGAAGGGCGCAGAGTGCTGCGTCGCTCCGGCCCGGTTTCTTGCCTCTCCCCACACTGTGTGGGAGCTGATCCCAGCAGCTGGATCCGTGCTCTGCCGAGTTGGTATGCCCGTGTCCTGTCCCCGCTGGTCTTTACGTGCAGCGAGCAGAGAGAAGTACCTTCCACCTCGGTTACCCTGTCCTTACTACTCTGTTTGGACTTCAGATGAGAGGGCTGAATTGGCTGTAGGTTATCACAATTTAACCAAACATCTGGAAAGTCCCGCTGCTGCTCTGATGCAACATCTGGCTGGGTTTCTCTCCTAGTAACCTAGGCAGCTATTGCCAGAGCTTCAAGCAATTGGTAGTGTTTCTGGCTTTTTCCAGCATTCCAACCTGATTGCCCAGCACGGTTACTTCTAAGCTGCCATCTCTCTCACTTGCGACAGTCGGTCGAGGTTTCCAGCTTGGAGTGTAGAGCTGTACCGATGCAAGACTGTGTGCTGTTTGATGATGCTGGTGGAATACGCTGTGGGGTGGTAGACGTAGTTTTAAGGAAGGGAATACTACATCAAAACATTACATCAGTCTCACAAAATTCAAAAAACCTGATGTGATCCAGTGTTTCTGCTGGGTCAGTGGTTTTTTTTGGTTAATATGAAAATTAGAGGAATAAATTAGCCCTAGAGGAATAAATTAGCCCTAGCAAACTTTGTCAGAGCTGATCTCGGCAATGCTGCTCTGAACCTCCTCAGCTGGCTGTGAATGGATGGGCAGCGTCTCATCCAGTGCTGGATGGGCTGTACTGGGAGGAAATGGATAAACAGGAATTTGTGTCGGGCTCAGTTTCAACTGCTGGGTGACTTGGGAGGGCACAGATTTGATACTGAGGATTACAGTGTGGGCAAAACTGGATTTCTCCTGAGCCTTTGGTTATTTCCCTGGGTCGAGAGCTGCTTGAATGGCTGCCCTCCCATTCTGCCTGTGACAGTAGTGTTTGTATGGAGAAGTATGCCAGTACAAACAGCTAGAGTAGTTGTGCTGTGTCAGTGAAATTTGCTGCTTGTACTGGTCTGGCTATGTCCTTTAAATTGGGAGAACTCATACGAGCAGTCGTTAAAATGAGAGCTTAGCTCAAGGCCTGCTCGCTCGTTTGCCAGAAGCCGCTGTACAACAGCTCATGCTCTAGAGGTGGTGAATCCTACTCCTAAATCTGTCCCTAGCCAGAAGCTGGGCCCAGTGTTTCACCCCAGCGCTTGGCCCAGACCTGTGCCCCCAGAGATGTAGCTGCGTGGTCTTCACCCACATCCAAGAGGCGAAGAGCAGCACGGTACTATCTTCAGGGTGCCAGTACTGGGGCTGCAGGTGGGAAGGGTCTGCAACCAGAAGCACTTCGTGATTTTTTTTTTAGCAAGGTGTTTGTCCTGCAGGATGCCGGATCCGGACTTCAGCGTGAATGATGTGCGGCTGTGTGTCGGTAAGTGTCCGGGGAGCACGGCGTGGCCCTGCTGCGCCCTGGGCGGACAGGCAGGAATGGGGAGAGTCCTCGGGTTAATCAAAGCAGCGTCAAGCTGGTTGAACCTGAGCCATCCTTTGGCAGTGGGTCACAACTCGTACCTGCTTGAGGAGTCTAGTGTGACCTGAATCACAGAATCACAGAGTGGTCGGGGTTGGAAGGGACCTCTGGGGTCACCCAGTCCAACCGCCTGCCAAAGCAGGGTCACCCAGAGCAGGCTGCACAGCACCACGGCCAGGTGGGGCTTGAAGATCTCCAGAGAAGGAGACTCCACAGCCTCCCTGGGCAGCCTGGGCCAGGGCTCCGTCACCCTCACAGCGAAGAAGTTCTTCCTCGGGTTCAGCTGGAGCTTCCTCTGCTTCAGTTTGTGCCCGTTGCCCCTTGTCCTGGCGCTGGGCACCACTGGAAAGAGTCTGGCCCCGTCCTCCTGACACCCACCCTTGAGATATTTAGAGGCATTTCTAAGGTCCCCTCTCAGCCTTCTCTTCTCCAGGCTGAACAAGCCCAGCTCCCTCAGCCTCTCCTCGTAGGAGAGATGCTCCAGTCCCCTCCTCATCCTCATAGCCCTCTCCAGGACTCTCTCCAGTAGCTCCTCATCTTTCTGGAACTGGGGAGCCCAGCACTGGACACAGTACTCCAGATGGGGCCTCGCCAGGGCAGAGTAGAGGGGGAGGAGAACCTCCCTTGACCTGCTGGCCACACTCCTCTTGATGCACCCCAGGATCCCATTGGCCTTCTTGGCAGCCAGGGCACGCTGCTGGCTCATGGTCAACCTGTCGTCCACCAGCACTCCCAGGTCCCTCTCTGCAGAGCTGCTCTCCAGCAGGCACACAGGGAGCAGCTTCTGTTTCAGTGTGGGTATGGAAGAAGATGAAGTTATGGGAGAGGCCAAGATGTCACACATGCGTGTGGGTTGCTTCTTTGAGGAAGGGTCCCATGTCTCCTGGAGCGTCTCTTCTGGGTGGTCCGCTGTGCACAGGGATGGTTCCAGTGACATCTGTCTGTCCTGGCAGGGAGCCGACGGATGGTGGACGTCATGGACGTGAACACGCAGAGGGATATCGAGATGTCCATGGCGCAGTGGGCACGCTACTATGAAACACCGGAGGCCGAGCGGGAGAAACTTTACAACGTCATCAGCCTGGAGTTCAGCCACACCAAACTGGAGAACCTGGTGCAGAGACCGGCTACGGTGAGCAAGGCTCTTCCCTCCGCAGGAACGTCCTTTGCCTTTGCTTGTGGGCCTCTGTAGGCGAGGTGCAGCCTGGCACTTGGACGCGGGAGGAGAGGGGCCGCTCGTAACGTGCATGGGCTCAGCCGGGGATGTCACTGCTGTGCTCTGGAAGCTGCTGGAGCTGGTCCTGTGTTTGACATCATCTGCTGTAGCTGAGCTCGCAGTCAGGCTGGAGCTGTCCGGCCTGTGCAGCCCTCGGCTGTAGGGACCACGGTCAAGTTGCTGGCACGTCATTCTGCGGGGAGCTGGCTTGTTCGTTAGCTGGCAGCGATTAGAGAGAAGGAAGTGATGGGCTGAGGAATAATTAGGGTGAAATAACCTGCTCCTGCTGGCTGCTGATCAAGAACAGGCACAGAGTGTGGACAAGCACCCGAGTTTGACTGGAGAGGTCAGGTTTGTGCTCTGCCTCAGTCGGTGCTGGGGACAGGGTGGGGACACTGGCTTCCAGCCTCTCCCAGTTAGCTGATGCCACTGCCTGCCAAGACCTTGGCGGTCGTTCAGTCTTGAGCCTGCCTTCCCCGTGCGCCGTGCACTGCGCTGCTCCGGTGCTTGGTGCAGAGCCCTCTCCGGCGTCCTGCAGCAGCCGTCAGCTCCGCTGTGGCCAGAGAGGGGTGCGGGGTGGGGGGAGCTTGCCATCACCAGCGAAACTCCAGCAGGGCCTAGATCAGACAGCAGAGCTCAGCAATGCTCGCTGCACTTTGGGAAAGTAGCTAAAGCCTGGATGCTGGCTGAGCTTTGTGGTTTCCTTGGTGTTTGGAAACCATGGTCCCGTTCGGATGGCAACCCTGTCTTCAGCTGGGACTCCAAAGGGTTGTGCAGCGTGGCAGGGAGAGGGTTTCTGATGCAAAGTGCTGAAATCTCGGAGGGCAGCGTAGGCGAAGACTGGAGGTGTGCTGGAAGCGGGGCAGGAGGCTGTTTGGCAGGGGGAAAATGAGTTTCCCTCGCTGCAGTGTGGAAGGTGGGATGGATGGGGTGGACATCCTGAGACAGGGCAGCTCTGTAGGGCCATCCACTTCTCTCTGTTAACTGTAGAGGGAGCCTGGACATCTCTACCTGCTCTGGCTGTCTTGGAGCTTAGCGAGTTGAATCCCACCCTAGAAGATGCTGCCCAGCATGTTTTTTGTGTGAGCCCAGTGCGTAGCAGCTCCTGCCTGGCCCCTAAGTAGAAGACCAACACCCCAGTACTGTGCCTGGGACGTTGCTGTGGTGTTTGCTCCTCTTGTGACCTCAGGGGCTCCACCGTAGCAGCTGGCATCAGAGCAGCTGATCCGAAGTGCTTTATGTGTGGGATCACACCAGTGGCATCGGGAAGGTTGCTGTTGGGGGGCCAAAAAGGGGGTGTCGTGGCCATTCAGCTAACACCAGGGCTTCCTTCCCTTCCTTGGTCCCGTCGTTTGTTGGGGGTGTGCTCTGAGCTGGGAGGGGGCTGGCAGTCTGTGCGCGGTGGCTTTGGTGGACCCTGCATCCCACAGGTGCCCAGCCACGCGTGAGCTGCGGGCTTAGCAGGCAGGCTTGGAGCATCCAGGGGAGTCTGGGGGTAGCAGCAGGGGGTTACTGTGCCCCGTTCATCTCTGTTCATGTCTCCCACCTTTCTGCTGTAGGTGGATTTGATTGACTGGGTCGATAACATGTGGCCCAGACACCTGAAGGAGAGTCAGACAGAGTCTACGAATGCTATCCTGGAGATGCAGTACCCAAAGGTGCAGAAGTAAGTGACTTCCTGAGCTCTTCCAGCGGTGGCAGGCAGCAGAGCATCTCTTGCAAGAAAACTGCCCAAGGGAGGAGCAGTTTGTACCAAGGGGAAGCGGGAGGAACAGCCTCCCTGTTTATTCGAGCGGGTGACACTCGTAAGGACGCTGCAGTCGGTTATTCAAGCCCCTGCCGAACGCTGCGTGGAAGGGTAATCGTGTGGCTGCTAGGAGCTCGCTGCGCTCTGGGGAAGCTCATCGTGCTCCCTGCCTTGAGACATCTGGAGTGGGATGAGCTGCTAGGCGCTGCCCGTCCTGCCCTGCGGGCCAGACCTGTGCCGTGGGGCGTTAGAGCTGCCGGGTGCCTGAGGACGAAAGCTCTCCTCTTGCCTGGACTGGATCTTTTTTGAGGGGATGTGATGGAAATGCAAAGTGAGCTTTCCTGCAAACCACCACCACCCTGCAGCTGAAGTGCTTAGCACTGCAGTTACTGGTTTCTGGCACTGCTCTGAGCCGTTGGCCTGGGTCTGGGCAGCCCGTTCCCTCTGAGTACGTTGTATCTGCTCTCAAATGTGGATCACCGCTCATTTTCACCTTACCGTCGTCTTGCTTTCTGCCAGGTACTGTCTGATGAGCGTCAAGGGCTGCTACACGGACTTCCACGTGGACTTCGGTGGTACTTCTGTGTGGTACCACATCCACCGAGGGGGGAAGGTAGGAGGACAGTCCCTGCTGGGAAAGTTACAGATGCCTTAGGAGAGTGGCTTTTAGTCTGTTCTGCTGTCGATCCTTGAAGATGCAGGTCCCAGACGGCGAATTGAAGCCTTTCCACCCTAAACTTGTTTAGCTGTGGTTCTTGGAAGTAGTTCAGGCCCTCGGAGGTCCACCAGGCACAGGCTGAGAACCCATGCTGCAGAGATGATGCCGAGACGACCTTATGAAAGGCTAAATGACATAGAGTAGAATAACCCAGTTCATCCAGTGCCTGGGACTTCTGAGAGATCATTTGGCTACGTGGGTGATCGTCTCTTGGTGTGGTGCAAATAGCAGGCTGGGAGCAGCAGCAAATGGGGAAAAAAAGGTAATTAAAGGTGAATGGGAGCCTCTGCTGAAGCTGAGCTATCCAGGGGTTTTAAATAGCCAACAGATGTGTGAGGGGACACCTTAAAACATCAAGTGACTTCAAAAGCAGAAACATTTGAACTGAAGGTTAGTGACGGGTCCTCACTGCAAAACCCTTGCATGGTTTCTGGTGAGAAGCAGCTCTGAAACGGTGTCAGTTTTGAGCTGCTTGTCTGGAGTCGCTTCCTGTGCTGAGCTCAGCCCAAGATACAGAAACCGAACCCCAGGCTCCGTCGAGTTTGGTTACAGACGTCAGCTGAGTGCAGCGTTTGTTCCTGATGGGTGGCTTCCAGTTAGAATTGTGCAGGGATTTCCCCGTGCCGGGCATCCATTGCCCCAGCTGTGTGATGTCCTGGGGCCTGGCTTGGAAGAAATCTGTCTGGAAGGAGATCTGGGAAGGTGCCAGTCCTCCCACTTGCCCTTAGGCAGGAGTAGTTGCACCTTAAGCTCTCTTAGAGGTGTTCTGTGGTCTCTTGACTTCCAGAAAATGGATTTGTAGTAGCTTGGGTGCTGTATCGCTGGGCGAAGTCGGACACCCTAGCTAGCACTGCTGCTGCCCTAGAGAGCACAGTCCTGTTCAGAGGATGACTCTTGGGCAATGTGAAGTCCTTGCTGGGAAAACCTCCCCTCAGGCTGCCGTGGGGTGGCTGTGCCCGTGTTCACGGGGCTCGGCCTGTGCTTTAGCATTGCCACGATAACAGCGTGGGAGAGCTGGTGCTCAGGTTTTGGCTACCTGCAGCTGTCAGCTCTGCTGTAGTCAAGGAGGCGTGATGCAGCTGGAGCAGCAAAATCTGGTGGTGGCTCAGCTTAGTGTTGTTAGGAAGAGCTAACGTGGAGGAAAGGATCGTGTAGTGTAGAATTTACCGAAGGCAGGTCCCGCCTTTTACCCCGTGAAATGCACCCAGCTCCTGCCTCAGTCCTTGGGAGCGACTAGAAGAGGCTTCACTGCTTCGGATGAAAACCATCAGCCCTCTTGGGCTGAATTCGTCAAGGAGCTGGGAGGTAAAAAAGGCTGTCTGTGGTGGCTGGGCATCTCCTGAGAAAGAGCCTTGGGCAGCCCTAGGATAGGGAGCCCTTTCGCTTGTAACTGCTGCGAAGGGACTGTCTGGCTGAAGGTGGCTGGATGGGTTCCCTCCAGTCAGTAAAAGCAGATCTCTAGGAAAAAAACTCTTTTCACTTCTTTAGGACAAGTCCTGGGTGATCATTCCACCCCGTCTTTGTCCACTGACTTAGGCTGGTTTCAGGGAAGGCAGCAAACTCTTCCCCACCTGAAGAATCTGGGCTTTCCACCCACCTTTCCTTGCCAAGGGGATGCAGCTGCCAGGCTTCCCAGCGACTCTGAGGGTTTGTGGCTCCGGTGCCTTCACCCGAAGGACAAGCTGAGTCTGAGGAGCCTAGTTTGGGATGGATTTCTGCTTGCCACCTCTTTGCCAGACAGGTGCAAATCTCTAGTTCAGTTGTAGCTATTAGTAACAGAATCACAGAATGGTCGGGGCTGGAAGGGACCTCTGTGGGTCACCCAGTCCAACCCCCTGCCCAAGCAGGGTCACCCAGAGCAGGCTGCACAGCACCGCGTCCAGGCGGGGCTTGAATATCTCCAGAGAAGGAGACTCCACAGCCCCTCTGGGCAGCCTGGGCCAGGGCTCCGTCACCCTCAGAGGGAAGAAGTTCTTCCTCGGGTTCAGCTGGAGCTTCCTCTGCTTCAGTTTGTGCCCATTGCCCCTTGTCCTGTCGCTGGGCACCACTGGAAAGAGTCTGGCCCCGTCCTCCTGACACCCACCCTGCAGATATTTAGAGGCATTTCTAAGGTCCCCTCTCAGCCTTCTCTTCTCCAGGCTGAACAAGCCCAGCTCCCTCAGCCTCTCCTCGCAGGAGAGATGCTCCAGTCCCCTCCTCATCCTCATAGCCCTCCGCTGGACTCTCTCCACAGAGAGAGTCTCTAAGACAGCAGAAAGATGCAGGTAGATCTCTCTTTTGTCTCTGATACTCTGGTGTCTTTGGTGGGCTCTGTGTCTTTTGGCACTGCTGTCAGTAATACCTTACAGAGCGTCCCAGGCTCAGTCTGCCTGCGGTGCACAGCGCGTCGGGTTGGGAAAGACCCTGATCAGCACCTTGCCCTCGCAGGTGGGACAGCTGTTCAGGTCACTTTTCTGGGAATTTCTGTAGATATGCATCTCTGGGCAGGGAGAGGAAGAGATTTAGATGTCTGGAGAGGGAGCAGGGCAGGTTTGGAAGAAGCAACGGGCAGTCAGTAGCTGTTAACTGTGCAGTGACTTACATACCTGTGTTGTCTTTACTTGCAGATCTTCTGGCTGATCCCTCCTACGCCCCAGAACCTGGAGCTCTATGAAAACTGGCTTCTCTCAGGGAAGCAGGGAGACATTTTTCTTGGGGACAGAGTGTCAGAGTGCCAGCGCATCGAGCTCAAGCAGGGCTACACCTTTGTCATCCCCTCAGGTACCGCAGGGTGGGCAGGCGCATCCTGGCCTTTGCCAGAGTTGTGGCGAGAGACTGAAACTCCTGGGACACAAACAAAATCAGAACAGGCAGGATTTAGCTTCTCTCCCTCATGAGTAACGGGGAGAGGGAGAAGTGATGTGGCTCTGTCCTCTGGCTTGCCAGCTCCCAAAACCTGTCATGGCACTGTGGATTCAGCCCAGGCGACAGGACAGCTGTGGCTGGCTGGCATCACGCTGGATCAGTTATTGAAGAAGGCTTTCCCGGAGCCCGTCGTGCTGACAGGCAGAGCAGGGCGTGTTGAGGACAGAGGCTGGCCCAAGGCAGCACAGCTCCTCAGGTTCCTGGGTCGCTTGTGAAGCCGCTGCAGCGTTGTGTTCAAACCGTAAAGCGAGGAAGGGAGCCAGTGTGTGAGTTTAAGGAGCAAGGTGACTGCTCTGGGCACAAGGAAAGACAATCAAAACCTGCATCTACTGGAGGTAGGAGAACTGGAAAGCTTATAGCTAGAAGCAGATGCTGGAAAACGCTGAAACCCAGTAAGGAGCTGGGAAACAGTAACACGGAGAGACTTGCAGGTGACTGCTTTGCAGAGGCCTTGGGCGAGGAGACTTTGGGGTAGGGAGTGGGAACACTTGAAAGAGTTAAGAGAAATCTTTAGCCTGACAGGGTTTAGCAAGCAGAGTAACTGGAGGGCATCAGCAATGTCTTGCATGTGCAGTTAATACCGAGATGAGGCAGATGAAAAAGCAGCTGAAGTTGGTTGTTTGCAAGGACCAGCTCACAGACTTTTAGAAGCTGTGATGGAGACCTGGGACGGCTGTAAAATGCTGTGCTTGTGCTAGGGAATAGTCCCTTGTAAGGAGAAAGGTTGTTGGACCCCTGTGAAGGCTTCTAAGAAAACTGTTCCCTTAAAATGGTGTCCATAAGGTTGTCTTGGATCTCGAAGGCTGCTGTAAGCTGCCATTTCGTCTCCAGCAGCAGCGCAGGAACGAGCTGTGTTGCAGCTTACAGCGGGACCAGGAACAGAAAACACCAGGGATTGCGCAAGTTGACTCATTTGAGTCCTGTTATCACAACTGAGGCTTCTTTTGAATGGAGTGGCCTTGCCTTAGGGAAACCCGTGCTGGAATTCCCAAAATGTTGGGCTTGGCTGGATTGCAGATAAGAGAACTAGAACTTGAGTTACTTTGAGGGTTTTTTTCAATTGTTGAACAGACTTTGGAAGACTGTTTTCGTTGTTGCTGGTGTTCTTAGGCCTGATGTAATTAGGAAGCAGCTTTGCAGAGACATCAGGATGAGAAAGAGCTGTGGACAGGAGGTGGACACTGGCACGTGTGCCACCATGGGAGGATGTGAGGCCAGATCCACGGGTGCATTTAAGTGCCTACGTACAAGTCTGTCTCTAGCTCTCAGGTGCCTCAAGTGACCTGGGTGTTGAGTAATTCGGTAGCAACACTTCAGGAGGGGTGGACATCGTTGCTACAACGCAGCAATGTCCACTCTCCTCGAAGAGCTGGGGTCTGTGTGGTCCCATCGTAGCCCACCGCTGCTGCTAGGGCTGGCTGGTGTGACAAGGGGTCGGTAGCTGGTCTGTGTGTTTGCAGGTTGAGGGTACAACCGCCAGGGTGGACTTAGCTGACCAGCATGAAGGTTGTGTAGATTCGACAGCCCTGCTCTGAAGAGCACAGTTTAGAAGAGATTGCAAAGGAATTGAATTAGTAGGGACTGCCAGTTGTGAGACTGCAACCTCACCTCGCTTCTCAGAAGAATTCGTCAAACTCTGCTTTCTCTCCAAGGTTGGATCCATGCTGTGTACACTCCCATGGACACGCTGGTGTTCGGAGGCAACTTCTTACACAGCTTCAACATCCCTATGCAGCTCCGGATCTACAGCATCGAAGACCGCACGCGGGTAAGGACCTGCGGGAGAGCTGGGAGGACGTGGCCTCCCTGGGACGGTGGGGAGGGTGCAGGCAGGCGAGTGGAGTCTCACCCTGTGGCAGATTGCTCAGCTCCAGCTGTCTGGACGCGAGGTGTCCTGGCCTGCTAGATGTTACGGGCAGGAACCCGGGCAGAGGGACAGCCTGCAGCGTGTGCTAAGGCTCGTTACGTTGCTTCGTACTGTCCCCGGTCTGACACCAGGCTTCTGAGGGGTCTGGAAACCTTGCTGTGGGTGTGAGGAGGACCTCCCCAGGCTGCCTGAAGAGGAAGGCAGCAACATGTCCATGGGAGTACATCCGGCGTGTTGCCTCTTCCCTTGCCTGGCTCCCTTCTGCTGCTGCTTGGTGTTGATCTTAGACCTTGGTGTGGTCTAAGATGACCGAAACTAAAGGCTTCCTGAGGTCTTGAGCAGAGAATGTTGTTGGCGAGCGGGTGTTCTCGCTTGCTCCTGGTGGAGATGTGGGCCCTGCAGTGCTCAGCACCTGCAGAGAAGCCTCAGGACACGCCTGGGCTGTGATGGACAGACTGTTGGCCTCTCCGAAGCAGTTCGGGGTGCTGCAGTGGGCAGGACCTGTGGGTTAGCGCTCGGATGTCAGACCATCATCCAGAGCAGCTTGGACACGGGACGACGGAGTGCGTGCCTGCTCCACCCTGGGCAGTGCAGCCTCGGGAAGGTGCGAGGCAGGCAGCAGGCTCAGGGGCATCTTCTGCCGGCGTGTGAGTTGCCGGCGCTGATGTGACGGAGCCCCGACAGCGCTCTGCTGAACAGCTGAGCTGGGAGCACCTCTCTGCACAGACCAACACTTTCCCTCCGCCTGCACAAATACTGTCTGGTGCTGTGCTGGGGCTTGGGAAGAGGGCTTGAACCTTCAACTGCAACCTTTTGTGGCGTCTCACTTTTTAATTCTTGTACGAATGAGAAGGAGGCCTGTGGGGGAAGAGCTGCAACCCTAACAAAGAGAAATATAAGGTTAACGGCGTGCGAGTGAGTAGTGCCTGTCTCTGCTCCGCCTGGTGATAACATCCTTGTGTGAGGAGAATGACATCAGGCTGCCAGAAGCACGAATGATGCTGTTAAACGTGCACGTGTGTTTTCTGTCACAGAATCACAGAATAGTAGGGGTTGGAAGGGACCTCTGTGGGTCATCTAGTCCAACCCTCCTGCTGAAGCAGGGTCACCTACAGCAGGCCGCACAGGACCCCGTCCAGGCGGGTCTTGAATATCTCCAGAGAAGGAGACTCCACAACCTCCCTGGGCAGCCTGTTCCAGGGCTCCGTCACCCTCAGAGGGAAGAAGTTCTTCCTCATGTTCAGACGGAACTTCCTGTGCCTCAGTTTGTGCCCATTGCCCCTTGTCCTGTCACTGGGCACCACTGAAAAGAGCTTGTCCCCATCCTCCTGACACCCACCCTTCAGATATTTGTAGGCATTTATAAGGTCCCCTCGCAGCCTTCTCTTCTTCAGGCTGAACAAGCCCAGCTCCCTCAACCTCTCCTCGTAGGGGAGATGCTCCAGTCCCCTCCTCATCCTCGTAGCCCTCCGCTGGACTCTCTCAAGTAGCTCTTCATCTTTCTTGAACTGGGGAGCCCAGAACTGGACACAGTACTCTAGATGAGGCCTCACTAGGGCAGTGTAGAGGGGAAGGAGAACCTCCCTCCTCCTGCTAGCCACACTCTTCTTGATGCACCCCAGGATCCCATTGGCTGTCCCTCGGGAGGGGATCGCTCTGGTTTGAGGCAGCAGTAACAAGAACTCGCCCTGCGCTGATCCCCTTCCCCTTGCCTCTTTTTGCAGGTCCCGAATAAGTTTCGTTATCCCTTCTATTACGAGATGTGTTGGTACGTGCTGGAGCGCTACGTCTACTGCATCACCAGCCGCTCGCATCTGACCAAGGACTTCCAGAAGGAATCGCTCAGTATGGGTAAGCCCCCCGCGCTGGCTGCCCAGCCCTCAGGCGTTCCTCGCCCCTATCGAAGCGGTTCCTTGCACCCTGCTGCTGGGGTACGGTGCGGTGGGCGGGGGAGGTCTGCGTGGGAAGAATCTGGGACCATCGCTTCCTCAGTACCACAAGGTGGTTTCTTTGGGTATTTCCTCCCTGCTCACTGTCTGCGGCACGGAGCAGTCGGAGGGCACTGCAGGCTGGCCGAAGGACATGCAATTTACTTCTTTTCCTGTGAGCAAGAAGCCAAAACTAGCTAGACTTTTGCTTCCTCCTTTGCCCCTGCAGCAGGCCAGGTTCCTTGTAGCTGCAAAACCAGCAGACAAGTTCCTGGCCTTGCTGGAACACGCCAAGCCTGTAACAGAAGAGGAAGGGAAGTTGCAGTAACCGCCGCTGCGCTGTGGGCCGCGGGGCAGTGATGTTTTCTGGCTGAGCAGGGCCTTCCTGCACGCAGAGTTGAGAGTGCTGTCAAGGTTACGTGCAAGGAGTCTCTTGCAAAAGGGATGTCTGGTCTCCTGACAGCCAAGGCAGACAGGGCCTGTGCAGTTTCAGGAGATGACTGCTCACAGAGACCCTTCTTCAGAGTAGGAGAGGGCTGGAGAGCCTCCACCCGAAGCCCCAGAAGCAAGTCTGTCCTCAGTCCCCCAAGAGGCTGTAAGCGCTGACTCCTGGGCACCTCTTGTCACAGCCAGAGCCTCTTTAGGGCTTTAGTTTTCCATCCAAGGGGCCCTAGCAGAGGGACACGGCTCCCAGTTCGTGTCCTTTTCCCATGGTTGTCTGGAAATCTCCCTCAGCACTTGGTTTGGGAAAGGCTGTCTCTGTCCCCCATCTGCTGGGAGGTCTCCAGTGTCTGTCATGTTTTCTCTACCGCTGAAGTGCAGAGAGCTGAAAGGAAGGGAGCAGGAGAGCCCCCTTCCCCTTTACTGTTGGATAAGGGCACTTTATCGGGCATGATCAGGCTCAAGAGACCTCACGGTCATCTGGTGAGTCTACAACCTCTTTCTCCCATCATGAAGGTAGGATGGAAGTCCCAGGTCACTCACAGGATCAGATGGCTGGAGACCCTGAGCCCTCCAAAGCAAAGTCAGGTCGGATGGGGCTTTGAGCAGCCTGATGTCGTGAAAGATGCCCCTGCCCATGGCGTGGGGGTTGGACTAGATGATCTCTAAAGGTCCCTTCCAACCCAAACCATTCGGAGATTCTGGGAAATTCAGTCTAGGGTGATGCTGTCTCCTCCTCTGCGAGGTTTTCCCAAGTCCTTTGCTTCTCCTTGCCACAAAATGAGCTGGGAACAGGAAAGAGCTTTAGCTTGTGTTTTCTAGCCGCTGTGTGCCCCAGCAGTTCCTCTTCCCTTGTCCCCGTATGTACCTGTTGCTCCAGTGTCTCTGGTAGCTGCAGGGATTCCTCTAGAAACTTGGCACCTTCTGTGAGTGGTTGTCTGGCCACTGCGCTCTACTCTAACTCTTTCTCCATCATGGCAGATATGGAGCTGAGCTCCTCGGACTCGGTAAACATGGAAGAGGAGGAGGAGGAGGAAGAAGAGGAGGATGCAGCAGGGAAGGAACCCAGGCGACCGGTCACAAGGCGGTCGATTCTCACCAGCCCCATAGCCAACGGTGCCAATGTGGACTATGACGAACTGGGCAGGAGCTGCCGGAGCAGCCTGCCGGGTCTGAAGAAGACCCCGTCTGTGGACTCTTCCGACTCCAGCCGGGGCTCCCAAAACGGCCAGGCCTGGGACCCAAACGGCGGCAGCCCACGCAAGAGCAGGAAGGTGCACCTGACCCAGTTTGAGCTGGAGGGGCTGCGCTGCCTCGTGGACAAACTGGAGTCGCTCCCTCTGCACAAGAAGTGCGTTCCCACCGGCATTGAGGATGAGGACGCCCTCATCGCTGACGTCAAGGTAGGCAGGCGTGAGGGAGCCGCGAGCGCTGCCGTTCCTCGGGGCTGCGTCCGCTTTCTGGCGGCATCGGAGGTGGAAAGGCAAACTGTGCTCGACCCTGACCTTACCCCCGTGCTGGGGCAAGGGGGTGATGTGTCTGCAGGCTTGGTGTCCTCCTCTTCCTCTACGTGAGGCTGATGTTACACCAGCTGATGCTGAGGGACAGCCCTGGCTTGGATTTTGGGTCAGAGCTAGCGGAAGCAGTAACAGCTCGCAGCCAACGTGGCTGAGACCCCCCTGGGGACCCTCTGGGCCCTGTCTGGGTCCCTTACGGGTGTCAGGGCAAGAGTGTTCATTTGTGGGCCGGTTTGTTTCCAGTTCTGGCGGTGGACTCCTTGGTCTGCTGGACACTGTGGCAGTTGGAGCCCTTTCCTTGCCCCGGGCTGATCTGGCCTGGGTTGTTGGGTTGCCCTTCTTTACGCCCTGAGCTGTGTCTGCCAGGCCTTTGGAGCTGGCTCCACGAGCTGTGATGTTTTGTAGCCCATTCAGCACTGAAGTGAGAACGTCAGCCTCGCTCTGTTCCCCAAAAGTCCACGTTAGTCTCTAAACCCACCGGTACCTGCTTCTCCCTTCGGTGCCGACGGTGATCTGTTCAGCTGCTCGCCTGTACCAGAGCTGACATCCAGACACAACCATGGGTGTATCCTCGTCTTTGCCGTCGTGTTTCTTCTCCAGCTGCTGTCTCCTGACCTTTTTTTGTGGGTCATTTGGTAAATCCTGTGCTCTGCTGCGTTTGGACCAAGGGCGCAGCTCCGGGCTCCCGGGGTGGGCTGTGGTTTGCAAGCCGAGCTCCGGTGGGGCTGGGCTGAAGGAGCAGGAGTAGGTGCTGCTAGAGGGCTGCAGTTCTGGTTTCCTGTGGCTTTTTCAAGCGCCGCGGTGCGCCGTGGCCTTCGAGCACGCGACGCGGGTGCTGCTGAGCCGTCGCGGTGGGGTGGCCTCGGCCCTAGCACGGACCGTATGACGCTCCGGAGAAACTCAAGCTGCGAGCGCCACGTTTCACCCTTGGGCTGAGAAAGGGAGGCTGGTGTTGGGGGTTCTGAAGGCAGAGCATTCAGGGTTGTCGGCGTTCAGCTGGGTTTTGAGACCTGTTCAAAGGACTTGTTATGTTCTGGAGCTAACGGACGTGTGCCGATGGCCTCGGTGTGACCCACCAGCCCCCGTGTCCGGTTGTACCTCGCAGATGAGCTGCGGGCGAATGTCCCTGCAGTCCGGTCGGAGCAAACAGCTTCCCTGAAGGACCTGCTCCTGGAAGCTGGCTGTACTCTGAGGTTCAGAGGTATCCAGAGCTGCAGGCCTCTGTCCTTCAGGGCTAGCAGCCTCCCAAGTAAAGCCTGTGCTGCAGGGCACCCTTGAGGCGTGAAGACCCTTAGTCATCAGACTGCAGTGGCTGGAGGAAACAGGACAAGTTTGTAAAACGACAGCAAACCTCTATTTTCAAAGCTTATGTTTTTGTTAGAGGTGATGGAACGCGAGAATGTAGGTTGGCTTTTAGAACTTGAAAAGGGGTACGGCATTTCTAGCTAAACGTTTTAACTGGCCACTGAAAAGCCAGATGAGTGAAGGTCTGATTTTCAGTATCAACAGAATCACAGAATGGTTGGGGTTGGAAGGGACCTCTGGGGTCACCCAGTCTCATCCCCTGCTGAAGCAGGGTCACCCAGAGCAGGCTGCACAGGACCGCGTCCAGGCAGGGCTTGAAGATCTCCAGAGAAGGAGACTCCACAGCCTCCCTGGGCAGCCTGGGCCAGGGCTATGTTGCCCTCAGAGGGAAGAAGTTCTTCCTCATCTTCAGCTGGAGCTTCCTCTGCTTCAGTTTGTGCCCATTGCCCCTTGTCCTGGCGCTGGGCACCACTGGAAAGAGTCTGGCCCCGTCCTCCTGACCCCCACCCTGCAGCTATTTAGAGGCATTTCAAAGGTCCCCTCTCAGCCTTCTCTTCTCCAGGCTGAACAAGCCCAGCTCCCTCAGCCTCTCCTCGCAGGAGAGATGCTCCAGTCCCCTACTCATCCTCGTAGCCCTCCGCTGGACTCTCTCCAGTAGCTCCTCATCTTTCTTGAACTGGGGAGCCCAGCACTGGACCCAGTACTCCAGATGGGGCCTCCCCAGGGCAGAGCAGAGGGGGAGGAGAACCTCCCTCGACCTGCTGGCCACACTCCTCTTGATGCACCCCAGGATCCCACTGGCCTTCTTGGAGCCAGGGCACAGCTTGTATGGAGAACATCTCATTTTTGTTTCTGAAGTTGTTACCGAGCTAGAGGCGTGAGGTGGCCATCCGTGCGTCTGTAACTCGTGGCGTGGGATACGGATCCCGTTTCAGTCACGTTCTCTTTGTGAGCTTCAGTACGACTCCCTCTTCTGACAGCTGTTGTGTTCTTGCGCAGCCGTGGCCGACTCCCCCAGAACGCGGTCCTGCCGTGGCTGCGTTCTAAGCCCAACCCTTCCCTCCTCCGTTCTTGTGCCGATGCTCCTGCCTTCCCTCGCGGCTCTCGGAGGCGGGATCCGGGCGGGATCCCTCATGCCGCACCCCAGGCCTGGATCCCTTCTGTTCCCCTGCGGTTTCTCTTGATGTTCTAGCGGAGAACTGGAGCCCAATCCGTTTGCAGTGACTAAAGCAGAACGGAAAGCACACGTCCTCCACGGCGTCCTGGCCTGACTCTAGGGCCAACGGTCCGCAGCAGGTGCTCTTACCGGTACGTCACCAGGTGAGGTCATTGGTGGCCCTGGGATCTGGCCAACAGGTCCGTTGGGAAAGACCTGCTCTGGAGGAGCACGGAATCAAGATGTTCTCCCGTGGCACCTCGATCTGCCTGTCAGATCGGACGTCCTACCACGCTGCTTGCCACCCTCTGCTAAGCAGTGTCCCCAGGTGCAGACCGGGAAGATGCTGCCTTTTCCCACAGCCTCCCGGGTGGAGATCATGGCTTCAGGGTGTCCATGTGTTGGGTCGCATGGAGAAACACGCTTCTGTATCCTGTCATGAGTTGAGCCTGGAGCTGGCACATGGTGGGACGTGACACTTTGGATGTGATGAAGATGTCCTTCCAGCTCCGTGGATTGTCCATCCGTAAACCCGTCCTAGACAAGGCTGCGCCAGGCACCTTGGATAGGACGAGCACGCTGCCAGCTCTGCCTCTCCTGAACCCTTCTAGCTTTGCCTGTCTCCCTTGGAGAGCTCCTGGTGTCACCACGTCGCTGCCTTCTGAACCGGCGATGGGGAGCTGATCTCCGGTGGCTCTGGAGGGTCCACAGGGTGCAGAACGGCTCCTAGCACTGCCTCAGATCTGCCTTTGCAAAATGAAGTTGGGAACCTGTTGCCTTGTAGCGCTGACGTCTTGCTGAAGCATCTCCGTGCATTTGGTGATGCCTCTGTGCGGGGTCTGGACTGGGGTCGTTGGAAGGATCGTTGGGAACTTCTGAGAGGTCCCCGTTGTCTTTGCACTGCTTCTGTCCATCGCCTCTGACCCCTCTCGGGGCGTGCTGGTTGCTGGTGTTTGGACTTCAGAGGAGCGGGATGGTCCGTGAGGCTCCGGCTTTGGTGCTGTCAGACCTGCTGCCAGCTGCCTTGCGGGGAGCTGAGCCCACCTTTGAACCCTGTGCGTGCCACCATGCCACCGAGGCCTGCAGCCTCAGTGGCTGGCACCAGCGGGTTCCGTTCGGGCTCTGCCTGGAGGCGTCGAAGCACTCAGCATTGTAGAAATGAGAAAAGCCTCTCCCAGAAGTGTGGATCCCATCTCCAGGACCTCAGCTCAAAGGCTCCGGTCTGGCGTTGCCCACCTACCTGGCTCTGTTGTGCTGGGGTCTCGCCGTGATCAGAGACACCTTCTCCCTCCTCTGTGAACGCTTTTTACTCCCCTGTGGGTCCCATCTGCCCGAAACGTTCCCCGTGCCTCGTGCTCTCCTTTCCCTGCCCCAGGAGATCTCCCAGCCGGGATCGGCTTTCCCAAAACACTTTGTTTCTCCAGGTGCTCAGCTCTAAGATGA
Source organism: Opisthocomus hoazin (assembly GCF_030867145.1). Classification (NCBI taxonomy): domain Eukaryota; kingdom Metazoa; phylum Chordata; class Aves; order Opisthocomiformes; family Opisthocomidae; genus Opisthocomus; species Opisthocomus hoazin. The sequence goes on along the minus strand of NC_134420.1, from coordinate 2,318,237 downwards.
GCAGCGAACGTGGCAGCTTGCCGAAGCCCGGGGGATCTAAAAGCACCCGTGAGCACCCTTGGGAGGAGTGAGTGGTCTCGGGGCCCTCTTCAGCCATGGGGAGGGTGTCCACGATCCCACCGTTGGCTGCGGGGCAAGGGGCTGCAGAGAGGACGTGGTGAGGAACGGGGGCTGGATGAGGAAGACCAGGGTGGGCTGTGAGCCGTGCCCATAAGGTCCACCCGTGGTGGGATGGCAGCACTGGTCCCGCTCCTGCCTGCGGGCCAGGTGGGACTGGAAAGACGAGACGCCCGATGCTACCATGCTTTCCAAACGGAGCAAAGGAGAGCGCTGCAGGCTGCAGCACGCAGGGCCAAAGACCCCCTCTGCTGTCCCCCCTGACCTGGTGTCACTTCGGCACGCCATCTGACGTGCTTGACCTTGGCAACGTGATGGAGGAGCTGCCCTGCGCGTCCTCCATGCTGGGCCAAACCACGCTGCGGGGCTGGGCGTCCCCCCCGGCGCGATGCAGATCCGTGGGGAGTCTGTGCCGGGGGTCCGGGGGTGTCGTTGGTGGGTTGGGGGGTGACAGTCTGGACCCGGGTGTCTGGCCAGTGTGGCCCAGTGGCTTCCTGGGCTCTCCAGGGGTCAGAGAGACAAAAGCCGAGGTTGCCGGCGGATGCTTTGGCCGCATCGGGAGCGGTCGCTGTTCTCCAGCGCTGCTTTGGGGAGGTTGCTTGATTACAAGAGCTTCCTCCATTTTAATTGCGGTGGTCTGGAGCCGGGGTGAGGGGGGGGTCTGGGGGAGCTGGGGCTCCTTGGGGAGACCTTGCTGCACCCGGCGTGGGTTTGTCCCCCTCTAGTGGTGAGGTCACCGGTGGCTTGGGGACCACGGCGGCTCCCAAACTTGGCCGGCGGGACGTCTGTCCGGGAAGCTTTGCGCATCCAGGGCGGGAGGGTGCGGGCGCAGTCCCAGCGCACGTTCTGGGGGGGCCTCGTCCCCCTTCCCTGGGTTTAAAAGCCCTTTCTCCCCGCTCGGCGCTGTCTCCCAGGTCCAGGTGGGTTCGGCTCCCAGCAGGAACCCCCCCTCCCCAAAACCGTCGCGGAGAAGACAAAAGAAAAGGCATCGGGGAGGCTGGGCGTGAGCGGGACCGCGGCGAGGGCTCTCCGCCGCGCTCGCCCCGATGCCGGGGAGCCCCGCTCCCGGGTTCCCCGACTGCGGCGACGGGAAGGTGGGCCGCGCCGCCCGGGTCCCTGCGCCAATCCGCGCGGCGTCAAGCCTCCCGTCCCGGCCCCTCCCGGCTCTGCAGCAGAACGGCTCTGCCCTCTGCTCGTTCGCTGGCTTTTTCTCTTCTGCCATCTTCCCGTTGCAAAGCATTGCTGGGAACCGCATGTGGGTGACGCAGCAGCATTGTTTCAGGCTCAGGAAGCTGCCGCTGCTGCCCAAGGGCTCGGCAGGAGCACGCGGTTCTCGGGGTGGCTGCCGGAGCCCGGGACGAGCCGGGGGAGCTCGGGGCGGGGGGCGCGGTGGCTCCCCCAGCCATGTCCCCGAAGACCGGGGGTCCCGCTCGGGTCCGCTCAGACTGAGCCAGCCCCGGGAGGTGTCCGGGGAGACGGGGGGGCCCCGGCACCGAAACAAAGAGGGCTCAGCAAACTTCACCCCAGAGTCACGGCAGCTCCAGAGGCGCAAGGTCAGGCGGTTGGCAGCGCTGGCGGGATGGGGAGGGGACGCGGGGACTATCCGGACCGGGAGGGGAGCGCGGGGGGACCCCTGCTGCGCTGGTGGGGGGTCCCTGGCTGGCGCTGGGGCTCGCCTCTCCCCTTCCTCACCGGTGCCGAGTTCCTGCCGGCCGGGGGAAGCGTGCGGTGCGCCGGCAGCGTCCCCTCTGCCTTGTCCCCCCCCTCAAAGCCGGAGCGTGAGGGGTCAGAGAGGGCGAGGGGGGCTATCACCCACCCCGGCACCCTGCCAGATGCACCCCCAGGACCCAGGTGCACACTCCCCCCCCCCAACCCCTTGGCCCCCCCGGCTTAGAGCATGGCTGAGCCACAGCCACCCACTTGGGTGCCCCGGGCAGGGGCAGGGGGCCGCTCCCTCCCGCACGTAGACAGACGAGCCCCCAGCCCCTGACCTTTCCTTTCGGCGGGTGCTCGTGGGAAGGCTGGCGGGGGAGGCCGAAAGTCTGTAGGCAGCTGCGAGCAGCACGCGGCGCTGCCGGCGAGCGGAGGGGAGGCCGTGGCTTCCTGCCACCCAACGAGGACTGGGAAGCACTGGGGAGCACTGGGGAGCCGGGCTGGGGTGCTGGCCCCGGGAGCAGGCAGCCCCACGGGGGGGGATGCTGGCCGGGCAGCAGGAAGCACCCCGCGTGGGGATGCCGGCAGGAGGTTCCTGCCGGCGTAACCATGGCAACGGCGAGTAAATAAAGCACCTTTGCGACTGGGAAATTGGGGTGGGAATGGCCGTGGGGAGCGAGAGGGCCGAAACGGCCGGGGTGAGGGCGAGGGTGCCTGTTCGGTCGGTGCCCAGGGGTCCCTCGCGTCAAAGCCGGACCCCGAGACGGTGCCGGGGAGCAGCGCTCGGCTACGCGGCCGCTCGCGCCGGGCTACGCAGAGGGTGCTGGGGCAGCGCGTCCCGCCGCCGCTGCACCCCCGCAGCTACCCCATGCCCAGGGACAGATGGAGGGACCCCCCCCGTGCTTCTTCCCCTGTAAATCCCTCTGGACTGCAAACGCTCGGCGCTCTCCCGCTGCCCAGCGCGGGGCCTCGGGGCCGAGATGCGGGTGATGAAAGCGCTGGTGCGGATCGGCTCGATCCCTGGCGGGGAGGGAGCGTTGCTCGGGGGCGTGGGTAGATGAGGGCTCCTTCCCAGCCGTGTCTGAAGCGTGCTGGCCTCTGCGTCTGGTGGGAGCCTTGTTTCGCTCTGCTCACACCTCTACTTTTTGTCTTTCTCTTTTTTTTTCCCCCCCCCTCCCCTCCCCTCCCTCTCTCCGTTAGCTGCTGCTAGAAGAATACGCCAACAGTGACCCCAAACTGGCACTTACAGGCATCCCCATCGTCCAGTGGCCCAAGAGAGATAAGGTAGGAGCTGCGAGGAGGGGACCTGAGCGGGTGGCGCGCGGGGTTGAGCTGGGGACCGGCCCTCGGCCGAGCCGCTGCCCGCGACCGGGGCGCGGTGGCACCGCTTCCGTACCCGCCTCGGGAAGGGGGGCCGTGGGGCACAGCCACCTCCGCGGTACCACGGGGAAACCCGTTTGCTGGCGGTGGTGGAGATCTGTCCCCGTGTTCTCCAACCCCTCGGTCGTGCTCGGAGCAGACGGAGCCCTGCTGTTGGTGGAAGGGGTGACCCTCTAAAGGGAGCTCTCCCGGCAGCTCTCCGGCTTCACGGGCGAGTCCTGGGTGGTCCGACGAACGTTGCGTGTCAGGGGAATGCGTTGCTGTTGCCTTCCCCAAGAGAATGAAGGGCAAGGTGTGGGGATTGATGCTCAGCATCAACCCTGCCCGTTCGGTGGGCAGGCCGGCCCCTCGCTGCTAGGTGAGCGTGCCCCTCGTGTCCCTGCTCCTGCCAACACGCTGCGGCGTGGCTCTTGTGACACCAAGGAAGGCAGCTCCCTCCTGGGGGTCGCAGACAGCAGCCAGCTTCTCGAGAAAGGGACCTTTCAGTGTGCCCCTGCCCTTTCCTCTCCAGCTCTGCTCGTAACCCAGGGCCCAGAGCTGGGCCACAGCCCCGGCTGAGCTCGCTGGGCAGAAGGAGGCGAGGAGCAGCCTGCCGCTGGCCGGTCGGCCGGACTTCCCCTCCGCAGGCTGCCTGCCCGTGGCCCGCCAGGACGGCTCCTGCGGGTCGCTCGCTTCCTTCCTGCCGGGAGATGGGCTCACGGGCAGGCGTATGGGAAGAGCAGGACTCCGTCGCCCTGGGAAGGGCGGGCAACACCCTGTCTGGGTGCCTGGAGACAAACAAACCCCGTGGAGCTGCCTGTCTCTGCCTGCCTGCCCTGCCCGAGGGGATCCGGCGTGAATTCCTGGTCCTTGGGCAGCACAAGCATCTCGGGCAGTTTTTCTGGGAGAACAGACCTGGAGACGTCCGCAGGCTTCGGATGCAGCGCTCAGATGCTCGGCGCATGTCGTCCCTGTCCTTGCGCTGGGTTTTTGGGTGCCTGCCCTCCCCCGAGCCCGTCGGCAAGGAAAGAGCAGCTGCTGCTGGGGCTCCGGGATGCGTTTGGGACTCAGCAGCCCTGTTCAGACCCATTTCTGACTCCTGATAGGGGGTGGGAGGAAGGAGAGCTCTTGGCGTGGGGTGGCGAAGGCTGAGCGAGCCCGGGGCAGCGCCGATACAGGCTCCCGTGTCTGCAGAGCAATGAGGGAGCGGGGCTGCTCTCCGGCGCGTTCTCTGAAGGTCGCAGCGAGGGAGCCGGTGATCAGAGGCTTCCTGATCCAGGCCGAACGCAGCGGTTGGCTCATCTCACGCCATTCCCCTCTCTATTTCTGTTGCCAGCTAAAGCTCCAGGCCCGGCTGCGGGTGCGCCTGCCCGCCATCCCCATCACCAAGCCGCACACCATGAAGCCAACCCCCCGCCCGACGCCCGTCAGGCCGACGGTCTCTCCCATCGTGTCAGGCGCCAGGCGGAGGCGGGTGCGGTGCCGAAAATGCAAGGCTTGCATGCAGGGCGAGTGCGGCATGTGCCACTATTGCAGGGACATGAAGAAGTTTGGTGGCCCTGGCCGCATGAAGCAGTCCTGCGTCCTCCGGCAGTGCTTAGCGGTGAGTCTGCGGCCCGTCGGGGTCGGAGAGCAACGACTAAGTTTGATTCTTGGGGGATAGTTGTCCCCTTGCCCGTTGTTCGGGCAGTGGGAGAGAGAAAGAGGGAAGGGGGAACGCTGTCCCACCTTGCCCTGGTTTCACTGCTGCTTTCCTTTTGTAGCCCAGGCTGCCTCACTCGGTCACGTGTGCACTTTGCGGGGAGGTGGATCAGAACGAAGACTCGCAGGACTTCGAGAAGAAGCTCATGGAGTGCTGCATCTGCAACGAGATTGTTCACCCGGGCTGCCTGCAGGTGAGCGGCCTGGGCACCGGGGCGGAGCGGGCTTGGCTGTGGGGACGGACCGCTGCTGACCGCCCGCTTCTCTTGGCAGATGGATGGGGAAGGGCTGCTCAACGACGAGCTCCCCAACTGCTGGGAGTGCCCCAAATGCTACCAGGGTGACGACGCAGAGAAGGGCCAGGTAGGAGGCGAGCCGTGCTGCGGCAGAGCGGGACGCGTGTCCTCCGTCCCACAGAATCACGGAATGGTCGGAGTTGGCAGGGACCTCTGGGGTCACCCAGTCCCACCCCCTGCCCAAGCAGGGTCACCCAGAGCAGGCTGCACAGGACCACATCCAGGCGGGGCTTGAAGATCTCCAGAGAAGGAGACTCCCCAGCCTCCCTGGGCAGCCTGTGCCAGGGCTCCGTCACCCTCAGAGGGAAGAAGTTCTTCCTCATCTTCAGACAGAGCTTCCTCTGCTTCAGTTTGTGCCCGTTGCCCCTTGTCCTGTCGCTGGGCACCACTGCAAAGAGTCTGGCCCCGTCCTCCTGACCCCCACCCTGCAGCTATTTAGAGGCATTTCTAAGGTCCCTTCTCAGCCTTCTCTTCTCCAGGCTGAACAAGCCCAGCTCCCTCAGCCTCTCCTCGGAGGAGAGATGCTCCAGTCCCCTCCTCATCCTCATCATCCCACTGCATCCTGCCAGGGAAAAGGCAGCGTTCGACCCGGCCGGGCTGCGTGGGTGGGCTGGAGGGCAGGCAGGCACCGCTGCAACGCAGGGGACCAGCTGGGCAGGGCCTGGGGAGAGCGGGGGTCACCGGGGCTGCGGCGCAGCGGCATCCCGCCGCAGTCCGGACCCGGGATCCCGCAGTGGGGGTGAGCTGACGGCCCCCTGCTCTCTGTCCCCGGCTCGCAGGGAGCCCGTCAGCAGGCCAGGGCCAGGCTCCCGCAGAAGCGGCAGGGGCAGCTGGGCTCTTCTGCCAGGCAGCGAGCGGAGTGCGCGCGGCGGCAGCCGGTGCCGCCCGGGACACCGGCCCACAGCTGCCGCGTCGCCTGTGGGACCGTGCCTGCTGCTGTGGACGGAAGCGCAGTAGCTAAGGCAAGCCAGGCTGGGGACAGCCACCCTGGGGGCACCTTCACCTTCTGCTGGGTGATGGGCATGCTCGGGGTGCACATCTGCTGGGTTCCTGGGTCCCCCAGCACTTCAGGCAGATGTGATGGGCACCCCTTGTCCCCGCGGTGTCCTGTGCTGAGCTGTGATCCTGAGAGTTTCCACTGCAAGAGGCGAGGAACCGTTAGGCATGGAGTGGAAGCACCCCTCAACCTCAGGGGACCCCCCCTTTTGTGCAGGGGGAAGGAAAATGTTGGTTGCTGGTGTGTGGGCGGGCTCTGGTCCTGGTGGTACTGGGCGCTGCTGGTGCAGACCCCGCCGGCACCGTGCGCGTCGCCCTGGGGAAGAGGAGAGAGGGGCTGCGTTCCCCGGGCCCGCTGCAGCTCCGTCCCCGCTAACCCGCCGCCCCGCTTCCCCGCAGAAGCGGAAGGTGGAGGAGAGCGACGACGACACGGCGCAAGCCAAGGTGCTGCGGCCCCTGCGGAGCTGCGAGGAGCCCCTAACCCCCCCACCCAACTCGCCCACCCCCATGCTGCAGCTGATCCACGACCCGGCGTCGCCGCGAGGCGTGGTGACGCGCTCGTCCCCCGGAGCCGGCCCCAGCGACCACCACAGCGCCAGCAGAGACGAGCGCTTCAAGCGACGGCAGCTGCTGCGGCTCCAGGCCACCGAGCGAACCATGGTGCGGGAGAAGGAGAACAACCCCAGCGGCAAGAAGGAGCTGTCGGAGGTGGAGAAGGCCAAGCTCCACGGCTCCTACCTCACCGTCACCCTCCAACGCCCCACCAAAGACGTCCACGGCACTTCTATCGTCCCCAAGCTGCAAGCCATCACGGCCTCCTCCGCCAACCTGCAGCACTCGCCCCGCGTCGTCATGCGCCACGCGCCCACCCGGATGCCCCTGCGGGGCGGCGGGGAGGAGGAGGCAGCCGCCGAGGAGGACGAGGAGGACGAAGAGGAGGAGGACGAGAACGCGGAGGAGGGGGGGGCGGCCCGGCTCAACGGCCGAGGGGGCCGGGCGCAGGAGGGCGAGGAGAGCTGGATGCAGCGCGAGGTGTGGATGTCCGTCTTCCGCTACCTCACTCGCAGGGAGCTCTGCGAGTGCATGCGGGTGTGCAAGACCTGGTACAAGTGGTGAGTGCGGGGACGCGGCCGCCCCGAGCCTTGTGCCTGGTGGGCTGCCGGAGGGAAAGGAGGGCTTGGGAACGGACCCGGGCTGGAAACTGGGAGGTTTCCGAGCAGCGGGAACGGCGCGATGGGGAAGGACCGGCCGGTTTGTGATCGGTGGCTGGTGGGAATGGTGCGGCGCGGTGGCTGGGGGAGAGCGTCCCCTTGCCCGCCGCTGGTGTGGCACCTTCAGGGGCACAGCTGAGCTGCCATCAGGTCCTGGGTCCCCCCCCAGGCTCCTGTGAGAGGAGTTTGTGCCGCCTCCGGGCTCCGTCGCAGCTCCCAGCGAAGCGGCGAGCGCTGCTGGGGCCTTGGGGTGGGACCAGGACAAGTGTTTCACCCTCCGGGTGCGAGGATGCTGGAGATCTTTGCCCTGATGGGAAGAGCACCCAGGAGGGGTCAAGCAGGCAGAGAGCTGCAACTCCGTGGTGTTACTGGGCAGCAGAACCCTGCTGGGGCTGTTCTGGGTGTCCCTGGGTGGCCGGACACCCTCAGCGACCTCCCCACGCGTTCGGGGAAACCAGGCAGAGCAGCCTTGTCCTGCAGCTGGGGCTGCGCCGGGGCTGGGCTTCTCCCCGAAGCCAAGCAACCCCCTGGCCAGCTCGTGTCCCAGAGGGGCTCAGCTTTCAGCCTTCTCCTTGTCCTCGTCCCTAGGTGCTGTGACAAGAGATTGTGGACAAAGATAGATTTGAGTAGGTGCAAGTCCATCACCCCCCAGGCACTGAGCGGCATCATCAAAAGACAGCCGGTCAGCCTGGACCTCAGCTGGACCAATATCTCCAAAAAACAGCTTACGTGGCTCGTCAACAGGCTGCCAGGTGAGCGCGGGCCGGAGAAGGGTCCCCACCTCTGCCACCAGCCAGGCTTCCCGACGGCTGGACCACAGTGGGAGACGGGGTCTGCGCCCCGGTACCTGCCGGCAGGAGAACCCCGAGGTGCCCGGATCCCATCACCCGGCGAGCAGCCAATAGCGCTGTGGTTTGCTGCCGCTCTGCGTGGACCTCCCCTGCGTGGACCTCCCCTGCAGAGAGCCTGGCTCGCCGTCCCACCGCGGGCAGGGAGGGAGGAGCTGCTCCCTCACCTGCTTGGAGGACGCGGGTTGAGATCTGGGACGCTTCGGAGCTGAGCGAGCCCTTCTGACTTCTCTCTCCCTCCTCCCGGCAGGCCTGAAAGACCTCATCTTAGCGGGCTGTTCCTGGTCTGCGGTCTGCGCTCTCAGTACCTCCAGCTGCCCCCTTCTCAGGACCCTCGATCTTCGGTGGGCAGTAGGAATCAAGGACCCTCAGATCCGGGACTTGCTCACGCCTCCGACGGACAAACCCAGTAAGCTGTTGCCCGGGCTGCCGCGGGTGGCGAGTTGGGAGGAGGGCGATGCCGGGGTCCGGGCTGCCCCAACCCAGCGGGGTCAGGCAATCGACGCTCAGCTTCTCCTCTCCCTTTTTTTGCAGGTCAGGACAATCGCAGCAAACTCCGCAACATGATCGATTTCCGGCTCGCCGGCCTGGACATCACCGACGCCACGCTGCGGCTGATCATCCGCCATATGCCCCTGCTCTCCCGCCTCGACCTCAGCCACTGCAACCACCTTACGGACCAGTCGGCCAACCTCCTCACCGCCGTGGGCTCTTCCACACGCAACTCCCTCACCGAGCTCAACATGGCAGGTGGGTACGCTGCTCCGGGGGGGGTCCAGGCTGGCCTCCCCGCTGGGCTCGCTGGCCTTGCCGTCGTAAAGCGGCTTCTCCCTCCCAGCCCGGGACGGGAGCTCAGCTCTGGCTGGAGGTTGACTCTTCCTCTCGTCTCCCCGCAGGCTGCAATAAGCTGACGGACCAGGCCTTGCTGTACCTGCGCCGCATCTCCAACGTCACTCTCATCGACCTGCGGGGTTGCAAACAGATCACCCGCAAAGCCTGCGAGCACTTCATCTCGGACCTGTCCATCAACAGCCTCTACTGCCTGTCCGACGAGAAGCTGATCCAAAAAATCAGCTAGAGACCCTCCCCGGGGCAGACTGAGGAGAAGGAAAAAGAGCCCATCCCACCCCTCTCGGAGAGCCGCTCCTCCGCGTCCCCACCTCGCCCTCCGCGTCCTGCCGCTGCCTCCCACCCGACTCGGCAGGCAGGGCCGCCGCTGGCCTGGCTCCACCGTCCTTCCTCCTCCTCCCCCCGGGACTTCTGCCGACGAAGATGGTCCCGCCAGGCTGGCCAGTACCAGAGGAGGAACGGGCAAACGGCAGGGAGCTTCGGCCCGGAGGCTGGCCGCTCCCGAGGCGGAGGTTGGCGTAGAGATCTCTTGTGCAGAGAAATGGGGCACCCTCTTCCCCCCAGCTTTCCCCCACCCCCCCCAAACCCCCTCCCCGTCATCTCCTTGCCTCGAAACACTTGTCCCTTCCCCGTTAGCACAAAGCTTGAGGGTCAAGGTCTCTCCAAGGAAGCGGGAGCAGAGCTGGAACAAAACGTACCCCTCCGTGCCACCGCCAGCTTGGTGTCCCCCCCCCGTGACACTTTCCCTCGCCTGGCTGCGGGGACCGGGGTCGAACCCCCTCCTTCTCCCCCCACTGCGTCCGGGCAGCTCTTGGTGGCAAGGGCCAGGGTGCCGCAGGTTCTCCGGGAGCGGGGGCTTTGCCACCCGCTCTCCCCCTGCCCGGGGGGGTTGCGAGGCCGGGGGGGCCGAGGCTGCTTTGCCCAGCGGTGACGGCCGGGGCCGGGAGCAGGGGAGAAACCGCAGGGACGTCAGAGCTCAGGGAGGACGCGGGAAGCATCGGCCTGGGGTGAGTGAGCGTGCGGGGAATGGAGGGGGGGACAGGAGCTGCCTCCTCTTCCTCCCCAGCTCCCTGCGCGGGGCCCGGCGCCGTCAAGCACTGGGGCCCAGAGGGGCGAAGGCTGCTCTGGGGGCCCCACCGCCTTGTCTTCTCCTTCCCCCACCCCCTCGTAGCTGCCGTTTTTCCTTTGCAATGAACGGTCGGTCCAAAGAACCTCTCTCTAGGGCAGCAGAGAGCTTTTTGCACTTTAAAAAAAAAAAAAAAAGACAAAAAACAAAACAAAAAAAAAAAAAAACAAAAACAAAAAAAATCCCACACATAAAAAAAACACACACAAAAAACAAAAAAAAAAAAAGGAAAAAAAGGTTGGAATCTTCTTTTGGGTCCCTATTTTATTTCCCTCCCTGCCTGTGAGCGGACGCTCCCCCTCCCTCGCCCCGGTGTCAGGACCCCCCCCTGCTCCCCCCGCAGACAGCACAAACCGGCCCAGCCCCTGCCACCGCTCCCCAGCCCTGCGGGCAGGGGGTCCCGGGAGGGCAGCCCCCCCCCCCCCAACCCCTGCTTCAGAAGCAATAACGGAGGAGGAGGAGAGAGAGATGACGGCCGCCGAGCCTTCGGCCTCAGCGCGGGGGGCTTGTGGGGCGGCCGAGGCAAGGGGCCGATGGCGGTGGGCTTCGAGCAGAGAAGACCCCCCCCACCCCGGGTGTGAGGAAGAGCGGGGCGAAGGCCTCCTGCCTTAGTCTCTCGCAGTGGCTCCCGTGGAAGACGTCGGAAGAATTTGAAGCTTTTCTTTATTTTTTTTTTTTTGTTGTTGAGTTCCGCAATGAGAAAAGGTAAAAGTTGGGGGAGAGCTTAGCGGGAGCTAAGAGACTGCGGCGGGCGAGCCCCTCGCCGCCACGGGCAGGGGGTGAAAAAGCCACGAGGAAGACGATAAAAAAATGAAAAAAAACAAAAAAAAAAAAAAGAAGAGAATTATATATATAAAATCACTTAGTGATTTAAAAGCAACCCAGACTGCTCCCCGAAGACGACTCCTGCAAGAAAAGTCACTCGTTTAAGGGTTTGGTTGTGTTTTTGGTTCGGTTCGGTTCCTCCCCCCCTCCCCTCCCCGTCCCTTCCCCACCCCCGGAGAAATATTGTAAATATATATTTTTTTGTTGGCGATTTAGAGTCCATCTCTGATGTTCGTGCTTTAAAATTAAATGTAAGCATTAAGGGTAAAAGCAAACCAAGTCTTACGCTCTCTCAGTCGGTAGGGTCGGGGCCGGGGGGTGCTTGGCCGGGGGCAGGGGGAGGGGAGCCAGTTCGTAAATTTTATTATTATTATTAATTATTATTATTTTTGTTCGTTTCTGGGCTTTTTTTGATCGGTTTGGTTTGGTTTTCCCTTTTCCTGCGCGTTCTCCGATGCCGGTTCTAGAGAGGAGCTTTGCGGGGTGACCTGTTAGCCCCGGGCGGGGGGCGGGACGCTCCCACCCTCCCCAGGGGAACATTTGGTTTCTTGGGGGGGGATTTATTTTTTTTTTTAATAAAAAAATTGAAAAGCAAATCAAAAAGCCGGTGTCTGTCTGCGGGGGAGGGGGGGCGCGCCCGTGGGTCCTCCTCTCCCCCCCCGCCCACGCCGTCCCGGGCGTGGCTCTGTCCCCGTCTCCCCCCGCGGGGGAGAAGTGGTTTGTCCCCGCTGTCACTCACCCGCGGCGGCACCCCGACGGCCACGCCCCCGGTGGGCGGGGCGGACCTGGCCACGCCCCCCTCCGGCCCGCGGCGGCGCCGCCTGCCCCACCCGCGCGCCCACGGCCACGCGCGCGGCCACGCGCTCCCCTCAGGCCGCCCCCCCCACACACACGCCATGGCCCCCCGCCGCTGAGGCCTCTCCGCGCCGGGCCCGGGCCCGGCTCCGGGCTCCGTCCCGGGGGCCATTCCGGGTCCGCCCCCGGTTCCGGTTCCGGGTCCCGGTTCCGGTTCCGGGTCCGTCCGGGTCCGGGCCGGCGGCGGTGGGCGGTGGGGCCGGCGGCGGGGGCCGGCGGCGCGGCGCAAGATGGCGGACCTGGAGGCGGTGCTGGCGGACGTGAGCTACCTGATGGCCATGGAGAAGAGCCGCGCCGCGCCCGCCGCCCGCGCCAGCAAGCGGATCCTCCTCCCCGAGCCCAGGTGAGGGCCCCGCCGCTCCCCCGGGCCTGCCCCGCCGCCCTCGGGCCGGCTCCCGCTGCGCCGAGCTCCCGGCAGCACCCCGCCTGCTCGGCCGGGGCGGGCAGGGCGCAGGCACCCTCCCGTTCCCCGTGGGCACCCACCTGTCTCCCCTGGGCACCCACGCATCCCCCGTGGGCACACACACATCTCCCGTGGGCAATCTTCCGTCCCCCGTGGGCACCCACCTGTCCCCTGTGGGCACACACGGGTCCCCGTGGGCACCCACACATCCCCCTGGGCACTCTTCCGTTCCCCGTGGGCACCCACGGATCCCCCATGGGCACACTCACGTCCCCCGTGGGCACCCACCTGTCCCCCGTGGGCACACACGGATCCCCATGGGCACCTGCATGTTTCCCTTGGGCACCTGGCCGTCCCCCGTGGGCACCCACACATCCCCCTGGGCACTCTTCCGTTCCCTGTGGGTACCCATGGATCCCCCATGGGCACCCAGCCGTCCCCCGTGGGCACACACACATTTCCCACGGGCAATCTTCTGTCCCCCTGTGGGCACACACGGATCCCCGTGGGCACCCTCACATCCCTCTGGGCACTCTTCCATTCCCTGTGGGCACCCACGGATCCCCTGTGGGCACCCGGCCGTCCGCCGTGAACACACACACATCTCCCTGGGCACTCTTCCATTCCCCGTGGGCACCCACGGATCCCCCGTGGGCACACAGCCGTCCCCTGTGGGCACACACATCTCCTGTGGGCAATCTTCCGTCCCCCGTGGGCACACACAGATCCCCATGGGCACCTGCATGTCCCCCATGGGCACCCACACATCCCCCTGGGCACTCTTTGTTCCCCGTGGGCACCCACAGATCCCCCGTGGGCACCCTCACGTCCCCCGTGGGCACCCCTCCGCCCCCCGTGCACACACACACGCGGGTGCAAGCACCCAGCACACGCACGGACGCAGGGCCCCGCGCCCTCCCCGCGATGCTGTGCGTGCCCCGCGCGTGTCCACGGTCCCGGTGGGCGCGGGAGCTCTGCCCTCCCCGTGCGCACCCACCCTGCTTCACAACGACCCTCACCGGGGCCCAGCAGCCCGTCACGCTTTGGGGGGGACACACAAGCTGGGGTTGGGGGGACACGGGGAAGCTGGGGGGCACATGGGGCAGGCGCGGTGCTGAGCCCCTCCGGCGTCTCCCCAGCATCCGCAGCGTCATGCAGAAGTACCTGGAGGACCGGGGGGAGGTGACATTCGACAAGATCTTCACGCAGAAGATCGGTGAGCTGGGGGACACGGGGGTGGGCACCCACCGACGCGGGGGATGGGTGCTCACCGTGTGCCTGGCCAAGGTGGGCTGGGCGGCTGCGCTGGTGGGCAGCGGGAGTGACCGTGGCCGTTTTCTTCTGCCCCTGGCACGGCCTGGGCGAAGGGAAGGGGCTGAGTGGGGGTGCCTGGGGGCTGTGTGATGCAGCCCCCTGCCCCACGTCCCCCACCCCACGTCCCCCACCCCGTCACTTCCCCCAGCGCGGCCGCTAACCGTCCGGGGCAGGAAGCGCCTCTCACTTCCTCCCGGCGGTTTCCGGGCACGTCGGCCCCACGGCAGCCTGCTCCGTGATACCCGCCCGTGCCCCTGCCCCATCGCTCCCCCCCACTGTGCCAACCTCCTGGCTACCCCACAGCACCGCTGCCCCACAGAGCCCTGTGGCACTGCCCCGCTGCTCCCGGGGCCGGCCGGCGTCCTCGCCTCGTCGCCCTGCCGGTCCCCAGCGTGGCACTTCCCCTTCCCCGAGCCAGGCACGGGGGTGGCTGCGGGGACACATGGGCCCTGGGGACGTCCCTGTGCCCCTTGGCGTGGGCTGTGGGGCACGGGCTGCTGCTCTGGGGCGGGCACGTCTCACGCCACGGCTCTGTCCCTCGCAGGGTACCTGCTCTTCCGGGACTTCGCCTTTAACCAGGCGGAGGAGGCCAAACCCCTGATGGAGTTTTACGAGGAGGTGAGGTGGGGGGGACCCACCTGGACGCACCCCCCGTGGTCACGAGGAGGGCTGGGGGTGGGACTTGGTACCCACGGGGCCCACAGACACGGTGCCGACAGCACGCAGAGTGCCCCGGGAGCCGGGAGGTGATGCTCTGGGTGCCCAGGGGACGCGATAACCGTCAGGTGCCCGTGGGACCTGGTGCCCAGAGGGGCCGGAGCCGTGATTCCCGGCGTGCCAGGTCCCGGGGGCCACCCATCCCGGCGTGGGGTGAGGGCTGCACCCCTGTTACCACGAGAGCTCTGCCCTTGCCAGATCAAGAAGTATGAGAAGCTGGACTCAGAGGAGGAGCGAACCGCCCGGAGCCGCCACATCTTCGACCATTACATCATGAAGGAGCTGCTGGCCTGCTCCCACGTGAGTGCCGTGCTGTGCCGGCGCGACAGCCGGCTGAGGTACCGGGGTGGGGTCCCCAGCGCGGGGCGGGGGGATGTACCCAAGGGGCCTGGTACCCGGTGTCTTCAGAGGGAGCTCCAAAGCCACCGCTGACTCTGTTCCGGGGGCCACGGACCCAGCCCCGTGGAGTTGGGGTTCCTCCGTGGGCTCCCCTGCTCGTGCAGCCCTGCCTGGTCTCCTTGGGGCTGCCTTGTCTCCGTGCCCCCGCCCCTTCTGCCCAGGGTGACACGGTCCCATCTTGCCCCGCAGCCTTTCTCCAAGAGTGCCACGGAGCACGTCCAGAGCCGCCTGAGCAAGAAGCAGGTGCCCCCGGACCTCTTCCAGGTGGGCATCACCCGGGACAGAGAGGGGCTCCCTGCCACCTCTGGTACTCGGGGGGTTAATCCTTACGGGACAGGGGGGCTGGTGGTGACAGGGGCCTCTGGAGGTAGGGGGGGGTTCCCAGGAGGTACCAGCACCCCGAGGGATGGCAAGGGGGTCCCCAGCAGGTTGGGAGTGAGGGGGATTGCCAGGGGTCCCCGTGGGGTTGGCACTCAGGAGACTGGGGGTAACAGGGGGGCTCCTCAGAAGGTGGCAACTGGGACATAGAGGTGGCAGACATAGAGGTGACCTGGGGTGACAGCGGGGTCCCCAGGTGGTGATGTTGAGGTCCCCAGAGACGCAGGTGACCCTGGGTGGCAGAAGCATCCCCAGGGGCCTGGCAGTGACGGGGCGGCAGCGGGGATATGTGAAATCCCAAGCATGGAGGAGACCTCACGTAATGATGGGACCCGGGGGGTATGGGTGACCTGGGTGGCACCAGGGACCCAACGCTGAGCCCTCTGTCCCCCCAGCCCTACATTGAGGAGATCTGCCAGAACCTGCGCGGGGGCATCTTCCAGAAATTCATCGAGAGGTGAGCTGGGGGACAGTCCCACGAGGGTCGGGGTGTCCCATCCCGCTGGGGACCAGGGTCTTCCGGCCCAGAGGAGAGCTGGGGGTCCCTTCTGAGATAGGAGCTCCAGGGGTGTCTGTCCCCAGACCGGGGACTCAGGGGGATCTTCTCACCCCCAGGTCTGGCCCGGGGTCTGTGTTCCCAGACGGGGGTCCTGGGGGGTGCTGCCCATCTCCAGACAAGTCCAAGGGGCCCTTCTTCCCTGCGATGGATTTTGGGGGGGTCTCTCCAGGGGCTCCACTCTTGCCCTCTCTGTGCTTCGTTGCAGTGACAAGTTCACGCGGTTCTGCCAGTGGAAGAACGTGGAGCTGAACATCCATGTGAGCAGGGACCCCCGTGCCTCTGGGCACCCTGGGGTGCTTCCAGGGAGGGGGACATGGGCACGGTGACGAGGTGGCTGGCGCGGGTACCCTGGGACGACCACCCCGTGGGGACTTGTGGAGCAGCCTCCGTGTTCCTCACCTGGGGAAACTGAGGCAGGGCGTGGGACCCGCCACGGCCACACGCAGCTCTCGGGGTAGGGCAGGTGCCGTGGGTCCCAGGTGTCCAGGCTCACCCCTGCCTCCTCCTCCTCCTCCTCCTCCCCTCTCCAGCTCACCATGAACGACTTCAGCGTTCACCGAATCATCGGCCGCGGCGGTTTCGGGGAAGTCTACGGCTGCCGGAAAGCGGACACTGGCAAAATGTAACGGGGGGATGTTCCGTCACGGGGGGCCGGAGGGATCGTGCGATGGGTGGAGGGGGGGCCCCGGGGCGGTGGCGGTGGTCCCAGGGGTGTCCGCCGTGGTGTTTCCGTGACGACGGGGGGTTGCAGAAGTATTGCCATGGCGACGGGTCTCTGGGGGATGCGGGGACGTCACGGCCGTGGGTGGTAGCTGGATGCGGTGATGTGGCCGTGGGTGCGGGCGGCGGAGGGACGCGATGGCGTGGCCGCGGTTGGCGGAGCCGTGGCGGTGGCACCGGAGGGAGGTGGCAGCAGCAGGGACTCCTTGCCCCCAGGTACGCCATGAAGTGTCTGGACAAGAAGCGCATCAAGATGAAGCAGGGCGAGACCCTGGCCCTCAACGAGCGCATCATGCTGTCCCTCGTCAGCACCGGGGTGAGGGCAGGGCTGGCACCCCGGTTCCGGGCTGTGGCACGGGCGAGGGGAGGGGGTGTCCCCGGGGTCCCGCTGGCACTGTGTGACCCCCTCTCTCCTGCCAGGACTGCCCCTTCATCGTCTGCATGTCGTACGCCTTCCACACGCCCGACAAGCTCAGCTTCATCCTCGACCTCATGAACGGTGAGAGACCCCAGGGCCGCGGCTGGCCTGAGCCGCGGGCTCGAAGCCCCCTGCCCGCGCCGTCCCCGTGGCAGCTGGTGACAACGGGTCCGTGTCGCCGCAGGAGGAGACCTGCATTACCACCTGTCCCAGCACGGCGTCTTCTCCGAGGCGGAGATGAGGTTCTACGCGGCCGAGATCATCCTGGGCCTGGAGCACATGCACAGCCGCTTCGTGGTGTACCGCGACCTCAAGGTGACCGACCCCACGGGCACCCACGGCACCGCGGGCACCCTCAGACCCTCAAGGAGCTCTCAGACCCCGTGGGGACTCCCCGCACCCATGGGCACCCCCGACTGACCCTGCAAGAACACCCCCCCCCCCCAAAACTCGATGGGCACACTTGGGACCCTGTGGGGATCCCACCTCAGGGGGCACTCACAGACTCCACTGGCACTTCCCAGTCCCACGGACACCCCCAAACCCCACAGAGCACCCCAGCCTGAGCCATGCGGGCACCCCCAGCCTCGCCACCTGCCCCGTGCCCGCGGGCAGCGCTCGGGCTCAGGGCTGGCGCGGTGTCTCGGCAGCCGGCAAACATCCTCCTGGACGAGTTCGGGCACGTCCGCATCTCAGACCTGGGCCTGGCCTGCGACTTCTCCAAGAAGAAGCCCCACGCCAGCGTGTGAGTGTGCCCACGCCCCTGCCCGCCCTGCCCACCCGCCTGGCACGGCCCCTGACCCCGCTCTGTGCCCCCCGCAGGGGCACCCACGGGTACATGGCTCCCGAGGTGCTGCAGAAAGGAGTGGCGTACGACAGCAGCGCCGACTGGTTCTCGCTGGGCTGCATGCTCTTCAAGCTGCTCCGGGGGTGAGTTATGTGGGCACGGGTGGGTGCGGGAGGGCACGGGTGGGTGCGGGTGGGCGCCCACCGAGTTCCCCTCTGCCCTCGCGGCCACAGGCACAGCCCCTTCCGGCAGCACAAGACGAAGGACAAGCACGAGATCGACCGGATGACCCTCACCATGGTGAGCTGGGGCACCCCTGTGCCCCCTCCGTCAGCTGGCAGAGGCCTGGGGGGGCACCCGGGGCGTGGGGGGGGCTGTGCCTGCACGGGACTGGGCGCGCACGTGCCCGTTGCGCACGCGTGTGCGTGCCTTGGCGCCTGAGCCACGTGTAAGCGTGCGTGTGCTGCTCCGTGTGCGTCCCCGTGCGCCGCGGCGACGCGAGCGAGCGTGCCCTCTCCCGCAGGCCGTCGAGCTGCCGGACTCCTTCTCCCCCGAGCTGCGCTCCCTGCTCGAGGGGCTGCTGCAGCGGGACGTCAACCGGCGGCTGGGCTGCATGGGGCGCGGGTGAGTGCCAGCGGGCACGGCGCGGGCACCGCCTGGGGCGGGAGAAGCCCCCCTCACTCCCCCCTCGCTCCCCAGGGCTCAGGAGGTGAAGGAGGAGCCCTTCTTCCAGGGCCTGGACTGGCAGATGGTTTTCCTGCAGAAGGTGAGGGGCACGATGCCAGGGTGTGGGAGGGGGTACGGGGGGCGCGGGCAGCCACCCCTCCGCAACCCCTCTGCTGCCTGCAGTACCCCCCGCCCCTGATCCCGCCCCGCGGCGAGGTCAACGCGGCCGATGCCTTCGACATCGGCTCCTTCGATGAGGAGGACACGAAGGGCATCAAGGTACCGGGGTGGGGGGGGTGAGGCGATGGGCAGCCCCTCATCCGACTGCCCACCCACCCACCCACCCACCCGCCAGCTGCTGGAGAGCGACCAGGAGCTGTACCGCAACTTCCCGCTCACCATCTCGGAGCGGTGGCAGCAGGAGGTGACCGAGACCGTCTTCGACGCCGTCAACGCCGACACCGACAAGCTGGAGGCTCGCAAGAAGGCCAAGAACAAGCAGCTGGGTCATGAGGAGGGTGAGTGGGGCCGGGTGCTCCCCACAGCCCCCAGCCCCCCGGACCCCCCCGGGCTGACCCTGCCTCTCCCCCGGCGCGGCGGGCGCAGAGTACGCCATGGGCAAGGACTGCATCATGCACGGGTACATGGCCAAGCTGGGCAACCCCTTCCTGACGCAGTGGCAGCGCCGCTACTTCTACCTCTTCCCCAACCGCCTCGAGTGGCGCGGGGAGGGCGAGTCGCCGGTAAGGCGGGCGAGGGGGGGGGCTGCGGGGTGGGCACGGCGCTCAGCGGGCACGACTCGGCGCTGGCGGGCGGCAGGGGGGCACAAAGGGGGCACGGGGTGGGGTGTGGGGGGTGCTAAGTGACAGGACAAGGGGCAATGGGCACAAACTGAAGCAGAGGAAGCTGCAGCTGAACCCGAGGAAGAACTTCTTCCCTCTGAGGGTGACGGAGCCCTGGCCCAGGCTGCCCAGGGAGGCTGTGGAGTCTCCTTCTCTGGAGATCTTCAAGCCCCGCCTGGACGCGGTGCTGTGCAGCCTGCTCTGGGTGACCCTGCTTGGGCAGGGGGTTGGGCTGGGTGACCCCAGAGGTCCCTTCCAGCCCCAAACATTCTGTGATTCTGTGCTCTTGAAGGCTACGGGGGCTTGGGGGGGCTGGGGGCGAGGGCTGAGCCTGTCCCCCCAGCAGTCCCTGCTCACCATGGAGGAGATCGACTCGGTGGAGGAGACGCAGGTGAAGGAACGCAAGTGCATCCTGCTCCGCATCCGCGGCGGCAAGCAGTTCGTGCTGCAGTGCGACGTGAGTCCCGGGGTCACCGGCCCCCCCCCGACAGGCGCTAGCCACCTTCTGCCCCGCACTAGCCATCTCACCCCGAGTGCCAGTTGCTCCGGCCGGGCACTGGCTGAGCTTCACTGGGCTCTAGCCACCTCCTGCCAGCTGGTAGCCATCCCCTCTGCCAGGCCCTAGCCACCTCCAGCCCACCACTAGCCATCCCCCACCAGGCCCTCGCCACCTCCAGCCCACCACTAGCCATCCCCCGCCAGGCCCTCGCCACCTCCAGCCCACCACTAGTCATCCCCCGCCAGGCCCTCGCCACCTCCAGCCCACCACTAGCCATCCCCCGCCAGGCCCTAGCCATCTCCAGCCCACCCCTAGCCATCCCCTGCCAGGCTCTAGCCACCTCCAGCCCACCACTAGCCATCCCCTGGTGGGCCCTCACCACCTCCAGCCAGCTGCTGGCCACCTCTCGCTGCCCGCTAGCCCCCTCTGACCCCTCACGGGCCGCGATTAAAGCTCGGGGCCGCCCGGGGCGCGGGGCCTGACGCGCGCGCTGCCCCGCAGAGCGACCCGGAGCTGGCGCAGTGGCGGAAGGAGCTGCGGGACGCGCAGCGCCAGGCGCAGCAGCTGCTGCAGCGGGTGCCACGCATGCAGAACAAGCCCCGCTCGCCCGTGGTGGAGCTCAACAAAGTGCCCTTCGTCCAGCGCTCCGCCAACGGGCTCTGACCCCGCGCCCCCCCCCCACCCCTCCACACACCCCCCCCCCCCCGCCTCTAATTTATTGGGTTGGGTTCCCCCGTGCCCCCCTCCCCGCTCCTTTGCCTCGGCCCCGGGGTCTGGCGGCGGAGGACGCCGGGCGCGGAGCTCCCCAGCGTGTCTGTGTCCCCCCCCTTGCTCCCACCCTCTCCCAACTCTCCGGCTAAGATGAAGGCAGCCCCCCCGCGTCCCCTTGCTGTGCCCCCCCCCCAGCTTCGCCGCCGCTGTGTGTGCCAAATGGGGGGGTGGGTGCCCAGCCCCCCCGGCCGGGCAGGGAACCGGCCAGCTCGTTGCACCCCTTTGCCCGCCCCCCCCGGCGTGTGGGTGCCCAGTCCTTGGTGTGTGTGTGCGTGCCCGGGGGGGGGGACCCCCTGTAAATACTGTGCCCCCCCCCCCCCCCCATTTCCCCCCTGGGCTGTGCCCCCGCCCCTCCTGCCACCCCCCTGGGCATGGGGGGCACCCCCTGCCTCCCCTCCAGGCACGGGGGGCACCCCCATGCGCCCCCCCCCCACCCGAGCTGTGGGGTGGGGGGGGGCCAGGGAGGTGGCTGAGGAGTGGGGAGCAGGTGGGATCCCCCCCAAATCAGCCTCGTGTGATGCTGGCCCCCCCCCCCAGGGACCCCCCCGACCCACCCCTGTCCCTGGCAGCGTCTGTAAATATTGGTCTCGGGTCACTCTGCTCCAGGGGCCGGGGAGGGGGCACCGGGCGGGGCTGGGGGCCCCCCCCCGAAAGAGATTTTAATGAGCAGAGACGCGGGAACGCAAAAAAAAAAAGAGTTTTTATAATAAAAATCTGGAAAAACACCCCCCGGCTGCACCTCATTTGGAAGGGGGGGGGGGCAGAGATGTCCCTGGACCCCCTTGGGGACACCGTGCCCCAGCTCGCTGTCACCGCTGGCCATGCGGGGGGTGCCTGCGTGCCCCCCTCCCCGTGCCCGGTGTTGGGGGGGGGGACTCTCCGGTGTCTGCTCGCAGGGTTGTGCCTCCACCGCGGAGCCAAACAGCCCCCCCGCACCCCCCGGCAGCTGCCCGCACCGGGGCACCGGGGGAGTCCCGGGGTGCCCGGGAGGAGATGGCGGGGAGGGGGCGGCCCCCGGTACCGGGGCAGGAGCGGGGTGACGGGTTTCCCGGGGCCGCTGGTACCGCTGGTAGCAGGGGTGGGGGGTGGGGGGTGGGAGGCCGCGGGTGCCGGGTGCCCGGTGCCGGGTGCCGGTGCCCCGGGGGCCGCTCTCCCCGGTGCCGGTTCCGGGTGCCCGTGCGCCGGTCGCTCTGCCCGGTTCCGGGTGCCGGTTCCCGGTTCCCCGCTGCGCCCGGTGCCGGGTGCCGGTTCCCCCCGGTTCCCGGTTCCCCACCGTGCCCGGTTCTGGGTGCCGGCTCCCCGCTCTGCCCGGTCTGTTCCCCGCCGTGCCCGGATCTGGGTGCCAGTTCCCGGTTCCCGGTTCCCCTCTCTGCCCGGTGGCCGGTTCCCCGCGGTTCCCGGTTCCCCGCCGCCGTGTCCGGTGCCGGTTCCGGGTGCCAGTTCCCGGTTCCCCGCGGTTCCCGGTTCCCGGTTCCCCGCCGTTCCTGGTTCCCGATTCCCTGCTGTGCCGGGTGCCGGTTCCCCGCCGTTCCCGGTTCCCTGTTCCCCGCCGCCGTGTCCGGTGCCGGTTCCCGGTTCCCCGCGGTTCCCGGTTCCCGGTTCCCCGCCGTTCCCGGTTCCCCGCTGTGCCCGGTGCCGGTTCCCGGTTCCCCGCCGTTCCCGGTTCCCCGCTCTGCCCGGTGCCGGCCCCGCCCCCCCCGCCCCGCCGCTCTGCGCCGCCGCCGCCGCCGCCCCCGCGCGCGCAGCCATTGCGGGCAGGCCCGGCCCGGCCCGGCTCGGCGCTGCGGCCCCGGGGCGATGGTGCGGGATGGCCCGGCCCGCAGACACCTTCCCGCTCCACCGCCTCGTCTGGCACAACCGGCACCAGGCGCTGGACAGCGCCCTGCGCTCCGGAGCGGTGCGCGCCGCCGGCAGCGGGAGCGCGCCCGGGGCGGGGGGGGGACCGGGAGCTGCCGCGGGGGGTGGCTGGGGGGGGGGACCGGGCACCGGGAGCTGCCGGGGGGCTGCGGGGGGGACAGCGGGGGGCTCGGGGAGCGGGCACAGGGGTCTGGGAGCGCTGGGGGGGACTGGGGGGGACTGGAGGGGACTGGGAGCGCTGGGGGACTTGGGGGGGATGGGGAATACCGGGAGCACTGGGGGGACCGGGGGGGACGGGGAGTACTGGGAGCACCGGGGAACTGGGGGGGATGGGGAGTACTGGGAGCCCTGGGGGGACTGGGAGCACTGGGGGGACTGGAGCACTGGGAGTACTAGGGGAGACTGGGAGCACTGGGGGGACCGGAGCACTGGGAGTACTACGGGAGCACTGGGGGGACTGGGAGCACCGGGGGACTGGGGTGGATGGGGAGTACTGGGGGACTGGAGCACTGGGAGTACTAGGAGAGACTGGGGTGACAGGGGGGACTGGGAGCACTGGGGGGACCGGAGCACTGGGAGTACTAGGGGAGACTGGGGTGACAGGGGGGACTGGGAGCAGTGGGGGGACCGGGGGGGACGGGGAGTACTGGGAGCACTGGGGGGACCGGAGCACTGGGAGTACTGGGGGAGACTGGGGTGACTGGGGGGACTGGGAGCACTGGGGGACTGGGGTGGATGGGGAGTACTGGGGGACTGGAGCACTGGGAATACTAGGGGAGACTGGGGGGACTGGGAGGGATGGGGAGCACTGGGAGCGCTGGGGGGACTGGAGGGGACCGGGAGCGCTAGGAGAGACTGGGAGGACTGGGGGGACTGGGAGCACTGGGGCGACTGGAGCACTGGGAGTACTAGGGGAGACTGGGAGGACTGGGGGCACTGGGAGCACTGAGTGGACTGGAGGGGACGGGGAGCACTGGGGGGACTAGGGGAGACTGGGAGCGCTGGGGGATTTGGGGAGGGTGGGGACCACTGGGAGCGCTGGGGGGACTGGAGCGCTGGGAGTGCTAGGGGAGACTGGGAGCACTGGGGGCTGGGAGGACTGGGGACAATTGGGGGCACTGGGAGCACTGGGGGGGGACTGGGAGCACTAGGGAAGACTGGGGGCACCGGGAACTGGAGGACTGGGAGCGCTGCGGGGGACTGGGATACTGTGGGACTGTAGCACCAGGGGGCTGGAAGAAACTGGGAGTGCTGGGATTGGGGTACTGCGGGCACTGGGGTAGGAGCACTGGAGGTACAGGGAGACTGGGGGTACTGGGGCACTGGGAGAAGGGGGGACTGGGAAACCGGGGCACTGAGAGCAGTGGGGGGCAGGGGGCTCTGGGACAGGGGTACTGGGATCATAAGGGACTGGGAGCACTGGAGATAAGAGGGGGACTGGGAGGTTGGGGGCTCTGGGAGCACTGGGAGCACTGGGACAGGGTACCAAGGTATTAGGGGACTGGGAGACTGGGGGGACTGGGGGCACTGGGGCAGGGTACCAAGGCATCAGGGGACTGGGAGCACTGGGGGTATAATGGGAAGCACTGGGACTGCATGGCTGGGGGTAGGAGGACTTGGGGGCTGGGGGCACTGGGGGACAGGGGGCACTGGGGAATGGGGCACTGGGGAATGGGGGGCACTGGGACACGGGGGGCACTGGGGGACAGGGGGCACTGGGGGATGGGGCACTGGGGAATGGGGGGCACTGGGGGACGGGGGGCACTGGGGGACAGGGGGCACTGGGGGATGGGGCACTGGGGAATGGGGGGCACTGGGGGACGGGGGGCACTGGGGGACAGGGGGCACTGGGGGATGGGGCACTGGGGAACGGGGGGCACTGGGCCACTGGGCACTGGGGGACAGGGGCCACTGGGCACTGGGGGACAGGGGGCACTGGGCACAGGGGGACAGGGGGCACTGGGGGACGGGGCACTGGGGGACAGGGACCACTGGGCACTGGGAGACAGGGGGCACTGGGGGACGGCGGGCACTGGGGAACACTGGGCACTGGGCACTGGAGGATGGGGCACTGGGGGATGGCACACTGGGGGATGGTGGGCACCGGGCACAGGGGGACAGGGGGCACTGGGGGACAGGGACCACTGGGCACTGGGAGACGGGGCACTGGGGGACGGGGGGCACTGGGCACTGGGGGACAGGGGGCACTGGGGGATGGGGCACTGGGAGACAGGGGGCACGGGGTGGGGACTGGGGCTCGGAGGGGCCCAGGAGCTGGTGTGGGGAGAGGGACCAGGGGACAGGGGTCCGGGGACCAGCACCCGGGTACCGGAGCTGTGCCAGGCCAGTGGGCACTGGGGGGGCCGCTGGGTGCCTGGGACCCCCCAGTCCGTCACCAGTGACCCCACAGCACGACGTGGAGCTGCCGGACCCCCGCGGGCGGACCCCTCTGGAGCTGGCCGTGTCGCTGGGTCACCTGGAGTCGGCGCGGGTGCTGCTGCGGCACAACGCCAACGTGGGCCGGGAGAACGCCAACGGCTGGACGGGTACGGGGGCACGGGGACCCCCCGCCGGCGGGACCACCGGGGTGGGCACGGCTGACGGTACCCCCGCTCCCCAGTGCTGCAGGAGGCCGTCAGCACGGGGGACCCCGAGATGGTGCAACTGGTGCTCCAGTACCGCGATTACCAGCGGGCGACGCGGCGGCTGGCCGGCATCCCCGAGCTGCTGGGCAAACTGCGCCGGGTACGGCCCCGGGACCCCCGAGCGGCCCCGGGACCCCCCTCTCCTCCGCGACCCCGCGCCTGCCGCTGGGACCCCTGGCTTGGCCATCCCTGCTGGGCCCCCACCCAAGACCCCGCTCTCCCAGGTCGCCCTGATCCCCACCCAGGACCCCAGTAGGGACCCCCATCCCTACCCTCAAGGCTCCCCATCTCCCCAGTAAGCCCAGTAGGGACCCCACGCTCCTCCACACCCCCCCTCCTGTCCCCAGGTGCCCCTGATCCCCACCCAGAACCCCAGGTCCCCTGATCCCCACCAGCACCCCGGTAGGGACCCCCATCCCTACCCGCTAAGACTCCCCATCATCTCCCCAGTGAGCCCAGCAAGGACCCCCCACTCCTCCACCCCCTGTCTTCTGTCCCCACCCAGGCTCCCAGGTCACCCTGATCCCCGCCAGGACCCCAGTATGGACCCCCATCCCTACCCCCAGGACTCCCCATTTTCCCAGTGAGCCCAGCAAGGACCCCTCACTCCTCCACACCCCCCCTCCTGTCCCCAGGTGCCCCTGATCCCCACCCAGGACCCCAGCAGGGATCCCCATCCCTACCCCCAAGACTCCCCATCATCTTCCCAGTGAGCCCAGCAAGGACCCCCCACTCCTCCACACCCCCTTCCTGATCCCCACCCAGGACCCCAGTAGGACCCCCATGCCTGCCCCCAAGACTCCCCATCTCCCCAGGGAGCCCAGCAGGGACCCCCAACTCCTCCACCCTCCCCCTTCCCCGTCCTCACCCAGGGACTCCCCACTCATCCACCCCCCATCTTGTGTCCCCACCCAGGCTCCCAGGTCCCCCTGATCCTCACCCAGGACCCTTGTAGGGACCCCCATCCTGCCCCCAACACTCCCCATCATCTCCCCAGTGAGCCCAGCAAGGACCCCCCACTCTGCTGTCCCCACCCAGGCTCCCAGGTGCCCCTGATCCCCACCCAGAACCCCAGGTCCCCCCTGATCCCCACCAGGACCCCAGTAGGGACCCCCATCCCTATCCCCAAGACTCCCCATCTCCCCAGTGAGCCCAGCAGGGACCCCCCACTCCCTCAGCCCCCCCCCCCCCCCTACTCTGTGACCCCCTCCTCTCTTCCAGGCCTCCGACTTCTACGTGGAGATGAAGTGGGAGTTCACCAGCTGGGGTGAGCGGGGCCGGGGGGGTTTGGGGGGGGGGTGCCCCCCTGGCCACGTCGCTGACGGGGTGCCCGCGCCCGCAGTGCCGCTGGTCTCCAAGGTCTGCCCCAGCGACGTCTACCGGGTCTGGAAGCGGGGCGAGAGCCTGCGGGTTGACACCACGCTGCTGGGCTTCGAGCACATGACGTGGCAGCGCGGCCGCCGCAGCTACATCTTCAAGGGGGAAGGTCAGCTCCTGCGAGACCCCCAGGAACCCCCCCGGGACCCGCCGGTGTCCCAGGGATCCCCCAGACCCCATATGCTATAAATACTCCCCCATAAGGACCCCGGATCCATGATAAGGACCCACTGGGGGCCCCAGTTGCCCCTCCCAGCATCCCTGGGGACCACCTCAGCCCCCCCCATCACGCCAGGGACCCCCAAGGCTGGCAGAGAGAGGACCCCAAGACTCCCCATCATCTCCCCAGTGAGCCCAGCAAGGACCCCCCACTCCTCCACATCCCCCCTCCTGATCCCCACCCAGGACCCCAGGTGCCCCTGATCCCCACCAGAACCCCAGGTCCCCCCTGATACCCACCCAGGACCCCAGTAGGGACCCCCATCCCTACCCCCAAGACTCCCCATCATCTCCCCAGTGAGCCCAGCAAGGACGTTGGGGTGGCGACGGCGGGCGCCATGTCCCCAGGTCCCCCCTGATCCCCACCCAGGTCCCCAGGTCCCCCCTGATCCCCACCCAGGACCCCGGTAAGGACCCCCATCCCTGACCCCAAGACTCCATCATCTCACCAGTGACCCCAGCAAGGACCCCCCACTCTCCTGTCCCCACCCAGGCTCCCAGGTCCTCCTGATCCCTACCCAGGACCCCAGTAGGGACCCGCATCCCTACCCCCAAGACTCCCCATCATCTCCCCAGTGAGCCCAGCAAGGACCCCCCATTCTCCTGTCCCCACCCAGGACCCCAGCTGCCCCTGATCCCCACCCAGGTCCCCAGGTCCCCCCTGATCCCCACCCAGGACCCCGGTAGGGACCCCCATCCCTACCCCCAAGACTCCCCATCATCTCCCCAGTGAGCCCAGCAAGGACGTCGGGGTGGCGACGGCGGGCGCCATGTCCCCAGGTCCCCCCTGATCCCCACCAGGACCCCGGTAGGGACCCCCATCCCTCACCCCAAGACTCCCCATCATCTCCCCAGTGAGCCCAGCAAGGACCCTCCTCTCTCCTGTCCCCACCCAGGACCCCAGGTGCCCCTGATCCCCACCCAGGTCCCCAGGTCCCCCCTGATCCCCACCTAGGACCCCGGTAAGGACCCCCATCCCTGACCCCAAGACTCCATCGTCTCACCAGTGACCCCAGCAAGGACCCCCCACTCTCCTGTCCCCACCCAGGCTCCCAGGTCCCCCCTGATCCCCACCCAGGACCCCAGTAGGGACCCCCATCCCTACCCCCAAGACCCCCCATCATCTCCCCAGTGAGACCAGCAAGGACCTCCCACTCTCCTGTCCCCACCCAGGACTCCAGGTCCCCCCTGATCCCCACCCAGGACCCCGGTAGGGACCCCCATCCCTACCCCCAAGACTCCCCATCTCCCCAGTGAGCCCAGCAAGGACTTCGGGGTGGCAAGGGCGGGCGCTGACCCGTGGTCCCCCCCGCACGCAGAGGAGGGAGCGGTGGTGATGGAGGTGGACCACGACAAGCAGGTGGTCTACACGGAGACCCTGGCCCTGGCCCTGCACGAGCCCGACCTGCTGCTGGCGGCCATGCAGCCCTCGGAGGAGCACGTGGCCGGGCGGTTGACGTCCCCCATCGTCTCCACGCACCTCGACACCCGGAACATCGCCTTCGAGCGGTGGGGCTGCCGAGCCGCGAGGGTGCCGGGGTGGGGTTGGGGGACCCCCGGCGCGGCGGAAGGGGAACCGGGCACCACGGGGAAGGAAACGCTTGGGCAAGAGGGTGAGGAGCCCCAGCCTAGAGGAGGAGGGTGATGGTGGACGCCTTCCTCCTCCCCAGGAACAAGTCGGGGATCTGGGGCTGGCGCTCGGAGAAGATGGAGGTGGTCAGCGGCTACGAGGCCAAGGTGGGCACGGCGGGGGGCCGGCGGGGGGACCCCGCGGTGCCCGGTGGCGGGGCTGACGCTGTCCCCGGGCAGGTGTACAGCGCCAGCAACGTGGAGCTGGTGACCAAGACCAGGACGGAGCATCTCTCCGACCAGGACAAGTCACGCAGCAAAGGTGACAGCCCCGTCGGCCAATCGGGGAGCCCGCCCGGGGTGGGGGGCACGCCCCCTCCTGGTGCAAGGCCCGCCCCCTCGTGCAAGGGCCACCCCCTGCTTGGGTGGGACACGTGGGCAGGCGTTGGGTGGCACGCTGGGTGACGTTGACCGTGTCAGGCGTGGGACAGGGTGCTGGGTGTCCCCCGTTGGGCGTGGGACAAGGTGTGGGGTGTCACCCAGCAGGTGTGGGACAGGGTGCTGGGTGTCCCCCGTTGGGCGTGGGACAAGGTGTGGGGTGTCACCCAGCAGGTGTGGGACAGGGTGCTGGGTGTCTCCCATCCATCGGGCGTGGGACAGGGTGTGGGGTGTCACCCAACAGGTGTGGGACAGGGTGCTGGGTGTCCCCCCTCCATCGGGCGTGGGACAGGGTGTGGGGTGTCACCCGTCAGGCGTGGGACACTGTGGGTGCTGGGTGTCACCCATCCATCAGGCATGGGACAGGGTTTGGGATGTCACCCATCAGGTGTGGGACACCAGCTGCTGGGTGTGACATGTTGGGCGTGGGACACCGTGGGTGCTGGGTGTGACACGTCAGGTGTGGGACAGGGTGCTGGGTGTCCCCCATCCATCAGGCATGGGACAGGGTTCTGGGTGTCACCCATCAGGCGTGGGACACTGTGGGTGCTGGTTGTCACCCATCAGGCGTGGGACAGGGTGCGGGTTGTCACCTGTCGGGCATGGGACAGCGTGGGTGCTGGGTGTGACACGTCAGGTGTGGACAAGGTGTGGGTTGTTGCCCACCAGGTGTGGGACAGCAAGGGTGCTGGGTGCCCCCCATCCATCAGGCATGGGACAGTGTGCTGGTGGTCACCCATCAGCCGTGCGACAGAGTTCTGGGTGTCACCCGTCAGGCGTGGGACAGCGTGGGTGCTGGGTGCCCCCCACCCCCCCAGGCGTGGGACAGGGCGCGGGGTGCGCACCCCTGCACCCCCGCACCTCCCCTCTCTCCCCGGCCAGGCTCCAAGACCCCCTTCCACTCCTTCCTGGGCATCGCGCAGCAGCACGGCACCCACAACGGGGTGAGTGGCCGGGGCGGGGGGACCCCCCGCGGGGCTGGGGACCCCATGGGCGGGGGGCTGAGCGGTGCCGGTGCCACCGCAGGCGCCCGTGCTGCAGGCTGCCAGCCCCACCAACCCCACCGCCATCACCCCCGAGGAGTACTTCGACCCCCACTTCGACCTGGAGACCCGCAACATCGGGCGCCCCATCGAGATGTCCAGCAAGGTGCAGAGGTGAGGCCACCGCCCCGGGGTGACGGGTCTCAGGGGACGTGGCACTGGGGTGTCAGGGCCCCTGGGGGTGAGGACATGGTCCCCAGGATGTGGCATCGGGGTCTAAGGACCCATGGAGGTGGTGACCTTGGCCCTGGGATGGTGGCATCAGGGTCTAAGGACCCATAGAGGTGGTGACCCGGTCCCCAAGATGTGGCACTGGGGTCTAAGGACTCATGGAGGTGGTGACCTGGGCCCTGGGATGGTGGCACTGTGGTTTAAGGACCCATGGAGATGGTGATCCGGTCCCTGGGATGTGGCACAGGGGTCTAAGGACCCGTGCAGTTGGTGACCCGGGTGCTGAGATGTGTCACTGAGGTTTCAGGGCACCTGTACAGGGTGTTGACACTGTCCTGGGGACATGGCCCTGGGTGTCAGGACCCGGGAGGTGGTGACGGGGTCCCAGGGGACATGGCCCTGGGTGTCAGGACCCGGGAGGTGGTGACAGGGTCCCAGGGGACGTGGCCCTGGGTGTCAGGACCTCGGGGGCGGTGATGGGGTCCCGGGGAACCTGGCCCTTGGTGTCAGGACCAATGCAGGGTGGTGATGGGGTTCCAGGGGACCTGGCCCTGGGTGTCAGGACCCGTGGAGGTGGTGATGACGGGGGTCCCAGCGGACCTGCCCCTGGGTGTCAGGACCAATGCCGGGTGGTGACAGGGTCCCAGGGGACGTGGCCCTGGGTGTCAGGACCTGGGGGGGCGGTGATGGGGTCCCAGTGGACCTGGCCCTGGGTGTCAGGACCTGGGGGGCAGTGATGGGGTCCCAGGGGACATGGCCCTGGGTGTCAGGACCCGGGAGGCGGTGATGGGGTCCCAGGGAATGTGGCACTGGATGTCAGGACCCACGTGGGTGGTGATGGGGTTCCAGGGGACCTGGCCCTGGGTGTCAGGACCTGTGGAGGTGGTGATGACGGGATCCCAGGGGACATGGCACTGGGTGTCAAGACCCATGGAGGTGATGATGGCATCCCAGGGGAAGTGGCACTGGGTGTCAGGACCAACATGGGTGGTGACATGGTCCCAGGGGACCTTGCCCTGGGTGTCAAGACCCATGGAGGTGGTGACGGGGTCTCAGGAGATGTGGCCCTGGATGTCAAGACCCATGGAGGTGGTGATGGGGTCTCAGGAGATGTGGCCCTGGGTGTCAGGACCCGTGGAGGTGGTATGGGGTCCTAGTGGACCTGGCCCTGGGTGTTAGGACCCGGGGGGTGGTGATGGGGTCCCAGGAGACCTGGCCCTGGGTGTCAGGACCCGTGGAGGTGGTGATGGGGTCCTGGTGGACGTGGACCTGGCCCTGGGTGTCAGGACCCGT
This sequence comes from Opisthocomus hoazin, assembly GCF_030867145.1. Lineage (NCBI taxonomy): Eukaryota > Metazoa > Chordata > Aves > Opisthocomiformes > Opisthocomidae > Opisthocomus > Opisthocomus hoazin. The sequence continues at coordinate 2,287,316 of NC_134420.1, read as the reverse complement.
GGAGGTGGTGATGGGGTCCTGGTGGACGTGGACCTGGCCCTGGGTGTCAGGACCCGTGGAGGTGGTGATGGGGTCCTGGTGGATGTGGACCTGGCCCTGGGTGTCAGGACCCGTGGAGGTGGTGATGGCATCCCAGGAGATGTGGCCCTGGGTGTCAGGCCCCGGGGGGTGCTGACGGGGTCCCGGGGGCCGCGGCCCTGGGGGGGTTCCCGCGCCCACGCCGGTGCCCGGGCAGGTTCAAGGCGACGCTGTGGCTGTGCGAGCAGCACCCGCTGTCGCTGGCGGAGCAGGTGACGCCCATCATCGACCTGATGGCCATCTCCAACGCCCACTTCGCCAAACTGCGCGACTTCATCACCCTCAAGCTGCCTCCCGGCTTCCCCGTCAAGATCGGTGAGGGAGGGGCAGGGTGGTGGCTATTGGGGGGCGGGGCCTATCCGGGGGGCGGGGCCACTGACCCCTGTACCCCCCAGAGATCCCCCTCTTCCACGTGCTCAACGCCCGCATCACCTTCAGCAACCTCTGCGGGTGCGACCAGCCGCTGGGCTCGGTGCGGGTGTGTGCCCCCCCCCACCCCCCTGGCGCCCACCCCCCCGGCACCCAGCCCCCCAACCCCAGAGGTGAGGCGGGGGGGGGGGGGGGGGGGGGGTGCCCTGGGGGGCCGGGGTCTGCTGTGGGATGGGGGGGCGGGGGGGTCTGCGGGGGGTGGGGGTCCTCCCAGGGTCTGTGGGTGCAGGGTGGTGGGCACTGGGGGTGGGGGGATCCCCGGGGTGGGGGTGCTGGGTGCCGGGGGGGTGCGCGCGGGGCGGTGGGTGCTGCGGGGTGCCAGGGCCCGTGGGCCCACCGTGGAGGCGGGGTGGGAGTGGGCTGGGGGTGCGGGGGGCTGAGGGACACGGGGGGCACATGGGGGTGGGGTGGGGTGGGTGTGGGGTGCCGTGGGATGCCGTGGGGTGCTGTGGGATGCTGTGGGGTGCCGTGGGGTGCTGTGGGTGTGGGGTGTCGTGGGATTCCGTGGGGTGCCGTGGGATACTGTGGGGTGCTGTGGGGTGTTGTGGGTGTGGGATGCTGTGGGTGTGGGGTGCCATGGGATGCCATGGGGTGCTGTGGGTATGGGGTGCTGCGGTTGTGGGGTGCTGTGGGTGCTGTGGGATGCCGTGGGGTGCCGTGGGTGTGGGTGGGGTGCCATGGGATTCTGCAGGGTGCCGTGAGATGCTGTGGGGTGCCGTAGGTGTGGGGTGCTGTGGGTGAGGGGTGCTGTGGGGTGCTGTGGGTGTGGGTGGGATGCCATGGGATTCCACAGGGTGCCGTGGGATGCCGTGGGGTGTCGTGGCTGTGGGGTGCTGTGGCTGTGGGGTGCCATGGGAAGCCGTGGGGTGCTGTGGGTGTGGATGGGATGCCGTGGGGTGCTGTGGGATGCCATGGGTGTGGAATGCCATGGGGTGTCGTGGGATTCCGTGGGGTGCTGTGGGGTGCTGTGTGACACCGTGGGGTGCCACGGGTGTGGGGTGCCGTGGGATGCCATGGGGTGCCATGGGGTGCTGTGGGATGCCATGGGGTGCCGTGGGATTCCGTGGGGTGCTGTGGGGTGCTGTGTGACACCATGCGGTGCCATGGGTGTGGGGTGCCGTGGGATGCCATGGGGTGCTGTGGGATTCCGCGAGGCGCGTCGGGCTCAGGGTGCGTCGGGGTGCTGACGGCGCTGGGGGGGGGCGGTGGGCGTGGCAGGCTGGCCCTTCCCGTGCGAGGTGGAGGCGGGGGTGTTCGAGGTGCCGGCGGGGTACACGGTGCTGGGCGCGGGGCGCAGCGAGCCCCTGCGCGACGAGGACGACGACCTGCTGCAGTTCGCCATCCAGCAGAGCCTGCTCGACGCCGGCACCGAGACCGACCAGGTGCGGCCCCGCCCCCGCCCCGCCTGGCCCCGCCCTCCCCGCGGCAGGCCACGCCCCCTCTGCGCAGGCCCCGCCCCTCAGCCCCGCCCTACCCCGCAGGTGACCATTTGGGAGGCGCTGACCAACACCCGCCCGGGCACGGACCCGCCCCCTTACGATGAGGACCTCCAGCTGGAGCGGTGAGGCCCCGCCCACGGGGGGGGGGGGCGTGGCCTGAGACTGCCCCACCCACTCTGCCTGGGGCGGGGCCAAGGCAGGAGGGGGAGGCGCCTCGGAGGTGTCAGGGTGGGGGTGGAGGGGAGGGGGCGCCCCTGGGGGTGTGGCCTAAAGGGGCGAGCCCGGGAGGGTGTGGCTATAGTGGGCGGGGCTAAGTGCGGGAGTGGGTGTGGCTAGCAGGTGGGTGGGGTGAGTGGAGAGGGTGAAGGGCGGGGTGGCCACCCGGGGCGGGGCGCGGGTGGGGCGCTGTGGGCCACGGGGGCGTGGTCTCTGAAGAGGCGTGGCTTTCACGATGGGGCGTGGCTTAGACGATGGGCGTGGCCTCCGAGAGCAGGGCGTGGCCACAGCCGCTCTCCCCGCAGGGCCCTGCAGGAGAGCATGCTGCTGCAGGCAGGCCCCAGCGCCGACCCCCCTCCGGTGGCCGAGGCCCCCCCCGGGGCGGGCGGCCCCAGCCCCCCCGTGCCCCCCGGTTACGGCAGCTTCGCCGAGCAGCTGCGGCTGGCCATGGCGCTGTCGGAGCGGGAGCAGGAGGAGCGGGAGAGGCGGCGGCGGGAGGAAGACGAGGAGCTGCAGCGCATCCTGCGCCTCTCGCTCACCGACAAGTAGAAAGTGGGGAGCCGCGGGCGGGGACGTCGCGCCTCGGGGGGCACCCCCGCGCGGGGACGGGGACGCCCCGCCGGCATCGCCTCGAGTGGGGGGGGGGGTCGGCCCCCCGTGGACATCAGCCCACAGCGGGACACCTCGACGCGGGCACGGCCCTGGCAGGGTGACACCCCTGTGCCAGGGACCCCCCCGCGATGTGGGCGCAAGCCCCCCGCACTGGGGGGGGGAATTGATCCAGGGATCCTCCTACCCCCGGGGACCCCGGATCCAGGGATCCCGCCAGGCTCAAACCTCAGCCCAGGGACCCTGATCTGGGGGGACCCCCCTCCCCAGGGACACCCCCTACCCCCAGGACCCCCACCCTAGGGACCCCCCCTTCGCCCCTGCTCTTCGGTGTTGTTCGTGGACCCTGTGGAGGGGCAGGACGGGCCCGGGCGACCCCGGGGCTGACCCCTGTTTAACGGCACCCCAGCTTGGGGGGCTGCGGGGCCAGGCAGGGACCCCCCCAGGCCTCGTCCCTCGGTGGCAGGGGGGGGGCCGGGGGGCCCCGGATGTATGTACATATACATATACATATATATATATATACAGCTGTGTGCAGACTGTGCCTGGCGGGGTGATGGGTGGGATGGCCGGGGGGGTGGAGCCAGCAAGCATGTGGGGGGCACCCATGGGACCCCGGGGGGGGTTTCCTCCCTTCTGACCCCCCACAAATCCAGCCCTGTGCCCCCATTCCCTGTCCCAGGCTTAATTTTATGCTTCTTGGGGAGACCCCCGCCCGGAGAGGGGGGTGCGTGGCTGGGGACCCGCTGCTGAGCAATGGGGTGACAAGGGACTCGGGGGGGGTCGGGTCTGGGGTGCCCTGCTCTGGGGGTGGGGGGTCCTGGGCACAGGGGGGCTCGGAGTGGGCTGGCACCCACCGGGGCACGGCCAAGGGCCCTGGAGCAGTGCTGGGGTGAGGGGGGTCCCGGGGCGGGGGGGATATCCCTGGTGCCAGGGGGTGGACCATGGGGGGTCCTGGGTCAACACAGGGGGGGGGGGTCCCGGAGCAGTGCCGGGGTGAGGGGGTCCTGGAGGAGGGGGGGGGTGTCCCCTGTGCCATGGGGTGGATCCTGGGGGGTCCCGGGGCAGTGCCGGGGTGAGGGGGTCCGGGAGGGGGGGTTCCCCGGTGCCAGGGGGTGGATCTTAGTGGTGGGGGGGTCCCGGGGCAACACGGCTCTGGGTCCCAGAGCAGTGCCGGCGTGAGGGGGTCCCAGAGAGGGGGGATATCCCCGGTGCCGTGGGGTTGGATCCTGGGGGGGTCCCGGGGCAGTGCCAGGGTGAGGGGGTCCTGGAGGGGAGGGGGGGTGTCCCCTGTGCCATGGGGTGGATCCTGAGGGGTCCCAGAGCAGTGCCGGTGTGAGGGGGTCCCAGGGGAATCCCTGGCGCCGGGGGGTTGATCCTGGGGGGGTCCCGGGGCAGTGCCAGGGTGAGGGGGTCCCGGAGGGGGGGGGTTCCCCGGTGCCGGGGGGTGGATCCTGGTGGGGTCCCGGGGCAGTTCCGGGATGAGAGGCTCCTGGGGCGTGGGGGGTATCCCCGGTGCGGGGGTCCCGGGGGGTTCCCCCGGCTGGGGTCCCCGGGGAAGCCCCCAGGGGGCGGTGGGTCTGGGGGCTCCCCTCCCGGTGCCGCCGGGGCGGAGGGGGCCGTGCCGGTGCCCGTTGCCGGCCGGGCGGGGCGGTGGCGGAGGCGCTTCCTGGTGCGGGGGGGGGGGGTGGTGGCGGTGCGGGGGGGGCGGTGCGGGGCGGCGCGGCGGGGCATGGCGCTGGTGACCGTGCGGCGGGCGGCGGGTTCCCCCGGGGACCCCGCGGTGAGTCCGGCCCGGGACCGGGCACCGGGGAGCGGGGCACGGCGGCGGCGGGAGCTCGGGTCGGGCCGGCCCGGGGCCGCCCGGTGCTGCCGGGACGGGGAGTGGAGGGGGGGGGGGGGGGGGGAGGTCCCGGCTGCCCCGGGGGCTCCCGGTGGGGGGGGAACGGGGTGTCCCGGTTGTTCCCGGTTTCTCCCTGTTGTTCCCGGTTGTTCCCGGTTGCTCCCGGTGCAGGGTACGCCGCCGCTCCGGTCTCTCCCGGCGCAGGCTCACCCCAGTCGCTCCCAGTGGGAGGTTACTGGGAGCCCAGTTGCCCCCAGTACACGTTGGGGTCTGCTCCCGGCTGGGGAGGTGTGGCTTCCCGTCTTGGGGGGGGGGGGGGGTGTCCCCAGTTGCTCCCACCCGAGCTAAGGCTGTCCCCAGTGCTCCCAGTACATTCGCTGTCCCAGTAGCTCCCAGCGCTCCTGCCCTCCCCCTCCAGTAACCACTGGGCCTTATCAGGGTGCACAGCCCAGGGCCCCCCCCCCCCGCGAGCACTTCCCCCTTGGGCAGCACCCAGCCGGGGGGGGTACACACGGGGACAGCCCCCCCCCGGCATCCCAGGGCCGACCCCCAGCGGGACCCCCACCCAGGACCCCCATGCTCCCCAAAGCCCCATGCTGCTGGGGGGGGGGGTGGGGGGCAGCTTGGCAGGGTGGCTCGCAGTGCCCAGGGGGGACGTGCCGGGGTTGGGGGGTGCTTGCCGGGCCCCCCGGGCATGGTCCGTGCCCCGGGGTCATGCTCTCCCCCCGGGGGGGCACGGCCCCCCCCCCCCCAATGCTTTGCAGGAGGAAGATGCACCCAGGCGTGGGCGGCTGCAGCGACGGTGAGCGGGGGGTCCGAAGCCACAGGGTGGGGGGCACAGGGCACTGGGGTGGGGAGGGGACACAGCCACCCCCTGAGGCGCACTTCCCCCCCCCGTGGTGCCCCAGCACCCCCAGCTCCCCCCACCCCCCCCTCGGGGGAGCGCTCTGGGGGTACCCTCGAGTGCTGGGTGTCGCTGCGGGCTGGGCCCCCCCCATCCCGCTCAGGACCCTCCTGCCCCCCAGGCAGAGCTTCGTCATGGTCAAGGGGGCCGCCCTGCTGCTGCCCGCCGAGGAGCCGCTGGCGGCCGAGCCCCCCCCGGCTGCACCCCCGGGCCAGGCCCCGGGGCGGCAGGAGCAGCACCTCCAGCTCATGATGCAGCTGCTGCGCCCGCAGGATGCCATCCGGCTGGTAGGGCACGGCCACCGCGTCCCAGCGCGGGGACCGCGATGGGACGGTGGCGGGGCCGGGGACGGCGATGGGATGGAGGCGAGGTGGGGACAGCGAAAGGGATGGAGCGGGACGGGGTGGGGATGGGGACAGGGTAGGGGTGGGATGGGACAGGATGGGGTTGTGGTGGGACAGGACGGGGTGGGATGGGATGAGGATGGCAAGAGAATGGGTATGGGGACAGGGATGGGGTGGGATGGGATGGGATGGGGCGAGGATGAGGGCAGGATGGGGATGGGGACAGGGTAGGGATGGGATGGGACAGGATGGGGTTGTGGTGGGACAGGACGGGGTGGGATGGGATGAGGATGACAACAGAACGGGGATGGGGACAGGGATGGGATGGGATGGGACAGAAGGAGGACGGGGGCAGGGTGGGAATGGGGACAGGGTAGGGGTGGAATGGGACAGGATGGGGTTGTGGTCGGACAGGATGGGATGGGATGAGGATGGCAACAGAAAAGGGATGGGGACAGGGATGGGATGGGTATGGGAATGGGATGTGGATGGGGAGGGGGTGGGGATGGGACGGGACAGGATGGGATAGGATGGGGTGGGATGAGGATGGGGATGGAACGGGATGAGATGGGATGGTATGGGATGGAGTGAGGATGGGGGCAGGATGGAGATGGGGATGGGAACAGGGATGGGATGGGATGAGGATGGGGATGGAACGGGATGAGATGGGATGGTATGGGATGGAGTGAGGATGGGGGCAGGATGGAGATGGGGATGGGAACAGGGATGGGATGGGATGAGGATGGGGATGGAACGGGATGAGATGGGATGGTATGGGATGGAGTGAGGATGGGGGCAGGATGGAGATGGGGATGGGAACAGGGATGGGATGGGATGAGGATGGGGATGGAACGGGATGAGATGGGATGGAGTGAGGATGGGGGCAGGATGGAGATGGGGATGGGAACAGGGATGGGATGGGATGAGGATGGGGATGGAACGGGATGGGAGAGGATGGGATGGAGTGAGGATGGGGGCAGGATGGGGATGGGGACAGAGATGGGATGGGATAGGATGGGGTGGGATGAGGATGGGGATGGAACGGGATGGGAAAGAATGGGATGGAGTGAGGATGAGGGCGGGATGGGGATGGGGATGGGGACAGGCATGGGATGGGATGAGGGCAGGGGCAGGATGGGATGGGACAGGACAGAATTGGGATGGGACAGAGTGGGGATGGGGATAGGGATGGGGAAGGGATGGGTATTGGAATGGGATACGGATGGGGACTGGACAGGGTGGGATGGGATGAGATGGGCCATGGGACGGGATGGGATGAGGATGGGGATAAAATGGGGCTGGGGATGTGATAGGATGGGACGAGGACAGGATGGGGACAGCACAGGATGGGGTGAGGTTGGAATGGGATGGAGAAGGGATGGGGCTGGGGTGTGCCTGGTGCTCCTTCCCGGGCACTGGGGGCACTGGGGGGGCAGATCCTGCCCCCCTCATGCCCCCCCCCACCCCAGGCGGTGCGGCTGGAGTCGGCGCGGCCGCAGCGGGTGCGGTACCTGCTGGTGGTGCGGCCTGAGGAGGCGGGAGCCGAGGGGCAGACGGCGCTGCTGGGCGTCGACTTCGCCCACGAGGGGTGAGCGGGGCCTGGGGAGGGGGTCTGGGGCGGAGGGAGGCGGCACCGCCTGACCTCTGCCCGCCCCAGGGCCACCCGCTGCACCCTGGGCATGGTGCTGCCCCTCTGGAGCGACACCCAGGTCTTCCTCGACGGCGATGGGTAAGGGGTCGGCGGGGCTTGGGGGAAGGGGCGGGGTTTGTGAGGGTGGGGCTCGGGGGGCTGGGTGGGGCCTGTGGGGAGGGGCGTGGCTGGGGTGCCCACCCCACCCCAATGTGTCTCCCCGCGGTGCCCAGGGGGTTCAGCGTGACGTCGGGGGGGCAGACCCGCATCTTCAAACCCATCTCGGTCCAGACCATGTGGTGAGCGAGCCCCGGCTGTGTCCGTGGGCACAGGGCACGTGGGCACCATCGTAGGCACGGGGGGTGTGGGCACCACTGTGGGCATGGGGGACGTGGGCACCGCCACGGTTATGGGGAACATGGGCACCATCTTGGGCACGAAGGATGTGGACACTGCCATGGGCACTGCCATGGGCACTGCCATGGGCACAGGGGGACGTGGACATCACCACGGTTATGGGGGATGTGGACACTGCCATGGGCACAGGGGACATGGGCACCACCATGGGCAGCAGGGGCTGTGGGCACTACTGTGGGCATGGAGGACATAGGGACCATGACAGCTATGGGGAACGTGGGCACCACCATGCACATGGGGGATGTGGGCACCACTGTGGGCACGGAAGACATGGGCAGCACCATGGGCTTGGTTGAAGCGGGCACCACCATGGGCATGGGGGACGTGGGCACCACCATGGTCATGGTTGAAGTGGGCAGCACCATGGGCTTGGTTGAAGTGGGCACAACCATGGGCACTGGGGACATGGGCAGCACCATAGGCTTGGTTGAAGTGGACACCACCGTGGGCGTGGGGAATGTGGTCACCACCATGGGCATGGGGGACATGGGCAACACCATGGGCTTGGTTGAGTGGGCACCACCATGAGCATGGGGGACATGGGCAGCACCATGGGCTTGGTTGAAGTGGGCACCACCATGAGCGTGGGGGACATGGGCACCACCACAGTTATGGGGAACGTGGTCACCACCATGGGCACGGTTGAAGTGGGCACCACCGTGGGCACGGGGGACATGGGCAGCACATGGGCTTGGTTGAAGTGGGCACCACCGTGGGCATGGGGAATGTGGACACCGCCATGGTTATGGGGAATGTGGTCACCACCATGGGCATGGGGGACATGGGCAACACCATGGGTTTGGTTGAAGTGGGTACCACCATGAGCATGGGGGACATGGGCAGCACCATGGGCATGGGGGACATGGGCAGCACCATGGGCATGGTTGAAGTGGGCACCACCATGGGCATGGGGGACATGGGCAGCACCATGGGCATGGTTGAAGTGGGCACAACCATGGGCACTGGCGACATGGGCAGCACCACGATGGTTGTGGGGAACGTGGTCACCCCACGTGGGCGCGGGGGACACGGGCAGCAGGAAGGCGCCCCGGCCGCGGCGGAGCGTGGCCGGGCGCGGCGGTGGCAGGTGGCGTGCGGCAGGGCCGTGCTGCAGGAGCTGCACCGCGCCTGCGAGGAGGCGTCCCGCGGCGGGCACATCCCCGGGGGCCCGGCGCTGGCCTGGGCCCGCGACTACGCGGCGACGGCGGCGGCCTCGGAGCAGAGCTGCCTCAACGAGTGGCTGGCCATGGCCGACCTCGAGTCCGTGCGCCCCGCCTCGCCCCCGCCCCTCCGGTACGCCCCGCCCCCTGCCCCGCCCCCGGCCGGATGGCCAATCTGCACCGCTCCCGGGCTGAGTGGGGTGGGGCAGGGGGCGGGGCTTGTGGTAATTGGGTGGGGCTGTGAGGGTGGGGCTCTGCTAGGGAGGCAGGGCTTGTGCCGAGGGGCGGGATCTAGGTTCAGGGTGTGGCTAATGGAGGGGGCGGGGATTGCCTGGATGAGGGGTGGAGCTTAGAGGAATGGATGGGGCTTGAATGAATGGGGTGGGGCTTAGAGGAATGGGGTGGAGCTTAAAGGAATGGGGTGGGGCTTAGAGGAATGGATGGGGCTTGAATGAATGGGGTGGGGCTTAGAGGAATGGGGTGGGGCTTAGAGGAATGGGGTGGGGCTTAGAAGAATGGGGTGGGGCTTAGAAGAATGGGGTGAAGCTTAAAGGAATGGGTGGGGCTTAGAGGGATGGGTGGAGCTTAAAGCAGCTGGGTGGAGCTTAAAGGAACTGGGTGGAGCTTCCAGTCTGGGGAGGGCCATGGGGAAGTGGGGCTTGCGCTTGGCAGGGGGCTCGGGGGCAGAGGAGGTGGGGTCTGGGCAGGGTGGGGCCTGGGCGGGGCGCGGTGACGCGGTGACGCGGTGGGGTGGGCGCCAGGCCGGCGGCGGCGGAGCTGTCGGAGCAGGCGGTGCGGGCGCTGCTGCGGGAGGTGATGGCCAGCGCTGACCTGGAGAGCGTCACCTCCAAGGAGGTGGGTGCCAGCGGGCAGGGGGGCAGGGGCAGGGGGGCAGGGGCAGCGGCAGGGCCCTCCCTCACCCCCCTCCCCACGCTGCCCAGGTGCGGGAGGAGCTGGAGCGGCGCACGGGGCACAGCCTGGCCCAGCACAAGGACTTCATCGACAACGAGATGCTGCTGGTGCTGGCGCAGATGGACCGGCCCTCCCGCGTCTTCCCACACCTCTACCTGGTGGGCAGCGGCGCGGGCAGGGCAGGTGGGGCGGGCGGGGGTGTCCCCACCCCTCACCGGTGCCACCGCGCAGGGCTCCGAGTGGAACGCGGCCAACCTGGAGGAGCTGCAGCAGAACCGGTGAGCGTGGAGCGGCATGGGGTCATCTGGGGTGTCGCGGTGGGGTGGGCATGGGGCTGTCATGGGGTGTCATGGTGGGGTGGGCATGGGGTTGTCTGGGATGTCATGGTGGGGTGGGCATAGGGCCATCGTGGGGTGTCATGATGGGGTGGGCATGGGACTGTCGTAGGGTGTATGGTGAGGTGGGCATGGGGTCATCTGGAATGCCATGGTAGGGTGGGCATGGGGTCATCTGGGGAGTCACAGTGGGGTGGGCATGGGGCTGTCATGGGGTGTCGTGGTGCAGTGGGCATGGGGTCGTCTGGGGTGTCATGATGGGGTGGGCATGGGGCTATCGTAGGGTGTCATGGTGAGGCAGGCATGGGGTCATCTGGAGTGCCATGGTAGGGTGGGCATGGGGCCATAGTGGGGTGTCATGATGGGGTGGGCTTGGGGCTATCATGGGGTGTGTGGTGGGGTGGGCATGGGGTCATCTGGGGTGTCACGGTGGGGTGGGCATGAGGCCATCATGGGGTGTCCCACTAGGGTAGGCACAGGGTCATCGTGGGGTGTCCTGGTGGTGCAGGCACGAGGTCATCATGAGGTGGCCTGGTGGGGTGGGTGTGGGGTCATCATGGGACACTGGTGGGGTGGGCATGGTGCCATTGTAGGACGCCCATTGAGGTGGGCATGGAGGCCTTGCAGGGCACCCGGCAGGGTGGGCATGGCATCATGGTGGGACGCGCGGCAGGGTGGCTGCAGCAGGGCGGCGGCACCGTGGTGGGGTGGGCGCGGGGCACCCCACGGAGCGGCCCCCCGACCCTGCGTGCTCGCTGTGCCCCCCACCCGCCACGCCACAGGGTCACCCACATCCTCAACGTGGCGCGGGAGATCGACAACTTCTTCCCGGCGCTCTTCACCTACATGAACGTGCGGGTGTACGACGAGGAGGCAGCCCAGCTCCTGCCCCACTGGAACGACACCTTCCTCTTCCTCTCCCGCGTCCGGTCAGTGGGGCCAGGGCAGCCCCGGGACGCAGGGGGGGAGGGGGGACCATCGGGGGGGCACAGGGTGCAGGGGACATTGGGCTGGAGCCAGGGGAACATGGGTGGGGGTATCTGGGGAGGCATCCTGGTGGCTGAGGTGCTGGGAGCTCTGGGGACACTGGGAGCGCTGGGAGCTGGGGAGCTCTGGGGCCCTGGGTCTCTGTGGACGTTGGGAGACCTGGATACCACCCCTGGGGCGTGGGGTCCTTGGGGACACGGGGAGCCCTGGGTGACATGGGGAGCCCTGGGACACTGATGTCCTGGGGACACAGGGAGCCCTGGGGCATGGGTTCCTTGGGGACATGAAGAGCCCTGGGTGACACAGGGAGCCCTGGGATACTGATGTCCTGGGGACACTGGTGCCCTGGGAACACGGGGAGCCCTGTGTGACATGGGTGGCCCTGGGATACTGATGTCCTGGGGACAGGGGGTCCCTGAGGCACGGGGTCCTTGGGGACATGGGGAGCCCTGGGTGGCACGGGGAGCCTGGGGACACTGATGACCTGGGGACATGGGGAGTCCTGGGGTATGGGTTCCTTGGGGACATGGAGAGCCCTGGGGCACGGGGTCCACGGGGACACGGGCAGCCGTGGGGCACGGAGCCCCGGGAGCCGGGTGCCAGCGCGGGCGGTGCCGCAGGGCCGCGGGGGGCCGGGCGCTGGTGCACTGCCGCATGGGGCTGAGCCGCTCGGCGGCCACGGTGCTGGCCTACGCCATGAAGGAGTTCGGCTGGTCCCTGGAGAGGGCGCTGCGCCACGTCCGGCACTGCCGCCCCGGCGTCCTGCCCAACCCCGGCTTCATGCGCCAGCTCGACTTCTACCAGGGCATCCTGCGCGCCAGGTGGGCGGGGCGAGGGGCGGGGCGGGGCACACCCCGGGGGTGGGGCCTCATCTCACCACGCCCACTCGGGCAGGGCAGGGGCTGCTTTGGCTGCGACCTCTGGGGCGGGGTGTGTGGGGCTTGAGGTGGCCACGCCCCTCTGGGGAGGGGTGGGTGGAGCTTCTGTGGCCACGCCCTGACAGGCAGAGTGGCCTTTGGTGGAGCCTCACACTTTGTTGCTATAGCAGTGGGGCGGAGCCTGTGGGAGCCCCACCCCAAACCCTGGGGGTGTGGGGAGGTGCGGGGGGGCGTGGCTTTGAGGGTGAGGCCAGCGGCTGACGGGCAGGTGCGGGAGGCGTGGCTTCGTGGGCGTGGTCATCCGCGGGCGGGGGCGTGGCTTCATGGGCCAGGCCAGCTGCTGACGGCCAGGTGCAGGGGCGTGGCTTCATGGGCACGGTCAGCGGCTGATGGGCAGATGCGGGGGGCGTGGCTTCGCGGGCGTGGCCAGGCGCTGACGGGCAGGTGCGGGGGGCGTGGCTTCGCGGGCGTGGCCAGGCGCTGACGGGCAGGTGCGTGGCAGCCGGCACAGCAGCCTGTGGGAGCCCAAGGCGGCGGAGCAGGGGGCCCAGCCCGAGGAGGGGGGGGAGGGCGGCCCCTCCCCGCGGCCCCCCGAGGAGGGGAGCGGGCGGGGGCTGCTGGGGGCCTCCCCGCGCCCCCGCATCTCCCTCTGCGCCGTCATGCGGAGCATCAGCCAGCTGGAGTCCCCCGAGCCCCCCGAGCTGCCGGGGGACCCCCTCGTCGAGGAGGTGAGTGCCGGGAAGGGGCGGGGGGCAGGAGCTGAGGCGCTGGCTGAGCCCACCCCCCCCCCCGTGTCTTGTCCCTCCCCCCCACCGCAGGTGTTCGCGGCCGCGGAGGCACCGGGGGACCGGGGGTCCCGGCCGTCGTCCCGGCCCCGCCGGGTGGTGCGGCAGGCCAGCCTGGACGGCGGCCCCGCCCCCGACCACGCCCCCACCTCTGACCCCACCCCCCACCTCCCCTCCACCCCGCCCCCAACTCCCTAACCCGGGAGGGGGGGGGATGTGTGGGTCAGAGCCCCCCCCCGCCGCCGCGGCACCATGGGGAAGGGGCGGAGCTTAGGCCTGCTGGAGGCGTGGCCAGGGAGCCGGCACGCCCCCCCACACACTGCTGCACTCCGGGGGGCGGCGGTGGCCCTGCCTCACCTCCCCCCCCCCCGCCACCTCTCACCGCGCCGGCACTGAGAATAAAGCGTGGAAACGGCCGTGGCGTGGGTCCTATTGGGGCGATGCTCTCCTTGCCATCAGTAGGGGCCAGAGTGAACATGGAGGCTGGAGGGCAGCTCCCGGTGTGCGGGGAGGGGGAGCTGGGCTTAACCTCCCGCCGCCGTGTCCCGGCTCAGCCCGGGCTGGGGGTGCCGCAGCCCCGCACCCGCGGGTCCCGGCAGAACGGGAGGCGCGAAGCTCCGCCGCCATCTTGTGCGGCGAGGGGCGCGCGGGGAACTACAGCTCCCGGCGTCCCTTGCGCGGGGTGGGGAAGGGCGCCGGGGCTTTGCGCATGCGTGCTGGCGCGCCACCGTCCTGGTTGCTATGGGAACCGGGCGCAGGCCTGCCTCAGGCCTAGCGGCCTAGGCCGCGGCGCTGGAAGTTTGAGCTTGGCCTAGAGGTGAGGGCAGGCGGGGGGAGGGATAAAGCCGTGAGGTGTGGGCAGAGCCGTGGCTGGGGCTGGAAGAGCCAACATGGAGGCCCACACGGAGCTGGAAGGCCGCACGTCGCCTCCGGGCCAGCGCTGAGGAATGGCCTCCTGCCCGCAGCCCGAGCCGGGGCTGCTGCTCTGGGCGCGGGAGCCACCCCAGAGTCTTCCTCCCCTCACTGCTCCCCGCAGCGCCCGCCGTGTTGGGGCTCCGTGCCTGCAGAGCTGCTGGAGTGCAGCCAGAGCCCTTGCCAGCTCAGAGCCTTGCCCGCTCCCTCAGCCGCATCTGGCAGCCGCCGCAGGGCGAGCGCAGCAGAGGAGCTGGGCACGGCAGCAGCCTGGGCCCCCGAGGCCAGGGGGAAGCACCGCCAGGCTCTTCAGATCCCCCTCCCCACGGGTGGGATGCAGGGCGGCAGGGAGATACGGGGCGCCGCGGGCTGTGCGGGGCAGCCTGCCCCTGCTTTCGGAGATAAGACAGCCCCTGTTGCTTCCCGAAGCCTTTTCCTCGCTTTGCCGTGGCTTGAGGTCTTCCTGCTCACCACCCACAGCCTTTGGGTGCTCTCTGGGTGGGTTTTAGTGTCTCCTTCTCCCAACCCCGCTGCCACCGCAAGGAGCCTGGAAACCTCCCTCGTTCTCCCCGCCATGAACCGAGGGCAGAGGGAGTTTGGCCGAGGCGTCGGCAGCCACCGGGTGCAACGGGACCATGGCATGGGATTAGGGCAGAGAAAGTGGGGTGAGGTCTGGAGAACCCTGCTTGGAGGACCCCCACCTCCACCAACTGCCTCCTTCCTCCTGGCCCTGGGCCCTGCTGGGTGCGGGACGCGTACGTCTTGGGGGTCCGCACCCTAAATGTCTCTGTCCTGTTCCCAGCAGTCACGTCCCCCCAAGTGGAAGATGCTCGAGGGCCTGAAGCTCCGACAGCGGGACAAGATCCGGCTGAACAACGCGATCTGGAGGGCTCGGTGCCTGCAGCGTGAGCGGACCCTGTAGCTGCAGGCAGCCCCCGCACCCTGTCCCGCCTGCCCCCCCGCCCGGGACGCGGCCGGGGTTACTGCCGGGTCCGGCTCTCCACCGCTCGATCGCAGGTTTGCGATAGAACCAACTCATTTTATTGACGAAGCAACACAGCGAGCTAATAAAGTAAGTAATCAATAACCTAAATAACACAGCCTGTTATTAATTAATGATTGAATGATTCTGCACGCACAGCAAAGCTACTAATTACGGCTCTTCATCTGACGGATCCCACGGGACTGCTGTTGCCAGCTCTCGCGCTCTTCCCTCCCCACCGCCTGGGAGGGAAAGGCCCCGTTGGAGGCCCGACGGCCTGGGGGGGCCCGTGCCCGCCCAACCTGGCTCTGCAGGCCGCCAGCGCTGCAGTCCGCAGCCATCTGCACCCCTAATGCCAGACGATCCCCTCCCCGTGCTGACCTTTATCTAGTTTTTACACCTTATTCTCAAATTCTTCACTTCTGGGCCCTTTTTGTTACCCTTCCACCTTCCCTCCTCCACCCAAACAGCCTGCTGCCAATTAATTCTTCTCCACGGGTCCAGGTTTTGTTTCAGGCTGCTGGAGGCCGAGGCCTAGAGGTGAGCCCCTGCAGACCCCAGTCCCCGACAGGACCGCAGCTCAGTCCTCCACGTGGGACGAGGCGGTGGGGCTGGCGGGCCGGGTGCTCGCGGTGACACGTGTCCGTGTGCCGCAGGTGGGGACGATGGAGGGCGAGGACACATCCAGGCCGTCACCCGGGAGTACCACGAGCGGACGACGTACTCGTACGCACAGGTGAGGACACGGCGTGGACACAGGGACACCTGGACTCCCCCGCTGCCCACCTCCGACCCCCCACCCACGGTCCCAGGACACCCCACCCAGACCAACCGGCGGTGGCAGCTCCAGCCGAGCCCCTGCCAGCATGGGGACGCCTTTGTCCCCAGCTCTGCAGCCTCGCTGGCTGCCACTCCCCTGTCTACACCCGTGCTCGCTGTCCGATGGGCTCCCCTTTCCCAGCTGGGCCAGTCCCAGTGGCGTTACTGGGAGGCCTGGCAGCACCAGCTTCTGGGTTCACCAGCTCCCCCCACCCTTGCCGTGCCTGGCAGGGGGTCCCTGGCCCAGTAGGGTCCCAGCGGCGAGGCGGAGGGCAGCTGCCCCATGGAGCTCGACCCCCTTCATGACCCTGAAGGGCTGATGTCAGACCTGGCCGACACCATCTTCTTCGTCAGCTTGTGATCCAGCCCACCCTCTGGCAGCCCGTGGCCCCCCCTTCTGTCCCATCAGCCCGCTGTGGGGCATCCCACGCCCCTCCTCGCATCCCCCCTGGTCCGTCTGTCCGTCTGTCTGCCCGCTGGCAGGCCAGGCAGCCTGCAGGTCCCTGCCCTGGGCGCTGCCAGCCCTCGCCTCCAGCTCCTGACCCCGTTAACGCTCCCTCCGTTAACTCTGCCTTCTGCCCCCCCCCAGATCTCGCAGCCAGCCGCCCCCAGCCTGTGCTACTGGTGAGTACTGGGGTGGGACCCCCTCTCCTCCCTCCCCAGTGGCACCCCCAGACCCCGCCCCGGCTCCGTTCTGCCCACGGGGCCGGCTGAGCCCCCCGCCCTCCCCTGCCTGGGGGGTGGGGGCGGGGAGCACCCCTACGAGGGGACAGGGGCACCCCCACAGCGAGGGGATCTGTGGGGCAAGGGGACCACCATCTGCTCCGTACCGTGGGGGGTCTGTGGGGCCGAGGGCACTGTGTGGGGGCACTGTGGGGGGGCACAGACCCCCCCCTGCTCCCAGGGCTGCCATTAAACTCTGTGTGACTGCACAAACCCGCCTGGCTCTCTCGGGGAGGGGGGGGCACAGACCCCTCCCTCAGTACCCCACAAAGGGGCTTCACCCCCCAACCCCGGGTGCCCCCCAGACAGCACGCGGCAGCCCCCCACCTTCGCTCACACCAGCCTTTAATCCGCCCGGTGCCCCCCGGGGCCGTGGCACGGCTGCGGACAGGCCTGGGGGGCAGCGGGCACGACCCCCCCCGGCCCCCCCCTTCCTTCTCATCCCTCTGGCGTGGGGTGCAGCGGCTCAGAGCGAGTACTCGTGCCAGAGGCTGTGGGGCAGAGCGGGGGGGTCAGCAGCCGCCTGCTGCCCCCCACCCCACCCTGGGATGGATACCGGCAGGGTGGGGGGCACCAAAAGTTGGGGGGGGGTGCACCCACCTGTAGGTGACATCGGGGTCGTCCCGGTGCTCCAGGAGAGCGTCGCGAACTGGGCTGGGGGGGCTCAGCCCCAGCGCCTGCGCCCGCTCCCACCGCTGCAACCGGGTGATCCCTGCGGGGGGGCGGGGGGGGGGCACGGTCAGGGGGGTCTGGGGGAGTCTGGGGGGGGTCTGGGGGCTGGAGGGGGGGGGTCTCACCGGTGCACGGCCCGTACTCCCAGGCCAGGTCGAAGCGGCGCAGCATCTCCAGGAGGGCTTGGTCCGGGGGGGGACGCGGGGGGGGGGGACTCGGCTGCCGGGGGGGGCTGGGGACAGCGCTTGACCTTGCCCTTGACCTTGCCCGGGGGTCGCCGCGCCCGCCGCCGCGGGAAGGAGTCGGTGATGCGGGGGGGCTGCTCCATGGCCCTGCGGGGACAGGACGGGTGGCGGCCCCGGGGCCCGGAACCGGGCGCGTCCCCGCTCCGCCCCTGCCGAGCCCCGGGCGGAAGCGGCGGGGCTGGGCCGGGGAGACCGGGGGCTGCCACCCCACCCCCCGCCACCCCGCCGCTGTCACACCCCCCCCCCCCCCGTCGGTCCCCGCCGTCCTGGGGACTGCCACCCCCCCCCCGCTTCGGTCCCCGCCACCCTGGGGACTGCCACCCCCCCCCGCTTCGGTCCCCACCACCCCGCCGCTGTCACCGCCCCCCCCCCCGTCGGTCCCAGCCACACCGGGGACTGCCACCCCCCATTCGGTCCCCGCCACCCCGCCTCTGACACCCCCCCATCAGTTCCCACCACCCTGGGGACTTCTACCCCCCCCCCCGCTTCGGTCCCCACCACCCTGGGGACTGCCACCCCCCCCCGCTTCGGTCCCCGCCACCCCACCGCTGTCACCCCCCCCCCCCCCGTTGGTCCCAGCCACACCGGGGACTGCCACCCCCCCAGTCGGTCCCCGCCACCCTGGGTACTGTCACCCCCCCAATCAGTCCCAGCCACACCGGGGACTGTCACCCCCCCCCGTGGGTCCCCGCCACCCCCTGCCCCGTGACCCACCCCAGGCAGCCGTCACCCTCCGCCCCACGCAGCGCTCCGGCCCCGTGTCCCCCCCCCCCCGGGAAGCACAGCCGGTGACCCACGGGCCTGCCTGTGCCCACCCCCAGCCGTGGTGACACCGTCCCGGGGGGGGGACACACACGCACACCCCGCAGGTGCCACCGGTGCGGATTTGCCTGAGGCTTCACAGCCCTCCCGGGGGGGGCCCAGAATAGCCCGGGGCAGGGCCGCGGTGACGCAGGGTGACACCCCAGGGACACAGACACGTCCCTCGGCGGTGACAGCAGCTGGCGGCTCCAACGGCCGGCGGGGAGGGACGCACAACCCTATAGCAGCCATCAGAGAATCCACAATGCTTTATTATTATTATTATTATTATTATTATTATTACTATTATTATTATTACTCTGGTTCTCTCCCTTGCCCCCACAGTGTGGGGACTTCCCCACCCCAGGGTGGGGGGTCTGAGGGGTGGGAGGGCTCTCAAGCCCTCCAACAGCGGGGAGGGACGCGCAACCCTATAGCAGCCATCAGAGAATCCACTCTGCTTCTCTTTTATTATTATTATTATTATTATTATTATTCCATTTGATTTTCTCCCTCGCCCCACAGCACGGGGAATTCCCCCCCCAGGGTGGGAGGTCCGAGGGAGGATTCTCAGTCCCTCCAACGGCAGGGAGGGACGCACAACCCTATAGCAGCTATCAGAGAATCCACTCTGCTTTTTTTGGAAATAATAATAATAACAATAATAATAATAATTATTATTATTATTGTTTGGTTTTCTCCCTCGCCCCACAGCGCGGGGGCTTCTCCACCCCAGGGTGGGGGTCCGGGGGAGCGGGGCTCTCAGGCCCTCCAACAGCCAGCAGAGGGACACACAACCCTATAGCAGCCATCAGAGAATCCCCTCTGCTTTTCTTTTTTATTATTATTATTACTCCGTTTGGTTTTCTCCCTCGCCCCCCAGCACGGGGGCTTCCCCACCCCAGGGTGGGGGGTCCGAGCGGTGTGGGGGAGGGCTCTCAGGCCCTCCAACCGCCACTGGGGAGGGACGCACAACCCTATAGCAGCCATCAGAGAATCCACTCTGCTTTATTTTTTTATTATTATTATTACTCCCTTTGGTTTTCTCCCCCACCCCCCAGCGCGGGGGCTTCCCCACCCCAAGGTGGGGGTCCGAGGGGCGATTCTCAGTCCTTCCAATGGCAGGGAGGGACGTATAGCAGCTATCAGAGAATCCACTCTGCTTATTATTATTATTATTATTATTATTATTATTATTATTATTATTATTATTATTCCTTTGGTTTTCTCCCCCACCCCCCAGCGCGGGGGCTTCCCCACGCAGGGTTGGGGGTCCCGGGGGGTGTGAGGGAGGGCTCTCAGGCCCTCCAACCGCCACTGGGGAGGGACGCACAACCCTATAGCAGCCATCAGAGAATCCACTCTGCTTTTCTTTTTTTTTTATTATTATTATTACTCCGTTTGGTTTTCTCCCCCGCCCCCCAGCGCGGGGGCTTCCCCACTCCAGGGTGGGGGTCCGAGGGGCGACTCTCAGTCACTCCAATGGCAGGGAGGGACGCACAACCCTATAGCAGCTATCAGAGAATCCACTCTGCTTTTTATTATTATTATTATTATTATTATTATTATTATTATTATTATTATTATTCTTCCTTTGGTTTTCTCCCCCACCCCCCAGCGCGGGGTCTTCCCCACGCAGGGTTGGGGGTCCCGGGGGGTGTTGGGGAGGGCTCAGACCCTCCAACCGCCACTGGGGAGGGACGCACAACCATATAGCAGCCATCAGAGAATCCACTCTGCTTTACTTTTTTATTATTATTATTACTCCCTTTGGTTTTCTCCCTCGCCCCCCAGCGCGGGGGCTTCCCCACCCCAAGGTGGGGGTCCGAGGGGTGATTCTCAGTCCCTCCAATGGCAGGGAGGGAAGCACAACCCTATAGCAGCTATCAGAGAATCCACTCTGCTTTTTTTTATTATTATTATTATTATTATTATTATTATTATTATTATTATTATTATTCCTTTGGTTTTCTCCCTCACCCCCCAGCGCGGGGGCTTCCCCACGCAGGGTTGGGGGTCCCGGGGGGTGTGAGGGAGGGCTCTCAGGCCCTCCAACCGCCACTGGGGAGGGACGCACAACCCTATAGCAGCCATCAGAGAATCCACTCTGCTTTATTTTTTTATTATTATTATTACTCCCTTTGGTTTTCTCCCCCACCCCCCAGCGTGGGCGCTTCCCCACCCCAGGGTGGGGGTCCCGGGGTGGGGGGGTTGGCTCTCAGGCGGCGGCCCTGGCCAGCCCGGGGTTGTGCAGGACGTAGCGGCAGCGCGCGGGCAGCTGCCGGTACCCCAGCTCCTCCAGCACCCGCTGCATCGCCCGGTTCTCCGGCACCGTGTGCCCGAAAGCCTCGAAGCCTCGCGCCCGCGCCCGCCGCGCGGCCATGCCCAGCGCCACCAGCATGTGGCCGCGCCGGCGGTGGCTCGGCAGCGTGTAGCCGTGGGCCGCGGCGCCGAACGGGTCGCTCAGCACCCAGCAGAATGGGCCCCCGCTCCCCTCGTGCAGGCACAGGGTGGGGAAGCCCCCCACCACCTCGGCCAGGTACCGGCGGCTGCGCGCGTTGCCCCCGTACGCCCACGTCTCGTCCACCAGGTCCACATGCGCCGGGCTGAGCGAGCCCACCCGGACGCCGGGGTCCAGCCTGCGGCCGGTGGCCGTCAGCGTTTGGGGAGGGGGACACACACGGGGTGGCGGGGGGCTGCGGGCGCGGGGGGCTCACCGGGGCTCGGGGATGGCGCTGGGGTCGGGGTGCAGGTAGGTGTAGTAGTCGGTGATCTCCAGCTCCACGCCCTTGGGCCCCGCCACGGCCTCGGCCACCGTGGCCACCCCCTCCTGCAGCCCTGGGGACGGGGGCGTCAGGGGACCCCGCTCCCCTGGCAGCCCCCCCCGCGCCCCCCCCCTTCTGACCCCGGCACGGCGGCTCTGCCCTCCCCGCTGTCCCCCCCACAACCCCAGTCTCTGTCCCCAGTAGCCCAATCCTTGCTCCCAGTGCACCCACAACCCCAGTTCCTGCCCCCAGTACCCCCCAAGTCCAACCACAATGCCCCCCACTGTCCCCAGTGTCCCCCAGCACGCCAGTTCCTACTCCCAGTGACCTGCAGCACCCCCAAGTCCAACCACAAGGCTTCCCACTGCCCCCAGCACCCCAGTTCCTGCCCCCAGTGCCCCCCAGCATCCCCCAGTCCAACCATGCTACTCCCGTGTCCCCCAGAACCCCAGTTCCTACTCCCAGTGCCCCCAGCACCCCAGTTCCTGCCCCCAGTGCCTCTCCCAGCACCCCCAAGTCCAACCACAATGCTCCCAGTGCCCCCCAGCACCCCAGTTCCTATTCCCAGTGCCCCCAGCACCTCAATTCCTGCCCCCAGTGCCCCCCAGCACCCCCAAGTCCAACCACAATGCTCCCAGTGCCCCCCAGCACCACCAACCCCTTCCCCCCTCACCACCCAGTGCCTCCCGTTCCTTACCCCGGTACCAGCAGCGTCTCTCCCCAGTGCCCCATGCCCCCAGCGCTCCCCAGTGCCCCCCAGTTCCCCCCCCCCCCGGGACCCCCATGCCACCGATGACGTGGAAGGCGGTGTCCCAGCGCAGGCACCCGGGGGTCTCCACCAGCGCCCGGTAGGCCCCCAGGTCCCGGTAGAAAGCGGCGTGTACGTTCCGGTAGCAGTCATCCGCCGGCACCTGCGGGGCACCCATGGGTGCCCTGAGCCCACCCTGGGTGCCAGGGCACCCAGTGTGTGTCCCCCCACCCCCACCCAGTGCCCCCCGGCCACCTCCGCCCGGCGCCTGGCCAGCACGGCGCCGAAGTGGGGCCACGAGTCCACCACCACCTCGAAGCCCCCCGGGTTCCCCCGGTTCACGAACATCAGGGCCCCGTAGACCTGCGGGGCGAAGGGGGTCAGAGCTGGGGGGGGGCTTTGGGGCTGCCCCCCCCCTCCCCAAACCCCGGCCTTCGGCTCGGGGCTGCGGGCGGTGAAGGCGGAGGGGGCGGAGCCTAATGCCAGGCTGCCCACAAGTGGGTGGGGCTAGGCGGAGCGGGGAGGGGCGGGCGGGAAGGCTGGGATTGGCTCGCATGAGGGAAGTCTGGGAGGGGATTGGCTGGCTGGTGCGGGTCTGGAAGGGGATTGGCTGGCTCGGAACCAATCGGGGTTGGGGCGGTGCGCAGGAGCTGGCCTGGACTTGGGACGGGACGGGACGGGGACGGGGACGGGGACGGGGACGGGGACGGGGGGGGGGGGGGGGGGGGGGGGTGGGGTGTGGCAGAGGAGTCCCTGTCCTGGGGGGGGGGGGGCGTCGGGAGGTGACACCGGGGGCAAGAGGGGTGACACTGAGGTCCCTATCGCTGGGAGGGCAGGGGTGACGGGGGGTCCCCATCATGAGAAAGGGCAGGGGTGACACTGAGGTCCCTATCGCTGGGAGGGCAGGGGTGACGGGGGGTCCCCATCATGAGAAAGGGCAGGGGTGACCCTGGGGTCCCTGACCCGGGAAGGGGGTGCGTGAGGAGGTGACACCGGGGCAAGAGGGGTGACAGCGGGGTCCTTGTCATGGCATAGGGCAGGGGTGGCAGTGGGGTCCCCATCCTGGCACAGGACAAGGGTGACAGTGGGGTCCCCATCACTGGGAGGGTATGGGTGACAGTGGGGTCCCTGTCATGGCACGGGGCAGGGTTGACATTGGGGGCCCCATCATGACACAGGGCAGGGGTGACATTGGGGTCTCTGTCACTGAGAGGGCAGGAGTGACATTGGGGTCCCCATCCTGGCACAGGGCAGGGGTGACATTGGGGTCTCTGTCACTGGGAGGGCAGGGGTGACAGTGGGGTCCCCATCCTGGCACGGGGCAGGGGTGACGGCGGGGTCCCCGTCACCGGCAGGGCGAGGGGCAGGCTCCTCCGCAGGGTCCCCTCCAGGCGCTGCAGCTGGGCCGGGCACGTCAGGATCAGCATGGTCCTGCCGAGAGACCCTGCGATAGCGGGGGGCAGGACCCCCCGGCTGGGGACCCCCGGCCCCAGTCATCCCCAGTGGCCCCCAGCCCCTCCACCACTCACCTCGCAGCGGTCCTGAGGCCGTGGGTCCTGGGGGGCCGTGGGGCAGGCGGTGACACCAATGGGTGCCAGGGCCACCACGAACCGTCACGGGCCGGTGAGTGCCCCCTGCCCGAGGGGTGGCCCCGTACCGGGGGGGCAACGGGCAGGGTCCGTCATCCCCGGGCGTGGGGCCAGCCCTGCCCCACAGCCACCAGTGTCACCGCCTGCCCCACGGCCATGTTGGTCCTGACGTGCCCCGGCCAGCTCCGGCGCCTGGAGGAGGCCCTGCGGAGGAGCCTGCCTGCCACCCTGCCGGTGACGGGGACCCTGGGGACCCTGGGGACCCCCCTGCCTCCCCCCGCCCTGCCAGGGACCCCAGAGACCCCCTCCATGCTGGTGACGGGGTCTCCAGGGTGCCCTCCCCACCCAGTGCTATCGGTGACAGGGACCCTGGGGACCCCGGGGACCCCCCTGCCTCCCCCCACCTTCCCCACCCTGTCAGGGACCCCAGAGACCCCCTCCATGCTGGTGACGGGGTCTCCAGGGTACCCCCCACCCAGCGCTACCAGTGACAGGGACTCTGGGGACCCTGGGGACCCCCCTGCCTCCCCCCACCCTGCCAGGGACCCCAGAGACCCCCTCCATGCTGGTGACAGGGGCTCCAGGGTGCCCCCCCCACCCAGCGCTACTGGTGATGGGGACCCTGGGGACCCATCTCCCCCACCCTGCTGGTGATGGGGACCCCAGAGACCCCCTCCATGCTGGTGACGGGGGCTCCAGGGTGCCCCCCCCACCCAGCGCTACCGGTGATGGGGACCCTGGGGACCCATCTCCCCCACCCTGCTGGTGATGGGGACCCCAGAGACCCCCTCCATGCTGGTGACAGGGGCTCCCGGGTGCCCTCCCCACCCAGCGCTACTGGTGACAGGGACCTGCGTGCTCTCCCCTCCATCCTGCCACTCACGGGGACTCTGGGGACCCCTGTGACCCCCCCCCCCCCCACCCTATCGGTGACGGGGACCCTGGGGACCCCCCTGCCTCCCCCCGCCATGCCAGGGACCCCAGAGACCCTCTCCATGCTGGTGACGGGGGCTCCAGGGTGCCCCCCACCCAGCGCTACCAGTGACAGGGACCTGCGTGCTCTCCCATCCATGCACTCACGGGGACTCTGGGGACCCCTGTGACCCCCCCCACCCCACCCTATCGGTGACGGGGACCCTGGGGACCCATCTCCCCCACCCTGCTGAGGACGGGGACCCCCAAGTAGTGCCCTGGCCCCCGGCACCGACCAGAGCTGGCAGCGCCCAGGGTGCAGCCGGGCACCGTGGGGACACGGAGGGACCCGTCGCAGCCCCCCTGTGTCCCCCCCCCAGCGCTGACCCTGTCCTGCAGGTCCTGGGGACCGTGATGACGGTGGCCCGGGGGAACCCGGCGGCCCACGAGGTGCTGGTGGACACCTGGCCCCATTTCGGCGTCGTCCTGACCCGCCTGCGCCCAGAGGTGACGCTCCGGGTGCCCCCCACCCCACGGGCAGCACCCCACGCATCGAGGAGGGGGGGGTGTCACCCTCATGTCGTGTGTGTCGTCCCCCCCCCCAGGAGCACAGGGACCCCAAGGACTTCTACAGCAACCAGCTGACCGTGTACTACCGGGACGAGGGGGCTTGGCGGGCGCTGCTGGGGGGCACCGGGGCGGTGGGCTGGAACCGGGCCTTCCAGATCCAGGGTAAGGCTGGCACGGGGGAAATGGGGGGGGGGGGGGGTCAGGGCAGCCCCCCGTGCCCCCGCCCCGGCTGACGGCACTGGCGCAGGGATGCAGGACGGGGTGTACCAGGCCGTCAGCGAGGCGGCCGGTGCCAAGGGGCTGCGGCTGGAGACCCACCGGTACCAGGCGCTGCTGAGCCCCGGGGCCCCCCAGCCCCGCGCGCAGTGAGTGCAGGGGCACCGGGGGACACGGTGGCACTTGGGGGGGGTCCTCGGTCACATCCCCGGGTGGCACTGGGGCACCTGAGCACGTCCCTGGGTGGCACAGGGATCCCTAAGCACATCCTTGGGTGGCACAGGGGTCCCCAATCCCATCTCCAAGTGACATGAGGGTCCCCAAGCACATCCCTGGGTGA
The DNA here is from genome assembly GCF_030867145.1 of Opisthocomus hoazin. NCBI lineage: Eukaryota > Metazoa > Chordata > Aves > Opisthocomiformes > Opisthocomidae > Opisthocomus > Opisthocomus hoazin. Next base: position 2,262,056 of record NC_134420.1, on the reverse strand, counting down.
CATAGGGGTCCCCAATCCCATCTCCAAGTGACATGAGGGTCCCCAAGCACATTCCTGGGTGGCACAGGGGTCCCTGAGCACATCCTTGGGTGGCACAGGGGTCCCCAATCCCATCTCCAAGTGACATGAGGGTCCCCAGGCACATCCCCGGGTGGCACAGGGGTCCCTGAGCACATCCCTGGGTGGCACAGGGGTCCCCGATTCCATCTCCAAGTGACATGAGGGTCCCCAAGCACATCCCTGGGTGACAGGAGGGTCCCCAAGCACAGCCCCAGTGGTAAAGGAGTCCCCGAGCACATCCCTGGGTGGCACAGAGGTCCCCAATCCCATCTCCAAGTGACATGAAGGTCCCCAAGCACATCTGCAGGTGGCACAGGGGTCCCTGAGCACATCTCTGGGTGGCACAGGAGTCCCCAATCACATTTCTTGGTGGCATGGGGGTCCCTGAGAACATCCCTGGGTGGCACAGGGGTCCCCAATCCCATCTCCAAGTGACATGAGGGTCCCCAAGCACATCGCTGGGTGGCATAGGGATCCCTGAGCATAACCCTGGGTGGCACAGGGGTCCCCAAGCACATCTCCAAGTGACATGAGGGTCCCCAAGCACATTCCTGGGTGGCACAGGAGTCCCCAATCACATTTCTTAGTGGCATGGGGGTCCCTGAGCACATCCTTGGGTGGCACAGGGGTTCCTGATCCCATCTCCAAGTGACATGAGGGTCCCCAAGCACATCCACAGGTGGCACAGGGGTTCCCAAGCACATCCCTGGGTGGCACAGGAGTCCCCAGTCAGATTTCTTGGTGGCACAGGGGTCCCCAAGCACATCCCCAATCCCATCTCCAAGTGACATGAGGGTCCCCAAGCATACCCCTGGGTGGCACAGTGGGTCCCCAATCCCACCCGCGGTGCCCTCCCCACGCTGGGTGCGGGGTGGGGGGGTTCCCTGTCCCCGCCCCCCATCACCTCCTCCGCTCTGCCCCACGGCAGGGTGCCACCGGGACTTCGCCTGGCACCCGTGTCCCCGTCCCACGTCCCGCTGCTCAACGCCACGTGGGGTTTCGGGGGGAACGCCCGCAGCCGGCGGTTCCTGCTGGGCCTGGTGCGGGCGCTGCCCAGCGCCTGCGTGCTGGGCCCCCGCGGGCGCCCCGTCTCCTGGAGCCTGCTGGACCCCCTGGGCTGCCTCAGCCACGGCTACACGCTGCCCGCCTGGCGCGGGCGAGGCCTCGGCGGGGTGACGCTGGGGGCCCTGGGCGGGGGGCTGCACGCCCGCGGCTTCCCCGTCTATTGCGGGGTGCTGCCGCAGAACGGCCCCTCGCAACGGGCCGTCCGCGCCGTCGGCTTCCAGCCGCAGCCCGGCACCCTCTACCTCCTCGTGGTCACCCCGCCGTAGCGCCCGGGGAAGGGGGTGCCCGACGATGGGGCGTAAATGGGGGTCACCCAGGCCTGGGGGGGGCAGGTCTTGGCTCCCCACCCTGCCCTGCACAGAGGGGGAACCCCAAAACCCCCACACTGAGCTCAGCATCTGCGCCAGCTCCCCGTTTACCCTGGTCCCTACTGACGGCACCACTGGCTCCTTGGGCGCCACCCTGCCCCGCACAGAGGGGGAACCCCCCGACCCCCACACTGAGCTCAGCGCCTGTGGCAGCTCCCTGTTTACCCTGGCCCCTACTGACAGCGCCACCGGCTCCTTGGGCCCCACCCTGCACCACACAGAGGGGGAACCCCCCGACCCCCACACTGAGCTCAGCGTCTGCGGCAGCTCCCCGTTTACCCTGGTCCCTACTGACGGCACCACCAGCTCCTTGGGCGCCGCCCTGCCCCGCACAGAGGGGGAACCCCCCGACCCCCACACTGAGCTCAGCGCCTGCGGCAGCTCCCTGTTCACCCTGGTCCCTACTGACGGTGCTACCAGCTCCTTGGGCGCCGCCCTGCCCCGCACAGAGGGGGAACCCCAAAACCCCCACATTGAGCTCAGCGCCTGTGGCAGCTCCCCGTTTACCCTGGCCCCTACTGACGGCGCCACCAGCTCCTTGGGCCCCACCCTGCACCACACAGAGGGGGAACCCCCTGACCTCCACACAGAGCTCAGCACCTGCAGAAACTCCCCATTCACCCTGGTCCCTACTGATGGCACTACCGACTCCTTGGGCACCGCCCTGCCCCGCACAGAGGGCGAACCTCCCGACCCCCACACTGAGCTCAGCGCCTGTGGCAGCTCCCCGTTCACCCTGGTCCCTACTGATGGCACCACCGGCTCCTGGGGCCCCGCCCTGCCACGTGGCGCTGAGGGGGGGGGGCGGGGGGGCTGGAGAAAGGCTTTTATTCGTTCATACAAGAATAGATCTTCTGCAATAAATACCCCAATAAATAACATCTCCAATAAATAAACACTCATAGACGCACCGGGATCGGGGCCCCGCCCCCCGCAGCCCAGAGCTCCGCCCTCCCCGGGGGGGGGCCTGTGGGTTGCTAGGCAACCGTGGGAGAGGCGGGGCTTGGGAAATGGGGGCGGGGCCTGCTGTAGGAAGGAGGCGGGGTTTGCTACACAGGCTGGTGAGCGGGGCTTATTGCCAGCCGGGGAGGGGTGGAGCCTATCGCTCCTGGGGCGGGGCTTGCTGCTGGGTGGGGCGGGGCTTATTCCTATGCTCTGGGGGATTGGTCCTTTTCAGGAGTGGGCGGGGCTTGCACCCACTCGGGGGGCCCTTGGGGGTGGGGCATCTTGCTGCTGTGGGGCAGGGGGAGGAGCCTGGTGCCCCCCTGTACCCCCCCAGCCCCACGGGTGTGGGGACAGCCCCGAGGGGACAGGGTGCACTGCTGGGGTGGGCACAGGGTGGTGGTGGGGACGTGGGGGTGGAAGCACCCCCCATCTCCAGGCATGGGTGTGAGGTGGCTTTGGTGGCACTTTGGGGTCAGCACCCCCATTTCTCAAGGGATGCTGGTGACGGAGAGGGGGATACGGGTGGCTTTGGTGGCACTTTGGGGTCAGGAGACCCCTCCCTCAAGGCACTGTGATGATGGTGGGGACGTGGGGTGGCTTTGGTGGCACTTGGGGTGAGAAGCCCCATCCCTCAAGGCACAGTGTGGTGACAGTGGGGCTGTGGGGTGTCTTTGGTGGCACTTGGGGTCAGGAGCCCCATCCCTCAAGGCACGATGGTGATGGAGAAGGGACATGGGTGGTGGCACTTTGAGTCAAGGCACACTGGCAATGGAGAGGGGACATGGGGTGGCTTTGGTGGCCCTTGGGGTCAGAAGCCCCGTTTCTCAAGGCACTCTGATGATGATGGGGACACTGGGTGGCTTTGGTGGCACTCGGGGTCAGAAGCCCCGTCCCTTAAGGCACAGTGTGGTGACGGTGGCTGTGGTGGCACTTAGGGTCAGGAGCCCCATTTCTCAAGGCACGATGGTGATGGAGAGGGGACACGGGTGGCTTTGGTGACTCTTGGGGATCAGAAGCCACATCCCTTAAGGCACTGTGATGATGATGGGGACATGGGGTGGCTTTGGTGGCACTTGGGGTCAGGAGCCCCATCCCTCGAGGCACGATGGTGACGGAGAGGGGACACAGGTGGCTGTGGTGGCACTTTGGGGTCAGGACCGCCATCCCTCAAGGCACTGTGATGATGATGGGGACACGGGGTGGCTTTGGTGGCACTTTGGGGTCAGGACCCCCACCCCACAAGGCACAGCGTGATGATGGTGGGACGTAGGTTGACTGTGGTGGTACCTTGGGGTCAGGAGACCCATCCCTTAAGGCACAATGTGGTGACAGTGGGGCTGTGGGGTGGCTTTGGTGGCACTTTGGGGTCAGGACCGCCATCCCTCAAGGCACTGTGATGATGATGGGGACACGGGGTGGCTTTGGTGGCACTTTGGGGTCAGGACCCCCACCCCACAAGGCACAGCGTGATGATGGTGGGACGTAGGTTGACCGTGGTGGTACCTTGGGGTCAGCAGACCCATCCCTTAAGGCACAATGTGGTGACAGTGGGGCTGTGGGGTGGCTTTGGTGGCACTTTGGGGACAGGAACCTCATCCCTCAAGGCACTGTGATGATGATGGGGACACGGGGTGGCTTTGGTGGCACTTTGGGGTCAGGACCCCCATCCCACAAGGCACAGCGTGATGATGGTGGGATGTAGGTTGACCATGGTGGCACTCTGGGGGTCTTGAGCCCCATCACGCAAGGCACAGTGAGGTGGTGCCGGGGACGCGTGGTGGCCCGTGGCGGGGCTGAGGACCCCCCGTGTCCCCATCCCGGCGTTCAGAAGCCCCTGGCCTCCAGGCGCAGCGTCACCACGGCGGGCGGCACCTTCTTCTTGAGGCGGTTGAAGTCCTTGGCCGAGCGCCAGAGCCAGGTCTGCAGCTCCTTCAGCAACCAGAAATCATCCATCTTCTTGAGGAAGTCGTTGGGGGCCGCGGGGACGCCGGGGGGCGCGGGGGGTCCGGCTGGACCCACGGGCAACGGGTAACCCAAGGAGGACATGACGCCGCCGATGCTGAGCACCAAGCCCTGGAGGCTGGAGCAGAAGTGGCCGAGGCGGTGGCGCAGCTCGGCGGTGCCCGCCTGCCCGTCCAGCGCCCGCAGGTAGCAGAGCAGCCGGCTGTAGGCGCGGTAGTTGGCGGCCAAGCGGGCGTTGTCGGTCAAGCCGCGCCAGAGGTCCAAGTCCACCGTGGCGCTGGGCACCCGTTGGGCGCGCGCCAGCCGCGGCGGGTTGAAGTCGGGCTCATTGAAGGGGGGGCCCAGGTAGTTCAGCTGTAAGGTAGGGGGGGTGGCCGTCAGGACCTCCCCCCGTCGGCCCTTGGTCCACCACGGTCCCCACACGCTAGGGCTCCGCGGCCCCAGCCAGGACGTGGCCACTTCCCCACCCCAGGTCTCCACGTCCTCATGCCCACCACGTTTTGGTGGTTTTGGTGTCCCCTATTTCAGCACGCCCCCCTCGTGTCAGGTCACCATGGCCTCCTGCCCATAAGGTCCCAGGTCTCCATGGCCACCAGGAGGACACACCCATCAATACCCATCACGTCCCAGGTCTCCAGGTCCTCCAGCACACCATGGCCCCCTGCCCATCAGGTGCCTGGTCTCCGTGTCCATACCCATCACATCACAGGTCCCCATGTCCTCCAGCACACCATGGTCCCCTGCCCATCACATCCACCTTCCTATCAGATGACCTCATCTCCATGTCCACCAGGTGGGCATACCCATCATGTCCCAGGTCTCCAGGTCCTCCTGCACACCATGGACCCCTGCCCATCAGGTGCCCATGTCCACACCCATCACCTCCCAGGTCTCTAGGCCCTCCTGCATACTTTGGCCCCCTGCCCACTACGTCCCCCTTCCCATCAGATGACCCCGTCTCCATGTCCACCAGGTGAACACACCCATCACATCCCAGGTCTCCATGCTCCCCTTTACACCATGGCCCCAGTCTCCATGTCTGTCACATCTCAGGTCTCCATGTCCTCATGTCCACCATGTCTCAGTCTCCATGTTCCCCACGTCCCACGTTTTGGTGTTCTCTGTTTGGACATGCCCCCCTCATCCCAGGTCTCCATGTTCTCCTGCACACCATGGCCTCCTGCCCATAAGGTCCCAGGTCTCCAAGTCCACCAGGAGGACATACCCATCAATACCCATCACATCCCAGCTCTCCATGTCCTCCTGCACACCATGGACCCCTGCCCATCACGTCCACCTTCCCATCAGGTGACCCTATCTCCCATGTCCACCAGGTGGACATACCCATCATGTCCCAGGTCTCCACATCCTCCTGCACACCATGGCCTCCTGCCCATCAGATGCCCGGTCTCCATGTCCACCACGTGGACGTACCCATCACATCCCAGGTCTCCACGTCCTCCTGCCCACCACGGCCCCCTTCCCATCACGTCCCCCTGTCCATCAGGTGCCTGGTCTCCTTGTCCACCAGATGGACATATCCATCATGTCCCTGGTCTCCATGCTCCCCTGCCCACCACGTCCCCGGTCTCCATGTCCCCCAGATCCCAGATGTCTGTGTCCCCAGTCTGGACATACCCAACACATCCCAGGTCTCCAGGTCCCCCTGCACATCATGTCCCCCAGCTCATCACGTCCCCTTTCCCACCATGTCCCCAGTCTCCATGTCCCCCACATTCCCAGTTTCAGGGTCCCCCAGCTGGACGTGCCCACCATGCCCCCTTCCCTTTCACATCCCTGATCTCCGTGCCCACCATGTCCCCAGTCTCCGTGTGCTCCTGCCCACATCCCAGGTCCCCCAGCTGGATGTGGCCACCAAGTCCTAGGACCCAGGTCCTCCAGGTGGACGTGCCCACCATGTCCCAGGTCCCATGTGCCCCAGCTGGACATGCCCACTATGCCCCAGGTCCCAAGTTCCCCAGCTGGACGTGCCCACCATGTCCCAGGTCTCATAACCCCTGGCTGGGCATGCCCACCATGTCCCAGGTCCCATATACCCCAGCTGGACATGCCCACCATGTCCCAGGTCCCATGTCCTGTATCTCCCAGCTGGACATGCCCACCATGTCCTAGGACCCAGGTCCCGTATCTCCCAGCTGGACATGCCCACCATGTCCCAGGTCCCATGTCCTGTATCTCCCAGCTGGACATGCCCACCATGTCCCAGGTCCCAGGTCCCGTATCTCCCAGCTGGACATGCCCACCATGTCCCAGGTCCCATGTCCCATATCTCCCAGCTGGACGTGCCCACCATGTCCCAGGTCTCATAACCCCTGGCTGGGCATGCCCACCATGTCCCAGGTCCCGTATCCCCCAGCTGGACATGCCCACCATGTCCCAGGTCCCAGGTCCCGTATCTCCCAGCTGAACATGCCCACCATGTCCCAGGTCCCAGGTCCCGTATCTCCCAGCTGGACATGCCCACCATGTCCCAGGTCTCATAACCCCTGGCTGGGCATGCCCACCATGTCCCAGGTCCCGTATCCCCCAGCTGGACGTGCCCACCATGTCCCAGGTCCCAGGTCCCGTATCTCCCAGCTGGACATGCCCACCATGTCCCAGGTCCCAGGTCCCGTATCTCCCAGCTGGACGTGCCCACCATGTCCCACATCCCATATCTTCCAGCTGGACGTGGCCACCATGTCCCACATCCCATCTCCTCCAGCTGGACATGCCCACCATGCCCCAGGTCCCATATCTCCTGGCTGGACATGCCCACCATGCCCCAGGTCCCAGGTCCCCCAGCTGGACGTGCCCACCACACCCCAGGTCCCTCCATCTCCCTCCCACCCGCATCCCCAGTCTCCACATCCCCACCACGCTCCCGCGTCTCCCCATCCCGGCGTCACCCTCTGCTGGGGTCAACCCCCCCCCCATCCCCATCCCCCATCCCCCCGGCGGTGCCACCCTCGTGACCCCCAGGCGCCGGCCCCACCAAGGGCACGTCAGGGCCGAGCCGGGGAACACGCGTGTGAGCGGGCGCTGCCGGCGGGCAGGGAGAGGCGGCCGCCCGCACCCTCGTCCGGTGAGACATTTCCTCGGCCCGCGGCGTGGGCGCAGCCAGGCAGAGCCCCCGGGGAGGGCGGGCGGCACCGGGCGGGGGCACGCCAGCGCAGACACGTCACGCGTGTGCTATGCAGCACGCGTGTCTGCGGAGTCACGGGCAGGGAGGGTCGGCAAGGCCGCGCCTCGTGCGTGCACACGCACACGTGTGTGCAGGAAGTGATGCGCGTGTGGGCACGGCTGTGTAGGCACACCGAGGCGCGCACACGCGTGTCGCACACGTGATGCACAGGCACACGGGCATGCAAACACGCATGTTTGCAGCCGTATGTGCGGACACACGAATGAACACACACGCAGGTGTGTGCCGGCACAGCAACGCACACGCAGACATGAAGGCACTCCAACATGCACACGTGTGTGCAAGCATGTGCGTGCAGGCACAGCAACGCATGCACACGTATGTGCAGGCACGCCGATGCACACACACACGCACATACGTGCAGCCACACAGATGCAGAAGCACACACGTGTGTGCAAGCACATGTGTGCAGCCAGAGCAACACACACACATGTATGTGCAGCCACAATGAAGAAGCACACGTGTGTGTGCAAGCACGTGTGTGCAGCCAGAGCAACGCACACACACATGTATGTGCAGCCACACTGATGCAGAAGCACACGTGTGTGTGCAAGCACATGTGTGCAGCCAGAGCAGTGCACACACACGTATGTGCAGCCACACCGATGCACACCTACGCACGCGTGTGTAGGGACACGCACGCAGCCACGCCGACACACGCGTGTGCAAGCGCACCGCTGTGCGGGCACACACACGTCTGCGCGGGCACGCACGCGTGCGGCCACCCCAGCGCCCACGCGTGTGCATCCACGCACGCTCCCACGCGTGTGCGCCGGGCAGGGGGTCCCCGCTTGGTGGCAACGGCGGGCGGGGGGGTCCCTTCCCCTCCCCACGGGGTCGCATAGCCCCCCGCCCCGCACCGCGTGTCCCCGCGTGCCCCGTGCCACCCTACCCCACCGGTGCGGTGCACGGCGGGGGGGGGACAGCACCCCAGCGGGGTGCACCCGCTCCGGGGAGCCCCGAGAAGCCGGGGCGTCCCCTAGGGGAGCCGGGCACGGGGAAAGGGACGGACACGGGGACCAGGGCGGGGGTCCGGCGCGGGTGAGCCCCCTACTCACGTAGGTGCCGGCGAGGGTGCGGAGCTGGTGCTCCAGGTAGCGGGTGAGGTCGTAGGTCTTCTGGATGTTCTGCCCGGCGCCCAGCTCCTCGCTGCAGTTCAGGGCGGGCAGCGCCGGCAGGTTGCAGAGCGCCGCGCAGAGGAAGGTGAAGATCCCCCAAGAGTCTCCTGCGGGGACACGGCACCTCAGGGTGGGGGGCACGGCGGGCTCGGGGGGCCACCTCATCCCCCCCCCCCGCGCCTGCGGGGACGGGGAGAGCCTGGCTGCGGGCAGAACCCTGGCACCCTGAGCCGAGACCCCTCCCTTGCGCCATCGCCAAGGTCACCCTGCCAGCGGGGAAACTGAGGCACGGAAGGGCGAGTCAAGGGGCACCCACAGCTGGAACGGAGGAGCTCAGCACCTTCCCTGGCACCGGGCAGCTTGGCAGCCCCAGCACCGGGCAGCTCAGCATCCCTGGCACCGGGCAGCTGGGCATGCCCGGCACCGGGCAGCTCGGTACCCCCAGCACCGGGCAGCTCGGGACCCCCAGCACCAGGCAGCCCGGCATCCCCGGCACCAGGCAGCTCAGGACCCCCAGCACCAGGCAGCTCGGCATCCCTGGCACCGGGCAGCTCGGTACCCCCAGCACCAGGCAGCTCGGGACCCCCAGCACAAGGCAGCTCGGCATCCCTGGCACCAGGCAGCTCGGAACCCCCAGCACCAGGCAGCTCGGGACCCCTGGCACCGGGCAGCTCGGGACCCCCAGCACCGGGCAGCTCGGGACCCCCAGCACCAGGCAGCTTGGCATCCCCGGCACCGGGCAGCTTGGGACCCCCAGCACCGGGCAGCTCAGGACCCCCAGCACCAGGCAGCTCAGCATCCCCAGCACCGGGCACCTCACGCCTTGGCGTGGCCACAGCAGCGCCAGGAGCCCGGAGCGATGCCGCCGGCACGGCCGGCGCACTGGGGACCCCCGCTTCGCCTCGCCGAGCCCGGCAGCGTGGCCGAGCCCGGGCTCCCCTCGGCGCTGCAGCAACAATCCTTTATATGGTCTGGAGCACGCGCGGCTCGCTGCGCTCCCGCCGGGACGGCACGGCCGGGTTATATTTGGGCACGGCGACGCAGCCATCGCCAGCGCCGGAGAGGGCTGGGCGTGCCGGCGGCCCCCGCGCCGGTGGGGACCCCCCAGCACCCCCTTTGATGGGCCTCACGCAACAGGGGGGGTCCAGGATGGGGACCCGGAGGGTGGCCGCGGCGTGGGGTGACCTTTGCCGAGGCGTGGGGTGACCTTTGCCGAGGATGCCGGAAACCGCCGGCCGGGTCCCCGTCATCGCCCCTGACGTCAAGGCGGCCCTGACGAGCCTGCGGCCTCGTTAGCCGCCGGTTGCGCCAAGGTCGCGGCCCACGGGCGGGAGGCTCCCGGCCAACCGGCCCCTCTCGGCACGCCGAAGCCGGGCTTCCCGGCAGCTCCTCCGGCGGGATGACCCACCGCCGGCACGCCCTCGGCACGCTGCCCGGCGTCGGCGGGAGCCCGCCGTGCCCTCGCGCGTCACCGCTCCCCGTCACCGGCTGCCGGGAGGGTCGGGAACCCGGGAGCGGCCGAGCGCTGGTGACGCACGAGGGGCCTCGGGGAGACGCCGGCCGCGGCCGCGCCAGCCCTGCCACCACGGGTGCCCGGCTCCCCGCAGCCCGCGGGCGTGCAAACCCCCTCCGGGCGTGCAACACGCTGCTCACGCCTGCCATACACCCTGTGGGCGTGCAACACGCTGCTGAAGTCTCTGATAAACCCTCTTGGCGTGCAACACGCTGGTCACACCTGCCATATACCCCCTCCAGGTGTGCAACACACTGCTCACGCCTGCCACACACCCTCCTCCAGGCGTGCAAGACGCTGCTCACGCCTGCGATAAACCTTGCTGGTGTGCAACACACTGCTTATGCTTGTGATACACTCTGTGGGTGTGCAACGTGCTGCTCACGCCTGCCATGCACTCTCCAAGTGTGCAACACGCTGCTCATGCCTGCCACTCTCTGAGTGTGCAACACGCTGTTCGCGCCTGTGATACACTCTGTGGGTGTGCAACACGCTGCTCATGTCTGCCATACACTATCTGAGTGTGCAACACGCTGCTCACACCTGTGATGCACTCTGTGGGCGTGCAACACGCTGCTTAAGTCTCTGATAAACCCTCTGGGCGTGCAACACGCTGGTCACACCTGCCATATACCCCCTCCAGGTGTGCAACACGCTGCTCACACCTGTGATACACCCTGTGGGCATGCAACATGCTGCTCACGCCTGCCATACACCCTGCTGGTGTGCAACGTGCTGCTCACACCTGCCATACACTCTCTGGGTGTGCAACACGCTGCTCACGCCTGTGATACACCCTGAGGGCGTGCAACATGTGGCTCACACCTGCTATATACCCTGTGCGTGTGCAACGCACTGCTCATGCCTGTGATAAACCCTCTGGGTGTGCAACACGCTGGTCACACCTGCCATACACCCTGTAGGTGTGCAACGTGCTGCTCACACCTGTGATACAACCTGTGGGTGTGCAACACGCTGCTCACGCCTGCCATACACCCTGTAGGTGTGCAACGTGCTGCTCACACCTGTGATACAACCTGTGGGCGTGCAACACGCTGCTCACGCCTGCCATACACCCTGTAGGTGTGCAACGTGCTGCTCACACCTGTGATACACCCTCTGGGCGTGCAACATGCAGCGCATCACGCAGGCGTGTGAAACACCACACACGCGTGTGACAGACCTCGCAGGCGTGCGACACGCTGCGCGTGTAACGCCGCCGGCGTGTGCGTGGCACCGTGCAGGCGTGTGACGCACCGCGCCGGCGTGCAGGAGTGCCCGGTGCACGCCACGCAACGTGCCGGATACGCCACGCGTGTGTCACACCGAGTCTGCGCCGCGCCACGCACGCGTGTGTGACACGCCGCGAAGGTGTGACGCGTGGCGCACGCCCGCCGCGGGCTCGGCCCCGCGCCGGCTGACACGCGTGGGCACGCGCAGCCGCTTGCCCGGCGCGGGGAGCGTGCCGCCGTCCCGCCTCGCGTGCGGGGGACAGGCGGGGGGGGGGCCCCGCCGGTGACTCACCCACCCCCGGTGTTTGCTTTGGCCGGACCCTCGCCCGCCGCCGGCTCGAGTTTCCAGCGCGGGATTTACACCAGCCCGGGCCTCGCCGCGGCCAAACCAAACACAGCCGGGAGAACCGGGCGGGAAGCGACGGCGGTGGCGCGGCCGGTGGCTCCCGGGCAGGTGGCCGGGGCACGGGGCGGAGGAGCGCGAGGGTGAGGAGGGCGATGGCTGAAGGCCAGGAGATGGCGGGATGCACGGCCATGGCGGTGGCACGATGGCGGCCACGGCACAGACGCGACCATGGCACAGCGGTGATGGGGACCATGGCGCAGCGGTGGCACGGCCATGGAACAGCAGTGCGGGTGGCACGGCGACGATGGTGGCCATGGCACGGGGTGGCACAGCCATGGCCATGGCACAGTGGTGATGGTGGCCATGGCATGGGGTGGCACAGCCATGGCCATGGCACAGCAGCGATGGTGGCCATGGCATGGGGTGGCATGGTGGTGATGGTGGCCATGGCACAGGGTGGCACAGCCATGGCCATGGCACAGCGGTGATGGTGGCCATGGCATGGGGTGGCACAGCCATGGCCATGGCACAGCAGCGATGGTGGCCATGGTATGGGGTGGCATGGTGGTGATGGTCGCCATGGCACAGGGTGGCACAGCCATGGCCATGGCACAGCAGCGATGGTGGCCATGGCACAGGGTGGCATGGCAGTGACGGTGGCCATGGCACAGGGTGGCACAGAAGTGGCACAGCCATGGCCATGGCACAGCAGTGATGGTGGCCATGGCATGGGGTGGCATGGTGGTGATGGTGGCCATGGCACGGGGTGGCACAGCGGCGATGGTGGCCATGGCACGGGGTGGCACAGCAGTGATGGTGGCCATGGCACGGGGTGGCACGGAGGTGATGGTGGCCACGGCCCCACGCTGGCGTTGGCCCAGCCGTGCCGGGTGCCCCGCGGATCAGCTGCTCTCCTCGCCCACCCCGGTCACACCAGCTTGGCACCGGGCAGAAAACGCCCGGGCACCGGCACAGACAGCGGCGGTGCCCTGGCGGGGAGGAGGGAGACGCGGGGCCGGCGCAGCTGGATCCCGGTGACGTCGGAGAGGAAGAGCCCGAGGGTTTCAAAACCGGCCCTGGACCCCGGCCAGGATGCTCCCAGCCCACGTAAGCAGCTCCCGGCGCGGCCCCCCGGGGTCACCCCCTCGGTCCCGGGGGGAGCCGGGGCGGCTGGGGGCACGGGAGCGGGCACCCCCGGCTCCGTCCGGCTGCGCCCCGGGGCTCCCACGCCGGCGGTGCCATGGGTGCCATGCCCGAAAGCCTCGTGCGCCCGCAGCAGGGGCGGCGGCCGGGAAAGGGGGGGACCCTCGCAGCGCACGGGGCCGAGCCGGCCCCCGGCACGGCGGCGGGAGCTGCCGTATCTGATGGGCCGGCGTCCAGCGGCTCCATCGCCCGGCAGCCGGGCCGAGGAGCTCCGGCGGTGGCCGGGAAGATGGCGTCGAGGACAAAGGCGGCGGCCACCGGCCCGGCGACCCCGTTCGGCAGCGCTTAACCCTTCCCCTCGCGCCGTCACGGCCCGGTTCCGCAGCCCGTGGCTCCGGGAGCGGGCGCCGGGCGCGGGGACGGGTGGCTCCGCGGCACCGGGCTGCTGGCATTTCACCCCGCCGCGGCCATGAGGACGCTCACGCTCGGCGCGGGGACGTCGGCGGTGACTGGCGGGAAGGCCACGCGCGTCCCGGCTCCGCGCAAGCGGCCACCGCGGCGGGGTCCCGGTCTCCATCCCACGGGATACCACCTGCCTGCTCGCAGCCCTGCGGGAGCCAGCGGAACCCACCGGGCCCCTCGTCCCCGTGCCGGGAGCGGGTGGGTTTGCGGGGGGATCACGGCCCCGCGTCCCCCCCTCGCCGGCCGTGCCTGCGCTCGCGGCGCGGAGTGTTTACATCCTGTCTCCTCCGTGTGTTTATAAATGCGGCCGCGCACGGGAGACTCCAGCGAGGCCGTAATTAGCCGGGCCTGGATTTCCCATCCGGCTCCAGCCAGCGGCACGATGGAAACAACCCCGCCGGCGAGGCGGGGAGCGCAGGCCCCCTAATCCCAACCAGACCCCGCACGCACGGCGCGGGCACGGCGCGGACCCGCCAGCGCAGGGCGTGGGGCTTCGCGGCCCCCCCAGACCCCTGGGTTGCCCGTGGCCGGCCAGGCTGGCTCCTCTCCGGCAGAGCACGGGACCACCGGTGCCGGCCACCGCGGAGCTCTGCCACATCCCTGTCCCCGCTGTACTGCCATCGCCAGCACCCTGCAGCCGCCACCGTGTGCCGCGGGGACGCTGCCCGGTGCCAGTGGCCATGCCCCGATGCCCCACGTCACCGGAGACGTCCCGTCGGGGCGATCGCGTCCCCGCTCGCCGGCGGGCGAGGGACGGCGGGCACCCCGTGCCGGGGACCGGCGGGTGATTTATGGAGCTCCGTGCCACTTAGCGGGGCATAAATCTTTCCACCCCCGGCCGGGCCCTGTAAGCGGAGCCCTCCGCGTTTCCCTTCGGAGGCTGCTCCTAATGCAGCCCAGATGTGCGCCGCCACCGTGCCCTCGCGCCGCCTGCTAAATAGGCGCGGGGACAACCGGGGCCGCCGCGCGTCCCCGAGCCCCGCCGCGGCCGAAAGCCTGCGCGGGCGCCGGATGGCGATGGCCCGAACCGGGGAGCGGGGCCCACACCGGGCTCCGCGGCCCCCTCCCTGCCCGTCAACCACCGGCTCCGGTACCGGTTGTGCCACCGGGTCCCCGGGCCCCGTCCAGCGGCGACGGGCGGGAGGGAGGAGAGGAAGGGGCGAGGGAAGGCGACGGAGCCGCCGGGGGGGATCCCAGCTTCGCTTTTCCGGTTCGCCGGCGCTCGCCCCGCTTCGCCGGTCCTGCGTCTCGCCGGCACCGCGGGAGCTGGAGCCGAACCCGGCGCCGGCCTCGTGCCGCCCCGGCCGCGGTCCCGCCGGGTGGGAGCCCGGGGAGCCTCGTGGCGCCCACAGTTTGACCTTTTAAGGGTGTTTTCCAGCATTTTCCCCCCTCGTCCTTTCTGGGCGAGGAGCTCCCGATCCCGGTGTGCCGCGGGGCCGGCCAGCCCCCCAGCCGCCCTGGCTCTCCCGGGACCCCCGCGGCGGCCGCCCAGGCCACGGGAACAAAACCACCCCGCAGCCCCTCCGGAGAGCGACATTTCCCCAGCACCCCAAAACCCCGCTGCCGTCTCCCGGCGGAACCTCGCCCGCTCCGGCCAAAGCGTTGTGTGGGCAAGCCCCGAAACCCAGCCGTGGGGACAGGAAAACCAGAACTCTTCCTGCCCCCCTCAAATCCCAGCGACTTTCGTTTTCCTCTGTCAATCCCGGGGTTTAATTCTCCGTGCTCAGCGGCGGTTCCCTCCCTGGTAATCACAAACATGCATGGAAAAGAGGGAAGGAGAGAAAGAGAAAAAAAAAAAACCCAACCAAAAAAACTCCCAGCGAGAGGGGCGGGGGGGGGGGAAAGTCTTAAATCAATCCCAAAGCCAGACAGACGTTTTAATCACATCAAATTAAAATCAGCAGCGGCTCGGCAAGGCAAAACGGCAGCAGGCAGAGCGCAGGCAGCCCCCCGCCCCGGCCCGGCGGCTCGGTCTTACCTGAGAGCTCCCCAGTAACATTTAGCATAGTCGGGGCGCGGGGTGCAGGTTGGTGTGCGGGGGGGGTCGGAAAGCGCGGCGGCGGGGCGAGAGGAGCCCAAAATGGGGGGGCTTGGCTCTTGCTCCGCGCCCCGAGCGGCCGGCCGAGCCCGCCTGCTCGCCTCTGCCCCGGCTCGCTTGCGCTCGCTCTGGGTTTTGGGGGATATTTTCTTTTCCTTTTCTTTTTTTTTTTCCCCTTCCTCTCCCTATGTTTTGGTTTGTGTTTGCTTGGGTGTTAGGTGGGAAAAAAAAAAAACCCAAACCAAAACGAGCTGTCCCGGGTTGGGTGGGTTTTGGGTGGGTTTTGGTTTTTTTTTCGGGGTGTGTGCGCGGTTCGCACCGCGCTCCGGCTGCCTCGCTCGCCCGCCTTTCCCCCTTCCACCTCCCTCGATTTGCTCTTTTGATTGGTGTCCAGGAATGCAAGAATACGAAAAAAAAAAACTAAGGGAAAAAAAAAAAAAAACTAAGAAAAGAAAAAAAAACCCCGGCGAGCTCGCATACACCCTCTCCGAGCCGCTGCCTCCCTTCCTCGCCTTTTATTTTTTTTTTTTCCTTCTTTCCCCTTTTTTTTTTTCCAAATTCAAGTGTTAAGCAGAACCAGGTTGCTCTCAAGAATGTATTTGATGC
The DNA here is from genome assembly GCF_030867145.1 of Opisthocomus hoazin. NCBI lineage: Eukaryota > Metazoa > Chordata > Aves > Opisthocomiformes > Opisthocomidae > Opisthocomus > Opisthocomus hoazin. Next base: position 2,245,993 of record NC_134420.1, on the reverse strand, counting down.
AGTTGTACACGAGAGCGGGCTCCATTCATTCCCCCCCCCCCCGCCTCAGCCCCAGCCCCGGGGTCCCGGCACCGGGCAGAGGTGGGGAGGCTGGAGCCGAGCGGCGGGGGGGGGAGCGCAGGGGGTCCCCGGGGTGCAGGACCCCCGCTTTCTCCTTCCCTTCGCCTTCCCCCCTCCCCGCTCTGGCTCCCGCACCGCTTTTGTTAGTGGTGGTGGTGGTGGGGGGGTCTCCTACCTGCTCGCAGCTCCATGCGGGGCGGGGGGGGCGCGGGCGGGGGGCTCCGGGGCAGGCAGGCGGCGATCCCGCACACCGGACCGCGGCTCCCATTTGCCGGTCGGAGCCCTCTCGCCTCTTCTCCTCCCGACGTACGGAGCCGCCGCACGCCGAGAAACCGGTCCCCGGAGGGGGGGGGGGGGGGGGCGGATGGGGGGGGGTCTGGGGAGGGGGGGGGGGTCCGGGGAGTTGGGAAGGGGGGGGGGGGGGACGGGGCGAGGTGCGGCGGAGCGGCTCCTCTCGCCGCCCCGCAGCGGGGCTGGCGGGGGGGAAGGGGTGAGGGGGGTGCCAGCTTGGCCCCCCCCCCCCCCCCCCCGCGGGCAGAGGAGCGGGGAGGGGCGGAGAGAGGCAGGCGGCGAGGGACGGTGCGGGGAGGGCGGCGGGACGGACGGACGGACGGACATGCAGGCAGAAGCTGCCCCCCCCCCTCCCCCCCCCCCCCCCCAGCACGGCCAGCCCCCTCCCCTGCCGCTCGGAGAGGTGCTCCCGGGGGGCGCAGACCACCCCCCGACCCCCCCGGCAGGTGAGCGGCCGGTTGCGGGGCCGGCGGGGGGAGCGCGGCCGTCGGGGCCCCGAGACTCACCCCTGGCGGCACAACCGGGGGGGTTTGGGGGAGGGGGGGGGGGGCTTCCCCGGTGCCCACAGCCCCTAACACAACCCCCTCCCCCCCCCTCCAAGCCCTGCGGTACCCGCTGCCCCCCGCCCCACCCCGACGGAGCTGCCCCGTTGGGACCCACCACGGCGATGCCCCCCAGGGCAGACCCCCAGGACCAACCCCCTCCCCCCCCAGACCCCGCAGCAGCAGGGGAGGGAGGAGGGGGGATATGGGGGTGATGCCCCATTCCCCCCCCCCCGTGCCCCACATCCCCAAGTGGGCGCTGCCACAGGGAAGGCGAGGGGTCTCGCTCGGCGGCGGGGGGGGGAACGTCCTCGCCCGAGCCGGCTCCCCCCGAAAAAAGCTTTGTTTAAAACAAAGGCGCTGGCCGGCCGCGCTGCCGGGAACGCCGGGAGGTAAAAGCCGGATTCGTTTCCACTCCGGACCCCCGGCCTGGCCAGGTCCGAGCCCCCCCAGCTCCTCAGCTGGCAGCAATCGCATCCTCCCAGCTTCCCCCCGCGGGGTGCCCGCCGAGAGCGGCTGTGTCCTGAACCCACGGGGACCCTCGGTGCTGAGCCCGCCGGGTTGCGGGACCCCCCCCCCCGTACCCACAAACCCGGCGCTGACACACGCACCGGGGCGACGGATCGGGCGGGAGCTGCCGATTTGGTGCGGAATGGGCGAGGAAGCACCCAACGAGACATTCTCCGGATCGTTCTCCGGTGAAGATGGGGGATTCTCCGCTCTCGGCGGCGAGAAGCCTCCCCCGGCGCTCGCTCGAGGGGTGCCGCAGCCCCGAGGGTGCGGGTCGGCGGGCTGGGGAGGTGCTGGTGGGACCCCCCCCCCCCCCTCACCATTCCAAGCCACCCACGCTCTCGGCGCAGGGAAGGTGCCTCGGCCCCGGCGTGCTGGGGAAACTGGGGGTTGGGGGGGGTCCCCACCTCCACCCGTGCCCGCGCGGCGTGGGGCCAGCCTCTCCGCCGCGCTCCCCCAGCCGCGGTGCGGGGTATCTGGTTTCCCCTCCCAGCAACCAGCCCCCCGCCAGTGGCGCGGAGCAGTTGGGAAAAGCCGCTTTCGCGTCCCCGGGGGGGGCTGCGGCACGGCTGCCAGCTCGGGGGGGGGAGTTGTGTGTGTGACGGGGGGGGGTCATTGTGTCCCGTGTGCCGAGGTGGCAGCGGGGCTGCGCCGTCCCCTCCCCAAAAGGCAGCATCAGGGGCGCAAGTTTTGCAGCTCCGCGGCTGCCCGGCTCGCGCTGGGCCAGCACCTGAGAGAGGAGGAAGAGGGGGGTGACACGGCTGGCGGATGGGGCATGAGCCCACCCCCCGACACCGTGGCAGCCCCCCCAAACAGCCAGCAGCCCAGCGGTGAGCGCATGAACCCCCCCCCACCCCAAATCTGAGCTTCCTCAGCCCCCCCTGTTTTGCTGGAGAGCCCTGTGCCAGCGCTGAGACGCAGCCCCTGCCCTGGCGACGAGGGGGGCACGAGGCACAGGCGTCATCCTCCTCCTCCTCCTCCTCCTTCTCCTTGTCCGGCCCTGCCCGCTCGCCAGCCCGCGACGGCGCGGCGTGGGTGAGGCCGTGGCCCCGCTGCCCTCGGGGACGACGTCACCGGCAGCGCCGTGGGCTGCTGACCTCACCTCCGTCCCTCCGCCGGCGCCGCGGCCGGCCCTGCCGCCCACCGCTGACCTTTGCGGCGGGCAGCTCGCTCGCTGCCCGCCCGCCGTCGTGCCACGGCCCCCCGCCCGCCACGCCACAGCCCCTCGCCCTCCGACCTGGCCCCTCCGCGGCTCCCAGCTCCGCATCCAGCGCCGTCCGCAACATCCTGGGGCTGCCCCAGCGCCCTGGGCCCCCGGCACATGGGGGAGGGAGAGAAGAGGGGGTGCTCGGCCCCCCGAGCCCCGTGCCGGGGAGGGCTTCAGCCCCAAACCGCTGGCAGCCCCTCCGAGGGCAGGCAGGGCACTGTCCCGGCGCCGCGGGGACACCGAGCAGACCCCGGGCCCGGCAGCGGCGGGCGGCTGTCCCCTCCTGCCGGGGAGTGGGAGCCCAGCTGCGTCCGTCTGTCTCCCCGCGCCGCTGCCTGGGCAAGGGCACCGCGCCATGTGCTCGGGACGCCGCGCCGGGGAGGAAGCCGGCGGCTCTCGGGGGAGCGGGCAGCTGGCGGCACGGGGAGACGGCTGCGAGGCCACCAGGCGGGAAGGGGGCATCCAGGGGTGGCAGGGAAGGTGACGGGGACCGAGGGTCCCCGAGGCCGGGGGTGCGCTTGGGAGAGGCAGAGCCAGGGTGGGCTGAGCCCCCCCGCCGAGGGCTGCCAGGCTCTTGCCCTCGGACCGTATCCAGCCCAGTCCCCGGTGCCTCGTCAGCGCTGGCTTGGGGCGGCCAGGGGAGGAGGGGAGGGGGTGCGCGTGGCTTTGGCCACCGCTGAGGTGTGTGTGTCACGACCGCAGCCAGCTGCGTCCTATCCGCAGCCCCATAAAACGCCGAGCCCCGAGGCCAGAGCCCCTCCTGGGGACGCCGGCTCCAGAGGAGCCCGGCTGCTGTTCAAGAGCTGGAACGGACGCTCGCACACAATCCCGTCCTCCTCCTCCTCCTGGGAGGAAGGGGCCGGTAGCCAGTGCTCACCCCGGGGGCGGAGGGAGCCAGATCCAGGCGACCCCTGCGGGGCCGGACCCCGAGCCCAGGCCAAGGCAGGGCCGGGGGTCCCCCAAGCTCCCTGCCTGCGGTCCCAGCCCAGCCGCACACACGTGCCTTGGCCCGCAGAGCGGCCCCGTGGAGGGTCGAAAGCTGGGGTACCTGAGGGGATGCGCTGGGGAGGGGCGTCGGTCCGAAATCCCGGGCGCGGGGCATTCGGAGAGGCGCCGAGCACCAGCGGGCACACCTGAGCTGGAGCAAGAAGAGGAGGAGGAGAAGCTGTGGCTGCGTGCTGGAGGATGGCAGCATGGGAGGGGGCATGGGTGCCAGCCCCCACTCCGCAGCCTGCGCCCTGGGGCCTCGGGCTCCACGGCCACCGAGCCCGGGAGTGACTTGGGCAGGACCCTGCTGCGAGTTCCTCGCAGCCAGACACCGCCCCCCCCCCCCCCCCCCCCTCGAGGCCCCCAGAGCCGACTGCTCCGGGAAAGCCATTTTGCCACGCTCCCCCCTCGCCCAGCCTCCCTGGCAGGACCCCTCACCGCTTGCGGCCCCTCGCCCACCTCAGCCGTGGTGGAAGACGGGACGGAGGCACCGTTAACGGCTGCTACGGTGCCTGGGAGGGCAGGGGACCCCCAGCACGGGGCTCCTGGGAATCACCAGGGCCAGGACAGCCCTTACCAGCCCCACGGGCACAGCCCAGGGGTAGGCCCGGGGGTGGAGGGGGAGGGGACACGGGGGTAGGCCCCGGGGGGGGGGGTAGGGGACACGGGGGTAGGCCCCGGGGGGGGGGAGGGGGTAGGGTAGGCCAGGGGTAGGCCAGGGGTAGGCCAGGGGTAGGCCCCCGGGGAGGGCAGGGGGTGGCAGGGGTAGTAGGGCCCGGGGGCAGGGGGTAGGCCCCGGGGTGGGGGGGAGGCCAGGGGTAGGCCCCGGAAGGGGGAGGGGGAGGCCGGGTCCTGCGGAGAAGCTGTCAGGGAGGGCCGAGGCCCCTCAGAGAGGCCCGGGGGACGGTGAGGGCCCGGCGGGGCACAGGGCCCAGGGCAGAAGCGGGAGGCCCAAGGCAGGACCCGAGGGTAGGGCTGGGTCCCGGGGCCGGGCCGGGCGCGCACCCCGTCGCTCGCCGTCGACGCCCTATTGGCTGAGCAGCACGTCACTCTAATGGCGGGCCGCGCCTGCGCTCTGCCGCCCAATGGCGGGGAACGGGAGGGGCGGGCTTGCTCGCGCGCGCGCCGCCGGGCGCCCGGAGCACGGAAACTGAGGGAGGCCCCTCCCCGGTCACGTGAGGCGAGAACGCCGCCGGGCCGTCAAGCGGCCGCGCCGACCAATCAGCCGGCGGCGGGGGCGGGATGGAGGCAAGCTGCCGCCCAATGGGAAGGCGGCGGGAGGGGGGCGGCGCGTGGAGCGGGGAACGCCGCCCGGCGCGGCGCGGCGGTGAAGCGGGCGGAACCACTGGGGGCTGGACGGGGGAGGGGGGAGCGAGACCACCCCGGTCTGGAGAGAGGGGGGCGCTGGGGGGGGGGGGGGGCCCGCACCGCCGAGGCGCTCCGGGGCGGGGGAGCAGCGGGCGCGGCCATTGAGGGCGTAGTCTCGGGGGAGGGGGCGTGGCCGGGGCGTGCCCTCCGCGCGGGGGCGGGGCCGGGGCCCGGCTGGCGGGTAGCCGCCACGTGTGCGCCCGGCGCCATGAAGTGCATCGTGGCCGGCGGCAACGTCAAAGGTGAGCGGGGGGGGTGGGGGTGGGGTAAAGGGGTGCGGGGGTGCCCTCCCTCACCCCCCCCCTCTCCTCCTTCCCCCAGTCCTGGGCCGGGCCGTGCACTCCCTGTCCCGCATCGGGGATGAGCTCTACCTGGAACCCACCGAGAGCGGGGTACGGGGCGCCGGGGGGGGGCTGGATGGGAGCTGGGGGGGCTGCCTGTACCCCCTCCCACCCCGCTGGGGGTGCCGGCGGTGCCACCACGCTGTGTGTGTCCCCCCCTCCAGCTGTCCCTACGCGCCGTCAACTCCTCGCGCTCCGCCTTCGCCTCCTTCCTCTTCGCCCCCCTCTTCTTCCAGCTGTACGAGCCGGGCGGCCCCCAGCCCGACGGAGAGCTCTTCCGCTGCAAAGTCCTCATGAAGGTAACAGCACCCACCGCCGGCACCCTGCCCGGAGCACCCTGTCCATCCCCCCAACCCGGGGCCAGGCGGGGTGACCGTCCCCCCCATCCCGGCAGTCCTTCCTGGGCGTCTTCCGCTCGCTCCCCTCGCTGGAAAAGACGGTGGGGAAATGCCTCGTCCTGCTGAAACCCCGCGCCAGCCGCCTGGTCGTGCAGCTCCACTGCAAGCACGGTGAGCGCCGGCGGGGGACACAGGCGAGCGCCGGTGTCACCGGCTCGCCCCGCTGAGCCGGCGTCGTCCCCCCCGTCAGGCGTCACCAAGACCCACAACCTGGCGTTCCAGGAGTGCGAGCGGCTGCAGGCCTCTTCGACACCCACCGCTGCGCCAGCAGCCTCTGCGCCCCGGCACGGTGAGAGGGAATCGGGGGGGGTGCGGCGTGGGGAGGGGGCCTGGCTGGACTTGGGGGGGGGTGTGGGGTGCTCAGCCCTGGGTTTGTGTCCCCCCGCCCCGGAGCAGGGTGCTGGCAGAGGCCGTGGTCCACTTCCCGCAGACGCTGGCTGAGGTGACGCTGGGGGCCGGCGCCGGGGGCAAGATCACCCTGCGGAACTACGTGGAGGACGAGGCAGGTGAGCCCCCTCCCCAGCCTCGGGGTGCTGGCAGGGTGCCCCCCACCCACCTCCTCTCCCCCCACCAGAGCCCGAGCAAGACGATGGTGACGGAGCTGTGGCTGGCCAAGGAAGAGTTCCAGGCGGTGGCCGTAGCCCCGGGCTCCCGCATCACCTTCTGCCTCAAGGAGTTTCGGGTGAGTCCCCCCCCGGGGCCCCTCTGCGTCACTCCTCGGCCCCCCCCCAACCCCACCCTCTGTCCCCAGGGGCTGCTGACCTTCGCCGAGGCCTCCAACCTGCCCCTCACCATCCACTACGACGTGCCTGGCAGGTAGGAGCGAGCACCCCGGCCGCCCCAGTGCCCCCCGCCTTCGCTCCCGCACCCTCAGGTCCTCTGTGCCCCCAGGCCGGTGGTCTTCACCCTGGAGGACGCCGTGCTGGAGGTCCACCTGGTGCTGGCCACCCTCTCGGACCCCGAAAGCGACTCGCAGCGCCCCACAGCCAACGGGTAAGCGGGGCTTGCGTCGGCCTCGGGGTGGGTGCTGGTGCCAGCTTGGCCCTCCAGCTGCCGTCAGTAGGGACCAGAGTGAACGGTGCCCACACCGCCCCTGCTTACTCGCTCTCTCCCCAGCAGCGTCTCCCGCCTGCCCGCCCCATCAGACGACTTCGCCGATGACCTCGAGTCCTACATGATTGCCATGGAAACCAGCGCCTACGAGGAGGGCTCGGGGGTGCCCCCCAGCCCCACCTTCCCCCTGCGCACCCCACGGCCAGCCGAAAGCGACCCCGAGGAGGAGGAGGAGGAGGAAGAGGAGGAGGAAGGAGCTGTGCCGGGGACCCCCCCTCACAAGAAGGTCTGGGATGGGCACGAGCGTGCCTGGCGATGGGGGGAAGGGCACAGCCCCCTCCTCACCCTCATCTCTCCCCCCCCGCCCCCCCAGTTTCGCTCCCTGTTTTTTGGCTCGGTGCTGACGCCAGGGGGGCCCGGCCCGGCCCCCACCCAGGAGGTGCTGGCAGAGGACAGCGATGGCGAGTACTGAGACCCCCGCGGGCGCAGCGCTGCCTGCCCCCCACCCCCAGCGACCCCCAAACACAGACACCCCCCCAATGACCCATTACAAGTTTATTCCCAAAAATTCTCCTGCCCCCCCCCCCCCCCCCCCCCCCCCGACTCCACTGCTATCCAGGGCTGGGCTCTGGGCTCCCCCCTCGCCCCGGGGGTCCCGGCCCTGGGGCTGGATTTGGTTCGGTGGAGCGGGGAGAGGAGGGGGGGGGGGAACACGACAGGATCTTACAAATAAAAAACGAGTCGAAAGAAAAGCGACCTGATGCTGAGGGCGGGGGGCCGGGCCCCAGCCGGGGCGGGGAGGGGGGGGGGTCGCAGCTCATTTCTTGCTTTGGCAGAGTTGCGGGGAGGGGTGACGGGGCGCCCCGCGGGGTTCAGCCCGCTGAACTGCCCGTATTTGCCCTTGTTCTTGTCGGCCGGA